>NC_045721.1:11437138-12037138 GCF_009834535.1 Camelus ferus
GAAAGCCTGGGCTGTTACTAGGAATATATAGCTCAGAGAGTCAGGAAGACCTACTCAGATTTCCCTGATCATCCTCCCCTCCATTTCTCTCTTCCAAACAATTCAGTACAGATTCTCTTTTTCAAACCTTCCTCCAGTATTTACGTTCCTGCTTCCCCCCATCCGGAAAAAAAAGAAAAGCTTTAGGGTTCTTCATGCCAAATGGAGTCAGCTGGCCTCCCTCTCTCTGCCCCCCAGTTCTCTCGGATTCCGGGGGTGGGGGCGGGGAAAGGCGGCCTTGGCAGCAGCTCCCTCCCGGGTCTGCCCTCATCTCACTTGGCACCGCCCTCGCCTCGTGCTCGGTCACGTCTTCTGGGGCCTCACGGGAAATGGAAAGTATGGTTTGCGTACAAAGAAATGCGGGAACCCCTGCAGTCCATGAAGCTTTTCATTTTACTTTCTTCTAAAAAGCTTTTACTTCTCTAAAGTGACATACAGTATAATGGTATTCTGATGCTTTTAGGGACTTCAGTGCCTCAGTCCACAAGACAGTAGTTCTAGACAATGAAGCTCTGAGTTGGCACATTTAAAAGTAAGATCAATTCGACCTCAGTAAAGCTGGCGGCGGGGGAGTTAATGAGTCAGAGAGAGAGGCGGAAAATGCTAGATGCCCCAATACTGATATTCTTCTACAATAATAAAACCACTGACATTTAACTGAGGTACCTGAGCACCCAGAATAGAGCCTTCCTTTCTCAAGTCCCCCAGGCTGAAGGAGGCCATGTGACTGAATTCCGACCAACGGGATGTAAGAAGCTCTAAATGCTCTTTGAACAGCGTGTCCCCAAGTCCATCCTTCCAGCTCTTCCTCAATCTTGCTGCCTGGACCAGGGTCTTGGTGCCAAAGGCAACATCGTAGGAATGACAGAGTAACAAGATAAAAGGAACCTTGCATGATGCAGTCACACCACCATCTGAGGAGTGTCTTATCTCTGGACTATAACATGAGAGAGAAATACATTCCTATGGTGTTTATGCCACTGTTAATTTGAGTTTCTATTTTAGTTCATGTAGCCAACTGGATTTTAAGCAGACATGGGTTTTCCATGCAGCAAATGAAGCGTAAACTTCAGAAACCCTCCCTTATCTGGGATTATTCCAAGGTGGGAGGAGGAAACTTAGTTTTGTGTTTTCATGGTCATTTTGTATTTTTTCTTAAAGGGGTCCCCCAAATTGCATAGGCCTTACAACCCTAAATCCATACCTTATCCTCAGTAATTCAATGAAGCTTTTCATGCATGCCTCTTCTGGTAAGCCAACCTGAAACAGAGAACAGTAAATATGTCAGTCTGCTCCTACATTAGGTAAACTTGGACGTACTGAGCGAGATTAAAGAATATTACAGCTCACTGTTTCTCAAAGTATATACTTCTAGATGTTAATGACTGCTGTAACAAATAGGAGTTTCTGATCAAATAATTTGGGGAAATGCAGTATTAGCTAAAATAGTTGTGTCAATGTTTCTCACTTCAAGATTTCTCAGAGGATTTAATATACAGATGTGAATAGGGACTCTCTCTGAGAAAGAGAATGCTGTGTTTTCTAAACTCATTGCACTACTAAACCCCACTTTTAAGAAATAGCTCATGGGCTAGTTTTCTGTGGAGCACAATTAGAAATACTCAGAAGGTCTCTGCTGGAAACATTTGTAGACTATCTCTTAGAGCAGAGTCTGCGTTTTATTTTTAGAGCATTAATGGAACAAGGTGATTCTTCTTCCTCATCCTATTTTTTTAAGTTACTCCCTGTCTGGAGTTTGTTGCCTGCTAAGCATTAATTCCAACAATACTGCCATTTTTAGATTGACACTGCCCATCTCTCAAGTCACCAACAAAAGCGAGGAGTATTATGTACAGAGCATTAGATCACCTGTGCAGGAAAGGGTGTGACTTCAAGGGAATTGGGATCACACTGAGGTTTTATCTCCCATGAGGAGGTTTTTTGATAGTGATGTATGGAAAGCTACAACCACGACTGAGAAGTGGCTCTGCATAAAATACCTTTTGTTCCCCCATATGTCAATGCTTGTAGAAATGTCCCAGTTCATTTACGGGTGTTAGATTTTCATTATAGGGAAATAATTAGCCTGCATGCTTCTTGCCTGTAAATGAAATTGAAGTGCTCACACTTGTAGTTGTCTTCTTGGGTTTCTGTGACAGAGTGCCACAAACTGGGTGGCCTAAAACAGCAGGATTTTACTGTCTTCCAATTCTGGAGGCTAGAAGTCTGAAATCAGGCTTGTCAGCAGGGCCGTGCTTCCTCTGAGGCTCTGGGCAGAATCCTTCCTTGCCGCCTCCTAGCTTCTGATGGTAGCTGTCAGCCTTGGTGTTCCTTGGCTTAGGGCTGCATAGCTCTACTCTCTGCCTCTGTCTTCACATGAGTTTTCTCTTTTTACAGAGGTTAGAACTTCAACATATCTTTTGGGAGGATACAGTTCAACCCGTACCAACACCAAAGAACCCTTAATTATCTGTTGGGCAGCATGATGTCATGGTGCACAGAGCTCTGAGTTAGGAGTCAGAAGCTCTGAGCTGGTGCTGGGCAAATGTCTAGCTTACATTTCTATATATTATAACCGAGGATAACAATACACACCTTGATTTCCCTCTAAGGGGAAAGAAAGGTGACAAAGATATAGGAAAGTGCTTTGCGGCCTTTCAATGACAATAGCAGTGCTGTTGCTGTCTTACAGAGAAACATGGCCAATGTGGGCAACGGAAGTTTGGTATATCAGCTCATACTAACTTTAAACAGTCACTTTGACCTCTACCTTCTACGGCTCCTTACTAGACAAGGATAGGTTTTTTTCCTGACCTTGCATTGTCAACTAAGTGATGTCAGGTGGTGAGGAGAATCCTTGCAAGTACAGCCAACTCACAAATTGCATATGAAGCACTGAGTAATGGAAAAATGCCCATATTGCATTAATAACAATTCTGTGTTTTAACTCAAGGTAAAGGACTGAAAAATGTGAGTGGAAGGCTTTTTGAAAGACAAAATGTTAACTAGTATATCCAAAATTACTCAGCATCCGTTGTACATAAAATACTACTCTTGAAGCTTTTGATGCATTAATTAAGAAACAGCAGAGCTATGGTTCATAAACTGGTGTCCTAGGTCTCTAGAGGCACTGGGGTAGTAATAGGAATTTGCATGCTAGTTCTGATTTTGCAAAAGTCCCTAAAATCATATTTTAATTTAGTTAGCACAGCACAACTAAAATGTTCTTCTTTTTTCTTTGGATTGAATTTCTTATATAATTTTGATTATACCCGTTATCTCCTGCTGGGTAAATGTTCTCTTTGGCAACCATACATCTTTTTAAATAAATAAAAATGAATTATTTATGAAGACATATTCAAGATCATTTAAAAATCAAAATGGAGTAACTGGTTCAGGCATCCAAAATGGACGCGGGTGGCCACTGTGGATTTGGTTTCAGACACACCTCTGCATCATCGAGAACCTGATTTGTCTGAACTGTATTAAACTCATGGACACCATCAGCCATTTTCATGATAATATCTGCTAATATCTGCCAGCTACAGTCTTATAGTCTCAACGTTGTAATTTATAACTATGCAACCATTTCAGACCCCAGTTAATCCTTGCTTAGCAAGCGCCCTTACTTCTCGCTGGCTCCAATCCTAATTCTTGACAAACATCTTATATAACTTTGTATTTTTTGCCTCTCCCATTTTGTTGTTTGGTGGAACACGATTCAAGTGCTTCTTGAATCTGTGCTGTGTCTCTTAGTCTACAGTTTCCACCTTGACTTGAATAAGGCTCTCTTCTTTTCCTTAATATAGATTGTTTATTATTTGCATCAACATTTATAATGTGTAATTTTTTTGGCATACAGAATCTTAAAAAGCATGAGAATAAGGGGAGATTTTAAGAAGGGAATTCCTAGTAGTTAAAATGTTGAGAAAAGGGTAGATTAAAAAGGTGAATACTGATCATATGACCTGCATTTAATGAACAGAGACAAAACAAGACAGTCTTCCAAATACTTTGTTCTATTTCTACTTAAAACCATTACTTGACTTAAATGCCTTTTAACTATGACCTTCTAGAATTTCCTGAACAGTTTTCCACTATTTAAAATGTAGTTGGTTGAGTCCTTTCACATTTCAGAATGTCCTGTTATCATTTTAATGATTGATGTGGAGTGTGACTTTGTTCTAAGCACTATAAGTAAACAGAGCCAAAACACTAGAGAGAATAATTTATATATTTAGGCCAAACCTCAGACAGGGCAGAATGCTTTTATGATACAATACTTACAGTAAGACAAAGCCTGGGTGGGCAGGATCACCATTCCTGAATAATCTCAAACCTCAAATCAGAATATTCTACACAAGGAGACAGTGATGTTCTAGTACATTTACTGAAGCAATCTGCCCTGTTTATGATGTGACAGTCCCACGTGGTTTCCCACACTGTCTGGAACCCCTGAACAATCAATAGACACCGCAACCCTGACCATTCTTAGCTGGTTTCTGTCACTTTCCCTAAATTTTAATATGGTCTTATTTATCATATATTTTTTCTTAGAGTAGAACAGGTCCTTATAACAAAGCATTTTTCACTCCCTGGGACTGATGTTCCCAAGAGCCAAGGTATGTTTTCCCTTTCATTCAGAGGCCCAACGATAAGCCACTCCTCATCTTTACTTTTTCCAATGATTGGTCTTAAAATCAGTTCAGTTCCTTGAAAGGAGAGGATAGCACATAACATTCTCTGTTGGAGGGCATATGCAGTGAGAAAAATCACTCTCTAAGTGATTTTTTTTAAATGTATACCTTCTTATGAGGTATGCTGTACATACAAACCAGCATTAAGGCTACAGGTCAATGACATCTTATGCAGTGAACCCACTTGTGGGGCCACAACTAGAAAAGAAATCAAATTTTGTCAGCCCTCCAGAAGCTCCTCAAGGCCACCTCCAAGTCACTCCCAACCCTACTTCACCCCAGAAAATAACCATTTCTCTGACTCCTCTCACCATAGATTAATTTGTCTGATTTCAGGCAGTATTTACTCTTCCGTACCTGGCTCAGAATTCTGTTTGTTGAGCTGCTGAAGCAGTGATTTGCTCATTTTTACTGCTGACTCATACTCTGTGGTATGAAAATGCAACAATTTATTTTTCCATCCTATCTTGGATGGACCTTTGGGTTGTTTCTAATATTTGACTCTTAAGAATACTGCTGCAATAAAAATTGCCATGCCTGTCTTTTAGAGGACCAATGTACGTATTTCTGTGGATATATATCAAGAAATGCCGTTCCTGGGTTCTAAACAGTGGTGTGTTGGAGCAGTCTTGCACCAGCTTAAAAAAGCCCACAGCTAAATCTTTAGGATATTTACAATTCAGTTGTTAAACATAGACATTATTAAAAGTTGTTATATAAACTTACAATAAAGTAAATTATTTAAAAATTAATAGTAATAAACACTCAAAACCTTTCCCTTCCTTATTTTTCTTTTACTCCATTTTGCTATTATCTGTGCTGTCAACATTATTTGCCTTTATTACATTTGTATGGTAGAAATACAATATAACGGTGTGCTACTCTGTATCTTTTCTCAACTGGGCATTTAGGAGCATCACGTAGCATTACATTGGTTTTAGTGGTAATAAATATATCATGGAAATTGGCAATTACTGAAAATCAGGATCTGGCTCAGTGTTTTGCTGGTCATCAAGAGCTACAAAGTTGGAAAAGATATTAATAATGCAGATTAAGTATAAATGTATATCACACAGGTAGCCATGACATTGTAAATAGCATAAAAATTGAGAAAATATTTTGAATATTTGAAAACTACTATTCAATTCGGCAAAGAATTGCTTTTGGAACTGACAAGTGAGTGAAGTTCCAACATGTCTTTTTGGTTTCACTTTTATCTTACGTGTGAACATAAACAAAAATATCAATGAACATATATGTTGGAAATCCACTTGGCTTAAACATTCATCAGAATACCACTGGTAAGAACATATAATTATGTTCAGTTTTCTTAGAAAAGGCCAGTTTTCCAGTTTACACTCCCATCAGCAGGATATGAGAGTTTTAGTTGCTCCCTATATACGCTAATATTTGGTTGCAAGTACTTTTTTTTTTTTTAATTTTAGTCATTCTGATTCTTCTGTAGTGATACCACATTGTTGTTTTCACTTGCATGTCCCTAATGACTAATAACGTCGAGCATCTTGTCAAATGTTAACTATTTGAGTATCTCTCTGGGAAGGGTCTATTTTTATATCTTTTTTGCATTTTCTTATTGGATTGTCTGTGTTTTTCTTATTGCTTTGCAAGAGTTCCTTACATATTCTTTGTCAGATATATGTCTTATATCTGATGTCATTTCTTCTTCTGTATATCTTTGTCAGATATACATCTGACCACTTGTAGTTTGACTTTTCCTTCTCTTAATTGGACTTTTAAGATCTTAATTTTAATGTAGTCATATTTATCAGTATTTCCCTTTATGGTTTTTGTGTATCATTAAAAAAAATTGCCTACCCCAAGGTCATGAAGATACTCTCCTCTGTTACCTTCTAAAAGCTTTATTTTTCTTTCATATTTAGATCCATAGTGGTCTTGGAATTGATTTTTGTAGGATGTGTGAGATGATGTGAGATAATTTAAATTCTTTTTCTACCTAGGTATCCAAATTCCACCTAATTTTTTCATATGGATACCCATATACCATTTGTTCAAAGTACCATCTTATCTTACCCCATTGCAGTGTAGAGTAACTAGTCAGAAACTGAACTGCTGTATATGTGTGTTTCTTTATGGACTCAGTTCTGTTCCATTGGTTTATTTGTCTTTCCATGTACCAAGACCATAGTGTTTAGAACAAGGCTTGATATAAAGTTGTGTTAAGTCCTCTAACTTGGTTCATCCTCAAGATCGGCTCTTTGTATTGTCATAAAAATTTTAGAATCAGCTGTTTCTCAACTTGAGAGAGGGAGCCAAGGGGAGGGGATGTCACGTAACATAATCCATTGGTGTATATGTAGTGTGAAAAAGTCTCTGATAATGCATTAGGTTTGTGGGCTAGATCAATAGAATCACTTCGGTATCAAATAATAGAAATCTTCAAACCAACTGATTTAAATGTTAAAGAATTTTGTTGTGTCACTTAACAAGAATCTATCCAAGGGAATATGGCTCCATTCATGGTATGATCAGTATCTTTGGGTCCACTTCTATATGATTCTGTCTTCCATGTGTTTTGGTTTTATCTTCAGGCTAAGAGATCACTGCATTTTCAGGCAATATGTTCACAAACAACAATATTCAAAGGAAAAGGCACTGCTTTTTTGTGTCTTTCTCAGGACAAAAAGTCCTCCAACCAGACTTCCCCTCTTGCCTCACTGACCAGAATTATATCCCATGTCTTTGCATAAATCAATTACTAGTGAAGAGAATGGACCACCATGATGGACTCAGATAGGACTTCAGATTAGGCTTATTTCTCATGACGTACATGATCTTGCAGAAGTAGG
The DNA here is from genome assembly GCF_009834535.1 of Camelus ferus. Taxonomy (NCBI): domain Eukaryota; kingdom Metazoa; phylum Chordata; class Mammalia; order Artiodactyla; family Camelidae; genus Camelus; species Camelus ferus. Next base: position 11,444,703 of record NC_045721.1, read on the forward strand.
TATCTGAACAAAAACAGAGTGGTGAAAGTAGCTGGAGGGTAAGCACATAACAAATTCTGCTACAATTTCCCTTTGGTTATTCAACATTCAAACACATTCTACTTCTACCTGTACTTCCAAAGATAAGCATGCCTGTGTGAATTAAAGTGATTGCTTTCTTAAAGGAAAACAACCCAATGTCTCTTTCAGTTAGCTCCAATTCTAGTGTCTCTGGATGTTGAAGTTCAGATATACTTTCTCAGGATCCAGCCTCCTTAACAGATTTGTGGTGTGGAGATTACCAAAGAAGTTGAACCATCTATGACTAGTGTTGGCAAATATTCAGGTTTCTTTAGCAGGAAAGTTCCTTCACAAATGTCATAGGAATATTCATTTCCTAGGCTAAGGACTAGCATCAGAGCACGTGTCTGCCCCATCTCTGAGTCTGAGAATTCATGCTTCACATCCTTGACGCTCTGTACCTTATCAGTTATCTTGGTCTCCAGTCAATGGCCTATACCTTGATTTTATTCAAAATAATAGCCTTGTGTGGGCAAAGCACCACATCCAGTATTTCCCTAAACTTTTGTTTCTTTTCTTGGCTAGAGAATGGTTAATGGGAAGTATTTAGGCAGTGTGTGGCAGACTAGGCTCATCTCTTTATTGTAAGACTTTGTGAAAGCTACAAAAGTAGACCATACTCAAAAGCATCCTAAATCACCCCTGCTAGTTCTTTTTATTTTTGTAACTCTTTTTATTGATTTATAATAATTTTACAATGTTGTGTCAAATTCCAGTGTAGAGCACAATTTTTTCCCTGCTAGTTCTTTTAATCCTGTCTGTGTCCAACGGTACAATGGGTGATAATCTGACAAAATATTTACAACTGTGGAGCAAGAGTCATCCAGCCTAAAATAATGGGGCCCTAACTCCTCCACCCAACTGATTCCATGAGTTAGCGTCTGTTCCTCACACAATCCAATTCTTTGTGCTATTTTATGATTTAACCACCATTCATAGTCGCCAATAAGAAAACTAACTCTGTATTGTTTAAACAGAAAAGGAAATGGTGAAAGGATTTTTGAGTAGGCTCAGAATTGGCGTGAACCAGAAAACTAATCTTAGAGGTTGCATAGCCAAAAATAAGGGCCAAAATCCTGCCTTGGAACAGGTGTGGTGCTGCTAGCACTTCTGTCACCGCTGACACAGATACTGCACGAGGGCCTGTTAACACCAGTGGACCTGGACACCAGCTGTCCCTGCTAGCAGTGCAGCCAAGATGGCCTGACTGACAGTGTGTGTGGGGGCCTGCATGGGCTGACCACTGGTGGACCCACACAGGACCTGCAGCTGCCATCTCCCACTGCCCTGGTGACAGGAGGCAAAGGGGGGCAGGTTCCTGGCCACCAGGATGAGCCCTCCTCCTACACCTCACTCCCCCTACCCCCCCCCCACCTTCTGGTTCACTTATCCCAGGACAGGCTCCTGGTGCGCAAGCAACCCAGTAGTCCTGTCCTGGATAATGAGGGGTTGCGGGCCTGGCGAGAAAGGAGCTGTGAAGCCCAGAAAGCAGTGGGGAGATTTAAGAGCTAAGATGAGAAACAGAAACCCCGAGGCAGGTCATGGGATCACAGATCACCTTGAAATGATTCATTTAATGGGGAAATTATGAAGAAGTTTGATGAGGAGGGAACCTACGTCCAATCAGAGCTCATACACAGCTGGGTATGACAGCCACATCCAACAAAAGATCATATAAACCATTTTTTAAAAAAATCACAAGTGATTTGGAAATTATTCGACTGGAGGAATTATAAGACAATTTAATCACTTGGCAAGTGGTTTTATAAAATACGTGAATTTTTAGTTTTTCTAATTTTTAGTTTTTCATATTAAGATGTTTTTAAGTTTCTAAATTTACATATCAATTTTTATTACCTGACTGGTTATTAAATATTTTTAATATCTTCTTTAGTTAAAAGTCTACACTACCAATGAAAATATTAGGCTTCTGGCATGCAAGAGCATTTCAAACTTCCTCCCCAAACTGTGTGAAGACACTCAAATTAAACACTCGCAATATCCAGGCTCTTAAAGCAGAAACTTCTTTATCATGATTTTAGCCATAAAAAATACATAATTTCTTATTTTTCATTTTCCTTTCCTTGTTTACTTTTCAGCCCTGGTGAAAGGGGACTACCAATGATCGTTGGGGTTTTTGATGCAGAAATATGTAATGAGGTTCTTCCGGAGATTCCTGGGCCCTGGCTGTGCTGGACCCGGGTTATTGGTCTGCAGAAGTCATGAAAGAGTAGATTCAGGTTTCAAGGGTTATCATGGGATTATCAGAAGGCTCCGCTCGCAAGCCTAGGTACAAGACCTTTGTCTTCTGGAAGTTCCCTTCTTCACTTCCCAGAAGGACCGGACTTCTATAAATCCTCTGACCCTCCATCTCTCCGGAGCTATCTCTATGCAAAAGCAAGCAGCAAATCTCACGGCAGTTGGCTGGGCATTTTGAAGTATTCTTTGTCTCTCTCCATTTGACATCTGCATTGACCCAAGGTCCCTTATGTCAGTATAGCAGGGCATCACTGAACCCTCTGGACTCATTTCCTTCTCTTCAAGGCATGAACATTCAATGATTATGAAAGTTTCATTGCTGCTGCTCAGTGTATGCTTATATGTAAGATATTTTATGATTCCAGTTAATAAAAGATATCAATGCAGAACACATATAACAAAGGCACTTTATCACATGATTGACCTGTCTGATCTTGAGAGACAGTGCTTCCCCATTTTACTAGTCATCCCAGAACTTAAAAGAGGCCTCCAAGAGACTGGAAATACTCACCAGGCGTCGAGAGGACTGAGCAGCTGCTGTGCTGACCCCATGATTTTGACCAACATGTGTAAGCAGTTTCATGCTTGGATCACATCCCAGCAGCTCTGCTCCAACTTGGTAAGAGGAAAAGAAGAAAGCACAAGGTCAGGAGCTGTCTGGAAGTCACGGGTTTCCTCACCCCTATTTCTGTACATCTTCCCCAGCATCACAGAATGATGAGGGTCAGGTACCAGAGAATTTGGTAAACAGGAAGGGAGAATTCCAGCTGACATACAATCTTTGTACATATCCAGTCGGACGAGTTCAGTTTCATTCATTTCACTGAATTTGATTACAATTTATTGAGTTCCTCCAAAGTAGACAGATCTGTGTTCAAATGTCTTATTTCTGGTGATATGGTTTTAAGTGGCAATATGACCTCTTGGAAAGCCATGTAACCAATCTGAGGCTCAAGACTAACCATAACTAATAGTTAATCAGGATAGTTGGTTAATAGTAAGTGATGCAATGTACGTGATGCCTGGCACATGGCAGACAATCAGTGCCAGGTGATGCTGACTTCGTTTTCCTGATTCCTAATAAGGATGGTGCGAGCATGACAACAATAAAACAAAGAGCTTTGGCAGACTCAGTTCTCATTGCCACAAACGGTATTAAATACAAGAAATAAAAATTCTGGAGCCTTTCCAAGTAACTGACAACACAATACAACATAATGGAAAACAAATGCCAAGTGAAATCTCAAATCATGCAAAAGTGCTCTTGAGGGAACTTCTCAAAGCACACACACATCTATTGATAACATTTGTTAGGTGAACATAAGATACACTATTTGTATTTCTTAGCAGAAGGATCACGGGAGTTGGAATCATAGGAATGTACATCAATGGCACTCTGAAAAACACTGCCACTCCCCTGCACCAGTACTTCTACTTCCAGCAGACCCCGACCTATCCGTGTACGGACACCATAAATCAATTTTCCCAGGACCTGATAGCCTCTGGATTAATCATACTCTGAGTTTTGAGCTAAGAGAGTAAACAGAATACAAAGAGCTGAAAGCAACCATAAATCTTTCTGGATCAGCAAACTTTGTGTCAATGCTATTCAGGCTCCCTCTTAAATTTTTTTAATTGAGATAAAATTCACCTAACATATTTGAAGCATTTTAAAGTACACAACTCAACAGCTTTTAGTATACTCACAATGTTGGATAGCCATCACCACTAATTCCTGAATAGTTCCATCACCCCCCTAAAGCAAACCTTTTCTAAAGTAAACATACTTCTGGAGGGGAGACCCATAAAGTCCAGCACTAACATCTATACATTCATACATTTGTAGATTTGTTTTAATTCCAAAAGACAACAAAAACATTAATGTATTAGGGAAAAGGGGTCACTTGAAACAGGGAGAGGGAAATACTAAAATGAGTATCAATGATCCATTATTCTGGGCATTGTAGTGGCCTGACCACAAGGCAGACTCCAATGATCCCTGCCTCCTGATAGTCACAACGTGTGTGATCTCCTCCCACATCCTATCATGATTGGTCCAAGGGACCGACAGAATACTGCCAAAGGGATGCTATGTCATTTCTGAGACACTGAGGGTTTTGCCTTGCTCTCTCAGATCTCTTCCTCTGGGCGAAGCCAGCTGCCAACTCACAAAGACACTCAAGCAGCCTTTACAGTGGCTCAACCATCAAGGAACTGAGGCCTCCTGCCAACAGCCATGGGAGGCAGCCATCTTGGAAGCAGTTCATCCAGCCCCGTCAAGCCTTCAATGAAGGTAGCCCTGGCCAACACCTTGGACAGAGCCTCCTCAGCGAGCTTGAGCCAGGACCACCCAGCTAAGCTGCTTCTGGATTCCTGACCCTTAAAAGCTAGTGTGATAATAAAGGTTTGCAGTTTTATGCTGAATTTTGAGGTAATTTGTTAACAGAGTAATAGACAACTACTATAGCAGTGTTAGTATAACGATTCAGCAGGGCTGCCAGTAGAAGACCAAGGACCTGTGCCACACAGAGCAAAGCACCTGAAACACACAGACACATAGTCAGTGCACAAATCCTTTAACTGGCACTAAGCTTGGGCAGGTTGGACGGCAATGTCCTTTACATGGTCCTTTCCTGGCTAGCAGGTGCCCTGTTGCATGCACCTCCTCCCCCAATCAAGACAGTCCTTGTTCACAGAAAACCTATCTCGAACAGAAATCAACACATGGTGTGATTTTCTTCTGGGCTCCATTTATGCCTAGAGATGGAGGACTTTTACCCCCTCAGTCTCCATCAGGATGGAGCCAAGAGAAGGCTAAGTACCTTCCAGAAGAACCTCCCAATTTTTCTGTGTTTCCACCAGATTTTTCTTGAAAGAGGTAAAACAAATCAGAACAAAACAATTTAAAATAAATGCAGATAAAATGGCAAACCAATTTAAAATAACTAGGGGATTAAGGACAGTTTGAAAATGTTCGATCAGGTATTAATTCCTTCATTATTCCTTAATTTTCTAGAAATGGGCTGGTTTCTCGTTCCCTGCTTAAAAATTTACTCAGATCCTCTATTCTTTGAGTTGCGTAAATCACTCTACAGTGTTTTCTTTTGGCACCAAAATGTGTTTGTATAATTCAAACCTCCAGTCTGTTCAGATCTTGTTGAAACTTGTTAAGCTTTGCTAACTCCCAGTAAAGTAAATGCACTTCTAGAGTCTGGGCTGCAGGTGGGCTTAAGCCATGTTTGACTAGATGTTTTGGCCTGATATCATCAATTTCTGTCACCTTGTCAACAAGTTACTAGAGGTGGGGTTAATTTTTTTTGCAGGAATGTGACCGAAAATGTGTTTAGATCCTGGGTTCTGGTTTTCTTGGATTTGCAGGGCCTCTTAGATGGCAACTCTGAGAATAACCCAGATGCTGTTCAGTTACTAACATCAGCAGACGGCAACCAAAGGAGTTTATCTTGTTTCATCAGATAAAAACCTGACACAGATGTATTTTGTTATTTGGGTGAGAAGGTTGGACACTGGATTCATGGGCCCACTGGTTTTTAAAAAAAGGCCAAAAAGGGGCCATCAAGACACTGCTTTGGACCCTCAGAATCCAGAGTTCAGACAAAGTGATAATGTCTTCAAGTCAGATCCTTTTCTCCTTTCTTCTCATCTATTTCTCTTGGTCTATTTGAACTGTCTGTTATTGGTGAGCTTACTTATTAATTTAAAAAATTTGTTGGTTACATTTTGAACTATTTCAATGATAAAGAAAAGCCCAGAAACAATACAATGGAAATCTGTGTCTACAACATCAAGACTGAACAAATGTTAAAATTTAGATTGTATGGGGTTTTTTTGGAGAAAGAACATACTTTAGACAAAGTCAAGGCTCTAGCCATGTCAGACAGGTGGGATTATACCCAATGGCCCACACTCCTATATAGTCCCCTCCCTAGAATCTGTGACTTGTTTCTAATTAACAGAATGTGACAAAGATGATGAGATGTCCCTCTCTTGATTAGGTTATATTATACGGCAAAGGTTAAGGGGTTTTGTAGATGTGATTAAAGTCCCTAATCAGTTGACTTTAAGTTTACTAAAAGGGAGATTATCCTGTTTTGGCCTAATCTAATCAGGGAGTACCTTAAAAGAACATCTGGAGATCAGAGACTTGCAATGATACAGAACCTCTCTCCTCATTGCTGGCTTCAAGAAAACAAGCTGCCAGGAGTTCTACAGCTGCAAGGCAATGAATTCTGCCAACAACCAGAGGGAGCTTGGAAGCAGACTATTTTCTAGTTGAGCTTCCTAATAAGAAACTGGTCTGGTTGACACTTTGATTTCAGCCTTTAAAGATCCTGCTCAGAGAACCCAGCGAAACCTTGCCTGGACTTCTTACCTTCAGAGACTATAAGATAATAAACAATGTTAGTTTAAGCTATTAAGTCTGTGATAATTGTCATTCAGAGATAAAAAACGAATGCAAACCCCGATCTCATTCCTCTGTCTCCTACCCCAAAGGTAACCGTATGAAATGATCTTCTACTTGACTAGAAGGTAGAGAAATACAAATGTAAACAATGAGATGCCATTTCACACTCTTAAAATTGACAAAAGTTAAAATGCCTGACAACTCCAAATGTTAGAGTAACGAGGAGATTCATACACTGCAAATGGAAACGGAGATTGACAGAGCCATTTCAGAGAGAAATTTTATGATGCTTACGTGAGCTAACAAACTCACTTTTAACATGCTTTCATACTTTTTTTTTTTACTACATCTATTCTACATAGGTTTTAATACATGTTATCCATAAATAATATTTGGTGGTTTGGTTGTTTAAAATTTTATATAAGTAGCATACTTGCAACTTCCTTTTTTATTTGATATTATGTTATCAAGATCCATCTATTTTTGATACATATACTCTTTTAAACTCAGTAAAATATTCCATTATCTTACAATACCACAGTTTATCCATTCCACAAACTATACTGGGGTAAACACACCCATCTTCACCTTAGGGATTGTTTCTCTAGGGAATAAACCTAAAAGGGAAAATTTTAAGTAAGGCTGACCATTACTGCAAATGTTTTTGGTCATCCTGGTTTCTTCTTTGCTAAATACCTGTTCATGTTTTTTGCCCATATTCCTGCAGGGTAGCTATTATTTTCTTTGTTGACTTATAGGACATGTCTGTATATTCTGGCTTTCAATCTTTTACCAGTTATATGCACTACAGATGTCTTATCCACTCATTGTCTTTCAAAAATATATTTATAGTGAACCCGGGTTTTCTCAACTGCAAAATGTGGGGTATACCATGTAAGTCACAGATAAATGAGATAATATACATCCAAGTTTTTGCTCTAGTGCCAGGTACACTTTAGATGTTCAGTAAATGTGCGTTTTCTCTATCTCCCTTTTAAAGAACTTCTAGTTCTAGTAATAAGGCCATGGCTAAAATAATGGACTCTGGAGTTGGACTGAGGTCTTCTGGAATCTCAGGGTCACCACTCGCTAGCCTTGTGATCTTATACCACATAGCTTTAAGCTCTCTAAACCTCAATTTGCTCATCTGTAAAATACAGATCATAATACCTGCTTTATAGAGCCATTGCAAAGAATAAAGCTCTAGCTTGCACAGTGCCTATAACACAGGGAGCCCACGTTGTTTTGTCACAAAACAATAGCAGCTGCTATTATTATTATAATTATTCTTAGGGAAGATGAGAGTTGCATAGAAATAATAAACATGAACCAGAATATGATAAAGTCCCTCTAGAAAAGATCTGCTAGCTAACCGGTATCAGAATGCAGAAGTGAAGGAGAAATTATGTCTAGCCAGGGGGATGATGGAAATTCAGGGAAGGTTTCACAGAGGAAATACCATTTAAATGCGGCTTGAAAGAAGGGTGGGTGAGATATAAATAGATAGCTAAAACTTGAGGAGAAAGAAATGTTTGCAAGTAAAACAAAAAAAACTGGCGTATTAAGCAAAACAAACAAAACCCAAACAAACCCCCTTGTTTCCAGCTGTGCAGAAGTGTGGGATAATGTGAGAGATGTTGCAGACATCCTGGAAAGGAATCTTAAGACCAGATCAATGGAAGCTTTTGGAAGGCTTAGAACTTTGAAGTCAGATGGTGATAAAAGAGCATTTAATCTCTGAAGATATCAAAGTACATTTTGCACGAAATAGGATCCCATGACCTAAAAAGGACCCTCTGTGTGTATCTGCGGAGTCATTTCGGCTCTCAGATCACATTCGTCACACAGGAGTCAGTGAGTGAGTTGCCCAGAGGTGGAAGTGGGGAGGACTGGGGACTGTGCCTGTGACTGAGCTAAAGGAACCCAGCAGATGTGTTCCTGAAACCAGGCACTGGGTCAGTGGCCCTACGGGATCCAGTTTGGAGCTGCTTAATCACTACCATCCCATACTAGAAATCAATAAGGTACGCATTTTCTCTTAGATGGGACCAGTTCCTAAATCTGACCCAGAAAAGACAAAGGACATAGCCTTCTCATAGGCATTCCTTATGGGTCCAGATAATAGTTTCTTCCATATTTGAAAAAAAAAATGTCAGTGAAACACATTTAACTTCAGAAAGCTTTGTTTTGGAAAGAATGTGCACCATCTATTTTCCATTTAAATCAAAGAATTTGGTTGTACCAAAATAGATTAGATTTATAATGATATTTACTTCTTGTGTTTTATCCATTTTTTTCCAATTTATTATCACATGATCATTCACTTTAAAAGATGCTTTGGTCTTACTTATATGAGCAGCCAAACTGAGAGAAACAGGGTAGAATGGTGGTTGTCAGGCATGGGGTAGGGAGTGGAGGGCAGGAGGAGGTATTAATCAAATGTACAATTTCCATTATATAAGATGAATACATTTAGGAGATTTACTGTACAGCAGTCTATAGTTAAAAATACTGTATTATATATTTTAAATTTTGCTATAAAGGGTAGATGTTATGTTAAATGTTCTCATCACACACACAAAAAAAGTAAGTACAAAAGGTGGGAGGAAACTCCTGGACGTGATGGATATGTTTGTGACACAGATTGTGGTGATGGCTTCATGAGTATATAGTTATCTCCAAACTCATCAAGTTGTATACATTCAATATATATAGATATTCATATGTCAATCATACCTTAACAAAGTGGTTTTAAAAATGCTTTGTTCTTATACTACTGTTTTCTTAACTGAACATTCCAAAACCTGTTTATCTACAGAGAATTGACTTTCAAAAGATATCTAGATATAGCAGCAAAACTCTACACATCCAAATTATGAGTTTGAGGTTAGAACCATTCCTATTTCTTGAGCAAGTTCTAAGCTTGGTGAATGCTTTTTCTCAAACAGAAGATGGTGAGTAATTTTGTTAGCAAAACCAGAAATGAATCAAGCCATAAGAAATGTTTATCCCTTCACCTCCATCACCCATTAGAAAAAAAAAAAAATCCAAAGACAAGTCTAAAGGAAAAATGGATATCATTTACTATGAAGTTACTTTCCTTTCTTGGTCCAAAATGATTTGCTGGTGTTGACTGCCCTGTGGGCCTCGATGGAGCTGAAATGCTCTTTGTGAGACCAGCAACTTTTCTTCACTTTCTGCCTGGCCTTCTGAGGCCAGAAGTACGTAAACAGCAGGTGTATTCACCATTGTCTATTTCTGAGAACTATTTATTAAGCATTTCAATCTTTTTTTTTTTAATTGAAGTATAGTCAGTTTACAATGTTGTGTCAATTTCTGGTGTACAGAATAATAGTTCAGTCATACGTGAACATCATATGTTTGTTTTCATATTGTTTTTCACCATAAGTTACTACAAGATATTGAACATAGTTCCCTGTGCTATATAGTAGAAACTTGTTCTTTATCTATTTTATATACAGTATTTAGTATTGCAAATCTCGAGCTCCCAATTTATCCCTTCCCACTCTGTTCCCCCCACCCTATGCCCCCAGTAACCATAAGTTTGTTTTCTGTGTCTGTGAGTCTGTTTCTGTTTTGTAAATAAGCTCATTTGTCTTTTTTTCTAGATTCCACACATAAGTGATATCATGTGGTATTTTTCTTTCTCTTTCTGGCTTACTTCACTTAGAATGACAATCTCCAGGCCCATCCATGTTGCTGCCAGCATTTCAATCTTTCCTCTTATGCTAATCTAATTGGTAGGAAGCATGAGAAGCTTTTGGAAACAGTTATTGTAATGAAATGTTATCTATCTGGGACTTTATAAATACAATGATTATTTAATCTGAATACTTCATCCTTCTTTAAGCCAGAAAATAAAGAAAAGAAGTATGAGACTAATGAGTTGATAGCTAGTTTTAAATTCTTTATCTCATATGACTTTTTAGCTGGATGTTTTATTAAAAAGCTATCTCTCTCTTTTACTAAAAGGCCAATGGGTCTCTGAGAAGTTATCTGACTTCCAATAATACAGATGAGATGGTGGGTCTAACGAGACACAAGTCATACGTCTCTTCCTCATCTATATTTGTCGTCTGTCAAATCATGATTTGCGAATGACACTTGAAAAGCTATTTTTCATCAAGAAAGTTTTATCTTTGTTAATAAACTAAGTGAGGCAGTTTTTTTTATATTCTTATCAATTTGTTGTAATTTTCCCCAAGTAGCTGCTCCAGATGGCGTGTTAGAGACCGGAACACAGGGTATTAAATGTTTTCAGGATATAATGCCATCTCTAATAATACTTACTTCTAGATAACATGGCCAACCTTTTTCTTCCCAATACCATCTAATTAACCAAGAAGGGAGCTGCCAGTAGGAAAATTTTTATTTCTCCCTTCAGAATTAAGACTCTTTTTATATAGACTTCAGCACCTGCAAAGCTCTGGGAAAAAATATGGCTCATACTAGTGAGCAGTTTGGTCTTGTAGGTAAATAAAACATACATACTTCTCATCCGTTTCATTTAAAATTAAACTCAAATTATGTTCTAAGAACATTTAAAGGCATTGTTTTGCAAGGTAGTTTCACAGCCTGAATCACTGGCATTTTTATGATACGGTTCTGGCATTTTTATGATACAAAGTAAACATTTATGCCCGGACAGTCTCCTCTCATGTTTTGCTTTGTGTTTTGTTTTGTTTTCTCTTCCTTTGGTCTAAGTCCTAAGAATCCAGTTGAGCAGATGACTCTGTTTAAAAGGCAAGTGTCCGCTCAGAAATGGTATATAGGCTCTTCCTTGTTTTCAACTCTGGAGGTTTTGGAAACAGGCAGAGTTGCGGAAAGTCTTCTTAGATTGCCTTAGTCAAAACTTCCCTAGTACTTTCTCCTGTTCCCAGGCAAACTTAACACTCTTAACATCATGCCCTTAAAATATGGAAAAGGGGCTCACAGACTGGGTATCGTTGGTCCAAAGAAGGAACTGGAACCCACCGTTCTCCCCTCCCCTCCATCCTTGGCCTTGGGCGGCACACTCATTGCTGGCAGAGGGAGCGCGTGACAGATGGGATATTAATAACCACTCCTGGAACATGACTTGGCTGTGTTCGGGGCCTTTTTCAGTTTCTTGACTACATCGTCAGGACTGAGTGGGGTGTCGAAGCATCACGGGGCTGAGAAAGGTGGGCCCTGCAGCACCTTTTGTCTGTTACCAGGGACCAGACCTTTTACAGACTTTCTCCATCCCTCACTCTGTGGGAAAATCACTAATGTAATCAAACGGTCCAACCTAAAAAATGAAACAATCCTTTTTGGACTTAAAAAAAAAAAATCTTTTGAATGAAAACATCCTGTCTCTCCAATCACCCTTCCTCTCTGCCTTCTCCCTAAGATGGTGCCATTGGTGTAGGAGGTGGTAAGGGGTGGCCAGGTGACCCCTTGGATTTGTGGGGAAAGGGGTCCTCTGGTCTCGTGTTGAATCTGGAGTGTGAGCTGGCAAGATGGAGTATGGCGCCTGGTCAGCTACTTCCAAACCTACTGTCTGGGGCTGAGGAACTCAAAGGTCTTTGTTTTGGGCAACGCTTCCAGGCAGCACCAGTCAGCTCTTTTAGTTGGCTCAGCTTCTCCTCATCTTCCACTGCCGATTTACTCCCAAGTCTCTCCTTCATCCTCCAATTGGTCCACCCTTAGTCTCCATGTGGGTCACCTTGGCTTATCCTCGCCACAGTGGACCCTCAACACAGTGTTCTTATCTCATAGGAAGGAGAGTAGGCTGGGAAGCTACACTTTAAACCATTTTTCTCTACCTGACTACATTGTTCCTCCAAGTTTATTTGGGTGGACCATTCCCTGTCTGATATGTGACCCAAACAAGCAACAGGACAAGTATTTGTGCACTCAGTGTATATAACAAATTTCAGGGGGAAGAATCAGGGCACATCTGTCTGGCCATGTCACTCCTCTCTCTTTTTTTCTCACTCCTCACATCCTTTACATAATTGTCTCGGGGCTGGAAAAGAGATTTCTCCCTCCTATTCTACTCTGTCTGCCCCGTCGTAAAACTCTAAGCTGAAGAAAAAGATAAACAAATTTAGCTAATCCTTTCTTGTGACAAAAGCCTTGTCTGAAAAGCCTTGGTTTTGCTTCATTTAAGCTACACTTCTAATGACTTTTTTTAAAGCTCTAAATGTTTTACTTTGTTTAGACTAAACCAGAGTTTAAATGACAGAAGCGGAACATCATCTGTCATTTTGTTGTTGTCGCTGGTTTTGTTTTGTGCTCCTTTTATAGAACATCTCAGTCTCCTTCCTTCCCTCAGGCAGAGGAGTACCTTGAGTGTCCAAGGAATAAGGCATATATTAGGGAATCAGAAGTAAAAAGGACCTACACAAGTGTTAAATTATTTCCCTCATTACACTTATGCTCCCCCAAATCATCATAGAAATATAGCAGAATAGGTACCAATTTTGATGCTATTCTCTAGATAAGGAAACCAAGCTTCACCTGAACAGATTTCAAACTGTATCAGACTGGCTCTGAAGACCACCATTCCTTCTTGGGTACCACGCTGCCTTTGTCAAATCGCTGGAAATTTAGATATCAGTCAAAAGCCAAGAGCAAGGTCAGAAATGAACCATGCCAATGGCATCACCCACACCGACTGAAAGTGCAGGGGCAGAGCAGAGACAAACGTGGTCACCACTGTGCCAGGCAATCTCAGTTCATGTAAATCCTGGGCCACTCAGTAGAGGAAAAGATTTGATTGCTTGTTAAATAATAAAAACAGAATCAACAGATGACATTAAAATGAGGCAGGCTTTGAGGCTCATTTTCTGAATTCCTGATGTCATCTGGGAAGTCCAGAAATCATTCCATAATCCATCCCCCTTTCCCCTGAAATGCTTTTGCCTCTATCCCCTAAGAATAAGGACATCCTTTTACATAACCACAGTACAATAACCAACTGCAGGACATGCAGCATTGACACAATATATAGAGTCCATATTTTAATTCTGTCAACCGTCTCAATAATTTCCTTTACTTCCTAGTGCAGGATCCAATCCAGGTTCATATATCACATTTATTTAGCTGTCATGTCCCTTTAATCTGAAAGAGTTCCTCAGATTTTCTTTATCTCTTATGATATTGAGAGTTGTTTTGTAAAATATCTTTCCATGTGGGTACAATACTTTTTGCTGGTTTATTTTTCTTTTACCTCCTCCCCCTTTCTCTGCCAGGTTTCCCCACCTGTTACAGATATCTTCTACCTTTTGAGTTTCCCCAAATCCCAGAAACAGACACTTGTTTTGAAGGGCAGATTATTCACAACATAAGCTTCTTCTAATTTTTTTAAAAAAATTTGCTGGATGAACCATGAATCAATCCCTGAAGAGCTTCAATACTTTAGAATTACATAAGGACCCCAAATGGATTCGGTGAAAAAAACGAATTCCCAGTTGGAATGAGCCATTTATCAGTGACTAAGAACTAAGAATAACTCTCTACAGCAAGCTACAAATCATAGACTTACAAACCACCATATCCACAGTGTGAACCTTGCATTAATTATCAGCTGCATCTTTCTAAAGCATCTATAAACCTCTCAGCTTGGAGGAATGTGGGTACTGTTTCTGTTCTGAGCGGGTCTTCATCGTGCTGACCCCATGTTGAGCTCTCACACTGGTTCCTTCCCTAATAATAGCACACTGCTGTGTTGTAAGGAGACTTGTGAGCACAGGATGTGAAAAGCTGGGCAATTAATTGTAAGAAAAGATAAAACAACCTGAGACCAAAGGCGGTATTAAGCGCGCTTCATTTCAGGGAAGGTGGGCTCAGGTGGGTAGAAAGATTATGCTAAATATAGAAACAATATAATGTGCTAATTAATTATGTAATGAAATAGCCACTTCATTTAGTAGTATTATAACCTCAAGGTTCTCAAACAGTATTTTCATCCCTGACAATAGGGGTAACTGTGAGCTTATAAACTGTGAACACAGTAATGTACAATTTAATAATATTGAGAATATGTGTCCAGCTGGAAGAATGCTGCACTAATCATGTGACTGTTTCCCCTAGATTTTTTGATAAATTATACTACGTAAAAGCTAAGCGATATTAGTACACATACTCTTCTACTAAAACAACTCCCAGCTTCCCAAATGGAAAGATTGTTTATAAATGTTTAAATAAGCATTTAATGAGTTAACAATATAATATTTTAAAAGAACTCTCCTAACAATGATAGTATTTTGTTTTAATCTGTTTCAGATGCAAAACACAAGACTCCATAGATGCTGGGGGTGGGGTTGGGGGTGGGGGGAGCTGCTTCACTGTAACTTCCGAGTCTGTGCTGCCACCTGGTGCTCTCTGAGGGCCTTGATCTTTTAGACAAGTGAGTTTGGTATTTCCTGCTGCCTGTGGGACATTATAAGGGGATGGGTGGCCTCACTCCAACCTCTTCATGTCGAACTGTAGATGCCTCATCTTCTCATTCCTGACTTTCCTGTTCCTGCTACTGTTCCCAACACTCGGCACAGCGCTGACATACACAGTGCCTGACACATCTATGCCTGTTAGTTGAATGGATGAACGATGCTTGTTACCCAGACTAGAAAATGTGAAGCTGTTTTTAATTCTCTCTTTTTCCCCCATCAAATGGTCAAAACTCTATCCACTGCCACCCCCTAGTTCACATCTTTATAGCATCATGTCTGGACCAATTCTCACTTATGCCTCTTCTTCCAACTGAAATCTCCCCTCTTCTTTCTGCCAGGATCTTACTTTTCTTGGATGTCTGTAGCCCTTGCTTTCTGTACCAGAGAGGTACAAATAAGGTTGTCAAGAGGATAAGGCTTTAGAATAGGTAAATATATGTCTGAATTCCAATTCTGTCACTTACAAAGTAGGTAGATTAAGCACATTAATCTTTTTAAGCCTCAGTTTCTTCACCTGTAAAATGGGAGTAATCAGGTGTATACGTAGATGTCTGTGAAGTGAGGCAGAGCAAGAACTTTTCCTTTGTCTACACATATAAAGCTATTTAGTAAGAATGTTATTTATAAAGATTACTTCCATTTGAGTCATTGGTCAAGACAAGAATACTTCTTAAAGAAAGTACTGCTTTTTTGTTTACAAAATATCTTGATGCATCTTTGGGTCTGAAAGGCAAACCTATATTTCTCATCCCCTTCCCCCACAAGTCTACATCATGGAAAAGAACTGAATTTAAAGAGAGCTGATTTTTCTCTGCTTAATAAAGTATTTAAAAATCCAGATATATATAGTTAATTCAAGGAAGAGGGCATAAGGTTGAGGAGCCTGAAATTTGGAGAGAAGGAGGAGTAAGTGGAAGAGGACTTTGGAGGGAAGAGAAAGTATTAGATGTAAAATATTCGATCTTAGGTTGTTTTCTGTTCTGTACTTAACGCCCCTTACTTTTCCCCTCTAACTTTTAGAAAAGTTTGTTGCTACAGTGCACATGTGGGAGTGATGTTTTAAAGGATGAAGAAGGGAAGACTTTCACGAGTGGGATCAAGAGGGCAGAAAGAGGATAAGCACACAAGTGGATGGCTGGGTGGGGTGTGCTTGAGAATCAACCCAGGAGGACGAATCTGCGGAGAGGCGGCAGGAGAATATAACCTCACTACCCACTCTCACTCCCTACAGACACACCAGAAAGACCCTCCGAGAAGAAAGAACACTCCTACACTGCTGGTGGGATGTAACTTGGTATAGCCATTATGGAGAACAGTCTGGAGGTTCCTTGTAAAAACTAAAAATAGAGTTACCCTATGATCTAGCAAGACCACTGCTGGGCATATATCCAGAGAAAACTCTAATTTGAAAAGATACATGCACCCCAATGTTCAAATCAGCACTACTTACAACAGCTAAGATATAGAAGCAACCCACATGTTCATCAACAGATGAATGGATAGAGAAAATGTGGTGTATATGTATATGTGTGTACGTGTGTGTGTGTGTGTGTATATGGATATATATGGCTATTACTCAGCCATAAAAAAGAATGAAAATGCCATTTCCAGTAACATGGATGGACCTAGAGACTCTCATACTAGGTGAAGAAAGTCAGACAGAAAGACAAATATCATATGGGATCACTTACAAGTGGAATTTTAAAATATGGTATAAATGAACTTACTTACAAAACAGAAACAGACTCACAGACAGAAAACAATCTTATGGTTACCAAAGGGGAAGGAGGGGATAAACTAGGAATTTGGGATTAACAGATACATACATACTACTATATATAAAGCAAATAAACAACAAAGACCTACTGTATGGCACAGGGAACTAAATTCAATATCTTATAACAACCTATAATGGAAAAGAATCTGAAAAAGATATTATATAAATGCAGCCAAACCTTTATGGAGGGGCTCCCCGATAGAGAAATAGACGGTTTTAGATTATATTTTTTTGTCATTCTTCAAAAAGCAGGCTGTGCTTTGGATTTTAAATTATCTATATGATTACCTCACTGAAAATGGGGATCCTTGTGGAAATGTTAGTCCAACAAGGTTCCAGCTTGGAGCCTATCCAAAAAAGTCCATGAGCAAAAGGACCGCATTACACAATAGCTGTGTGTAGAGGTCCTGTAAACAAAAATTATAGATACATACAACTCTACAACCAACCTCCCACCAACTCCAGCTCCAGCTGAAACCCTTCATCCCTTAATCTACTGCTCAGCCAGAAATCCTGACCCTACTCCCAAAGAGAATATCCAACCAAGCACCCATTGAATCAAACATTACAAGGTCAGGGGCTTGGTTCTGTTCACTGACTATACCTCAAAGCCCAGGGGAGCGCCCAGCACCAATGAGGAGAACTCAGTAAATATAAATAAAGAATGAATGAATTTAACTACCACTCACACTGAAATACCGTATGGTATAAGTACACAACATGCAATCAAAAGCTTCTGCTTTAAAGCAAAACAAAATTAGTATAAATATGCACCCCACAGTTTGCTGTACAGTTTTTAAGTGGCTTTTAAGAGTCTTCCAATATGTGATGATGTTTCAAGCTCCCCTACTACCATTTCCAATACAAAACAAAGTAACTGACAAAAGCTAAGAAAACAAAAATTTTCTGATATAAAGAAAAAGAAGAATAGGAAAGATTCTACTGTAAAATTCAGACATGGCTGTAAAATATCATGTTAAAATCCTCCAGCCTCAGTTTCCAATTAAAAATAGGCAAAGACCAAAAGTAAAAAATGTTTCATTATAGAAATTTTCCACCACATTTCTGGACCTAAAGTAGGAAAAAAAAAAAAAAACCCAGAGAGCCTTTTTAGAAACTTGATTTTGTTTAAAGTTCTCTAGCCTCAGTTTCTAAACAAATAAGCAAAGTTTTCAAATAAAATAAACCACAAAAATAGCAGCTCAAAGCCCCGAAGCAAAACTTTGCTAAATGCTTTTCTAAAACCTACCAAGCTCAGTTTCCAATTAAAACAAACAATAAAAAAGACCATACAAACTAAATTTATACACAAACTAAATTTTTTGAGGGGGAAATTTTTCTCAAACATTTTCTTTTACATTTTCTCAAACCTCCTCTCCAAAAGTCTTTTTAAAAAACATTTTTTTTCAATGAAAAAGATCCTCTGAAAAAATATGATTGCTCCTCTTTCTTAGTTCCTGGTTTGTACATTTCAGAATTAACCTACGTGGTTTTCTAAATTTCGCATCAACATCCACATAGACCAAGTAACGGAGGAGCTAGCAAACACTTCAAATCTCTTAGGTCCAAGATGCTATAAAACAGAACTGGATTTTCAAAGTCTGTAAGATCCTTTACAAGGTGTTAAATCCACCAGCAGGGGGAGCTTAATTTCCAATATATGCTCTTGGAATATAGCAGTGATGCAAATGAAAAATATGGTTTTGATAAAATTCGTCAGAAACTCAAACATACATTAGAAATAATCAGAGGTAAATACCATTCAAATAAATTTATATTGGCGGAACAAATCTGCATTATCTATGCTATCAGAAATGAGGAAACCTGTACAAAAATATCTAGTAGAAACATCAAATGAAGAATTTGGAACTTTTAAAAATCATGATAATTTTTTTCAAAAAGAAAATCAGAAGTACCATGCCTTTTGAATTCTCTCACCTAAGCCAATATATAAACTATGTAATTTTCAAAAAGTTTATTAAAATATCAGTAGGATTTTTAAAATCTTAATTTTACCTGAAAGAATAAAACAGCAGGAAGACATTTACAGTATGGAAGAATGTGGGGGGAAAATATAGCTCAGTGGTAGAGTGCAGGCTAAGCCAAGCCCTAGTATCTCCATTAAAAAAGAATAAATCAATAAATGAAACCTAATCACTCTCCCCAAAACCCCAAACATTTAAAAAAAATACTGAAGAATGAGAGTAACTTTTATAAGAGGGAACTTGAACTTCGGGGTTTTGCATCATACTATATAGTAAAAGAATTTACACAGTCAGTGTCATGCATGTGCCAAGACATGCAGATCAAAAGAACATAATGGATTATATAAACCTAAGTACTGGGGATTTGATTAAAGTGGCACATCAAACTGGGGAGGAAGTATTGTAAGTGACAATATAATGTGGTATAATTATTGTGAATTAGTCAATACATGGTGATGAGATAGTTATTTTGGGACAAAAAAAGTTACATGCTTCGCATCATGCTCTAAAATGAAATCCAGATGGACTAAAGATTTAAATACAATATTTTATATACGTGTGTATATATACAATATATTAAGTTGTATATACACATCTCCTCCAGTGTTGTATTCTATGCATAGATACATACATTTCTTGACATGAACAAATGTGCATTTTATGCAAAGGGATCATTTGTGATCAGCTTTGTGATCAGCTCTGCATGTGAATGAACAAAATCCTGCAAAACCACCACAAGAGTCAGCACCCTCTCCCACTCTCCATCCTTGGGCCTCGGTTTCCCCTGCAGGATGATGTCCGCACTTACTAAGATGGGCTGTCTCCAGCGGTAGACAAGATGGCTGCAGGCAGTTCTGCGTATATGATCTAAGAAACAGAACCTCTCTCCTTCAGCTTCAGTGGATAAAAATCTCAGGAATTCATTTTCTTTTATAATTATGAAAAAATCTGAACATTCATAGACATAGAGAGAAAACAGGGGGTGACAACAACCAATGTACCAATCATCCTGCTTCTACATACATGGTTTTCTTTCATCTACCCTCACCCTTCTTAAATTACTTTGATTATTTGGATTCAAATTTCAGATTTCAAATCATTTCATCCATAAATGCTTCAGTATGTGCACCTGAAGACTCCAACAAGTTCACGGGTATATTCTAATGGCTCTGGTCTTGCCTGTGTGCTCAGATGTGTACCAATCACAGTGACCCGTGGGCATGACACACTGGGATTGGCCAAGATGGGGTCATGTGCCCACACCCATGTTCAAGTGGAGAGGATTTTGTTACAGGGGAAGTAGGGGCTAGGGATACACAAAAAAACCCCCAGCACAACCTAAACTAGGCCATTACACAGCATTCCATCTTCCAGCCTGCCGCCACAGCGTAGTTACACTTCCTGTATCATCTCACTGACTGATGGCTAGACATCAGACACCCTCAAGAATTCCCTCACCTCTTTCCGAGAGCTGTCAAAGGTCCTTCTCCTATTTGTTCTAGAATGTGCTTCTCTGGCCTTTGTACCCTCCACCTTGACCCCTTGCTGTTGCCTCTGGTGTGGTGCCCTCATGGTACTGTGGTCTCTCGGGAGCAGTCCTGCATGGGAGACTCCTATGCTTACCTTGACACCCACCCACTCTGGGGAGGGAACACTGCTCTCTGATATGGGGACCAGGCCCCCTGGCTGCAAGGAGAAGAGGTTACCCCTGTACTCTTGGGTCTACTGCTTCCCAGCTCTATGTCAGTGTTTTCACATGATCGCTTTACAGCCAATCCACCTGGTGTCTTAAATTAATCCCGACTTATCCCTCAGATGGTGACACGAATTGAGCTTTCTTCGAGTGGGTCTTCTCTCCCTGTAATCTGGTCTAAGCAATCTCTTTAGTCTACCTTCTTACCACGGGTTCCTCTTCCTCTCTGTGTGCTTTCACAAGTGTCTGCTCTATGCAGCCTCTACTCCAGATTGACTTTATTTATAGAATACTTCCTTTAATATTAATATGTGCAATGATTCACCAATTACAGATTAATTTTTCCTGAAAATCTGGAGAAACTAGGAAGTCTGAAACACTGAATTATTTCAGATGGAGTGAAAAACAAATGCCCAACAGCAAATTTCATTTTCAGCTTTAAGAATAAAGAGTAAATCAGGATCTGAGCAGAAATTAATGCAAACCTCAAAGTCCACTTTGATTTTGATCCAGCTGCCTCTGCTAGCTGGCTCATAAACTTTTATAAATTTCTTTAAAAGGCTAAGCTCCTAACACATTTACTCTAGAATGAACCTAGTGAGATGCAGGGCATTCTCAGAGTTAGTTTCAATTTAACAGAATGCAGACCGGTGCATCAACTGTGATTCTCCGAAAAGGTATTCTGCCTTCTGCCTTTTAGTTACTGGGCACAATTGTTCAGCCTAGCTTTGCTGTAAAGAGAAAGATTTTTCTCTTGGGCTTCATGACAGATGGCAAGCCACAGGAGAAGGCAGATTCATGATTTCATTTGTGAAAAATCTGTCAAGAAAATTCCATGTATCTTATGAAGGACTCAACCTTCAGAACTGAGAGCATGCATTCATAAGGTTTTATAAATATTCGCATTGTTTTGTTTCCACTGTGAGTAAATCCTGAGTGCTGTAGAGGACGGGATCTTGGGCTCTAGAGTCAGACACTGGCTCAAAACCTTACACCACTTAAAGCTGCTTAACGTATTCACCCTGTATAGAAAATTAGGATTGTGATAACCACCTCTGGGGGCTGGTTTTTCTATTTGAGTCAAGGCGGGTCAGTGGCATAAAACAGTGGCTGGGACCTAGAAGGTGCTCAAGACACAAAAAGACCTAAGACCTCCATGGGTTCATTAAATCAACGTTTCCCTAAGTGGGCTTGCTCAGCACCAGGCTTTTAATAGTTATGACAAAGAGAGCGTTCTGTGATTAAATGTGTTTGGGCAAAATTGGGTTATTAACAAAGAGCAAATGTGTTATAGATTTTATTTGTGTTTTTGTTTCCTTTTTAAACTGCAGGACATTGAAGAGACTTTCGTATGGCTCTCTAGAGTAGCATTTCCCAGTCTTATCTGAGCATGGAGTCCTTTTACCATGGAACACCAGTCATGTGCGGGGCACACCGAGGGCAATACTGAGTTATCCTCCATCAGAGAAGTAAATCCCTTGACCACACATGCCTCTCTTGTACCCACACCACAGTGTTATGATAAGACTTGTTCTCAAATTTTTTTAAAGTGCTTTCCATTTTTGTCTTATTAATGTTAACATGCTTGAAGGAAAAAGACAATGGCTTGCTCTAAATGATAAGACACGTTTCTCCCATTATTCAAACAATCAGAGCGCAGATTTGGTAACTGCTAAGTATAGATACACATTTTCACCGAGTTCTAGAAATTAAAAAAATGAAATAAGCCCAACAGGCTATTCAGTCTCATCCCTGCCAGGGCAGGGCTCTTTTCACTATAATGTTCCCTGTCTCTTTCAGGCTAATTAGTAGTTTTGTGTAGCCAGTCCTCAGAAATGGAGTTTGTTTTCATCACCAAATCTGCACGTGGAGAGGGGCTTTTTCTTTTCTCTCACTTGGAATAACGAGGACTCAGTAAGACTCGGCTGCTTGGGGAACTATTCGAACTATTTTCACCTTCTTGCAAATGAACAGGAGAGACAGAACCGGCAGCCTCCACGAAGGAAGGAGAGGCCGAGGAAACCAAGAGACCCGGCTGTGCCGAAGGCACATGGCTTGGTTCTAATGCTGTGCTGTAGCTGTTTTGAAATTCTTAATAACTTCCAACAAATGTTTCCATTTTTATTTTGCACTGAGCCCCTGGAATTATGTCGCTGGTCCTAGGGAGAAGGAATTGAAGAGGGGGTGTAACCCTTTCAGTGTTCAACTCGGTTTGTGTTGGCTGGAACCAACACTGGACTGAGGTCGTGTATGGTCAGAATTCTCGGCAAATGTCACTGACAGAAAAAAAGATTTTTTGATTGTGCTAAACTGTGTGGCAGCCAAAGAACAAACTGAAGTGATGAATACATATTCTGGGTGAGGCTTTTTGAACTAATAAAATGTTTGATTCATTATTCTTCCTCTGAAACCCTGAGGAACTTCCAGAACCTGAAAGGACAGCCTAGAGGTTACTAAGCTCATAAAACAAACCTTACCTTGCTCAGCAGCCAATTTCCCTTATGAAGAGTTGCCATGGTGATGTCTCTCACACCTGCCAATCACTTCTACACACCATTCATTTAGAAAGTAAGTCGTTGAAAGCTACCCTAAAAGGAAACACAAAAGAACAATTGTTTCAGCCATCTTGGATGAATCAGCCATTGGGAAGACAATGTTCAAAGCATGTTCAGATCAAAATCATAATTCCGCCATTAAGAATATTTGGGGGCATTATTTAGGCATAGATTAAAACACTATAGATGCTGAGATGAATATTGCAGAACATAAAAATACTCATGGATTTGATTACCCAAGAGAAGGCTGTGTGTTTCCCAGGCAGTTCCATAAGAGAAGTAAATAAAAGAGGAAGCACTTTCATATTGGGCCAAAATGCAAGAACCTACACATTGGAGATTGTGGGGAGAAGAGGAGAAAATCAAGAGACTATCTTGTCCCAACAGGTAAAATGGGAGCACTTCACAGATGGAGAGGTCAGTGGTGACCAGGGCATCACCACTCAGGAGCGTGGGGCCAGCTGGGCACATTCAGATCGGCAGCTCGTTCTCGCCTCTCTGTTTAATGTTCCCTTTTCTGTCTGAGAAGCAATCTTTTCTCAACCAGTCCTACTGAGTTTTGATATCTCTTGTGATCAAAGACTTTTCAAAAGAATTAATGATGTTTCAATGATTGTTAACAGCCACTTTGCAAATTGCTTTGGATCTTTAATTTTGGAGAGGAATTTTCTTAAAGAAGCATTTAGCCCTAAAAAAATATTACTAAGACCAATGTCAAAGAGCGTACTGCCTATGGTTTCTTCCAGGAGTTTTATGGTTTTAGGTCTTAATTTAGGTCTTTAATCCATTCTGAGTTTATTTTTGTATATGGTCTGAGAAAATGGTCTAGTTTCATTCTTTTACATGTCCAGTTTTCCCAACACCACTTATTGAAGAGAATGTCTTTTCTCCATTTGTACCTTCTTGCCTCCTTTGTCGTAGATATGTCGATTATATGTGTGTGGATTTATTTCTGGGCTGTCTATACTGTTCCATTGATTTATGTGTCTGTTTTGGTGCCAGTACCGTACTGCTTTGATTACTATTGCTTTGTAGTATAATCTGAAGCCACGGAGCATGATACCTCCAACTCTGTTCTTTTTTCTCAAAATAGCTGTGGCTAATCAGGATCTTTTGTGGTTCCATATAAATTATATAATTATTTGTTCTAGGTCTGTGGAAAAAATGTCCTGGGCATTTTGATAGAGATTGCATTAAATCTGTAGATTGCTTTGCATAGTATGGACATTTTAACAGTATTAATTCATCCAATCTATGAACATAGGATATTTTTCCATTTACTTGTACAGACTTCAATTTCCTTCATCAATGTCTTATTAGAGTATTCAGAATACAGAGTTCAGAATACAGAATACAGAATTCAGAGTACAGGTCTTTTACCTCCTTCATTAATTTTTTTCCTAGACATTTTATTCTTTTTGATTCAATTGTAAATGGGATTATTTTCTTGATTTCTCTTTGTGATCGTTCATTATTAGTGTACAGAAATGCAACAGATTTCTGCATATTAATCTTATACTCTGCAACTTTACTGAATTCATTTATTAATTCTAACAATTTTTTGGTAGGGTCTATAAAAATATCAAATTACTACGCTGTACACCTGCAACTAGTATAATACTGTAAGTCAATTATACTTCAGTAAAAATAAATACCTTTAAAAAAAAGACAAGCATTTAGCTGGAAAAGCCAAACAGATATAATTTTAAGTGGTTTCATCACAAGACCCTAGAATAATAAGGTTACTATGTCAGGAGTATATTTTTTTAAGATATTTTGTTATTCTCATAGACAAAAACTTCCTTTCTATCCAGTTTTTTCGTATTTTATCTCCTTAAAGTATCATATGAAGTTTATTTTATCTTCAAGTGTATTTTTATTTAACCTAATTTAATTTCCTATTTCTATTCTTAAATGCATATTCTATTTGTAGACTTTATTCTTTGAAAACTGCGATTGGCAAGCTCTTCAATGGGGGTCCTCAATTTGGTCAGCATGCTGGTTTTTCCTGGAGGGCTTTATGAAATGAATCTGCACATATTTGCCTCTTTTCATATTCTACCTTCTACTCAGTCACGGATATTCTGAAGGGAAAAGAACAGCCCTTTCCTGGTCTGGTTGAATTGCAAGGTTTTCACGTGTGGCTTGCAGCCATTCCCTAGTGCTGTTCTTACTTTGGCTAATGGCCCAAATGATAAAGTACTCTGCAGGCCTCAATTCGCGTGGGCCCCCTCCTCCTGTTTACTTACACAGCAGAGAGGAGAGGGAGGGGAGTCCTGATGAGCAGTGCACAGATGCTGAGAACTAGTGAATCATTTCTGCTATGCCACCTTTTCTTCTTCACTCAAAATTGTTCTCCAGCATGTGACTCCAAGCTAGATTTGGTTTTTGTCTTGCTATTGTTCTGACAGAACTACAGATGCTTGTTTCTTCTCTTTCTCAGTTGTCTACTTTCCCAGATAACCTTTCTCACGTGATACCATCTGTGCAGTCACAGTTTACTCAAACTATATGAAATGACTGAGCCCTGAAGAGAAACCTCAAGTCCAATTAGAGTGTAGTCACCAGGCACTAGATTCAAGTCTCACTTAAAGATCTCTCAGGGATATGTGAGTCAGATGGGCCAAGAGGTATTTCGGAAGATCCTCTATATATTTTTGGTTAGAAAGGCTGAGCAGGTTCTTCGGTTGCTTTACTATTCCTGGAAAGACAGTTCTGTGATGGAGGAACACTATCTCAGAGAATTATGTTCATCAGTAATCTTTGGAACCATTAGCAAAACCAACTGGATTTGGAGATGGTGTTTTTTGTGTCCATTTAAAACAGTTTTGGAAACTCACCTCAATTCATTTTTAGTTTATGAATTACAATAGAGTTCTATACTCAATGTCTGTCAAAATGTCTGTTGAATCTTTTGAAGCTGATATTTAAGCTTTGTTTGTTTTTCTTTGACTAATGGATATTGGGGTAGTGATCATGTAAGGAATTAGAGATTGAAATGGGAAGATGTTATGGTGACAAACCTTATTGGGAGATAAGGGTTAAGATCCTTTATAACTAATTGTAATCTCCCTGAAATTTTATACTTCCCTATGTTGTTGGGATTGTCAATATCTAAACATACCTGAGGTTGCTGGAACCGACATTCAAAATGGATAAAAATCAACTGAAATAACAGTAAAATAACAGCACTATTTGCTATAGAGAATATTCTTTATTGAACTTTTTTTGATGACTTGAATTTTACCAGATAAAATTCTTTTTGAGTTTCATTCTATTAAAGGTTTGGACAGGAAGCAATCTTTTAATTTGTACTGGGTATGTCATTTTGATGATGGAACACAGTGTCCTTATTTAATTATTTCTCACAGGCCTTTAGGTACAATGTTTCAAGTTTTACAAAAATAATTGTAAAATTCATTTTAAAAAGAAAGTGTGGAAATAAAAACCACCCTCATTCAGATTGGTAGGCAGTTAACTGAATTAGAGAAAGCAGAAATAATTAGCTCAAGTTAACTTTACCACTTTCAATTACAGAAACTAATTAGTAAGTATTATCCACCTTTATACTGTTTCACTATTAGACAATTTGTTCATCTTTTAGGTTTGTAGATTTTCATTTCTGTACCATCTGCTTCATCAGGGACTCCATGGCTAGAACACAACATTTCTTTTTCAAGATCTTAAACCAGATGACTCTTGACCACATTCATGAAACTTTACAATCTGTGTCCTGGACTCCCAGAAGCACTGGACTATGAGGCTCACGAGATTAAGAAGGAGCTTGGGGCTCAAGGTAGAGATCTGGAGACATGGGAAGCAGATGAAGCTAAAGAAGTGGGTGAAATTTTCCAGGAAGAACATAAAAAGAAGAAAAGAAACTTCTAGGACATAAGCCTAGAAAATGCCAGAGTTTAAGAGGGAAAAAATATTAGGAGTCCATAAAGAGATTAAGAAGGAATAGTCAGAAAGCTTGCTATACCAGATCTAGTCAACGCCAGACCATAAGATCTGTACTTTTTCAACACCCACTAGAAAAAGGCCTATCATAACTATTTCAATTTTCTTGAAAAGGTCTCCTTTTCCCCCCATTCTAGATCTCTGCTTCTCTCAAGATAACACACACACACAAACTCTCTCTCCCTTTTCCACTCCCTTCACCTCTCCTTCCCTCAGACTGAAAGGCTTAAACTTAAAAAAAAAAAAATTCTAAATTCTTTCCATTTAATAAAAACATCTTCCAAATGTAAACTTGCTGAGAAACCAGTCTTGAAGTAGAAAATGTGTCTGATAACAAAGTGAAAAAGAAGTAAGCATAACCCTTTGGGAAAGAATTAAAAAGAAAAGTAACTTGGCAGGATTGAAAAGTCTAGCCCATTATGTTAGCAATAACAAAGAGTTTTTTCAGTTGGATGAATAATACATAATTTCTTAGCTCAGATTGTTATCTCTGCATTTCATTTTTCTTTTGTGAAAAAGACATAAATTAATTATCAGAAGTCCTCTGCTGAGGATGTTGTTCAACAATCAGTTGTGAAGTTTTGGAAAAAGTCTAGTAGGACAAAGAACATCGGGGAGTCTAGCTCTGCTTCCCAGAAACCAAAGCATTGCTGTGAAGAGGACCTGAGGAGGAAGAACTGGTTCACGTCCGTCCTAATTACTGAACTAAAACCCCTGGGGAATCTAATTGTTTGAAATATGGGATTATTAGGCTCCGAGCTATTTGAACTTCAGTCCTGCTCCAAGTAGAATAGGATGAGATGTACGTAAGCACAGGAAGGAACGGTCCAACACAGAATGGGTAAGTGAAAACCCAACCTTCATTAGGATTTCAAAGCTAAACAAGACGATCAAATTTTCTGCACCTCTGCTACCCAAGTCAGGCTTCCAGAGTCTTCCTACAACTACAAGGCATCTCTCTGATCTGTGATCTTGCAGGCACCTGCCCTAAGCCACCTCTTATGTCCTTTGTTTGTTATTGGTGAGTGATCTGTTGACATGGAGCCCAGTGGCAGAAGTGAATTTGGCAGGACTGCGACTACAGAAGGAATCTTCCAGATTCCACCTGCAATGGCTGCACCAGTGATAAGACATCTTCGAAAACATTTTTGGAAAACAGAACAGCAGTGAAGAGAACGTAGAAGAAAACAGAGGAAGAGCATACAGGACAAGTGGAGAACCTACTCGTCAACAAGCCATTGTTCTATGGCTCCATGAAACCTTCCTACATCCCTCCCCACTCCATGCGGGACTGACCTTCTTCATCTGAGGACTACTGCTCCCCGTACTCCCTCTGTCAAAGCATATGTAATCCTTTGATGCATTTATTCTTCACACATGAGCAAAACTTTTTTTAAACGAGGCAGTAAAAATGAATGAGCAAACGAAGAAAACTAAGGACACAATATTCTTGCACTGAGGCTTTCTTTCTCAAAATAATCATGACAACTTGGGAAAAGAGCATACTCAAAAAACACAGAGTCTTAGTATTAAGACTTAACATTAGTATTAGTCTGAACATTAGGGAAGGTCTCTCTGCCAAGTTCTAAAATACAGTTTCAAATATTTCAGTGATTTGCTCTGACCCTCATAAGGCATATGAACTCTTGGTGTGTCTCTTTCTTTATTTCTAGTTGGAACCTTGCTAGAGAGAGAAACGTTTCGTAGATAAGTTAATAAACTCCCATTTAGAGTTTATTTAAAGAATCCATAGAGAAAGATTACTCTGAATTTCAGGGTATCAAGAATAAAGGCATGCTACTACTACCTAAGACCCTGATGTTTATAAGCTTTTCAGAGACTTGAAAATTAGAAAATTATATTCAATATAGCAAATGGTAATTATTTAAATATGCCTAATTACTTGAAATCTATTATTTATCTATCTGTCTATCTAAAATTGTATGATAATATGACTTAACAGAATGTAAAAATATGAGTTTATTCCTTTGGTGGGAATAATGACTCTCTATGTGTTTTAGATTTTAAGAAATGAGTGTGTAATTAACTACTGAAGAAACAGTCAACAATAATAGTTCAGTTATTATAGACCATCTGTTATGTTTGTGGACTGTCAAGTTAGAGCAGGTTTCAGAAGCCAAAATATCCCAGTTGTGTTCTTTCCTTGGGACTAAAGAGAGAGAGAGAGAGAGAGAGAGAGAGTGTGTGTGTGTGTGTGTGTGTGTGTGTGTGTGTGTGTGTTGGAGCAGCGCTAAAAAGTAGCTCAAGGGGAAAGAGGAGTGTTCCAAATGAGGAATAGAGGGGGAGGAAGGACCAAGATTTTGTTTTGCTCCAGTGCTTTCAAGTGAATTGATTTCCTCATCTCATGCTCCTTTTTTTTCAGAATTTTTTCATATTATTGAATTTTTGAAGCATGGTAGAGCAAAAATATTTATTTCTTTAATATATATTTATGTATATTAGATTTACTTACTATATAATAGCTCTGAGTAACTACTCCTCTAAAGTTAAAACTCCTTGCCTATTTGGTTTAAAATGGAACCCTCTCATGTTTATATCTTGGTGTTGCTTTGGGGGAATTTATCTACCAATGGAATGTTCTATAACAGTATACAAGAGTATCACTCTTGAGTGGGAATCTAAATGTTAATTCAGGCAAGTTTGAGGATTCTATCAGAAATGTCAAAATTTTTATCTTCATTTCATTAGAATTTTTTTCTCTTGAAGAGGCAAATACTTCTTTAAAAGGACACAGAATGCACTAACCACAAAAGAAAAGACTGACCAATCTAAATTCTATTAAAGTCAAAAACTTCAACAAAAAGACACCAGTAAAAGAGTGAAAAGGCACGCCAAGGACTGGGAGAAGACATTTGCAATACACATATCTGTCAAAGGACTCATTTTAGACTAGAAACCGTACAGTTCAATTAAAAAAGGACAACTCAAAACTCTAAAAAATTGGGCAGAATTGCACAAGATGATATCCAAATGGTCAATGAGCATACGAAAAGGTACTCAACAGTCATCCGTGAAATGAAATTTAAAAATGAGATCTATTAAACACTCTCTAGAATGGCTCAAATTAAAAAGGCTGAGAATACCAAGTCTCTCATCCTAGCTGGGATAAGTCTGAGTCGCTGCACCTGGAAAACTTATTTAGCAGTTTCTGTTAAAGTCCTACGTACACCTGTCCTATGACTCAACAACTCCACTCTTATGCACTTATTTCTCTAGGGCAAATACGTCCACCAAAAGACATCTCTAAGATCTGGTCATAAGAGCCCCAAACTGGAAACATGCCATCAACAGAAACAGATAGATAAATCTGGTATATTTATAAATAAAATACAACAACACATCAATGAAAAAGAACAAACTAAATGGGACACGATTCAGTCTTAGAGACATAAAGTTGAGAAAAGCAGCCAGACTGAAAAGAGTATCCTGTATGAGTCCATTTATAGAAAGTTCAATAACAGGCAAACTAATCTACGGTGACAGAATCACGACAGCAGTCACTGCTGCAGGCTTTGTTATTATGTGAGAGATGGCATGAGGGAGCCTTGGAAGGTTCTGGCCATGTTTTATATTTTAATCTGAATGGTAGTTACATAAACACATACTTATGTAAAAATTAACTGAATGATACAATTACGATTTGTGCAGATATATATGTTATAACTCAATAAAAATACTTTTTAGACCAAAGATAGAAAGTAAAAGCAAAGCAGTGTCCATCAAGTTGGAGAAGCTGTGCTATAGCAAATACACTATATTTATGCACAAGAGAAGAAAAATGTTAATAGTGAGGAGAAAAGTATTTTAAAAAAACTGGAAATGCACTGATGTTAAATATACATTATCTTAAATAGGAAATTTGTTGGCATTATAAACATTCCCTGTTAGAATACATTTACATATTAAACAACCTTCCTGATTTTCTTATAATTATAAATGCAGTCAGTTTTATCTGCATAACTTGACTAGAAAGGAGCTCATTTACACCTTGCCATTCTAAAATAATTCTGGATCTCTTTCTTCTCTGCGTCATTTTCACTTCATTAATTAACATCTAATTTATAAGCATCTCAACAGTTGAAGTATTCTCACAAATAGAGCAAACCAAAATAAGTCTGGACATATTTAAACGTCTTGGCAATGCAAATGGCCCTTTCCCATTCTACTTGATAGTTTCAAAATCTCTTCCCCTGTGAAGCCTTCGTGATCTGCTTAATTACAAGTAAATATCGCTCCATTCTTCATGTTCCTGTAACATTTTGTTCTAACCTCTATCATTGCACCTGTCTCTTTATAAATAATGTTTGCTGAATTGTGAGTTCTTTGAGGACAGAGAACAAGCCTTATCAACCTTTTTTCCCCCCTAAACTTAACATTTTATCTTTTTTATCATATATATCTTTTTTTCTTTTTGTCTTCCTATGTTTCCCGCCCTGTATATTTCATACCCATGACTCATTTATTTTGCAGTTGGAAGTTTGTACCTCTTAATCTCCCTCACCTCTTCCATAGTGTGGGCATTCAATAAATGTCTGTTGGAGAAACGCAAATCAAAACTACAATGAGGTATCACCTCACACTGGTCAGAATGGGCATCATGAAAAAGTCCACAAATTATAAATGCTGGAGAGGGTGTGGAGAAAGGAGACACCCCTACACTGTTGATGGGAATGTAATTTAGAGCAGCCACTATGGAAAATGGTATGGAGACTCCCTTAAAAACTAAAAATAGACTTACCATATGATCCAGCAATCCCACTCCTGGGCATATACCCAGCACCACCAGCACTTAAGCTTAAGTCTTTGGTCCCCACCAGACAGCCTGAACCATGTTCTCCTCCACCCAAACCTTCTCCAGATTGATCTGTGTTTTGCTTCCGTTTGGTGCTGGCCAAGGGAGGGGCCTGGTTTGGCACCAGGTCCTCTACCTCAGCCCCTTCCCACAATGCCATGTGCATTCAGGCCACAGAGGCCACTGCTCTGGGCTAGAACGTGGAGGGCTAGAGCCAGCCTCCTAGTGGCTGGGAAAGCAGACCTTTCTCCCACCCTTCTCACTCCAGCTAAAGCACAAATCATTCTTGCCCACCTACTGACTCCAAATGAACTGCACAAGGCAAACAGCGGGTCTGAGATCAAAGGCGGGAAAGGATGACAATGAGGATTTTAGTTGCTTTCACTTTCATTTACCTTCAAGCCTGTAACGAGGCTGTGGAACAGGTCTAGACACAGATAAGCTTGCTTTTAGAAAGTTCCCTTTACGTCACTTCAACACTTTGCTTTTACAAAAGACCTACATCACCACCTGTTTTCATCAACCAAAAGAAGTCTGAAAACAATAATTCTCTTTTACAGAAAAAAGAAGAAAAGCGAAAATAGCGCTCAGCATGTATTTTGCAGCAGCCTTTGTAGAGGCGGCACCTACCCTGGCACCTGCGAGTGGCCCCGCGAAGCTCCTTCCTCCGGGAAGTATACTCAGCATTCAGCATCAAGCCCCTCAGCTCTGACTGTGTCTGTGCGCATCTGTGATTTAACTTGATTTATTTTGAGCATCT
Source organism: Camelus ferus (assembly GCF_009834535.1). Taxonomy (NCBI): domain Eukaryota; kingdom Metazoa; phylum Chordata; class Mammalia; order Artiodactyla; family Camelidae; genus Camelus; species Camelus ferus. The sequence continues at coordinate 11,477,426 of NC_045721.1, forward strand.
GTTACGGAGATGTGAGCTAAGGTAACTGCTTCTTCTCTTTATGCCACTTGGGCTTAGGTAAGGTTTCATAGGAAAGCTCCACTTTCAGACAGCAGGGGGAAACGTGTGCAAGCCATCAGGTGAGTGGTCTCACCTCCCACTGCCTCAACCAGTCCTCACAGAGGTGCCCCAGTGGGAGTCTTGGGAGGGAAAAGAAATCCGCCAGTCGGGAGCTTGGTGAGAAGTTCATGAACTTGCCTTTTAAATATCAGGCTAGCTCTCCAGGCAACTCCTACTACCAGCTTATTAGGCCAGTCTGCATTCCCCTCCTCAGGCCTGGCCTGCCACATCCCTCTGTCCTCTGAGCTCCTTGAAGTAAAGACAGCCACACCTTGTACCGCTGTGTTACCAGCACACAGCACCACACCAGGCCAGGGGGAGGCACCCAGAAGATGTTTGTTTATCAGATGAGTTGACCAGTTGATTTGCTTTCAGCTCCACACCCTAGGGTGGATGAACAGCTCTGAGAAGGTGAACAAAACCCAGAGAGGTTGGTCAGACGGTCATGGGGGATGGTTCTCCTCTGCTCCACCGTCCCTACGGTCCCTAGCTTCGTCCCAGTCACCTACTACGACTGGAAAACTCAATCCTGGCCCTAAATGAGATGAACAATAATTGGCAGTAAAAGACAAATAAGCAAACAAAAACTCACTTGCTCTGTTGTCTGAAACAATGATCACGAGGACCCCGCAAGGGTCCAGGAGCTCAGAGAAGCCCCTCGTGTCTATAGGAGGGAGGAGCCAATGTGGCAAGGTCTTGCCCAGTAGCTGCTCCAAGCACTGGCTCCGGAGAATCCTGTCACCCTCTGGGCTGCATCCCAAGAGCTTCCAGGAACAGCGGTTGGGCTGGGAAATCGGAGCCTAGGGTCTTGAGGGGGCAGCTTTCTTCTCAGGGATGCAGTGGGCTCTGGGGACAGAAGAAACGAGGAGGTTCCTGCCTGTTCCTGACCAGCAGGAAGGGAAAGTTGTTTTTTTTTTTTTTTCCTTTCTCTGTAGCTAACCTGACAGTGGGCTCCTTCTGTGACCTGTGAGTCAGAGAATCAGGCTCATTATTTCTGCTCTATAAAAACTCCTTCTGAACCCTAGTTATTTCAGTTGTGCTTTTGTACAGTCGAACAGAAGATGTCTAACGGGAACCAAACCCACGCTAATTCTAAATGCTAAGTGGACGCACTTGATAAACAAAAAGAAGCATATTTCTGAGCTCCGCGGTATAATGACCGGTTCAACATCAAGGCATCAGTGATTGAAAAAAACCTTAAATTATGTGTAAATTTAATTGGCATCATGAGTGAACTTGCCATATTCTCAGCAGCACGGATATTAGACCACAAATAAGAACAATCAAATCACATCCTAACAGTTAACCAACCAACAGAACAAAAACAACAAGAAAGGATCAAAACATAATTTTAATTGATTTTGTAGAGCTAATGCATTATAGCTTAGTAACGTAGATACAAAATATGTGATTTGAAAAATGAGATCTCTGCCAATAAAAACATATTTCCCCATTATAGTTAAAGTTGCAATGGCTAGAAATGCAACTAATCTTAGAGAAAGTAGAGTTGTCAAATGCTACTCAATATATTTTTCTTATTCTCCTTAAAATGACTCAGTGCTATCACACTGAATTCTTGTTCTAGGATGATGACGTCCCTCATCAGAGTACTTGAGGCACAGATCTGACCACGCACAGCTCATTCACTCATTCCTGACATTTTAAGCAGGCACTTAGGGTCCAGAGTCCAATGTATGGATTCTGGATTTAGCTCTTCCACTAATTCTGATTCTGTACACTTACAACACCCTTCTGAGCTCAAATTCCTTTATGTGTAAAATTATCTTCATGTATACAACTAGAGAATGACATTAGAGCATCACTAGGTAACTTTTACATGCTAATATTACTTATTTTCGTGTCCAACAGAGGTAATACCAAAATTCTCTAACAAATTAGACACTAGAGAGGTCCCATTAACTCTCTCTGGCCACGTGACGAGCTACCAAACATGCACAAGACTCTAATACCAACACTCAGTGACAAAAGTTATTTTGTTAAGATATAGACACACAACTTAATTATCTACAGAAAGTGATCATAATAACCCTGGCTATAAGGCATGTGGTACTTTTTGTTAAGATTAAAAAACATAATATGGGAGTTGTGTAGGAAAAACCCACAGACCTCCTGTGTGTTTCTCCTTTAGTCTCATACAACCACCACACTCACAACACTTCCGACATGCCGTGTGTGAGAACTCTTCCCCAACCAGGCAAGTCTCTGCAGCACTAGCTGGGAGTCCCACAACACAGTGACTCAAGCCTGACACCAGCTACTGAGATAGTGTCAGGCTCCACGTTAAGGGCTCAGTCCCACAAGGCTGCCCGACCCCTACCTCAGACACCACCAGCAAATCCAGGTCATCACCTGTGCTTCTGACCAGTTGGCTATAAATCTGAGAATCCCATGACCCCTCCTCAGGCTTAATTACTTTGCTAGAGAGACTCACAGACTCAGGAAAACAGTATATTAACTGTTTATCAGTTTATTATAAAAGGAGAAGGTGAAGGGCAGAGATGAACATCCAGGTGGAAGAGACGTGCAGGACAGGCACGTGGGATGGGGCAGGGCTCCCAGAGCCTCTCCAGGTGCGCTGCTCTCCCAGCACCTCCACACGGCCACCAACCCAGAGGCCCTTCAAACCCCAGACTATTGGGATTTTTACGGAGACCTTTACCACTGAGTCATGATGAGTCATTAACGCCACTTGTATCCCCTCTCCCCTCACTGGAGAACGGGGGATCGCGCTGAAAATTCCAAGCTTCTAATCAGGGCTTGGTCTTTCTGGTGAGCAGCCCCCATTCAGGAACCCAACAAGAGTCACCTTATTAGAGCAAAAGACACTGTTATCATCTAGGAAACTCCAAGAGATTTAGGAACTCAGTGTCAGGAACCCAGCTCAGACTAAATATAAGAACAGAAGATGCTCCCAGTGCTCTTATCACTTAGGAAACTGCAAGAGTTTTAGGAGCTCCGTGCCAGGACCCAGAGACCTATATATATATTTCTTCTACTACCTCACAGTAACATTAGAGAAATAGCAGCAAGTTTTGCCTCTAACAAAGTAAGAATGGCCCACATGACAGCTGTCAACTCATTCTAAATTCTTCATGACCACCAGGTAAATGATTAATTTTACTGTCCATGATATACACAATATTCTGCTCATTATTAAGTAAAAGCTCCATCAACCTGATTTATGAGTAGATTATGTTAGTAAATTGGTACCTGAGAGCTGGTTACGTATTGATGAATAGCACGTTCATCAATAGTACAAGTTTGAGAAATTACTTCTGACAGTATGAATGTAATTCTAAACCTTCATCTCTTTTAAGGTAATAATAAGTCTTGCTTTAATAAATAATATACTAAAATAGTATTTAGCCTTGCAGTGGTTCACTTCCTATTCAGAGTAACTTAGCAAAGGTCTGGCAATACTCCATCTAGGAATAATCTCCGGGAAAAGCTGCCCATTGACAGGTTTATATTCTTTCCAGGAGTGACAGACACTTCAGCACAGTGGATACCATCTCATTCTCCAGACAGAAATCTCAACTTGTCTTGAAACAAAAGGACAATATCTGAGGTTTGAGCATACTGGACACACACCTATACTGCTTCATTTTCATGTACATAATGACATCTGCTGCAGGGACACAGAAGGACATCAGAAATTCCATTCAGTGACTGTCACTTGTAACTCTTCATTAATCACATCTTTCCAATTATTTGCCTCAGAGCAAAGGACAAAGAGGTAATCAACACCACCCATGTTTATAACAAATGATAAAAAAACAGTTATCTGATGCTTATTAGGTACCAGATACCTCCTGATTCCTTCCTTGCTAACTGAATTCCTGCTGTCCGAGTATTTGTTATAATACCCTGCAAAAAGGTCTACCAAAACAGAAACTCTGCTAAAATGAACCCAGGTGTGCATATAAATGAAACACTGGAATTATGTGCAAGATATCAATGTGCACACACGCACACATGCACTCACAAATATGCATCTGTTTGTACATACATCTGTATTTTAGCTTTGTCTGCTGAGAAAGTCTAGGATGGGTACCTTGGGAGCAATATGTGCCCAGATCTTGGTTTCTAAAGAGCACTGTTTGCCCTTTTTCCCTTAGACATCAAGGTAAGGTCCTGACATGGTGACATTTCCCCACTCTGCACCACAGGTCGGCCGCCACTGGATTAAAAACTAGAGGCCAAGAAGTGCAACCACGACAAGGAGCTGTTAAAGAGCTAAGCTGCGATTTGAACTTTGACTCCAACACTCAGCCTGTAACCACTCAGCCTTGATCACTCTAACATGTGCACCCTGTCTTGCTACAAATCAGCAGAGTTCAAGTTGCTAGACTGTGTTCGTTATTTGCATCACCATCAGTGATTCCTCTCGGTACCTATCGACAGTCAATTATCCTAATGATCTGGAAGAATGGGAGGAAGCTGGAACAGCAAAAGCTTGTATTTCAAAGCTATGTCTATGAGATCTGGCATTTTACTCAACTTCTAGGAGTCTGAGGCTTTATGAAAAATTATGAATCACGAGAAAGAAATCACGCTCTTAAGGTAAAAGCAGGCTTTGGGGGGAAATCTAACAAAGTGAGTAGATTTCAAAAATTTCCCTTACTTCTTTTTGAAGCAAACCCTAATTCTCCTTCTAAATCCCCTTGTGGATTTCATGTGAGCAAGAAATAGACTTCTATTTGGCGACCAAGATTTGGGGCTTTATGTTTTGTAGCAGTTATCTTTCCATAATTAATACAGAAATCAGTATATTGAAATGGAGCACTGCTTTAACAAAACCTCCAAGTGCGACTTAGCAGTGGGAGGTGAAGGCATTGAGAACAGAGGCTGACAACCTGGAGATTCACGTTGAGCAGGGGCAAAACATTTACACGGCTGCCTGGGATAACCTGGATCGCAGTCTCCTAGCTGCCGACTGAAGCAAAGAGGCTGGAAAACAGAATGTCAGCAGTGAGTGTTGGCTGTTACCGGCCGTGATTGCTTAATAGTAGAAGAAGAAAGTAGTAGTAGAAGAAAGAGGTGAGTTTAAGCAAGAATTAGCCAATTTGCAAGCAGAAATGGAAGAGGGAAGCCTAGAAACTTAAGGCTTTGCAGGCTTGGAAAAGCTGACTGCTTCTAGAACTCAAACAGTAAAAAATAAAACTTTTCTGAGAGACTTTGAGAGACAAAGGCTCAGGAATGCCCAAATCCAACTGGACTTTATATTAGTGAAAATAAACTTCTTTAAATTTCTTTCATTCTACTGTGGGTAGAAAGTGTTTATAACAAGATGTTCCTTATGACTTACAAAATTGCTTCTGCTGTCCTGGTAAGATTTATTTTTTTTAAATAAATGTTCTCATGATAGTACAAAATATGCTATAAATGAGGATTTTGTTGTTTTCATTGTTTTTGTTTTATTTCTTTTTCCTTTGCTATGTTTTTCCTCTAGTCACTAGTTCTTACTCATAAGATTTTGATTTTATGACTGAAGGCCATTAAAGTAGGCAATATTACTCCAGCACAGGCTTCACAAGAGGATTTACTAGTTATCGGCAGATATTCTCCAGAAGCCAGGTGTTATGTCATATTCATGCACATTGTTACTTAGCTAAGGACAAAGTAGTATAATTTAACCTCTTTAGTAAAAGAAGCATTAATACGAAATGCAAGGAATTTGTGTTGGCCTGGCACCAGGACACCCTCAACTCCTGTGGGAGATTTTTGTGCCTTGCAATTTGTCATAAGAAAGCACAGGTTGGCTGTAGTCTTCTATCTACCTATAAACATTCCTTAGTCCTAGTTACCCTGTAGCTAATTAGAAAATATTTACTGAGTATATTTTATCCAATAGATTTCCCTTCCCGGTTGCAATTGTGTTCTTTTCCCAAAGGCTGTGTGTTTACTGGGCTCACACTGATACTAGGGTGACTCCAGAACTAGGAAATGTCCATTTCCCTGGGTTCTGCATTTTGAAGGGCTCCAAGCCAGAGTTGAGAGAAAAAGCTGTCAGTAATGGTTGGGTGTCTGCATACATGGTGCAGTTAGCACCAGCTTCCCAATCAGGTTGCTAACTGCCTGGTTGAGACATTTCCTGTTGTCTTCTTTAAAAAAAAAAAAATATATATATATATGTATATATATATATACACATATAAAATTTGTTTTTTGTTTGTTTTTGTTTTGGAGGAGGTAATTAGATTTATTTGTTTACTTACTTATTTTAATGGGGGTACTGGGGATTGAACCCAGGACCTTGTGCATGTTAGGTATGTGCTCTACCACTGAGCTATACACTCCCCACCACCTGTTGTCTTCTTAACCAATCTTTTTCTCGATTGCACTGACCATAGTCTGTCTGTGATGTTCATTTTAATCTGGAGAATGAAATGGCTGCATTTGGGGAGGGAAGGTTTTCTATTTTCTCTGAGCATAGAAATGCCTGAATGGGTGGAAGAGCTTTAGATTAAGACACAGAGAAATCTGAAATAATGGGCTGACTTAGTCAACAAGATCCTTGATGTTGAGTGTCTGAATCTTGTTTCAGATGACGTTTCTATTGATCCACAAAATTAAACACATAGCAACCCTTTCTCCTTGCCCTCTAGGAAGGGATTAGGCTGGAGACTGATTTGGAGTGGCCTGTTTCAATGCTTTCTCCATCACCAAGAGCACCCAGTATCACACCTTTCATTTACTGCCCAGAAGCCGGACATGATAGTATCTAGTCCCTGTCAGAGCAAGCTTCAGAAGGACTTCAAAATGCAACTAAATGCTCTTCTGCATGACTCTAAATAGGGTATTATGTTGCAAGCTCATTTGAATTATGACTCCCAATGCCATTCTAAGACAGTAATATTAATTAAGCACCAGGTATTTGAAATATCTGATGGGTTAAACTATTGAAATATTTGGCATCCATCTTAGGTGAATGATCCTCACACTGCCTAGAATTGGGATTTTATCGAAAACACCTATCTCTCATAAGTCATGAGATAAAACAAATACACAGTTGTTTACATTCTAATATGTAAGTATGTATATGTTGTATGCTATTTTGAAAATTAAAATTCTCCAAAGTCAAATGACTTATGATTGCTGTAATATATCACTAAACTGTTCTAACTACATTAATATAAAGTCCTATTTTAAGAACATAGTCTAAGAATGGCTATTCTTAGTGAGCCATTAGAAAGTTCTGTGCTATGGTTTCTGAACAAAATTAAACAATTTCCAATGCTATAGAACAGCTCAGAGTCAGTTTGTTGTTCCATTAATTAGAGAGATCAAGAGGACTATGGTTTCCTACACCCTCCAGAACCAGTACTCCCAAAACTGTTCATATACTGGTACACACAGAGAATGATAAAATCATATGGCCCAGTGGAGAAAGTGGAAGAGTCTCCTCACAGCCTGAGATGAATGACCCCAGGGACTCTGGCCATCTACAGTTTCCCTCAGTGGCCCCAAGGGCTGAGGGTGTCAGTAATTTTGCATATCTGTGACCTGTGCTATGGATGCCACACCAGAGGAGAAACGCTGCCATGTACCTAGGACTCAGGATGAAATTACAATATTAAAATGACACAAGTGCACATGAAAAGATACAGAACATTATTATTAGTCATTAAGGAAATGTAAGTCAAAATCACAATAAGGTACCACTTCACCCCGACTAGGGTAGCCAGAATAAAATAAAATTTGAAAACAAAAAAAAATATAACAAGTGTTGGAGAGGATGTGGAGAAACTGGAACGCTATATGGTGCTAGTAAGAATGTAAAATGGTTCAGCCATTTTACAGTTTGACAATTCCTCAACAAGTTAAACACAGAATTACCATATGACCCTACAATTCCACTCCTAGGTATATACCCCAAAGAACTGAAGACAGTTCCTCAAACATGAATATGTACACATGTGTTCACAGTAGCACTATTCACAATAGACAAAAGATGGAAACAACCCAAATGCCCATCAACAGAAAAACAGATAAACAAATTGTGGTATATACAGTAAATGGGATATTATTCAGCTATTGAAAGGAATGAAGTACTGATGTATGCTACACTGTCAATGAACTTCCTAAACGTTATGCTAATCTAAGCAAGAAACAAAATGTCACACATTGTATGGTCCCACTTAAAAGAAATATCCAGAATGGATAAATCCATAGCCACAGATCACAGATGAGTGGGTGTCAAAAGCTGTGAGGAGCAGGGCGTGGGGAAAAATGGCTTAGTGGATAGGGGTTTCACTTTGGAATGATGGAAATGTTTTGGAACTAGAGAGAGGTGGGGTTTGCACAACAATACTAAATGCTAATGAATTGTTTACTTTAAATGATTCACTTACGTTATGTGAATTTCACCTCAGTCAATTATTTTTTTAATTACAAAATGTGAGGTTGAAGAATCATCTCCTTACACGGATTTTGGGCACTACTCCTGACTATTAAAATAAGGCCACTGCCACCTTGCCAATCTATCCCCTAAGGCCACTAGATCAGAAGTAAGCACTTAGCCCTCTTAGGTTTATTTACCTTAGAGTCACTCTGAGAAATCAGGGCTTAATTATTATTGGTCCCTGATTCATTCTGCTTATTAGCAAGATGAGGCTTAACAATACCCAAACCACAGAACTCTGGTGTCATCAGGTCTCCACAAAAGCACAAAATGATGGTATGTTTTAAACCGAGTGTATTCAATACAGTAAGTGTATTCAGTGTAATGTTATTTCCTCAAAGAAAATAAATTACAACATTCAGAAGGAAGTATCTGACAGCTGTTCTCTTTTCGTTCATTATCCTTCAAGATGAGATAATAACAAACAGAATTTTTAAAATATCCTGTACACAGCCTGAATCAAATGAATTTGGAAAGGGCCAGATTCTGCTTCATCTCAGCGCAAGGAGACAGAGAATGTATAACTCAGATGTGGGAAAAAGAGCAAGATGTGCACTTACGTGTGGTGTGCGGCAACTCAGTCGGCTTAGAAAGAATGAGAAGGTTATTTTCTGCAAACTGCAGAATTCAACAGTGATGGTACTCACTGTACTCAACCAATAATTGGTAAAACTGGTTTCGAATAAAAGGTGGAAATACTGAACTTTACTGCTGACTATTCTTCAGGCAAACCGAAGGGAAACAAAGGCGACATGGATAGGAACTCCAGGGACTAGAGTCAAAGAAATTTCTAGGAGGGTAAGAGAGTGTTAGACACTTGGAGCGCAGCTACAAAGGCAGAGGTTGACTCATCTGTGCGCCTTCTTAGCTGCGAAGATGGAGACTCACAGAGGTGAAATGGACTAATGAGGCGTGAAACTCCCTCACTAGTGCCTCTCCACCATTCCCAGCAGAACACAGGTCAGTGGGATGTGGGGGACCAGGAAGCAGGCAGGAGGGAGCTGGGTCATGACCTCGGGACGAGAAGAGACTGGACAGATGAGAAGCCGTCAGGCCTCACGGTGGTGTCCATCGATTTAGGCCTTTGTCATAAAAACATAGGACTCCACCATCCATTCTTCACGTACAACTAAGCCCGTGCCCTCTTTTAAGATTGTATATTAAATTTTTATATTAGATTTCTGTTTTAGAGTTTATGTTATTTAAAGTATTACTTCCCTATTCCTCTCCCCACCCCCCACCCTGTTCCTCTCTTCCCCTCTTGGCCCCCAATCCCTTGCTCCTTCCTTACCTGTTTGGTCTTCTACTTCAGCTAACTGTCAGAAATGGGGAGAAATCTCCTGGGATGTGTAACTCATCTGCAAGGATAGATGCATTTGAATAGTGGCTTTCCAAAATCAAAAGACCATTAACTTTTACCACTTTTATTACCAAAGTGATAAATACTGACATTTTAGGCATCAGAGGGAGTCCGGTGGGAGAAGGAGCTGAGGACAAAGTGCACTCCATCTATATGTGAGGAAAGAGGGGGCCGATTACGAAATGGAAGTGGCTAAGAAGCATCACGAAGGCCTCTCTCAAAGTCTCCCTCACTACCTGACTGCGCTCCCTCCACTAAGCACTTGGTGTAAGACTATTTCATTCGAAGAGGGACGAGCTGCTGGTGGAGATGTTTAATTTCAGCCTCTCATTCTCTCCTCTGAGTATGATTCACCCTATTTGTCTCAAGCTTTTGGCTTCATTTTAGGAAGCAGATGTTTAACCTCCTGTTCCTTGAGCTAGTAATCTCTATAATTAAGAGTTCCGAAAGAAAACTGGAAGGGGTACAACCTAGTTCTTGGATAAAATTATATCTGTGTGTGGGACATCTATTTCCTTCCGATTACTTTAATTATAACTGCAGCGCCTACAGCACTTGTTTAGCATTTAAACTTTAACAACAAATCGTCCCTTGAAAAAAAACTGTGGGGATTCTTGGATGACTTCTTCCAAATTCATCTTTTGTTTTCATTTACATATTTGCAGCCAGTACATTTTTATGGACTATTTTCAAGTTTTACATGTTTAACAGGCTAACCTAGGGGAACGCTCCCCTCTGCCACATGAACAACTAAACACTGAGACTTCAGCAGGTTTGATGTAATAGCAGCTTAACAGAAAGTGAGGGAAAGGAGCAGTCTCTCCTCCACTTGGAAATGACGTCATCTGGTGCACAGGGGTTTCCAAGGTCACCGTGACAGGGGAAGAGAAAGCAAAAAAAAAAAAAAAAAAAAAAAAAAAAAAATGCATGGGGTCTTTCATGGACCAGGACTTAAAGTGACTTGCTTCACTTTCCCCCAGATTCTAATGGGCAGATGCTCAGCCCAACTTAACTACAAGGGAAACTGCAACACGGAGAAAAGTAGATGGGTATCTGTCCATCCAAAGAAGGAGCAAAGGATGGAAGGTAAACAGGGGAGGGATGCTGGTAAGGTACCACCAGCGCCTACATTAGATAGAACTATTTAAAATAACTTCACAAGTAGAAAAACAGAGCAGGCAAAGGACTATTTAATAGTGTGCCTTTTCTGCTTGTTTGACATTGCGTTAACACTGCATATCCCTTCTAAGGACAGATGCTGAGGGTGCTGATTCTTGCTTACAACAGGTGAAAACACTCCTAATCGGGTGACTACATGTGAAGCAGGCACTGAGGATGGGTTCAGGTTAAATGAAGTGAAAGTTATGAGTGGCCCCTGAGAAGGGAGAGACCAAAGGAAAATGGGCAGCAGGGCTGGGGTCTGAAAAAGAGAACAATATTCAGCATTCAAGGTATTTCTGGAAGGGACAGGAGTAGCTAGATTATCAGTTTCAGAACTTTCCTTTCCATGTTGAACCTCTGCTCATTCTTACTCCCTAGGATTGCCTCAATATTCCTCTTCCCATTTCTCCACTCTCCCTATTTCTCATGATTGGTCACATACACACACACACACACACATAATTGAAAATTAAACCCAGGGAAAAAAGGTAGAAGATTATAGACAAGCTAATGTTGCCTCAGTCTTTATAAAGGAAACAGTAATATGTGCAGAGACCCCAGAAAATTAAGTCTGAGATCTTCTGTCATGAAGGATACCAAGATGAGTAAAATACAGTTCTTTTCCTCAAGTAGCTCACAGTCAGGTAGGAGGAGGTGAACTGTGACTGTCATATAATGTGACACGGGACCTAAGGGCTTTATATACAAAATCCAATGGGAGTTTAAAGAGCAAGCATATCTGCCTGGGGCGATAGGGACTTGTCACAGAAGGGATGTGTGAGTGTGTCTCAAAAAATTAGACAAGTGCAAGGTTAAGGAAGCCTGAACTACCAAGACTTGGTCCAAGAGTGAGCACAATTAAATGTGGGAAAGTGATGGGGGACCATGCTGGAAATATAGGCTGGGATCAGAGTGTGCAAGTCCTCCAAAGGGGTGGGGGGAGGCGATATGTGGAAGAAAACTGAAAAGGACCTCTAGAAGGGGGCCAGGAATCATGAGGATTCATGTTAGAATTCTGCCTACCACAATAAGCAATTATTTTTCCATGGAAAATATTTTAGGATACTGCAAAATAATGTTCCACAGCTGCCCAATTTGGTAAAAACTGGATTGATGTTGAAGAAAGAACACTATGGAGAGAGTACTAGAAATCAAAGGCATTGAAACTTGGAAATGGGTTATGAGGCTATTGTGGTGGTTAAAAAAAAAAAACAAAATGAGCATCTAAACTATAAGAATCTAGAGAGAGAATCAAGATAGTTGATGAGGAAATAGAGTAGGAAACTGGAACCTTTCCAGTTTTTAGCCCCAAATATTAAGTCAATTGTGATGGTATCAAAGACAGCAGAAATGCAGGACAAGAAATGGGATTGACAAGGAAGAGACCATGAGTTTGGTTTTGAATATGTTGAGTTTGAGATCTGTGGTACATATGGGAAGAGAAAAGTTTGAAGCTTTAAGGACTAGAGGAATTGATGATATATATTTGGGAGTCATCACAACGGATAAGATTTTCTAAGCTGGGCAAATAGAGGGAGACAGAATAGGACTAGGGATGGAGTGAACAAACAAGTTCATTAAAATACAAGTGTTAATATAAAACAACAAAATAGCCAGTTAGTTTATCAGCATAAGGGATTTATTTGGGAGCAATGTGGAACCAGGGTAAACTATATACAAGTCAATAAAGCAAAAGAAAGGAAACTCTTGTACTGAGAAGGGAAAGTTGGGAGGAGCTGTATAAACAAAAAGCTCATTGGAGGAAACTGGAAGTTTGAAGTATAGTGGATTTTCATTGGTTGATTTGTGATAGCTCTCATTGGTTGGGCTGTTGTCAGGCAAGGAGAAAAATCTTTATTCTCCTGTGGGTGGTAGAAAAGTAGAGTCACTTCCTGCCAGTAATGCAAGGTACACCTTTTCCTGTTGGGGTCTACACTGGCATTGTGTGGTACGTGGGTAAGAGCTTCCCCTTCTGCCCTCCAGACTCCATCTTACTGAAGTTTCCCTTTATGAATTTTCACACAAGCAATGCCAAGTGAAATCCATAAAATCATTTACTTGTTAGGGGAGGAGAATGCTACAGTCAATTCATCTTAACATTAGCAAAGTATTTTATAGACTATCCCATGAGATCCCTGCAGATAGATGAAAATAACACAGGGACTTTAAAAGCTGAATAAATATCTGTATTCAGCAGTGATAATTCATGATTCTTTGTCAAAAGAATTAGTGGGAAAGAGCATTGGTCTTAGAGTCAGGGGAGGATCTGGACTCCTCCAGTAAAAGTGAGTTCATGTAATAAATAAACACCCCTTCCCCCCCTCCCCCCACATACACACACATCTTGAATAAATGAAAAACTAGTTGTATGTCCTTGAACCACCCAGCCTACTTAAAAAAATTTTTTTTTCCATTTTAATCAACCCACTTTCCAGGTCTCTGTTTCTCATCAATATGAATGTTGTATTAGATATTCTGAAAAATCCTTCTGTCTCTAAAAATTCTTAGGATTATAAACTACAGGGAGTGGAGTGCCCCCTTGCAAAGCACCACATGGTTCTCATCTTTGTTCTGCCCTATTTGGCATTTTTTATCTGTGATTTGGATAAGTACTTTTTAAGCAATTATCTAGTTGATACAAATCTGAGAGACACGGCTAAGTGACAGATGGCAAAAATCAATATTAAATTGTTGGCAGGAATCTGGAAACAAAAACACAAATAATTAGCCAATACTTTGACTAAATAAAGATTGTAGTTGGAACTTAGAATTTATTTCTTAAAAAATATAATATCAAAGAGTATAACGCGATTTTCAGAGGAAGCCCTAAAGTTCTCTGGTCATTTCCTGAGCTGTGCGTTACCCCAGCTCATGTTTGATGGGGCTCCTGTGAGGTGCTGAGTGGTAATGTCACCTCCCACTTTCCTGACTGCAAACGGTGTTCTCCACCTGACCTGCCCTTGGTCTCCATCCTACAGTTTCCAGGCTCCAGAATCACTTACTATCTCATTTCTCTACATGCTTTGCCCTGAAACCAAAAATTTCTTCTACAAATGATCTCAATTACATGCTATTCTCAAATATTTCACTATTTTTAATTTTTTAAAAATAATCACATTGATATAGTGGAGTTACACCTTCCACGTTAGGGCTGAGAGGTGGGTTCTAAGGTCAACATGTAAAGATAATATATTCTATAGTCAAAATTAGCATTGAAAATTCTGTAGGAAGATACTACACTGAAGACCAACCTATGGTTATTTGGCAAGTCCAGCACAGCTATTCCTCCATCACTGGAACAGATTGTTGTTCTTCAGTTAAGCCTCCAATGAAGTGGTTGGCTTGCATTCAGAGGCCATACTGTACCAAATACTTGACTTACACTGAGCACAGACAGAGGCTCATTCTGTAGGCCACCTGATTTTTGACTCCTCATCCTCACTCTTAAGCAGATATTCATTGAGTGGAATGTGACTGAAATGATTTAAATCTATCTATCTATCTATCTATCTATCTATCTATCTATCTATCTCAAATACACTCCTAGTGGGATTGCACTTGGAGAAGCAGGAGATGAAAGATGGCAGACTGAGCAACCCATTCTTCTGCTTCTAATTCCCTAGAAATGACATAAGCATATATTTTGTAATGTGCCAGAAAATAAGACAGTTATGCTCTCAATTGAACAGAAATTATGAAAAAAAAATCCCTAAAAACAAGAGGTGGGTATTTGATTGAAAGATCACAGCCTTAAACATAAGAGAGCACTGCAGTGGGAACTGGATCTAGATACACCTTGCAGTGGTCAACTGGAGAGCCGGAGGGAGCCCTGGGGGCAAACATCAAGGTAAAGACTGTAGAAGAGCAAAAACAACATCCAGGTCCTCAGCCACTTCCTGTCTCTCACGTGCGCCAAGCACTGACTGAGACTCCTCTGTCCTCGTGTCCACAGGTTGACCCCCTGGCATTCGGGACTCAGCAGTGCATCCCATTTTTCCTTGACAATCCTTGCAAACAGGTTGTGATTATTATTTTAAATGCAAAGCTCACTAATTAGGTAAAAATAAATAATCATCAAATATGAAATAAATACCAAATTTAACTTCTTTGTCCTAAATTTGGCAATTTTAAAAAACGGATAGTATCATACACAGATAAGAATGTGGAGAAAGAAGTTCTTTCTTACAGTATTGGTGGGAGTAAAATTACTACAGACATTTTTTGTGGGCCATTTAGTAGGATTAAAAAATTTTTTTGAAGACACATATTCCTTTAACTCAGCAATTCCACATCTTAATATACTATCTACATGAAAGATGAGACACGTAATGCATTTATACTGCCTTCTCCAGCCTCTCCCTACCGCCAGTGCCTCACTATGTTGAGAAATTTAAGCAATCAGAGTAAGTCCCACTGATGTATGAAGGAGTATACACCCCATAGCTAACAAAGCATTCACTATGTTTTCATGCAAACTGATGCACAACTGATAAAGTGATGAAAAAAAAATCAAAGAGACTTCTTGGACCAGAGAATACTCAGTGGGGAGGCTCTCCTTTCTGGGGCTGCTCCTCCTCCCTCCTGAGAAGGGCAGCCCTCCACTACTTGCTGCAATCTCAGGGCCCTCAAACACAAGGTCATCCTCTCTGAGCTGTCCCTTCCAGCCTGGATGGGCTGGTCATTTATGTGTGATTTTCCATTTACCAGCTGGGGACTCTTTACCAACATGTATCTGCCTATCCATTTATAGGGCATATGGAGAAAGGGAAGGAAAGGCTCTCCTAAATGTCCTCTATCACCTCTGTAGTTCTTACTGCTATGCATGCCTGTAGGCAGCTAAGTTGCTCTCCCTGAGTCTATTTTCCTGAAGTCAAAGCCTGAAAGAATTACTATTTCCTCTTTGCCCAGACGTGGGTCCTGCCTACTACAAAATTTCCCTATCAGAGAAAGAAGACAACCCAAGCCTAGACCTGTCACTGGAATCAGATTTAGAAATGAATGATTGCATTTAAAGGATTACAAGTCTTTTCAATTATCTTGATTTAATCTCTTCTACTGACTTAATAGAAATCTTGATCAGAGGAATCAACCAGGAATACTATGTCATTTGCTAATGAAAAAATTGCATCAAAATAACAAGAAGGTTATGACCTAGCTGTATGTATACAGCTCCCAACACACATAAAGAGCTGTTTCCTGAGTTGTTAAGACCTAAATGCAAGAATCTGATTCCAAAATTGTAAACAACTTCAGTGGACTCCAAATTTTGACTCCAAATTTTGATATTTGGGTTCTTCTTTATGCTTAAATATTTGTGGAGTTCTTTCTACCACTTATAAGGCATATGCTGTGCATTCTGGGGCTAGAAAGACAAGTAAGGCAGAGGCCTTCATTTCCAAGGGGCATGTGGGAGACAGATCTGAAGTACAAGGAAGGGAACGATATTCGGGGTGACTGGTGGTGGGCAGAGACATGCAGAGTGATGGCAAGAGTCATTAGCAAGCCCCAAATTCCAGACTGAAACCCTAACAGGTAGGTGCAGCTTCTAAATATTATCTCAGCATTTTACTGTTAATGGAGTGTTTTCCCAGATCTGGGGGAACTGAAGAGAAGATTGAGTAGCGAGGGTAATTTAAAAATCCATTCCAGTGTCTGGGTTACATGTACAGAGTCCTACCAAGCACTGTCAGCATCTTGAATCAATAGTTACCTTCCATCTGTGTTGGCAAATAAGTGCCTCAAATGTCATGCACTAAGAGCTGGGTGATGAGGACTTAAAAGAAGGATCTGACCCTATGGCTAAATCCCTCCGATGATCTGTTTCTACTCAAAGGTCTTCACAGACAGATGAGATAAATGCATTTCAATATGTTCTTGCTGGAAATCATCTGACAAAAGCATCTCTGTGAAATTCCTGGAAACATAAGACTAATAGAGTTAAGTATTTTACTGCTGTCAGGTTGGAAGTCTCTTGGAACACTGACTTTAAGCTAGAACATTAAGTTTAAGCATTTCTATATTTTAGCTACTGGATAGGAACTGACTGATAAGGACAGTGAGATGGAAATAAAAATATACCGAAAGAGCCTTTTAGACTGTCTTTACTGTATTTTGATCCATCAGTATGTTCCCTTATGTTTGGCTCCCAAGGCAACCGACATAAGTAATCAGAACCCACTTGCGAGTCCTTAACTGTGTTGAAAGGAAAAGGAGCACCAGGAGGAGCAGGACTGCCTATTTGGGAATGCTCTCCAATTGTAGATTAGGTATTTTCCATGGTGGTTCTTAAAACATAAAAAAGATAAAATCATAAATCAGAGAAATGGAGGCTAAAGCAGTCATCACTGCACCACCCTGCTGGGTCAGCACCCTGACAAACGGTGTGCCAGCGTGCTTGGAGTAAGATTCCAAGTCCTTCCAAGATGTGACCTGGCAGCAGCCTCTCCTTCCTTGCTCTGTCTGCTGCAACCTCTGGCTTCTTACAGCTCCTCCTACCTGCTGGAGTATTCCCGTTCCCAGACCACCTGCTCTTCACTCTGCCCAGAAAGTCTCCCCTCGGGTAATCACGCTGCTCGCTGCCCTACTTCACACAGCTCTCTGGTCAAAAGGCCAAGCTGGTCTTCCCTGACCACCCTGTTGGAAGAGCTCTGCCCACCCTCCTCCATCACTTGTCTCTCACTTTATCCCTGCCCCCTGATCACACCTCTGTCATCTTCTACATCTGTATCCTGTTTTATCTTCCCTCATAGTGCTTAGATTATTGGGGATTATATTTATTTGTTTAAATGTTTGTGCAGTTAACCCTTGAACAACATGGGTTTGAACTGCGTGGGTTCACTGATGCACAGATTTTTTTTTTTTTCTACTAAACACGTAGGACATTACTACACCCTCTGAGGTGGCAAGTCCCTGGCTGCAGGACCGCGGATGTGGAGGCCAGACTGTAAAGTCAGACAGGGGTTTTCCACTATGAGAGTCACTAGCCCCACCCCGACCTCCAGTTGTTCAAGGGTCAATTGTAATCTGTCTCACCTCATTAAAATATGAGTTTCACAATTCCGTTTTGTTATACTTAAGACCACGACGGACTGTGTCTGGCACATGGCATGTGTTCAATATGTATCTGTCAAATAAACTGATTATTCAGTCCATCAAGATAATCCCCAAAGTGTGAACTAAGAAATGAAGGTATCAGTAATGAAGTAAATGGAGTTCACATCCACAGTTCCTTCTCCTCATGTCTGAACTCCAGAAGCTCTACTAACTCAAAGTTTGATCATTTTATAAAGTAATTCATCTACTTTTTTCACAGAACACCATTTTTACTTGAAAGGACAAATGACAAAAAAACAAAACAAACAAAAAAAAACTATGGTTATTGTTGAGTATTTGGCAAACACATTTTGAAAGAGGATGAAGTGGGCCTGTAATGTTCAAAGGAAACAACTAACAGTGTTTATTGCTAATAATAAAATTAAAGCATTTAAGTGAAAATTAGAATTTTGAAGAACTTGTAGTTACAATAGGGAGTTTGTCAGCTTTCTAATCCTTGAGAACTTTTTTGATGAGATCAGTGGTGATATTAATGAATGAAATTCTAAAATTTTGTGTAATGAAATGTGTTAATATTTGCAATCAGCGTAACTCAGTAAACCAATATTTGCCAAATGGCTAATGCATCATGTTACAAGATCAACGGCTAAAAGATCTATTTAAAGTGCAAGACAGATCAAGGGATTTTAATGAATTAGAGTACAAAAATTTCATTGATAGGATTTCAGATTCCACATTTTTACTAACCTCTACGAAGCTTATGTCTTATTATGAGGTTGTAGTGTGGTATCAAAGAAAAATATCCACACTTCTCTGAAATGGCTATTAAAACACTATTGCCTTTTCCAACTACATGTCTGTGTAAGGCTGAATTTTTTTTCACATATGTCAATCAAAACCGCATATCACAACCAACTGAATGCAGCAGAAATAGGAATCCAATTCTCTTTATTAAGCCAAATATTAAAGAGATTTGCAAAAATGTAAAATAATGTTGCTCCTTTCACTATTTTTTTTTTTGTTTTGGAAAACGTAGTTATTTTTCATAATGAATATGCCACATATATTTAAATATAATGTGTCTTATGGTTATTTTTAATGAATTAACAAATATTTCTAAACTATCAGTTTTAATTTCTAACATGGTACATATTGATAGATATATTCCATATAAATAAAAGCTCTCTGAAGTCCTATAATTTTTAAGAGTATAAAGGGATCCAGAGACCAAACATTTGAAAACTGCTGTTTTAAAGCATTTTATCAAATTAATGCATAAATTAAATGCAGGTGAAATCCTAATGCTAATTATATTTTTATGCAACTCAATCAATTAATTCTGAAGTTCATTTGGAAAAGAAAATGTGCATTAATAACCAAGAAAATTTTGAAAAAGTTAATCAATGAAAAGGGACATCCCCACTTATATTAAAACATAATATAAAATGACAGCAATTACAACTGTATTGAATTGGGTATAGAAGTAGATAAATAAAGCAATGGGGAAAAGTGCATAAATTTACTCTTAAAATGTAATTATGGACAGATTTGGGTAAAGAACAATGTTAGATCCTGCTTTGGTTAAGGGTCTTACTTGTAGACAACAAAATCCACTCAAGCTAGCATAAGATAAAAGGAATTCTTAAGGGATATGTGGAGCTTACAAAATTGTTGCAGGAAATAAATGAAGAAATGTCCTGAATTTCCAGGGTCACTACCAAAACCAGACCCCCGAGTTAAACAGCTAAGGCGCCTGCTGCATGTACGGGAGGAAGCTGCAGACTTAGAAGCTGGCACCACAGCTGCTGCTTCAGAACTACGTCCCTCTGACATCTCGGTTAGCTGCCAAAACAGGAATCCATCTGCCTAATTAGAAGCAGCCACCATAGTTGCTGATTCTAGAACTTGCTACCTCTGCCAAGATCCAAGTCTGCCAAACGAATACCCCATGCCCTTCCTTCCTCTCTAAATACCTCAGTTCAAATACAAGTCTCTTATAAGTGTCTCCTACCGGAAGAACCAGACTCGCATCCAAAAATTCTACTTACATGGAAATCTGGAAGGCGGGTCATTGAGTGAGGCTTTGCACTGTGTTAACCATGACCCTTATCTTGCACCTAACAGCAACAACAAATTACAGAGGTGTTATAAGAAAACTATAGGCAAGTATTTTCATAATCATGGAAGGGAAAAGACTTCATAAGCAAAACACAAACCCCAGAAGCTACCATACTAAAGATTGATAGGTTTGACTACCTAAAAATTTAAAGCTGTTCTATGACAAAAGACACACAAACAAAATTAAAAAGACTTGTAACTAACTGGTGGAAAATATCTGCCACATTTATAGCTTCCAAAGGATTATCCAGAATTCATAAAAGTCTCTTACAAATCAATAAGAAAAAGATGTTCAACCATGAAATCAGAGAAAGTGAAATGAATAGGCAACTCACAAATGCCATGCCACTTTGTCCTGCTCATTAGACCTTTGCAACAATAGTGAGGAAGCGGGGCAGAAGGTCCCCTTGGTGCTGCCAGCGCCTTGCGGTGTGAGACGGGTCTGGATTTCACCCGCCTCAGCTGGAATAACAAGAGGCAAGACCAAGAAGCTTTCCAGACCCCTCAGACATGTCCAAAGCTGAATTTGTCACTTGCTCCCAAACCGGCTCTGTCTCCCAGGACCCCATCTCAGCCAACGGTACTACTGTCCACACAGTTACCCAGGCCAGAAAGCTGGGTGACATTTAGAATGTCCCTTTCCTTTCACCCCCAGTCTCCTCAGTCACAAGTCTTGCCCCTTCTCCCTTCTAAATGTCTTCCATTGCGGCCTTCCTACTCCCAGCCCCATCATCATCTCTGCTGCTACTCCCAGCCCCATCATCATCTCTGCTGCCTACTGCACCAGTCCCAGCCTCCACCCACCCCTCCTAGTCTTCTTCCACACAGAAGCCACGTGGGGCATCATTCTTACATTAAGATCTATATTTTTTTAAACTGAGGTATACTAACTAAATACAATGATTTTTAATGTTCAGAATTGACACTGTTATAGATACCTGGCACTTTTCAACCTGCAGGAATACTCACACATGTGCCTATGCGAACCCGTGCAGTGATTTTCATTATAGCAGTTCACAATAATAAATATTCAGGAATAATGCAAATCTGGTTAAATAAAGTGTAGTAAATCCACAGGGTGGAAGTCGCAGCAATAGTTAAAAAAAGAATGAGGCCAATCTATAGGTGTGGATATGAAAGGGTTTTCAAGACATCATGGTTGAATAAATAAAAGAAGCTGTAGAATGATATAGGTGGTATGATAACATTCATGTAAGGACTGCTCTCCATCACATTTGTATAGGCAAATACTCGTTGGCAATCGCACAGAAGGCTAGAGGCGTAACACACACCCCGAACAGAGGTGACTTCTGGGAAGGACAGTGCAGCTCGAGTGGGAAAGAGGTTGCGAAGAGAGCCAGTTTTTTTTTTTTTTTTTTAATCTGTAGCTTCCTTATTGTTTAACTTTTTACCAAAATATATTTGGAATCTTCAATTAAAATGTAAAACCTTATTTTGCCGTCCATATGCTATTTGCCAATAAACATATCTGCTACATTTCAGGGCACAGTTCAGGGCTGTTCAGCACAACAGCAATCATGGTAGCATTTTCAATGCTTAGCTGTATTTTCTGAAATCAGATTGTGTTTATATTTTGGATGATGGCCATATTCTTAGTCATTAATTCCATGTAATTTTTACCACCTTACATAGCCACGTGCCACACTCTTCTTGATTTTATAACTAGAATAGTTTTAATCACTGAGCCTTCAGCAATAGAGTTGGCCTCACCGGCTGCCACCCCACTCTCTTCTCCCCAGATTATTATATCCCTATTTTCCGCCTCCATACAAGCATGAATCTGTGACAAATTACAGAAACCACCAGGGAAAAGGAATATATGACAGAAGACTCTCCAAACCCGGTCTTTCCTGAAATAAGGCAGCCGCATTGATTTAGAGCAGTTGAATCATTACCATCTCTTCTGTAAATACATCAGACAGAAATAGTTTATGCGAACTGAACCTCTTCCTGCTTCCAAGTGCTGTGACTGTAGGGTAACTAAGAATCACACAAGACTTGAAACTGCAACAAAGGGAATTCAGGTCAAATTTAGTGATAAATTTCCCATCTGTGACAGTTGTTATATTCCAAGAATTATAAAAGTCTGATGAACACTTATTCTAAGGAAAAAAAAACAAAACCTCTTTCCATCATCATCAATAGAGCACTTTAGCCATTCCGCAAACATTTTTTAAATGACTCCCTATGCCAAGTTCTGCACCTGTCACCAGGAAGTGAGACATGATCCCATAGGCAAAGAACTCATCAGACCTGTAGGAGAAGTGACATGCTCCCATCTGTCCCTTCAATCTTTCATCTAGTCATTTGTTGACAAGTATTACTGAGTGGTAACAAATGCCAGCCATTGGGCTAGAACTAGGGATACGATGGTGACCACCCTCAACTGTGAAAGTACAGTAAGAAAATCAAGTTCGGCGACAGTGTAGAGTAGAGCATGGTTATTCCGCCTGTGATGAGAGATACAGCTTCACCCAAAGGACATTTGAGTTGAGTCATAAGTAGGGTTTTAACAGGTAAAGACATGGGAGGAGGGAATTGCAGGTTGAAGAAAGAGTAGAGGCAAAAGGAAAAGAAACATGACAGCAGTAGTGCCATAAGTAGTGGCATAAGTGAAACTCAGTACGAGACACAACAGGAGATTAGGAGCTATAAAGCGACCCCCAAACCTCAACAGCTCACATCACATCACAGTCAGATTCAGTATTCAGTAGGTGACCTTCCACATGGAGATTCATGGACCTATGAATCTACTAGTTGTGTTTTCCCTATGAATTGTATGTGTGTGTTGGGGGGAGAATGCCACAGAGGAGGTTGTAGGGAGTAAGGACCAAGACCAGAAGGGTGTACATCACTCTGCCCATGTTCTATTGGCCAGAACTAAGTCACACAGACATGGTCCCACTAAACTGGGAAGGAGACCTGGCATGTCAATTCCCTCTGTGCTGAGGAGGTAAGTGGACCTGGTTTGTTATCACTTAGCATCGTCTCTGCCTCAGAAGGAAGATTCTCTATGAAGGCTAATTCATTTAAGATGACTGTTGTTGAGCATTTAAGTATCTAGTATTTAAGGACTGACACACTGAACACAATTGCCATCATGCATATTGCCAGAAAATGTTGAATAACTTTTTCAAGATGATGTGCTAGATTCTGAAAATGCAAGAACTGACAGAATGTACCGCAGAAGCTTACAGCTGAGGCGGGACAAGGGCTTGCACACGATGAGAGAAGCAATGCAGCGCAGCACACGGCAAGTGCCAGAAGACAGAGTGACATCTACTCTGGTTTATGGTTCATATAAACATTCCTACAAAAAAGCAGCAGATATGATGTTCTCTGGATTTTCTTACACAGTTTTAAGGGAGGCTTACAGTGTTCTCCAAGCATAGAGGCAAATGTACGGTGTTGCCCTTTTAAAACTCAAGAGCTTCCAAAAAGAAAACTGAAGATCTTAAACAGACAGTAGTATTTGGTCTCTGAGGGAGGATGCGATTCATATAGCTGTCATGGAGATTTACTTAGTAAGGCTTCTGAAGGAAGTTAATTGATCTCCTGACAAGTAAAAAAAAGTTTTGACATTTTATTGGGATCACTTCCATTTGTCATGTAGAGGTGATATCACAATTACTAAGAATATTGGCAATAGAGTTAGAACCAAATCGTTTCAAGTCACAGCCCCACCATTTATTGGCTTTGGGCAAGTTACTGAACCTCTTTTAAGCTCAGTTGCTCCATTTGTTAAAGACAAAAAAGTAAAGAAAAAAAGCAAACTACAATAAAAATGATGGGGCCTTAAGCTCTCCTGAGGATGAAGTGAGTTAATGCATTGCTGTACTTTGTCTAACACTTGGCACCTGATAAATATTTTTAAATGAGTTTTAATGATTATGTTAAAATCAGTGTTTTGGGAGATTACTCAACAACATGATATGTTGCACAAAGATATAGTTTAAAATAAAAATGATTGTAATGCCACTCCAATTTTGATTTTAAAAATATTAAATAGATGGACTCACACAAGCACACAGGAAGGAAATGCACCAAAATGTTAACAATAATGTCTCTAACTGGTACAATTATGGGTTCATTTATTTTTCATGCAATTCTGAATTTTCATGTTTTTAAAGTAAACATTTCTTTCTTTCATATGCACTCCATTACCTCAAAAATTCTTTCCATCTTTTAAACTTTATATGCACACATAACTGCTTTATTAACTTGGTGTGATTCTTTTATATTATTTTCTCATAAAGACAAAGAAAACCTCCTGGAGGAAATTCTTTGCTTTACTCTTGTGTTAGAATAATCGGCCGGTAACATTAAAAATTAATCTACTGAGAAGCAAACAGTTTTTGCTCCTAGATTTTTCCTCTCTCAGTCAATAGTAAAGAGCTAAAGTATCTTTTCAGATCCCTGTTTTTCCCCTTCTTTCCCTAACATGCACCAGGATTCTGAATGTTGGACTAATTCTAAATAATTTCTAACGTAAAATTTCACTAACAGTTGACCATGACATTCAGAGACAGAGAATTCTAGAATTCCAAGGCATTTCAAACTTTCTTTAAAGCTGGAGCTAAAATATTCTGAATTTTTACATATGCTGTAGTTTGTGAATTTAGGTTTAAATTGAATTTTTGAAAAGAAAAGTTCATTTTTATTCTCATGTAAGATGGCTTTCTCTTTTGCATGAACATTTCTTCAGCCAAGTCAGCTCTTGGGCAAAGAACATTCTTTTAACATGTACCCATTTTGGATACAGGAAAATTATGCTTGGCACTTCTCTTAAATTGTTTTCTTCAGGTTAGACTGATTTGATTTCCAGTTGGATAAAACTGAGCTCACGAGGGATGGCTACTTCATTATACTACCCTTGTCTGTATGTGGCTGGAATAGTAACTGTAGGAAAGCTTTGGCCTTGGGGAATTAAAGAGCCACTGCCCAAAATGTTAAGACAAGTTTGCTCCTGCAATAACAGAAAAATGTACAGCCCAAGGGCTTTCCCACCTGTCTGCCCCTTGGCAATGCCTTCAACCTCTGGGCCAGTTCACTTGCAATCTTCCCCTCAGGAAGGCATTTTCTTCTGTTTTTTATTCTTGCTGGGTGATGACTATGTATTTTGCTTTTAGACAAGGCAAAACAAAATAAAATAACCCACAAACCCCAGAATACCCTTATCTGACCTTTTGTGGCTATTTTGATTGCTCAGTTGGATTTTTTTATGCTTTTAATCACCTTCCTACTCATTATCTTTATTTATTTAGTTTCTTCTTTCATGTTAAATGGGAAAAAGCAAATACAAATTCCAAGTCAGCAGCTACAAGCATAGTTTTATGTCAAGCCAAGGATGCTGATTATCTGTATACAGTTCCCATGGTCTTTGTGGCATATTCCCTGCTCTGGTCTCAGCCGAATGCCTTAAACAATGGGATGAAACTGACCGTTGCAACTCCTTCCCATGTTAGTTTATATCTTGGCTTGACTACTATTTCCAAACAGAGCCAGTTTCTTTCACATAATACAGAAGGTGAAACCATCTGGAGAAGGGAGGAGAGACCAGGGTGGCAAAGGCTGTGTTGTGGAAATACCAGCCTCATTCTTCGTCCAAACACCTGAAGAGACTCTGTGCTCTGCCCGTCTCTCAACACCCTTTGATAACACCACATCAAAGAACCCCAGCTCCAGAAAGGACTTTGAGGTTTCTTTGAAGCACGACCTCCCACCTGATAACGCGGATTCCCTCCGCAGACATCAGCAGGAAGTAAGCCGGCCTCTTTGCCTGTCTGGAGACGAAGAGCTGCCCCTGCTGGAGGAGCCAGCCAGGCCTTCAGGCAGTTCACGCTTTAGAAACCTCTTGCTCATGTTGAGTCTCAGTGTGCTCCCAGGTAACCTGCTTTCGCTGGTCCAAGTCTGCCCTCTGGAGACTCTCAAAATTATGTCTCCTTCCTCTTCCATCTTGCCAACTTCTTCCTAAATTCTTCGCATGAATTAAACAGAAGCTAGTACCAGCTATTAACGCCACATCCAACCCTTTGAAATCCAGCTTGGACAACAGGAAGCGCCTACTCAACCTTTAGATCATAAATGAATAAGCTAAAGAAGGCACCAAATTCCTTCTTAATTTTACAACGTTTTAGATCCAAGCAAAAACGCTTTTTGTTTTTAGAACTGTAAGGGACCTCAGTGATCTGAGGTCTAACTCAACTCCCTCAATTTTCAGGTGAGTAGTCTCAGATCCAGAGATCCTGGTTGAGATCACAGTCAAGGAAATCTGGTTATTATCATTTTGGTGGTAGGATTGTGGTAGAGTAGTATTGTCTTGCTTGTCTTCAGAAAATTAAACACTGTACTTTGACAATTACAGATAGTTTTCCAACAAAATTTTCTTATTGAGCAGTTTTCTGAAACTATTTTATAATAAGTTAACTTCTAGTAACAAATATTAGTACCTAACTTTAAATACAAATTTATTCTAATTTTTAAAAAAAGTTTTGTCCCCGTCCCCTGCAAAACTTCCAAAAATACCATCAGAGGAAAAAAAAACAACCACTTCAAAATTCACCTTCCACTTTCCCTAGAATATCAAATCTCTAGGAACTACATAAACACAGACAAGTATACACATAAGCGCACTCTCTCTCTCTCTCTCACACACACACACAAAATAAACAATAAATCTACTCCATTTTTTCTAGAGCTGACTTTCATATAAACTCAAGACCACCATTACCAACAGGTAGACGTAATCAAGGTGCTTACCCAGGGAGCTGACATTCGACTGTACCTAACAAAACAGGATGTAAACACCAGTAACGTAAGTACAAAACAGTATGGGGCACATGTGGCTGTGTCCTTGGCATAGCCATGAACAGATTTCCGGTGGGTGAACGCTATGGTAATTGTGACTTCTAGATTTAAAACAATTGGCTTGACTTAGGCTGCTGTGCTTGGGTATTTAAAATAACATTAAAGGAAACGAACAAGAGGGCTTTCCACGTGTTGATACTGCCTCTCACACACTTGATTGGTAACAGTAGGGGTGCCACACAGATAAAATCCACGAGGCCAGAGTTGGACAAATAGGAATATGCTTTGTTCTGAAACTATATACCTTCCTTTCCTCTTTAAGAAACATATAAAAGAAATAAAAGTGAAAATTCCATCATTGGAGAAAACCACTATGAAGGTTTTGGTATACTTCTCCAGTATTTTTCCTGTCCATAAATGTAAATATATAATCTACCTAACCTAAAGTCTATTCAAAATGCTTTTTCATTTAACATTACATTGTATTTCCAGAACATTAAATTATCTTCAAAATCATGCCTCTGTATTTTTCAACATGCTGGATATTCTATATTTTATATAACATGTTTTCTGTTGTTAGAATTTCCTTTTTACAGTCTTTCTTTCCCTGCCAATGAAAATAAGGTCGCTCTCTCACTCCCTGTCCATTTAAAGCTGAAGACAAACAACACATACAGAAAAAATCAGACCTGTGTCTGAGCGTGTTTCTTGGAAAAGAATTAAGCAAGAGCACTGTTAAAAAAAAAAAAAAAAAAAAAAAAGATAAAATAAACCAGGAGACGTGTTGTCTACTCTTTCAGCAAAAAGCTGACTTCAAAAAATGACAGGATTCCAAGCAGAAGATGATGAAAGAGCAACAGGGCAGCAATGAAGAGAAAAGGGATGCAGGAAAAAAAAAACCAAAAACCTCACACAGCTACAGAGATGGAGAGGAAACAGGAAAACGATAGACAGGACGGCTGGAGGATGACACAGTTTCCGCAGATGGCAGAAGAAACAATGCGGTTGTACCTCTTCAGAAAACATTATGAGCTACACAGAAGAGCGGTCAGGGGCTGGTGCTGCTGAGAAAGAAGAGCAAATTATGAGTGTGTATAAGGACTTTGGCCATAAAGAATGTTCTTGATGATGCTACCGGTATAATCAGAATTCATATGCTGTCATGGTGGTAAAGGAAACAGGATGCATTTGGAGATACATGATCTATGGATTTGCAGTCACGGAACAAAAGCCAACAGCTTCAGTGGCAGTGGGTGACGATCAGCATTTGAGGGAATATCTGCTGTGTATTTTAGTCAATGCTATGCAATATAGACAAATATCATACATCACTTCCATGTCAGAAGTAGATGAATATGTTCCTTCAACAAAAACATTTTGAACACCTCCCTGTGTACCATTCTGGGCTAGACTTTGAGGATGAATCCTGCACCCAAGTTCCTTCTGGGAGAGAGATGGGCCACATAAACTCTCATGAAATTCTGTACCTTGCCTCCCAGGTACTTGTGTCAGTTTGGAATTACACATTTGATTGGTGCTATCTGGGATTATTTGATTAATGTCTGTCATCCCACTAGACCATAAGTTCCACAAGGGTAGGGATTTATCTGTTTTGTTTTTCTAGCACAGTGCCTAGACCCCAGCCCGTGCACGCCCCGACGTGCTAAGAAGAGCTTTTGGTTAGCACTCCTATTTCCAAGATGCGCTGATTTATATTATCAGCAGCAGCTGTGAGCTCTTTGATCCCCAGCCTGTCTGACTGGTTTGTTGTGGGGGATCCTTTGAAACCGATGAGGTCACAAAACTTCAGCCTTCTCTGTCCCTGTTGTCAGACTGTCTCGTCTCCAGTCTCCTAAAGTGATCATTGAGGGAGCACTGCACCATTTTTCCCTGTAATCTGTGGCTAACCTGGCCTTAGTTTTCCATTCCATCTGTGGGGAGGTCCCACTTTCTTATGCACTAAGACATTATCATAGTTAAAGTCACTCAAAAAAACCCCCCAAAACCTGGCATGACTCTGAAAGGAGGAAAAATGTGGGTAAGAACCCAGCAATATTTTTTTAAAGTCTCATTATAGTAGTAATAGGTAAGCACCCAGTGTGGTTAATAGCCAGTACTTAGATCCAGGCCTTGTATGAAGTAGACAGTCAAGGTTGAAATGAATGGAATAGTTATGTAAGCATCGTGCAGCATATTTTGGGGCTTGTAGCAATATATGCAACTTCCTTTGTTCAAATATGTGCATTCAGCTCTAAGTGCCAGGAACTGTGACAGACAATGAGGACAAAATAAATAAGATAATGGTCAGAAGCTTTACGAAAATAGCTTACATTGACTTTCTTGCCATTATGTAAGAAATCAGAGGTGTGGAGCTTAGGGCTGCAGAAGCTGAGAGAAATCTCATGATTTCCTTAGGCCCAGAAAGGTAGGTTGGGGCCAGACTGTGAGGGGAGCCGTATCCTATTTTGTGGGATTCGTGGTATTTAATGAGCAATGGAGAGCTGGTTATGGCCCTCAAGCAGAAGGGACATGAAATAATTTGGTTTTATTACTTGTTGATTATATTTTCCCTTTTTTTTATTATATAAACATTTAAAAATCATAGCTGCTAAATTCTGGATATAATTTTCATAACAGTTCGGGGAATTTTTTTTTTTTTCCGAAAAAGATTTTACTTAAAAAAAAGTCAACTGGAAAATGTGATTTGATTTGTAGTTAACATCTGTTTGCAAATAACATCTCTGAGAAGCTATCTCTTCTGTTTTACTAGGAGGAGAGAAGACCACTGAAAGGGTGGCGCCACGGACAGGACAGCTGTAGCTCCACTTCCTATCGTGGCAGCGTTACAGGCAATTGGTATGTTACCATATGGTTCTGCTCCTTCAGGTTATAAAGAGAGAAGCAGGTTGTCTACACTGATATTACTTTATTATGAAGCTACCTGAGGAACAGGAAGAACAAGTGATAGTCTCTGCAGTCATAAGCAACTCTGAAGGTTCTGGAAGGTCAGCAAGGAAACAGTCGCCCCAAATAGTACAGTAGAGTGAGCTCTTCAGTGTCAAGGTATCCACTGCTCCTACGGTGGGACTCAGTCATGCAAGTGGCTCAGTTTAAGTGTCTTTGCTTCTCCTGAGGCCATGAACAGAGTGGTTACCAACCCACTGGAACACTCACTGCCTGGGTTCAAATCCTGGCCTGGCCTCAAAGGCTCTTGGGAAAAGATCTGATTGGGTCTGTCTCATCATCTACAACACAGCACACACCTAGAAGGCATTGTTCTCAAGCTGCTGCCTTGGAGGTCACAGAACAAACTAGAGAGTCCCCTTGGGTGGGCACGAATCCTTGCTGGAGTTAGTCACGTGATGGAACCACTGTGGCTGCCTTTCTCAAAAGGGGCAGGGCAGGTACTCAGAGAACCACAGCCCGCCATCTGCTCCTCCAGAGATGCTCGACAGACTCGGGGAGTTAACTAATACCGGAGCTGAGTTAACGAAGCAATAGAATAATATTAATAATATAATATAATAGTATTGTATAATTATTAAATCATAATGTATTATATAATATACATATTATTACATGTAACATGTATAACATACATATTATATAACATATATAATAGTTTGTTATAATAATACATAATGATATAACATTATATAATAATTAATTAATATAATTATTAATTATATATGGCACTTAGTTAACCAAGCAGTATAAAATGAAGTTAAGTGTGAGTTTAGGAAGAAACAGGAGAACACCTGTTCAATGTTCCACAGTGCTCTAATTTCTGCTGAGACCACTGCCAACCTACTGCATAATTCACTATAAGAGAAAAACTATTATTTCTATATAGACTTCACTTATTAATAACAATCTTACGTGTGGCATCACCAGCATACTTGTATTGTTTCCTTTTTTTTTTTTTTTCATACAAAACTTCCATTCTAACAAGCCAGGTTAAGAAATGTCATAGGATTGGTTATGTCTACCTGAGAGTAAAACTTCATTAATAAATTTTTTTCATGAAAAATGTCAAACGTCACAAATAAGGAGATAAGTATCCTCCAGCATTAGCAACTGCCAAATTTTGACATTCACATTTTGTCTGTCTCCCCCCAAACCTTTGCTGAGAGATGAAAGTAAAATTCTCATATACTACAAGAATATAAATGTTCAAGGTCCAGCTGCCAAAAGGGAGTGCTATACCTCCATGGTGTACACATTTTCTCTATAGCACACTTTTCTTTGCAATACTTCAGCCATTACCCAAATTCTGTTACTGGCCATGGAAATGCCATGGAACTATAATGGCCTCGAAAAGAATAATCTATTTTTCTCCCTGCCTCCCAACATGGAAATGGTAACTCAAGTTCACAGACTTCTAGGGATTCCACAGATCTGCTTCAGCTAGTCTGTGAAATCTCAGAAAATGTATGCAAATATTTTTACATTCTTTTTTGATATAGGAAAGTTCCAAAACTTCTATCAGATTCTCACATGGACCTATCGCTACAAAAGGTTGAGAACCTCTGCCTCTGCCATATCTTGAAAGCAAAGCAAACATACTTTCTCACTTCCAATGGGCCAAATTGCCATTCTCCATATCAAAATCCTGCACTTGTCACCACCTCCAGGATGCCTTCCCTGACCACATCACCTGTAACTGACTTCCCTCATGTTTTCCAGTGGAATTCAAGCCAGGGTACTTTCATAGTTGTCGCATTCTGTTGCGATTTCATTCACTGGACAAGTATTTATCAGGCACCTACTATGTGCAGCCACTGTACTATACTTACTTAGGTGTGCTTTGTCTCCTATTGCACAGTTAGAAGAGAACAAGGAACATATGTAGGAAATATTGTAACTCTAACTCCACTGAATGAAAACAAAAATGAGCAGTAGCGCTTCTGTGGGCTGGCATTCAGCTCAAGAACACATATCATCAGGATCAAGATTTTTCTCCCTTTTAAATGCAAAAAGGAGACGTTTATAGAAAAAGGAAACTTAATTATCTTTGGGCATGTAAGACAGAAATGCCCAAGCCAAGGTTCCCTGCCCTACCCCGATATACTGTGGCACTACTAGAAAACCATTCCAGATTCACACACTATATATATATGCTGATCTCCACTGCCCTCTTCATAGAGCCTTAAGTAACATCGCCGGCGTCTGTATCAGACATAGTTGGGTCCCCACAAAAAACTACGCCTGGAACTACAACTCAGTAAGAAGTCTGATCCCCACCCCGCCCCCCACGGAGTCAGGAGCGTCAGGCTCAGATACAAAGGGCAGCCGAGCAGTTACTAAACATGTTCATTTTCCAATATTGGGTACGAGCATGTTTTTAAACATCAGGCCTCTGAAGATCGCTGAGCTGCTAATAATAGGAGTTGAAGATGATCAGGCTAAGGACCCGGCAGAAAGTAGTTAACCCTATTGTTACAGAAGCGGAGGGTGAGGGAAGGGGGAATCTGCGTCCAGTTTTCGGCAGAAATATCCAACCTAACTTCCAACCTTTCTTCTGAAAGATGCTACTTTGATGGGTCTAGTTTTGCAAAACTCTTAACATCAATACGAAAGCTGTTTGAACGAAAAGATCTTAAGAGTCTGAGCAATGGCACCTGGGACTTAACCCTTTTGATCTTCGGTTTCCCCATATGCCCAATGGGGACTTTCTGTGGCAGAAGGTGGTTGCCAAGATCAAATGAAAAAAGACACGCTAAAGCGTCACGCTGTTGTCAACCAGGTACGGCACTGCTGCGCTCCAGGTGTGCTCGCCTCGGCGTCCTCTCCACGTAGGACGGGCCACGCCGGGAGGGACCGACCAGAAGAGCGCGGGGCGGAGGCAGCAAGGTCACCCCGATCCCCAGGCCGGGCGGGCGCAGCAGAGCCTCATTTCCCGGGCACGTTCGGGCGGGGCGTTCCCAGGGGACCAGGCAGGGAGGCGACACTCCCCGGGCTCCGCTCGGCGCCTGCCGCCCCTGCCAGGCTGGCCGCCCTCCTGGCCCCGAGGCGCCGCGGGCCCGCGTCCCCGGACTGCCGGGGCCCGAGCGCCGCCCTGAGAGGTGAGGGCGGGTTGGGGAGGCGGGGACGACGATGGGGGCGGGGAGCTGCGCTGCCGGGGCCGCGGGCTGTCGTCCGGAGGCCCCCAGGCTCCGGGAAGCTTGCTTTCCGGCCGCGGCGGGAGGAGGCGCTGGCGGAGGGGCTACCCCTAGGCTCTGCCTGCCCGGCCGCGGCCCCGAGGCCTCCGGGGGCCTTGCTGCAACTTCTTTTTGGAAGAACCAAGGGCGCGCGGGCGCGCTCCCACGCGGGCATGCGCATCCCTGGCGCCCCGCTCCTCTGCGCGCCCTCCGTCTGTTTTTTTCCCCAACGCTTTCATTCTCACACTCTAAAGTAGGTCACCGGGTGGAAGTTACACCCGGTATAGCCCCCGGCTTTGATGCAAAGGTAGCTTTTCCTCCCCGGCTTCGGGGGGTTGCTTTGCAACTATTCGGTTCCATAGAGCTGCCCGCCCCCATACCTTGCAGCCAGCGCCGGCGACCGTGGCGTTGACTATGGCCCGCGGAGGGGAGCGGCGGGAACTCTCTCTTCCACCCTAGTTTCGCCGACCCTGTGCCTGCTCTCGCCCCGCGGACCCGGAGGAGGGGGCGCGACGGGTCGCCTCCTGCGCTCTCGGGCGCCGTCGTCCCAGGTCTGACCTCCTGGGTGAGTGCCTGCTCTTCGTCTGTTCTAGTCGCCGAGGGTGACCTGTTTACCTGGAAAACTTAGAAGTGATCCGAACAGGCGAGCCTGGCGTGCAGAAAGGGATTGCGGGGTGTGCTTCAGATATTACACAGGATAAATCAGAACCCAGAGCTGCAGGGGACATGTTTAGTGTTTAAACGTGAAAATGAATTTGTGTTTTCCTGAAGAACACGTGTATCTTTCCCTTTAGAAGCTATCACTTGGGAATTATTTTTTAACTAGCAGGAGGTGATGAACTAAGATAACTTGAAGCCAGAAAGTTTGTCAGAGTATCTTTTAGTTGATCTGAAATTACTTATTGCGATAGTCCAAGCTGGTGTCAAAAACACAGTTTAAGAAGGAATATCAAGACGGAACGGTAGGATTTGTTTAATACATCCTGTCTGTATCCTTTTGTATTATCTGGGTTCTTTCTGATCAATATTATAATGCCATGCTTTATGTAGAAAAAGGGTAAGGTTGTGAGTATCTATGAACAAAGTTTTTATATCGGTTAGTCTGTATGCATTTAAATGTACATTGAACATTTCCTGTGGGCGAAGTGCTAGAATATAGCTGTATCGTTTTGAAGTTAAGGTTATTAGCAATAATACAGGGGGCAGTTGGCTTCTAACCCCTCGTTTCAGCAGCTAAAGTACTATTATTCATGTAACTCATTAGCATATAGAATCCTTGACATTTCTGGCTAAAGAATGGTTCATCTGTTTTGAAGTTTGGGAAGGGAGAATTGTAGGTTTTTCTGTCCTTGATGCCTGACAGAAAATGTGGTATAAAGGACTCTCCAGGGATGGTGAGGGATGCTTTAGAGTAGCTCAGAGGGGAGGATCATTTGAAGAGAACGAAAGCGACTCCCTGATGGCCACTGATTGCCCATAACTTCTTTTAAAGTGGACCTTGACAGCTTGGAAAGGACCAACCTCCTCACTAAGGAAACTGCTCCAGAGAACTGCTTTATTAATGCATTTGGTCAGATTTGAGAAGGGAGCTCTCTAAAGACGCTTCTCTTAAATCAAAAGAAACCCTATTTCTAGAAAGATTCAATTACTGTAATGATGTTCTTTGGAAATAATTTGTCCTTTTGTGTGTATGTCTTAATATAGCAAAAGCACCAAGGTAGTTCAAAGGTCTTAATAAAAGTTTACTTACTAGGGGAATGGGAAATGGGAAATGTTATGTCTGCATGATTATCCTGCCTTAAAACAGATGCGGGGGGTGCTTTCCCAATAAATCTTAACTCCTGTGTATGTACATCTCCTAAAACCAACTCTCACTGGGGAGTAAGAGGACTATAAGGAAGATATTAATACTTAACAGTATTTCTGATAGGTGGATATGTGAATACCTGTATGTATTTCACTTGTAAAGAATTCATATGCACCATTAGAGAACTAGTTTTCAAAATCTGAGACACATTATGATAAGAGGGGGATGTATTTAAGGACAGACCAAAGGAACTAAATATGGAGGCTGATTCTGGGATAGCTGGGTCCCAGGTCCAGCTGGCAGTATGGTGATGCTAATGATCAGTTGAATGTCCCACACTTTGTGTGGTTCTTGTCTCTTGATGTCACAAGACAGTACAAAGCAGGGACCTCTAGCTAAGAGGTATCAAAAAAGAGTGACCCTTTTCACTTTGGGTACTCACGTCTCATCCAGAGAAACTTCTCACTTGGAATCTGAGCTCCATCCCCTGGAGTGAATCCCAGTACTGAGCCACTTCCTCATCGATGAAATGGGAATAGTTATACTTCCTAAGGTGGTTGCCAGGACAAATGGAGTAAGTGGGGTAAAATGCACATTGTGAGCTGTCTTACAAGAAAGAGAAATACGCTGACTTAAATGTCGTCTCCCAGGGGCTGTGGAGGGGTTGATGGTAGAATATTCGAGTCAATGTGTCATTCCCCGTCCTGGTGCACTTAGTTTACTCTTACAGTATACAGTCTAGGACACACTAGACTCTTAGTAATCAGAGTTTTGGGGAGCTAGAGGCTCACACTGTCAAACTTGTATCTTCTTCCCCTTAGACAGGCCGTTTGGCTTACCTAGGTTAAAGAAGTTGGCTATGGTGGAGATAATGATGAGATAGCAGGGGGAGGAAAGAGATGATCCACTGAAATTCTAAAATCAAATTTAAACCTTTAATTAACTAGTTTCTGTCAATGACATTAGAAGTATCTCCCTCATAACATGATAGCAGTCCCTAGTTTTCCCCTGGACAGCTCTATATTTAGAAATGGAGTATTTGGACTTTGGAGCTGAAGCAGCAATAACATTCATGCAGTTTTTCAATCGTTCAGCCTCCCCAGGGCCCTGCAAGCACCATGCTACTAAGCCTTCCGGATGCAAGAAAAGCAGACCTGACCCCTCCTGGAAGCATGTGTGCTGATAACACAGAGGCAACCCTGGAATTACAACTGTGCTAAGTGCTATGCGGGAGAAGTGTTATGGGCAGGGACAGGGAATTTGACCAGGGACAGGGAATTTGACCCGTGGAGGGAGGGAGTCAGCAATGCTTGCTTTAGGAAGTGATAGTGGGGTTGTGAAAGAAGGTCTTGGAGGAAGGAAGAGCATTTAATGCCCAGTGAACAGCACCTGCAGAGACTCTGCACACGCCGTGGGTTCCCTGATCGGGGAGCCAGTAGAGAGAACAAGTATCTTTGACGAGGGGCCAGTGGTATGTGAATGAGGCTGGGACAGTAGGCCCGGGTCATGAGACATGTTTGTTTTTCTTTGATGGTAAGAGTTACATCTCTGTAGAACTCTTAATTGTTTTGTGTAAACATACTAGCTTAAGGCTTTTTTTCTGATAGATTACGCTATTGAATTATAAAAAGAATAGTGCCAATCTTTTTTGTTTTGTTTTGTTTAGCTGCTCGGAGCCTAAACCCATATTTACCCTAATTGACTAGTTTGTCAGCTTTTTGCATTATTAACTGTCTGACTTTAAAACCATTTGAATTAATTTCCTTTTTTAAAACCTAACAGATTTTTGCTTAAAATACATAGTTTGTGTATTTCCAGCTACTGTCTATAAAGAGAGACTATTTATAGGCTAGCTGGAAATAAAATATAAGATATATATTCCTCCAGTTTGACTCTATATATCGATTCAAAAGCAGTTTCACTTGTATTTCCCGTGTGGAAAGGCTTTCTGAGTCTGTATTTGAGAACCCCTCTCCCAGCTCTGCGAAGCTGCGATGAGCCCTGCAGGACAGTGCAGGGAGCTGTGTTCACTCCAATGTCCAGGCCAGGTCATGTGAGGAATCTGGCATGGGATCCTTGTCATCATCCATGTGGTTTTATTCCATTTGTTATTTCCTGTTCTCTTCTCTCTTCCCCTCTTTTTCCTTCCTCTTGCCCCTCTTGGCCATTTTTTTTTTCTTTCTCTTCAAAGATCCCCATGATAATTTCTCAATCTTTATAATTATGCTTTGGCCTCAACTTCAGGCCTTAAAGAGTGTTGGTCCTGATTTGGGTAGTTCTGGAGAGTGGAGCCTGGGACTTCTTTCTGGTCCTTAATGCGTAACCATGTAGGTCACAACCCGTTTCCTTTTCCTGGTTCTCCCCAGGCATGACTTGCTGTCTTGTGCAATGAATGCACTCAGCTTTCTCTTCTCTCTCTCTCTTTTTTAAAATGTCACATTGCAGATAATAGAAACTACCCTAGCTACTCTGAGCGGAATGGGGTTTAACATGGGAATTGGATGCTCACAGGAAGGTTGTAAGGGAAGGTTCCACCTTTTTTTTTTAAGAAAAGTGGTGTGGATTTTGTTTGAAAAGTAATGCATGCCATTGACAGTTTTTATGAAGGAGACAACTATGAAGAGAAAACGAAATTCACATTTTTTTTAGAAAACAAACTTATGGTTACCAAAGGGGAAAGGGCAGGGGAGGGACAAATTAGGAGTTTGAGATTAGTGGATATATACTACTATATACAAAATAGATAAACAATAAGGATCCACTGCATAGCACAGGGAACTACACTCAATAACTTGTAATAACCTGTAATGAAAAAGAATGTGAGAAGGTTCCAACTTAAGGGAGAGGAGAAGATGCAGGCTGAGCTCCAGAGATGACCCCAAGACAGTACGGGAGAACCGGCCCCCCAGGGTTGCCCTCATCATGGGCAAAGTCTGGAGGCTGGGAGTCAGGGCCACCAGAGCTGCTGACATCAAGAGCACTCCAGGGACTGGAGAAGCTGCTACAGAGCGCCCCTCCACACAAGAAGCTAGTAACTGAACATGGTTACCAACAGCAAAAAACAAGCTTGCAAACATCTTCCTTAGACACCATCCACCTCGCTTCTCATCCAGCTCCTCTCACTGGCAGTACCCAAGCTGTGCCCAGAATCCTAGCTGCAAGGGACTCTGGGAAATGTAGTTAATGGCTTTCTAGCCTCAGAGATAGAGGAAGGCTCGCTTAAAGGAGACTGCAGTGAATGCTGAGTGACACTCCATGTCTAATGCTTATCAAAAAGGTATTTCATCAGAGACTTAGCTAGAATATTTCATTGAAAACAGGTAGATGATATATTGTAAGAATCAAAAAAAGAACCAGTTGCTCACCAATTTGCATGTCAAACAGATGGCTGTTATAGTCATTACAGATGAAATTGCTGGAAAAAGCATCAAGCAAATAAACAGCTAAAAACTACCAAGCACCTACCTCTGCCTATGGTGGTCCTATTTGAATGTGAAATAATATTCCTTTGTTTTGGTTTAGGAATCAAAGTAAAATATTGGAAAAATGATTTTTAAATCATTTCAAAGTCCCAAATAGCCTATCTGCTTGAAGAATAGCAATGTAAAGGAAGAACTGGGGTCTGATCAGAGAAATAATAGCTCCTGGCAGGCTGGTTCTTTCATTAGATGAATTATTTGTGCATCTGTGTTTCTGCTGAATCTTTCTTTGGTCTGGAACTTTAATGGTCTTTTTTTTTTTTTTTTTTTTCTTTTAAGGATTAGGGATAGAAATGTCATGTCAATTGGGGATTAAAATAAGAGTATGCTTGAATTCACTCTAATCACCTCTTTCATACTTTGGCGCTTGTCAGATTTTTTTTTCAAACTATTAAAGGAAATATGATTGGATCTTTACAGTTGCTAAGTAAGACATTATCATGTCTTTGTACTCAGAAATTACATTAGCACATCTAGGTATTAGTCTTGATTACTGAATGAAGTCATTTTATATGTGCCCTCTGATATTTGGAGCTAGGAAATGAGATAAAAGTAGCTGAGACAGATGGAATTACTTAGTGAATTTGTCAGTCTGTTACATATAGAGTTTTTAATTGGTTTCCTTGTCTCAGAAGGTGAGAGTTCATTCAGTTATCTTCTCTGGTAGGTGATGAGATCATTTAAATGCAGAATTATACATGTTGCCTGGAGTAAATCACACTATAATATGAATATATTCTTTTGCGTTCAATGCTGACACTAACAGTTAACCACTCTGCCCAAAGCCACCAAAAATAAACGCATCAAAATAAAAACAGTACTCTTTCTTTGTAAATGCAGCTTCAAGACACATCCACTCTCTTCCATACTGAACCCCCAACTAAACCCCACTGAAAGTGTATTCCCAGGAGGGAACTGTTTGAATCTAATCTTAATCTGATTAACTGTAAGGAAAAGTAAGTAGTATTAATCTTTCTACGTTATACTAACACATAAATGACCTAATGCCAGCTTTCCTCCCCTCCCCAAGTTTATCTGTTTTATTCATATTTGAGTAAACATTCAAGAGAAAAACCTGGATTTTTCCCCCCTCTGGGTTATAAGTATGATGAGTTCTTGTCCTCAACACCATGGAGCTTACAGATCAAGTTGTAGGATACAACTCCTTTTATGGATTGAAAATCAAAATGATCTTTTGATTTGCTTAGAGTATTATAAAGTAGTAGAATATCTAAATCTGAACTCACTCTCTGGTTAGATTGCTGATGTGCCAGATTGAAGTGGGGATGTGAGTAGAGAGAGCATGGGGTTATTGCATATTTTTTAAGGCAAAATTTGAGGAGAACAAAGCAAGACTAGTGTTTGAACATTGTTGAGTGATTTGTTTATTCACTGACTTAATAAGTGGATATTAAGAACCTTTCTGTACCAGGACTGGTATGAGGTGCTAAAGATACATGGCTCTATCTTTGGGAGACTGATGCTCTGGGGGAGACAGTAATCAAGGGTTACAGTAATATGGTACTCTTATCATGAGTATGGACAAAGTGCCTTTCTCAAAGAGAAAGAGGTGTATTTTCTCATGGTGAGGTGAAAGGTGGAGTTAATTGAACCACCAACATATTTCTGACTTCAAGGAATATCTCCTGATATTTTTGTAACAAAACAGTAGCCAAGAGAGACACAAAAATGGCAACTATCTAGGACCATGTCTTTTATCTGCTCCCTTTAACCCACAGAAATCAAAGTAAGTGAGCTTGTCAAAAGTTAGATGGTTATACCAAAGACTACAGTAATACATTACAAAGATCATACATCATGATCAAGGGGGATTTATTTCAGGGATGCAAGGATGGTTCAACACTGGCAAACCAATCAACACGATACAGGACATTAACAATATGATAGATAAAAACCGTATGATATCTCAGTACATGCATAAAAAGCATCTGACAAGATTAAACACCCTTTATGATAAAAACTTTCAATAAAATGCATATAGAAGGAATATACCTCAACAATAATAAAGGCTCTATATCACAAATCCACAGCTAACATTATACTCAGCAGTGAAGAACTGAAAGCTATTCTTCTAAGATGAGGAATGAGACAAATATGCTCATTTTCACCACTCTTATTCTATGTAGTACTGGAAGTCCTAGCCAGAGCAATTAGGCAGAAAAAAGAAATAAAAGTATCCAAATTGGAAAGGAAGAACTGTCAATATTTGCAGATAACATGATTTTTATATGTAGAAAACCCTATTGACCCCAACAAAAACTATCAGACATAATAAACTATTAGAAGTAAAGTTGTAGGGTATAAAGTCAATATATAAAAATCTGTTGCATTTCTGTACACTAACAACAGATTAGCAGAAAGAGAAATTATAAAAACAATCCCATTTACATTCACAACCACAAGAATAACTTACCTAGGAAAGTGAAATTTAACCAAGAAAGTGAAAGATTTGTACACTGACAACTATAAGACATTTTTAACCAA
This sequence comes from Camelus ferus, assembly GCF_009834535.1. NCBI lineage: Eukaryota > Metazoa > Chordata > Mammalia > Artiodactyla > Camelidae > Camelus > Camelus ferus. Next base: position 11,518,401 of record NC_045721.1, read on the forward strand.
GAAAGTGAAAGACCTGTACACTGACAACTATTAAGACATTTTGGGAAAAACTCGAAGGAGACACAAAGGAATTGAAAGATATTCCATTCTCATGGAGTGGAAAAATTAACATTGTTAAAATGTCCATATTACCTAAAACAAATTTACAGATTAAGTGCAATCCCTATCAAAATTCCAACAATATTTTTCACAGAAATAAAACAAAAAAATCCTAAAATTTGTATGGAGCCACAAAAGACCCCAAATAGCCAATCCTGAGAAAAAAGAACAAAGCTAGAGGTATCACATTCCCTGGTTTAAAATTATACTACAAAACCATAGTAATCAAAACAGCATGTCATTGGCAGAAAAAAACAGACACACAGATCAGTGGACCAGAACTGAGAGACCAGAAATAAACCCACACATATATGGACAATTAATTTATGGCAAAGGAGCAAAGAACATACAACGGAGAAAGGATAATCTCTTCAATAAACGTTCTTGGGAAAATTGGACAGCCACATGCCAAAGAATCAAACTAGATTATTATCTTATATACTACACAAGTATCAACTCAAAATGGATTAAAGACTTCAATGTAAGACCTGAAACCATAAAACTCCTGGAAGAAAACACAGGCAGTATGCTCTTTGACATTAGTCTTAGCAGTATCTTTCTGGATATGTCTCATCAGGAAGAGAAACAAAAACAAAATTAAACAAATGGGACTACATCAAACTAAAAAGCCTCTTCACTGCAAAAGGAAACAATTAACAAAATGAAAAGACAACCTACCAAATGGGAGAAGACATTTGCAAATCATATATCCAATAAGGGGTTAATATCTAAAATATATAAAGGACTTATACAAATCAAAAAAACCCAAAAAACAAACAACCCAATTAAAACATGGGTAGGGAGCTGAATACATATTTTTCCAGAGAAAACAGACAGATGGCCAATAGACACATGAAAAGATATCCAACATCACTAATTATTAGTGAAATTCAAATCAAAGCCAGAATGAGATATCATCTCACGCTCTTTAGAATGGCTGTTATCAAAAAGACAAGAAATAACAAATATTGGAAAGTATGTGGAGAAAAGGGAGCCCTCATATACTGCTGGTGGGAATATAAATTGGTGCAGCCACTATGGTAACATTATGAAGTTTCCTAAAAAAATTAAGAATAGAACCACCATATGACCCAGCAATTCCACTCCTGGGCATCTGTCTGAAGAAACAAAAATGTTAATTCAAAAAGATAAATACACCCACATGTTCACTGCAGTATTATTTACAATAGCCAAGATATGTAAACAAACTAAGTGCCCACTGATGGATGAATGGATAAAAAAGATGTGATTTATGTACACAATGGAATATTATTCAGCCATAAAAAGATGAAATCTTGCCATTTGCTACAACATGAATGTATCTTGCAGGTATTATGGTAAGTAAAATAAGTTAGACAGAGAAAGACAAATACTGTATAACTTCACTCCTATGTGGAATACTTTATGTTCACAAAATAAACGAACAAACCAAAAGAATAAAAACACAGACACAGAGAACAGAGTATTGGTTATGGGATGTGGGGAGTGCCAAATGGGTAAAAGGACCAACTACATAGTGATAGATAGAAACTAAATTTTTAGTGGTGAACACGTTGTAGCATATATAGAAGTCAAAATATAGTGCTGTACACGTGAAATTTATATAATGTTCTAAGCCAGTGTTACCTCAATTAAAAAAAACACAGAAGTTAGAGGGTTTTAGTGTTTAAAGAAATAAGGAGTTTGTAAGAAGAGAGGACAGCTTTTGCTACTTTAGTCAATGTTCAGAAAGTAATCAGTAATTTTTTTTAAATGCTCATGGTGGCAGGAGGGAAAGTGGGACCACAGTTAGATCAGGGATTTCAGTCCTATGACCACAGGAAATTGAACTCAATTCCAAGAATTGGCTTGGAAGCAGATTTTACCCCAGAACCTCTAGATGACAGCTCAGCCAGGCTGATATCTTGATTTCGGTCCTGTCATATTCTGAGCAGAAAACAGCCATGTTATGCCAAAGGTCAAACCAATAGAACTGTGAGCAAATAAATGGCTGTTGTTTTAAGTTAAAAAAATAAAAAGACCAGAACCCATAATGTTCTATAGGACATATAATTTATAATCAGAGTAATTCGAGAAAATGCAGGCACATTCTAGATGTTAAGACATTTGTCAATGACGATGGGAATGCAGTGATTTATGCAATTACAAACTAGATCCAGGGTGATCATGCGACTTATTGTTCAATCTGGGACACTTTTGAGAGTGAGGGGGCACTACAGGCAGACCTTGTTTTACTGCTGATACTGTGTTTTGTTTAATTTTTTTTACAAATTGAAGGTTTATGGCAGCCCTGCATTGAGCAAGTCTATCAATGTAATTTTTCTCATAGCATTTGTTCACTTTGTGCCTTTGTGTCACATTTTGGTAATTCTCACAATATTTCAAACTTTTATATTATTATTATGTTTGCCATGGTGATCTGTGATCTATGATCTTTGATGTTACAGTTGCAAAAAGATTAAGACTCACTGAAGGCTCAGGTGATGGTTTGCATTTTTTAGCATTCAGGTATTTTTAAATTAAGGCATGTACATTTTTAAAACATAATGCTATTACTGTACACTTAATAGACTACAGTATGTGTAAATATAACTGGGAAACCAAAAAATTCATGTGATTCACTTTATTGCAGTGTTCGCTTTGTTGTGGTGGTCTGGAACCAAACCTGCAGTATCTCTGAGGTCTGCCTGCATTAATGGTTGCCCTGGGAAAAAGAAGCACAAGTGGGGACTGTCCCAGCAACCGAGGACTTGTGGTCTCCCAAGAATAAGGCACTAGTTGTGTGGCATTATTGCATTAATTGCAATACTGATTTTTTAAAACTGTGGTGAAATATACATAACTTACCATTTTAACCATTTTTAAGTGTATAGCTCAGTGGCATTAAGTACGTGCACACTGTTGTGCAACCCATCATCATCATTCATCTCCAGAACGTTTATCATCTTGCAAAGCTGGAACTGTACCTATTAAACAGTAACTCCCCATTCACTTCTCCTCCCAGCTCCTGGCAACCACCATTTCTACTTCCTGTCTCTGGATTTGACTATTCTAGGTACCTTATTTTAGTAGAATCATACAGTATCTGTCCTTTTGTGACTGGCTTATTTCTTGTAGCAAAATGTCCTTAAGGTTCAACCATGTTGTAGCACGTATCAGAGTTTCCTTTCTTTTTAAGGCTGAACACTATTCTTCTGTATGTAGATACACATTCGGTTCATCTATTCATTCCTAAATGGACACCTGAGTTGCTTCTACCTTTGGCAACTCTTAATAATGCTGCTATGAACATGGGTGTGCGAATCTCTCTATGAGCCCTTGCATTCAATTCTTTTGGGTAGGTAACCCACCATATTGATTTTTAAATGAAGAAGCTAAAAATGGAGGGAAAAAAAGAACACCATTTCCTCTCCGGTCATAATTCTTCGACATAATACTCTGTCAGGCTGGACTCCAGCTATGCCTCTGCAAAAGTCATCAGAAAGAGGAAGTGCAGATAATCTAGAGAAGCTGCCTGCTGAAAAAAGCACCCAGAGTCTCAAATTCCATCCTCACACAAGAGAGGAAGCTAACTTTTTTGTCACAACTACTGTAATGCATTGACCACAGATGTTTCTAAGTGCAAAGGGCTGACATCTGGAATGCGATGTGCCTCCAGCAAGATTCAAGTGAACAGCCTCCAGCAACACAAAGAACTATGGATCAATAGCATGAGACTGAACAGAACTGGTCCATGTAACCAAAAACATAACACAGGGGACAGGGGATCATGAACTTCCCAGAAACAGGCAGCGGAACCAACAACCATCTGCTGGTTTGAGATGAAAGGATAAGAGCTGCTGCGGAACGTGGATCTTCCACATACAGGAAGAACAGTCTTCCTTTGGCTATGGAAGCAGACAGCAATGTCAAGACCACTGGTGCATCTGATCTCAACCTACATAATCCCTTTATGGAAACAGAAGCACTACAATATGACCCTTCATTTGAAACTTTAGGTAATTTTATTTCCATGGGGAATTTCTAGCCCTGGAAAGTAACGCTGACATGCCTGGCACAAATCAGGAATGGCTGCATTCGCTGGATGGGAATTTCTTCCTCTGAGTCTCAAGCAGGTATCAACCTTCTATGGCATCAACAAAGGAATCTTGATCATCTCATAACTTAGTAGTAACTGAGCTCCAGAAAACACATCTACAGAGGTTATCTGCCAATCAGAAGTGATAGCTGAGAGCCCAACAGGTGTTACAGAGCATTGAGAAAAGTGGAACCTAAGGGAACATCGTATGGGTGCTGAAAATGAACAGTGTCCACAAGTCTCCTCCAGTTAGACTACGCCTGTACCGGTGAGGACTGAAAAATTAACAGCAAGTCCACACGAAAACCTGTACCTGGATAAACATTTATAACACAAACATCTCAAATTTGCAGATAACCAAGATGTCCTTCAGTAGGTGAATGCATAAACAAACTGTCTGTGGAATATTATTCTGTGATGAAAATACCTATGGAGCCACAGAAAGGCATGGAGGAAGCTTAAATGCAGAATTGATAAGTCAATAAACCAGTCTGAAAAGGCTAAATCCCAATTATATGACATCTGGAAAGGCAAAACTACAGAGACAGTAAAAAGATCAGTAGTTGCTTGGGGGTTTTGAGGGGAAGAGGAGATGAAGAAGAGGGCACAGGGGATTTTTAGGGCAGTGAAACTATTCTGCATATGTGGGTAATTGTAGATTCATGACATTTTGCATTTGGCAAACCCCACGCAACTATAGAATGCAAACTGTGCACTCTACTATATTACTAGGGACACTTATTAATAATAATGTATGAATATTACTTCACCACTTGTAACCAATGTTCCACATCAGTGCAAGATGTTAATTTAAAAATTACCTAAATATATTTTTTTAATTAACAGGCACTTCATGTGCTAAAGTAGAAAATGTAGATAACGTTCGCTTTGGGGGTCCAGGTGATGGCATGTCAGGTGGTAGGGATATGGCTCCCTTAATTCATGGAAATTAATAAATGAGAGCAGTTCAGTCATTCTAATCCCAGCTAAAACATTTAACAAGCTGCACTTACCTTAGGTGCAGAAACTTCACCCAAGCTCTTAGCAGGTGAGGAAGATGCACTCAGACTTGGGAGCAAACTACCTCCTTGCCATCCAGTTCCACATCGATTAAAGTCTTCAGTCAGAGCCCACACAATCCACTGACAAACAGGCCTGAAACCAGAGAAAATGTTGGTCTTGAAGCTGTAAGGACATTCGTCATCAAGGCCCTCCAACCTCCTATCATTAATTTTTCCTCCTGCAGACACTGACTGGACTCTCCAAGCTGGCTTTCCTCTGCAGGAAACTCTTGAGGCTTTGCATTGAGTTGGCAGAAACGCAGACCTACCTCGTCTGGTTTTGCTAGCAAAGAATGTTATATTTCCTACATGACCAGGAAAAATTGGGCCAGACCATCTGTCATTTCCTTAAAAAAGCTATAGAGATGCACGTGTACACCCATATGTATGCGATACACGTAGAGACCCGCAAATGGAATGTAGAGCCAGATGGTTTTAAAGTAATTTACGATCTTTTAACTGATAATCTGTCTAGTCTACGTGTTAGAATTCAGACCCTTTGAAAGGCATTGGCAATATGTGCGTACAGAAGCTTTTTCTGCTCATTAAGATGATGTATTTCGGTATACATTCATGGTTTCATGTATAACATATCACTTTAGGATGGTTGTGAATGTTTTGAAAGGCAGAAGCTACTAGAAATCCCACCATTTGTGCAGTTAAACCTGGATGGCTGTGCTGCAGGCAGGATATGCCCTGTTGACTCAATTGTCAAGTTACAAACTTTTAACCACACAATTTTGTGTTTTGAATGATTCCCGGTGCTCTGTGTATAATGATTCATCCATTAAAACAGGAACTGTCTGAAGAATAACTGAATAATTTAAAACATGGAGGAAAACTAGGTTATATTTTGACATGGCAATTTTTATTACAGGTTAACAGTAATCATTAAAGCATTTATCCAGGTTATTGAATACTTTGTGTACCAAGTAATTTAGTTAAAGCTGTGACTACCCTAGTTAAAGCCTGTTTTCCAGGATCTGTTTATTTAAACTAGACTACAGCATGGCATGGTGGGCCTCCAGGCTTGTAGCATCAGTGCATGTGGATTCCAGTCCTTAGTCCTTTAGAAACTAATTCTATAAATTTCTTTTATTTACTAGTTGGTTCTCAAGTATTTACAAATTACACCAGTGGCCTGAGTTTTCACTTACTCTGACATAAAGCTTAAATGTCATTCCATACAGCTGATGGTTTCCTTGGCCCAACCACCCCTACCTGGAGCTGTTCCCTCTGCCTGTGGAGCCTACAGCCACTTCCTTCCAAGCCTCCCTCAGCATCCTGACTCCTTCCCTTGGGCAGCACGGTAGCTGTTTGAGGCTTCTTGTTTGCTGGATGACCAGTGGCTTCAGGAAGAATCCATTCTGGTCCACGTGCGAATGGTCAGTCCCAGAGGGGCCAGTAGAATGACCCTCCTGTGGAATTCAACCGTAGTTTTTCTCCAGGGAGAGGGAGCTCTGGACCTCTGGGGGCTGAGGAGAGGAGGCCCTGGGGGGAGACTAACAGTGCAATGTGAGAAGAGGCCAATGTCTGAGGAAAGACGAGCTCAGTGGAGGAGATGTGCTAGCCTTGGAAAGACGTCTGATGATCCGAAACACAGGGGTGCACAAGACCATGGGGCAGAAGTAGGGAAACTGAAGAAATGTACATTTTCTTAGTGAAGCAGGAACAGAGTTAGTCTGATAAGGTACTATTTCGTCAATGTCTTCAGCTTTCTGGGGAAAGTGAGTTAAATTCCCAATATAAACAATAAAAGCTTAAGCTTTGGTTTTATATCTATTTGCCCATTTTTGACCCTCATTTTCTCATGTACAAGCTGTGCAATTTCCCACTTGCTAACAATTGAGGAGACCATGAAACAAAGATCTGCCGACGGAAGTAGACTTTTGATTGGCGTTTCTAAGGAAAAAACTTTAAAAAAAAAAACCCCAAAACTCTAGTCATTATTGTACTTTTTTGGTTGTTTTTTAAAAACTGTTTATCAAAACACTGTCATCTTCATTTTTTAACATTTAACATTTCAACATCACTGGAATTGGGTACATCTTACAGTCAACAACATATCATCATCGCCTTTCTTGGTGAAATAATTGTGCATATTACAAAAGAGATGGGGTCTTCGTCAGCACGGGCAGACAGAACAAAGAACCAAAAACTGGGTGGCTTAAACAACAGAAATTTGTTTTCTCACGAGCTCCGGAGGCTGGAAGTTCCAGCACAAGGTTTCAGCCACTCTGGTTTCTGCTGAGGGCCCCCTTCTTCCTGGCTTGCAGACGGCCACCTTCTCACTGTGTCTTCATGTGACCTTTCTCTTCTGTGTGGCAGCAGAGAGAGAGAGCTGTCTGGCATTTCTTCTAAGGACATTAATCCTGTCGGATCTGAGCCCTACCTTGATGAATTCAATTAACCTTAATTACCTCCTTATAGGCCCGATCTCCAAATACAGCCACACTGAGGGTTAGAGCTTCCACATGTGAATTTCGGGGGCAACACAAACATTGAGTCCCTCCCTGAACATGGCATCCTGGATTCCATTAGGTGTTACATAGCCGTCATCAAAAATATTTCCACCTTGCAGTCGGCACTTTATGTTAAATCTTATTTAATGTCTTATTTAATGTATAAGGTAGGATTGGAACTGTTTTTAATTTGTTTTTTTAAGTAGATTATGATGAAACTCTGAAGGTTAAAAAATGGTATTTATAGTTTTAAATTAGAAATAATAGACAGTGTATCATTATAGGCTTATTGCTGAAGAAATAAACGCTGTCATCAAACGGAGCACGAAAATTGAAAAAAATTAAACTTTCAAAAACAGTCTGGTTTATTCTAGGCACAGACTTAATAACTCTTGCTCCTCGGAGAAGTGCAATTTATTGTCACGGGGAAGCTTAAAATGTCAAACATATTCTTATAAAATACAATGCAAGCTGCCTGCAGATTAGACCACTTTTTTTTTTTTCCAACTGGTGCATTTCCTCCTTTCTGTGCAGCTTTCATAATAATCGTGGCACTTACTCTGAATTGAAAGCCTCAGTGTGTGATGTAAACGTTCCAGCCCTGCCCCCGCGCTGGTTTCTATAAGTGTGCGCTGCTGCAGACAGTGGAGGGAATGACACGATCTGAGCTGTCAGGAAGGAGCTCAGCACAAATGCAACAGAACCAGCGCTGAAGCGAACACACAGCAAGAAGATGGGGCCAGGGAGGAGCTCAGGCTGAAAACCCAAAGGCTGTCAATCAGAGGACTGGTACTCCAGGACTTAGCAGGAGGTCACCGGTCCAGCAAGCCTTTTCCAGCATCCAGATCATGACCCAGAACCAACAAAACTTGAGAGCCATCAGGACAGATGTCACCAAACTTGTTCATTCAAAGCTGACCCCTCTGATGACCCAAATGTCTTTTTCTTCGTATTTCAGGTGGGCTTCCAACAGATTTAGTGGTCTCATCTCTTTTAAGCCCCAAGGCAACTAAGAGCAGCAAATTGGAAAGTGGAAGAGATTTCTGGAAACAGAGTGAAAACTGACTGCCCACAACACAGCAGGGTAGAGAAATGGTCAAGATGTCCTCAAAACCTAGTGCCATTTAGTGTAAATGCAGACACTGTCAGGCCGCGGAGAGCATGGCTGCCCTCTAATACTCTGTCATAATTAGCCCCTATGTTATGTAGAAAGATATAAAAATACGTAGTATTAGAAATATCTCCCTAAAAGTGATTAAAACAAATAATACCTTGGTATTATTTATTGAAAATAATTTCAATTATTTTCAGCTATTTCTAATGTTCAGTTAGGACCCAGGATTTTATCAAAATTGCTCTAAAATCTGAGTTTAGTACGTGTCTATTTAGCATAGGGCTTTCCAGACTAACGCAAGAGTTGGATGGCTCATGCGAATGAATACCATCCACCCTCCGAAGGTAGGAACGAGGTGCAGCAGGAGATGAGAGAGCACTAGGCTTCTGCAACATGCGAGCAGGTGGAGATGGGCAGAGCCTGTGTGCCCAGCAGTCGGCCCAGTGGGAGGCGCATGGCTGAGGGCTAATGCCTCATTTCTCCAGATCAGAACAGCAAAAGGCAGACTTTACGATACCTTCATTGATTTGTTTACATTTTACAGTATCTCTTTCAATTTTTATATTATGAGATCATAATCCAAAGGCATTTTAGGACTAGGTAGTGTTCATCACCTGTACAAACACCCATGGTTAATACTCTGGAGGTAGGGGAAGCATAAGTTACAAAATTCTAGGTAGTATGAAAATAAACATTTTCACAGTACACACACACAAAAATGGGTTGAGAAGCAGAAATGTTCTGTGCGTTTCATGTTCAAACACTGCTTCACTCTAGGACACTAGGTAAATCATTCTTTGTGTTTGTTTTCTCTCCGAAGTGATTCTCTAAAGATATATACAAGGCCCCGAAATCTTTGATCAGTTAAATTAGATACCAGTGTAGGTTGGGCAAAAGCTCAAGTCAAAAAACCATCCAAGACTTTAGGAACAAACCTGTTCCATGATGGGGCGAGACAGTGGCAGCGCTAAAACTGGACTTTGAGAATTAGGGCTTCAGAGCCACGTTCTTAACTCCCACTCCACCCACCTCTCCCACACAAAGACCGAATCTCATCAGACCACAGCCAAGTCACGGGGATGATCATCTCAAGATCCGTAACTTAAATTACATCTGCAAAAGGCTCTTTCCAAATAAGTTCACATTCACAAGTTCCAGAGGTTATGATAAGGACTCACCTTTTTTGGAGGGGCTGCCCTTCAACCCCCCATACCATCTGTTTTGGACTGAGCTGTGTTCCCCCCAAATTCATGTGTTGAAGTCCTAACCCTCAGTACTTCAGAATTTGACTGTTACCTGGAGACTCAGTCTTTCAAAACACAACTAAGTTAACATGAGTCCACTAGGGTGGGCCCTAATCCAATATGACTGGTGTCCTTCTCAGAGGAAATCTGGACATAGACACATTGAAGGAAGCGGATATAAAGACACAGGGAGAAGACGGCCATCCACCCGCCAAGGAGAGGGGCCTGGAACAGGTCCTGCTTTCATGGCCCGCAGAATGAACCAACCCCACCGACACTTTGAGCTTGGACTGCCAGCCTCCAGAACTGTGAGAAAATATATTTCTGTTGTTTAAGCCCCCAAGTGTGTGGTACTTTGTTACGGCAGCCCCAACAAACTAACACCCCATTCCCACCTGGTGACAGGGGCAGGAGAACCTCCCTGCCTCTCACCAGCGCCGCACACTAGAGGCTGTCGCCAATAAAAAATGCAGCTGGATGTGAGGCAAGCCAAGTAAGCAAGACAGAGGCCTCCAGAACACGAGTACTGATGTGTTTCTGTGTAACACAGGGAAGACAAGGGAGCACAAGGCAGCGAATCCAAGCTGGGGATAGGAAAGACACCGCAGAGAATGTGACCCAAGCTGAACGTTCAGAGATAACTATGCCTGTCAGGTGGGCTAGGGAAGAAAGGTTAATTCCAGGCAGAGGGAAGGGATGAGGAAAAAGCATGAAGACCTCAAACGTATAAGCATTCAGAGAATCGCAAGTCACAAAGGTAAAGCAGTGACACTAGATGAGAAGCTTGGGCCTGAATGTAATTCAGCTAAGTCACTAAGCTGACTCCTTTTTCCCTGATCACAGCAAGAGTTTCTCAATGAAAGAAGCAACCACTGATTTACCTTCTGTGCAAAGTTCTTATCTTGCTGTAACAAGCAGTTTGAGTACTGGCTATGCTGAGGAGCACTGTGGGGCCGAGGGCATGGAGTTGGGGCTGGGACATAATAAGGCACCATGCTGGAGGGTTGGCTGCGGTCAGGTCATGGAGGGCTTTATGACACGCTAAGATACTTGGACTTTCTCTTTAAGTCTCCAGACAGGTGGCAAGACACCCCTGTGATGACTGTGTGGAGGATGAACTTCAGGGCACAGAGCTGTGAAGGCAGCGAGGTTGGTAGGTTTGGAAACCACTGTACTAATCTGGTCCCCAAAACCCAGTCTTTATTCCATTGTTGGTTTGTGACAGTGGTTTCATCAATCCGTAGTAAAATGAGAAAAATTTTAAAGGTAGAGTAAATTTTCATGAAGCAAAATTTTAATTTTGAAGGACTTCTTCAGTTCAAAATGATGACCTCCCAACTTCTGTGGGGGTAAACTATCCATTCAATAATGGGGACAGTAAATAACAGGTTTTAAATAATGTGTGTGTGTGCTAGCCTTCAAGGGAAGAATCAGCTAGTCCCTCTGATTCTCCAAGTGTCCCTTTGAGACTTTTCAGGTCTTGTGAAACCCACAAGAGTGGGAAGTCTTGGATTACCAGGGGAGGGCTTAAGCTCAGGCTGGGCAGTGGGGTGGGGGTGAGGGGACAGTGAGACAAAAGAGAAATGAATCAGAGGAGGAATCTAAAGGATAAGATACTTGACAGCTCAGATTCTACCCTATTTTGCTTACAAACTCTCTTCCTAAAACCTCACGTATACAATCTGATTTTTTGTCCAGTAATAATCCCGTGAGTGCTTCTTTTGGGTCAACTGTATTGTAAACATATTTTATGAAAAGCACTAACACATAATTCTTCCTTGCATCTCTCCCCTTGATCCCATTCTTAGAAGAATCACCGTGTGATTTATAGTTTTATGGTTGACTGCCATGGGCTTCAGGTAAAAGCTCCTTCTGGAATAATCACTTGACAATAAAATGTGAGATTCCTGGTCACTCAACCTGCCAAAATCTTCTTTCCTAAGAGGAAGGAGGATGGGCAATGTTCTGTTTCTCTCCTGATCCTGCCTTTTGTGATACCGGAACCATCTTCTTCCAAGCTGCTGCTCCAGGGATCCTGTGACCTTGATTTTAAACACAGCCTGAGAGATGGTTTTGTCAAACTGACACCAGCAGCCAATACCAGGGGGAAGCTGCATGTTATATTTTCATTTTTCTTAAATCTCGTATTTGATTTACCTTTTTTTTTCCCCCTGGCATTCTCTAATCTACAAAATCAAAATGAATTGCAGCAGAGTTACAGTGAACAGGGCCTAGTCGTTGCCTGCGGAGGAAAGACCTTTGATAACAGATCTCATAATCGATACTGTGCTTTTTTTATTTCCTCCTGTTTTGTATTCTCCTCCTGGGACCTCCAGTCACATAGACACACACTCCTCACCCCGATGTTACCACCTTCATTTCCTTTATTGAGATTCTGGAGATAATATGCTACTTCTACATGAAGTCAAATTAGACACGTAGTCTTTGAAAATTTTAGAGAAAACCAAGTATTCTTTGGGACTATTTGATCTCTTTCCCCTAAAATAACCTCCCCTCGTTTTGTCCAGTTTCTTTCAACATACTCCAGGGTAACGTTCTGGTCCCTGCTGGGATTACTAGGAGGGTCACACTCTCCCAGGGTTATGCATTTTGTTGTTTTAAAGCCCTGAGTTTGTTCTGCTCATAGGATTTCTATCAGAAATGCCCGCTGCTTCTCTTCCTACCATTTCTACTGTAATCTCCCTGGTGTATCATTAAGGGGTTCTGTGTAGTGTAGGGAATATTAGTTAGAACAGCATCCTGTTTTACTTGCCTCATTATTTAGAGAGAGTAAGACTCAGTGAAAGCATCACCCCAAATTACAGAAGCTGACGTTGCCTGCTGCCTCTGCTTTCCTATCAATAAATCATACGCTTGCTCCTTACTCTTGTCGTCCAGCTGTTATTCCGTGTTACTCTCGTTTTGTTCTGAATCACCCTTCACCTTTCATTCTTCTCATAGCTAGCACAGCAATACGCCTAGTGGTTCTCAGTCAGTATTTCCTGAATTAAACTTAATTATGGTAGACCTCTAACAGCACATGGCCAACTTCTCCTCTAATTTTAACATGCATGGGGGTTGACTATTGGTGATCCCTGGTTTTCTAACCTCATTTTTTTTCTTGCTCTGCACAAGCTCTTAATTTAATTCACTCCCATGGCCCTCACTGCCAAGTCCTAGGATAAAATAAATGATCTGTAGCCCAGCCTGCTCTCCTGAGCTTCATGTCCATCTTACTCTGTTGTCCTTCAGACATCCCAGAAACAGTATGTCCAAATCTGAACCCTTCTCTTGGATGCATTCCCTCCGATGGTGAGCTACAGCACCATCTATGTGGTGTATATATACAATGGAATACTACCCAGCCATTAAAAAGGGTAAAATAATGCCATCTGCAGCAACATGGATGGACTTGGAGATCATCATACTAAGTGAAGTAAGCCAGTAAGAGAAAGAAACATACCATATGATACCACTTATATGTGGAAGCTTAAAAAAAAACACACACAACTGAACTTACTTATAGAACAGAACAGACTCACAGACACAGAGAACAAACTTATGGTTACCAGAGGGTAAAGAGGGTGGGAAGGGATAAACTGGGAGTTTGAAATCTGCAGATACTAACTACTATATACAAAATAGATAAACAAGTTTCTACTGTATCGCAGAGGGAACTAAAGTCAATATCTTACAGTAACCTATAGTGGAAAAGAATATGAAAATGAATATATGCATGTATATGTACACCTAAAACATTATGCTGTACACCAGAAATTGGCACATTATAAACTGACTGTACTTCAATGAAAAAGAATGGGGGGAGGAAGGCCATCTTTTTTATCCTTCTATACCCTTCTTCATGTATTTATACAGTAAAGACTGACTTAGCACTGTGTGAATTACGATTCCAAAGACACAGCGATCATAAGATCTGTTCTCGCTATCTGGAAAAAGTTGCCATCAGTTACAGAACATAAGGGATGTATACAGACTACCCAGGCCATAATATAAAATATAATGTGTTACTACTGATCACTATGGAATTTCAAAGTCAGTTACCAACACCTAGTCCTTGTTATATTCTATTTCCTGCAGATGCATACATCGTAACTAATCTTTGAATGTATTCACATGCATCCCAAGGGTTTGTCAGAGTTTATATATGGTCATTACCAAAGTTTCCTTTTGTTTGCCTTTCATTCTCACTCCCTGTTTCCTTTATTCTAGGATGGTGGTGATACTCCTCACAGTAACAGCCTTGTTAGTATCGCTGCTTCCTCTTCAGTGTGCTCTTTGCCTTGACTTTTTATCAGTCACCAAGTTCTATTAATGTGATGCTCTGTCCTAGATCTCTCTTATATTTCCCCCCTCCTAAGCATCCTTAATATCCTTCTTTGTCTAAAGTATTTAACTATGTTCTTTCTCTGTGAACCTGTCCAGGAAATACTAGTCTACACTGTTGCTAAAGATTTGTGGAAACCAGATCAGATTTTGTCATTTCTCTTGTTGAAGTAATTCGGTGGTTCCCCATTATGTCCAGGACAAAATCTGAACTCCTTAGAATGCTAACCCAGGCCCTATGTGGTCTGACTCCTGTGTACTCTTCCAGGCTCCACTTGTCCTCCCTTCCTCCCTCCCCATCAGACTGTAGAGTTTAGAGTGTGAACTCTGGAATCTAATCTTCTGGTTTCAAATCCTGGCTCTGCCACTTACTAGCTACGTGACCTTGGAAAGTCACTTATGTTCTCTGCACCTCAGTTTTCTTATTTGTAAAATGGAGCACATGGTAGTTCCTGTTTCATATAGTAGTTGAGTAGATTCAATGAGTTAATCTATGTTAAATGCTTATCATAGGGCCTGGATGATAGTAAGGAATTAGTATGTTTGTGTGTGCACGTGTGTGTCTTGCTATTGTTGTTGTTAAGTTACCTGACGTTCATCAGAGATTATACTTATCTTTTTCGCATATGCTGTCTTCTGTGACTCGAATCACCCATTTCCCCTCTACCTGACTTATCCCCACTGTCTTCTGAGCTCCAGCCTGAATGTCACTGCCCCTCCCTACTCAGGCTGGATGAGTTTCCTCTCCTACGTGCTCCTACAGCACCTGTGCACACCTGTATCATAACACTCATCACACCAGGTGTGGGCTCTGGGCATTGTGGTTTTGAATACTTGTGATGGCCCAAAGGTCCATCATGAAGTAATTTGCAATAGGGTTAATTTTATCTATCTATCTATCCATCTATCTTGATCTATCTTCTGATAGATCAATACATAAAATAAGGCAAGACACAAGTAGTTTGGGGATTCAGAAGCTCAGAAGCTTTAGGGATGTATCCATACCAAAAGTAAAGGTTCTACCATATTTTAATTTTCTATTTCTTTGTATGTTTCCCATATGAAATTTTGGATTCTTAAATTGGGAGACTTAAAAAAACTCTATCCCTAGTGCCTTTTTTATAACAGAGCTTTAATTAATATTTGTTGAATGAACAAATGTGTATTTTTAATTTAACACAGAAATTATTATTTTTTTTCCAAAAACTGACTTTGCCTGAGCCATAATTTGAGGTACCAACCCTCTTTCCAGGAAAACACACACACGGTTAACCTCAACATTTCAGAAGGTTTGAGTTACAAACCTTTGCCCTCGAGCATGGTTTCCCATTTAGTCAAGGAGAAAGGCAGAAGAAATGCATTTTTTAAAATGCTAAATACTCCAGAGCCCTAAGGCTGATAAAGTAAAAGTAATCATTTGAATTCAACTTTTTCATAAAGACATACTACTGTAAGTTGTCTTTGCCCATTAACTTCTTGGAAAAGATAATATAATTCATACATTTTCAATTTGGATCCCAGTTTAGTAAACTTAGGAGAGTCAGTTATGAGTATAGGTGTTTGGAGGCATGAGCTGGGCTTACAGGGAAGTTCCCTATCCCTGCTCTCACCCGCGTAGTTCACACCTGCCTGCCGCACCATCTGGAGTTCTTTTCATTAGCTAGTCTTTCTGACTAAGGCACGGAACACTCTGCCTTCAGTGGCACATATGAGAGGGTGACTGCATCAGGGCACTACTGCCTGAAGGAAAGGTGCTCAGACAGCTGGGCTGGCTGGGGACGTGCAGCCCTAGGTCAGGGCGGGAAGGGTGAATCTCAGGGGGAGAGCCTTTAGTTTTGGGACTAACAACATCATCTCCTTTATGATGAAGGCAAGCTCTAACATTGCGAAGGGCAAGATGAGATCTTTGAGTAGCTCTTTCAAGACTCTTCTAAAATGTTCTTCCTTAAAAGACAGCCTTTGTGGCTCTCGAAGCAGATCATATACCTGCATATGACTGAGAGATGATGGGTCAGAATGTATATGCATATTCTGAAGACCAGAGAGCAGCTTTACAAAGCACACCCAGATCAGTGCTCCTTAAACAGGGACCAAGATGGCAAGCGGGGGTGGGGGGGTGGGGGGGTGGGGGAGGAATGAGGGAAGCCCAGGGAAGTTGGGGGAAGGCCAACCCCCATTCTGAGAATCACTGTGTGATAAAGGGGTACAGCATGTGGCACTGAGGAGGGGACACAAAGGATATGAAGAGCAAGGAAAATGGTGGAGAGCTGTGATCCTGATTAAAGTCCATTTGCCTCATTTACAGATAAGGACTCAGGCCCCGAGGTCTGACAGGGTGGACTTTCCTTCCGCACCAGGCATCTTTCCAGACCTCATTCTACACCCCAATACCTCTCCATGACAAAGTGCTTTCTGGCATACAAGGTCCTTTTTTTTTTTTTCTTTTTTTCTTTTTAGTAACTCAGAGTCTTTTGATGGGTTTTATGACAGACCCGCTCCATTATGAAAAAAGAAAAAAAAAAGTGAAACAGTGAAGAATAACAAGGAGTACTTTTTCAAGTGACAAGGGAATAGCTGTTAACGTGAACAAATACTGAACAGTTAAACTGCACTGCAACGATTTAATAACATTTAGTGGTGCTGTCTTAAATAGTTACATTTAATTAAGCCACTGGATTAAAAAGTTGACTATCAGTGCTTGTAATTTTTCTAGGAACAAGATGAAATCATCCAGTGTAATTTTGGGAGAATGCAATCTATGTTTTACAGGAAGCTGAGGAATGGATTCAGAAACTGGTCTTACAGTTGTGGCTTGTTCCACATATTAACAGTTCTTTCTAGTCCCTTCTTCTCTGGGTAATTTATGCATCCGTCAAGAGGTCAACCTGGGCTGTAGCTGGTTCAGTATTTTTATCATGTACAATGAACTTTCATATTTGTTTTTTTTTTTTTTATCCTACTAGGGCCAGGGTTCCCTTCAGACTCATCCAGAGCAATTTGTCAAGTGAAAGGACCTTGCTATTTGATTTCACTCTTACTACTTTGCGTTTACATCACACATGGAGAAAATTAGGAGCAACAACTGTCACTCTCTGAGGGAGGAAACTGCCATGATTCACAAAGACAAGAAGTAATTTTCTGTAATCACAAGATGACTCAGGTTAGTAGCTTTCAGCTATTATAGCAATTCAAATAATATGAGCATATTCAGTAAATTAGTCCCAATTCCTATAATTTAAAATTTACAACAATGTGATATAAAGTAGGCTGGAACTTATTTTCGCACTAGGTGGAAAAAAGAATTTGAAAGCAATTGTCCAGGGTGAGTTAAAATTCCAAGAATACTTAGTATTTTATTAGAGAGCAAAATGCTTTTAAACATATTGTGAAATGTTTTAATCATACAAAACTTTGCAGTATAATTTGTAATTGAAAATAAGATGTAGGTGTTAAATGTGAAGTATCATGTATAAAACGGTTTAAAAAAAACTTATGTACTGTATAATGAAGTCTTTCTATAACGTACATAGTCTTTGAACTGTCCTGATCAATTTGTATTTTCATGTTAGAATTAGTTTGAATATATCTTTGAAATTTAAATCAGAGTTTTATGCTCTTTATTTTACATACTATGTCTTCTGTAGCATTTATAATAGGAAAACAATTTACAGTATTTGTTTGTTTTTAGTTATAAAAATGTGACTACTGCGTGTCTAGGGTAGATCTCTAAAACAGGCCTCTGCAAAGGAAGGAAACTGAAACACAAAACACAACTGGGAAAGCTTTCCTCTGAGCGCCTACTGGCCCCTAGCAGGGTATTAATGACTCTGGACCGAAGAATCGAGGACCAGTTTATCTGGAGTAAGGTACTGTTGTCTCGCAGAGGGAGCTAAGCAAAGAGCTCATTGATTCATTGGTTCTACAGTTAGTTATCGAGTGAAAGCACTATGATACATATAAAGTAAGATCAAATTTCAGTTCCTGCCCTCCAGTAGCTTCTAATCTAGTTGGGAACATATACAGAGTTGAGAGTTCAAGATGGTATCGGGAGAAATACTCTGAGAGGCACAGTGATAATAAATACGCAGTATGTAAGAAACACGGAGAGAAATGATTATTTTTATCTCTAGCTGTCCATAGAGTCTTTATGGAGGAAGAGGCTGGGTTAGATTTTGAAGGCCAGGTAAGATTGTGGAAGGGAAAGGTGAGACATGGGAGAAACTGGAGGATCTTTCCTTTAGTGATTCGGCTTCAACTACCTCTCATCAGTTTCCCAGGGCGGGAGAGAGAATGACCGTCCTAGACTGAATCGTGTGTCCACCCCCGTCCTGCGTGACCAGCAGGCTTCAGCATCACTTGTCCAAAGAGAGATGCAGTTCCTCAAAGGGAGAGCAGATAAGCACAAGTTTTTAAAAGTACTTAGTCTCTAAAATGGCTGGGATTGTAAGTAATGGTCATAAGTGCATGGGCTCAGGCTTCGGGAGAGAGTAAATGTTCCCCAGAATCTTAGATTCCAAAAATCTTTTTTCACTACTACCTCTGAGAAATTCTCTTCTTTTTCTAACTAATGTCTTACTGGTAAATAAATAAATAAATAAATAAATATGTGTGTGTGTACACACACACACACACACACACACACATACACACAAAAGTTGACCAGTAATGATTTCCAGCAGTATTTTTTTATGCCCTTGTGTTTTTGGGTCCACATTGGGTCCACAGATTAGTGTCCTTTCTCCCACCCTCTCTCCTTTCCTTCCTTTTGTCAGCTCTTCAAATACATCAGATGACCTGAAGTGATTTGATTTATACGCCCTAGTTGTGTTAGAATTTCAAAGTTTGCTACTTTCCCTAAAAGGCAGGTTAACAGGACCTTAAGAAACACAGTGGCTTGCCCAGTTCTGGGCAATTCTTGAATTGATATTTCTTAAAAGTCCAATTTAAATTACAGGAAAAGAACATTTGAAAATCCTGCCTGTGCTTCCAAGTTGAGTTCAAAGGTGAAGATCCCAGTTTCTCACGCATTCATTCTGAGATGTGTTAGCAGGGCTCACTGATGATTCCCTTTTTAATAATTTCCTATTACACTGAAATGAATGTCATATGTTACACTCCAAAATGATACAAGTATAGACTTCTAAAGCAAGAGTTTTTAACTGTCTTTGGCATTATTTTGGAATTTAATTTTTTAATATAAAGGTTCAAGCAAACTTGAGTTGCAGGTAGAAGCTGTCAAAGTCTAATTTCCACTAGTGATTGCTTACTGAGTAGTAAATTATATGCACAATTAATATTAGAATGCATAAATCTAGTTTTGAACCCTAACTGGAATAGATATAAAATTAATTAATAACAAATGTATGATTATATATTTTTACCTCTTCTTTCCTTCTATTTTTTTTCAATCCCTATTAAATCAGAACTCTTAAATCTTTGCTTTCTCCAGTCTCCGTCTCTGTCTTCTTTTCCATTAACATAGATGATGTGCATGATAATCATTTAGTGTACATTCATTTTCCCTTTTTTCTTCTTTTCTCTTTTCCTAGTGCCTTTCTCCATTTTTGGGTCATTCCATCTTCTGTCTTAAAAAAAAATTACTGGCACATATTTTTGATTCCTTTCTTTGTTTTTTGGAGAACTTTGTTTCTTCTATTAGGTATGGATAAAGGGATTAACTGCCTAAATATCAATTAGGCTCCAAGTTGCTTTTACCTTGGTTCTAAGGCTTATAAATATTGTGAAATTGTTCAGAAAAGTTTCATTCTTGGATCAGCTCAGCAGGTTTTTCCAGTAAGTGCATACATAGAGAGCCACATAAACAACCGGCCAAACATTCCAGCTGATCATCCTAGGAGTCATGAATCAGGAAATGTCAGTTCACCCAGACATTTCTAAAAGGTATTGAAGTAGCTGAGAATCGTCTTAATGAGAAAGAGGAACAATAAAGCAGCACAGTTATCAGAGAAGGAATGTGAGTAAGAACAGGAGTCACAAGCTGTTACAAGCTGACGGATCACATAGCATCCTTCCTGGATTCTTCACATAATTTCTGTCCTCATCCATTTATTAAGATCCGTAATCCTCATGTATCATTAGAATTGTGCTACTTGGAAGCTGTGGCTGACATAATCCATCTTTAATTTCACTTTGAATTATTATTCATTATATTTTCTTTGTAGACCATGACATATTTCAAATCCTGCAGAATTTAGGGATTAAAGAGATTACATTTATTTGAGAGGATTGGAGAAGACCACAAGGAAAAGTTGCTTCTTGGCTCACAATATTAAATTAAGTTTAAAAAAGTGAGATACAGAACTGTATTATTTTCTCCCAATTTTGTTCTATCTACAGTAGAGAGAAAAATGTTAATATTTATGAAGGAAAAAACACAGGACAAACTCACATAGTAACATGTTATCCTCCAACAGAATATGATTGGTAGTTTTAACTTTCTTAATCATTCATAATCAACACTTCTTATGACAAGCTGATTATTCCCCTGCTTTTGGCTTAAAACACCTAAGCTGTCCATCCATCCAGAGCAGTCACTCAGAGACTTGGGCAGATGCTTCCAGGATCACAGAGTCACAGAAAAGGGCACTTGGTGGGCCATACACTGGCTCATAAAGCTTCTGCCCAGAAGTGATCCACATCTTCTCTGATCACATGTAATGGTCAAAGCAAGTCACATGGCTTTGCCTGAATCAAGCTGGGTGGAGAAGTGTTCTCCTAGTCACATGGCCAGGACAGGAAAACCAAACATCGTGACTTCTCAAGGACCGCTCTGTTGCTAGAAGCAAGAACAGCTGATGTTTCTCTCTTGGTTCCTCTCTCCATGGGAACCACACCGAGCTACTGGCCACTCCCGTTACTTTTCTGTCACTTTTCTCTCCTCTCTTCCACTCTCCATAGCACTTAAAATAAAATATAAATTAGCTCTTCAGCTTTTCAGTGCATTACTTTCTATGACTTCTCCTTCCCTTTCAAATTACTTTCCCTTCTTTCATGACTCACCAACAAGGCATCGGCTCCAAGGGCCTGGAATTGGTCGGCACGCAGCTAAACCAAACCCTACCTCCCCAGCTTCAGCTTGAACCTTTCCTGATTACTTAAGTACTAGTCTTACTAGCTTTTTCATGTTAAGAGAATTCACAAGGAATTTGCATATGTGTATACTGCAGGAAATTTAAATCCACAGAGTGTCCAAAATGTCATATTTTGGATGGCTCCAACTCTACAAATCAGCTTCCTGGTCTGCACAATATAATCTCAACTGTAAAATACAACAAAATGGATTTATATTGTTTTACACACTTTCAAACAGCTCTTTGAAGTTACCTGTTTATGTTAGAAGCCAGGCAATTTGGGGGAAGTCTTAGAGGGAGGTCTCCTTGGGGTGCTGTTTCAGATACTACAAATTCTGAGCTTGTAGTTGGAGCCAGATGGGAGGGAACTGAGTTTATGTTGATTGCCACTTAACATTTGAAGTGCCATAAAAAAAAATTTATTTGTTCTACAGTTCTCAAGATTGTATTGCTTGATTGACTCCTTGAGGGGGGAAATTTTTAAACAGACTTAAGTCTACTGAGATTCTGATTAAAGAGAAAAGCACTCCGTGTTTGGGTTTTTCTCATGTGTTGGCAGTTATAGCCAGCCATATGTTTACTCTGTAAATTCTAGTTGAGGGTGCAAGATAAGCTGTTTCAATTTGGGTGGAAGTTTTGTCAGACATCACAAATGAGATGTGTACTCTGGGAGGATTTTGCCAGATTTTTTGCAGGGACTGTGGGCAGGTCCATAGTAATTAAGGATAACCTACTACTGCTAATTTGTTTTAAGAGTAGATCCTGAAAAGCTCTCCCTTGCAGTAAAAGGAGTGATGGAATTAGAGTATCATCACTTGGTGACAGTATTACTCAGCCATAAAAAAAGTATGACAGTCTGCCCTGGGCAACAACATGGATGGACCTAGAGAGTATTATGCTTAGTGAAGTTAAGTCAGACAGAGAAGACAAATACCATATGATTTCACTTACATGTGGAATCTAAAAAATAAAACTAATGTATATAACAAAACAGAAACAGACTCATAGATATGGAGAACAAACCAGTGGTTACCAGTGAGGAGAGGACAGTGGAGAGGGGCAAGACAGGCTTATGAACTTAAGAGATATAAACTACTATGTATAAAATAGATAAGCAACAAGGATATATTTTATAGCACAAGGAAATATAACCATATTATAAGTTTAAATGGAGTATAATCTATAAAAAAATATTGAATCACTACATTGTATACCTGAAACTAACATAATACTGTAAATCAACTGTACTTCAACTTAAAAAGTCATCAATGGATAGGATGCTAAAACTGGTGAATGAGATTATGAGAAATAGAATATTTACATGGTCTCAAAGAATCTCTCATCAAGATATTTCTTAAATACAAAGGGTTGAAGGTGGGGATAGGCACTCTACAGTGGAGTAACTAATCAGATGCCGTCTTACCCAAGTGGTTACCTGCCTCCTAGAGCAGGAGTAGCAAGGGGGTGGAGGGAGCACAGGTTGTCCAAGGACATCCCCGTCTGCAAGCTTGTGGGTGTAGGGTCCCCTCTCTTCCCACACTCACCAGGGTTACTCTCTTCTACCAAAGCCAGTGTCACCCTCTGTACTCAGAGTTAGAGGCCATTCTGGTTATGTTTGTTTGTTTGCTTGTTTGCTCATTTATTGAAGGTCTGCTAACTCCTGGGGATTCAGCTTTAAATAAAATAAGCCCTTGTTACCGAGGGCCTTCCAGCCAGTGCTAGAGAAAATCTCTAGCAGACTATCTCAGAGCCCAGTAACCTGTGGAGTGTGTATGGGATGCAACAGGAGTAGCCAGGGCAGGACTGCACCAGCTGAAGTGCACAACTAGGGCCGAGTGGGCTCTTAAATGATTAAAAGCACTTTCACATTGACTGGTAAAAAGCCACGGTCTGAGCCCCGGGCCGCTTCCCTGGGGTACTCCTCGCTCACACGCCACAGAGAATAAAAGATCAAACCCCAGACAGCACAGGCCTCTAAGACCTGCTCTTGTACTTTCCCCGCCCCTTTCTGATTGCCTTTATCCTGCCTGGAAGGTCAGAGAAGTCGTTCTGGAAGAGGTGATGCCTGTGCCAAGAATGAGCAGAAGTCAGCCAGGTAAAACACCGCATCTGTTCAGGCCCCGGGGTGACAGAGGATGTGTCATGTCTGAGAAACCACAGATCGCTGAGTATGACAGGCGCATCTGATGCTGGGGAAGGGTGGTGAAAGATGGCTTCAAGGGGTAAGTGGAGGTCAGATCAGAAAGAGCCTTGTATGCCCTCCTGAGATACCTGACCTTGATCAGACAAGCTATCAAATGCCTTTGAAGAAGCCTAAGACAGGGAGCAACACAATCAGATTTTTGTTTTAGGAAAACAGATGTGGCATAATTGAAGGAAAGGGACTGAAGGACCAAGGAAAAAAACCCCTGCTCTCAGACTGCTGAAGTAATTCAGTAATTCGGGGAAGAAATGAGGACCGTTTCTGAGATAGAATTGGTAGGATGTAGAAAAATGGTTGGAACCCAAAGACATTAAAAAGGCAGAATCAATAGCGCTTTGTTACTGGACTGGAGTGGTGAGCTACATGTTATAAAAATTTCAAATCTATTTAGCATCTGATAGAATGATTTATCTAAAGTGGACCTTTGTATATGCTTCCAAAATTAAGAATTGATCTTGCACAGAAACGTACTATAATTAGCTCCTTCCCAAACGACTGTTTTCTGAAGATGTGCAGGTAAGAACGATGCATTTGCTAGTCTTTTGACAACTCTGGTGAGGTTCCAGCCAAAGCTGTTCCAGCTGTTCTCTGCAGTTTCTAAGGAAGTATGCAAACGGCATAGCCTTGGCAGTTATAAGTTCTCAACCTTAGGAAACCTGCACCCTCCCATCAGCTGTCTCTGCTGCAAACTCTGACCCGCTTTCCTTGGCGTGGCCCTGTGCTCTGCAGGATGGACCATGCGGCGGCCCAGCTGGAGAAGCAGCACGTGCATGATGTGTATGAGAGCACTGCACCTTACTTCAGCGACCTGCAGAGCAAAGCCTGGCCTCGGGTCCGACAGTTCCTCCAGGAGCAGAAGCCGGGCAGCCTCATCGCTGACATAGGTAAGCCAGGGTGGGGCTGCATAGTCTGAAATATATTCCATCTGGCCTTTCCTTTCCAGATTCATTTTTCATTTCTGTTCTAATCTGAAGTCTGAAATCGTGCACTTGGCATGTCAGCACTGCAATTTTCACTTTACAGCAGAAATTCAAGCTGGAAAGTAGTAAAGCTCCTCAAATCTTCATTTAGACAGTGGCGATCTTTTCAGAGCTGTATATAAAATGGGAAATAAATAGGCTATATGCTTTCTTTTCCCAGAGGAAAAAAGAATTCCTTTTGATTGGACTGGAGTGGTGAGCGACGTGTTATAAAATTTCAAATCTATTTAGCATCTGATAGAACAATTTTATCCAAAATGAACCGTTGGTAAGACCTTTGTATATGCTTCCAAAATTAAGAATTGATCTTGCACAGAAACTTACTGTAATTAGCTTCTTCCCAAATGATCGTTTTCTGAAGATGTGAAGGTAAGAATGCTGTATTTTCTAGTCTTTTGATGACTCTGGTGAGGTTTCAGTAAAGGTGCTGTTCTTTGCAGCTTATTTCCACGAAATCAACCTGGCGTTAGTTGAAGAAGTCAGGATTGAGATGACTGCTTGTGAAATTGACCATTTTAAATTTAGAGACATTCACACTTGTGAATACAGTGTTTTGGTGGCTCACATTGAGTGGCTCTCATACCTTCTACAGAGGAGCCGGAACTGTGGGATTATAGAAGCGGTCCTGTAGCCTCTTAGTAATCTTATGGATCCTTTCTCCCTTAACTATTCTGTAGTTGTTTTATTATGAAAGCTTGTCTTTAAATTAGATCATATTGTAATAATCACTTACTTGCTTGGAGGATTTTGGCTCAGTATCTTTTGGAATCTAGAAGTGGTAAACCACAGCCCAGTGGATCTAAGATTAGGTTTTAAGCTATGGTGGTAGTCCTTGAAGCATGCCCACCTAAAACTGCCTTCTAGTAACTGCATGCAGATGGCGCCTGTTAGAATCGTAAGTCAGTAGTTACAAGTTCCATCTAATTTGGCATTTTCTCTAAATTTTGAGAAGAGAAACAGACGTGCCCAGGGCTTCTGGCTTGTTAAAGACGGTGCGAGCAGTGTAGAATTTGAGGAAGGGGTGCATGTCATGTAGAAGTGGAGAGTCTGAAAAATCTATTATGTCAACTTAAAAAAATAAATTTGGCTTCAGAACATGCAGTGAGTTTGGAACTCTTACCACTTGTAATGTAAACAAACTACCAGGATCTTAAAATCAATTGGGAGGAAAAGGTTTGGGGACAACAGTGTATCTATGCTACTTTCTCATACCTCAACACCAAAAATTTCAAATGAAGCAGATTTAAGTATAAGAAAATGAAATCATTAAAGGTCTAGATGATTATTAGATTATTTTTAAAAACATTGTCAGAAGCAAAAGGCCTCTCTATGAATGACAACAAAAAAGTCAGAAATCATAAAAGAAAATGTAGTTCATCGTCATTATTCACAGTACTTATGTTCGAGACAGTTGTCATGAGCCCTGAATTAGTGAATACTGAATTACTGCCCCTAGGGGAAGTACAGGATTAGGTTCCTGTGAGGCTGTGGTCACAATATTTTTGTCAGCTGATCAACATCTCACCTTGTTTCATGTGTGTTTCTGTTTAAAGACATGCATGTGCTGCCAGTAAAGACTTTGGCATTACAAATAAATGTTAGTAATTGCAAATACAGTCTGTGAATAATGAGGATTGACTGCATTGATATTTTTGACCACCTAAAATTTAAAAGGTTCTATAAGGCAAAAATCTAGACAAATATATAAATGAAGTTAAAAAACCAAAAACAAACTAGATAAAAATACCTGCAACATATGTGATAGAAAAATAGGTAATTTTCTTAATCTACAGAGCCTTCTTTAAAGTCAGTATGAAAAATACCAACCCCCTTGCCCAAAAACAATGAAACCATATGCACACACAGTAAATGGCTTAGTAACAAGGGCACAAAAAAATGTCCAGTGAAAAATATCCTCCCATCCCAGTCCCCCAGCACCGAATAACCTACATCAGTGACAGCCATGCTCTGAGCTTCTTATATAATTGTCTTGAGATATTTTACATAAATATAAGTGTATTTGTGCATATGAGTTTGTGTATGGGTGGACTTCTTTCAATTACACAACACAGTATGTTATACAAACTACTATACACGTAGCTTTTGTTTCTTTCAATATATCGCGGCGAACATTCCACGTTTGTTCATAGAGAGCTGCCGAACATTACAAGCTGCACAGCTTTCTATGCTAAGAGCACCAGATCAACAGATACATATGTTGTCTGCTACATTCCACTACTACAAATTATGGTACAAATAATATTCTTTAAGTGCCTCTGTGCAAATCCATCATATCTAGTATGTATTATTTTACACATTGGTATCTTTTGAGTTTTGTACTATTTATATTTTTACCATTCAATAGATGAATAGGTATATTTTGATTACACGATGAATGTGTTTTAAAATAAAATTGAAATTAAGAAGAAATCAGTGAAAAGGAAAGAAAGAAGCCCAAAGGGATTATTAGAAGAGAGGAAAGTAGAACAATACAACTATCTCCAAAAGGAAATATTTTTTCTTTCTAGGTTTTCCACTTAGCTAAAATCATCAACAGTTTACATTGGCTAATTTGACTGGGTATTAGGCTATCAATTTATAATTAATGAAACTTTGCATAGGCAATAAATGTCCAGAGGTGATCAGGTTCCAGCTGCCCATACAGGAATTCTCTGGATCGCTTCCCTATTTTAGAGGTGCAATTTTTTATTTGGCTAAATGTTATTAAGCATATCACCCCCATTCCTCGTGAAGCAGACCTGCTGAGTTGTGTGATAATGGCTCCTGATGGAAACTTAAGTCTTCAGGGCAGGTATCAGGAATGAGAGAGCAGGAACTCTAGCCTAAAGATAAAGAGCGTTGATGATTTTAAGACAACGGAGATGTGAAGTACTCTCAGGAAATACTGTGATCAGGTAACACCTTTACCTGAAATGGGCTAGTAACTTACAGCCATTAATGTGAGGAGTGTGTTCTGTGGTTTGAGATCTTGACTTGGATCACTTTAGGAAGCAGGAGAAGGACCAGAGTTAGACTCTTTTTTGAGCAAGGTTACCTTTTTACCTGACACCAGAGACAACTGTCCTAATAGTATTGAAATTTTTATTTTGGTGTACATAATTAAACTTAATTTTTCAAAAATTATGACTCCCTTTGCCTCTTAACTCTCAGTGTATTTATTCCCAGATCCTGTGGTCAGATTTAAGTTGCTAAGTCATCCTTTAATTACCATTGCTTCATTAAGCCCATCAAAATTTAGAGCTCCTACTATGCGGTAGGCACCATGCCTGCAGAATAAAACATATCCCCTCATCTCTGGTCTCAAAAAATGTATATAAAATAAGAAATAAATAGGCTACAGTCTTCCTTTTCCCATAGGAAAGAAGTCTCTTTCAGATAAGGTCTTAGCAAAAAGACTCTTAATTTTAAAAATGTAGTTCTTTCTGCAAACTTCAAAGATTCATTATTTCCAGCAAATACTTGCCCACCGTGGGCCAAAAATATTCTTTTGAATTGAGGCAATTAATCTGTTTTCTTCTTTAGTCTTAGTGTGGTGCAGAATACCAAACAGAGGGGAAGGAAGCAGACAGACACCTGCTACTGTATGTCCTCGGTACTACAAAAGGTCACCACTGAATGCGCTTTTGTAAAGGAGCATGATTGTTTGTGTAAGGAGCTTGCTGCAGTATCAAAAATGTTCTGATTTACCTCTTGCACAGTTAAGGTAAAGGGATGACTAGGCTTGGCCATGTTCTGATTCCTCATTAGGATATAGAATCTCCCCTCTCTGGCATCTCGGTGTCTGCACTTAGAAAATGGATAATTGCATCACATTCGGGAGTTCCATTACTATCCTTAAAAATGAATGCCATTCGAAATGAATATGGGATAAATCAAGGGTACCAGGGGAACTGGAAACATTTCAGGAGATGATGAGATCTGAAAGGACCTCAGGTTGCTTCATTTTTACCAGATGCTCTCCAAACACTTCTCTCTGGCTCTAATGTTCTATGAACCTGTTTTTATTAGTATCTTTGAAGTAATTTTCTCTTTCATTTCTCTAAATGTATCCCCTGAGCCAGTTCAAAACAGCAGAGTTACAAGATTATTCTTCTTAAAATATGAGCATCATCCTTGAAATATTCAGGATTTCAATTTTAAAATACTTGGCAAATTATATTTTCCCCATGACTGCTCTCAAAAATTGGATACTTTTTCTCATAAGCATTCTTAGGGACAGTGGCTATGAGATCTAAAATATTCCTAAGACTTCAATCACTTACATTGAAATAATAATGTTGGAAATCTTATTTTTTATTCACAAGCTCTCCACTGTCTCAGCTGGCATCAGCGAATCTTAATTATGCTTTTAGTGTCTCATAATTTTGAACAGCACCTATTAAGGAGGAGTTATTAAGGAGTATTGTGACATATTTCAGAAGCGGCAAACTAACCATCTTTGAACAACGGTAGATACTTTTCAGGCAGAAATGACCAGAGATAATGCCAGGAGGTATGGACATCAGCTCTAATGATATCTTTAAATATTTCTGAAAAAGAATTCAATGATATGTCTGTGTTACAATAAAATACTAGGTACTAGATTGTAGAAGGGTTTGTCTCAAGATGATCATTCATGTTATTACTTTCTTTATTGTAAATCAGTGAGATCTGATTGATCTAAATCTTTTGGCTGTATAAACCTTGAATTATTTGGGTCTCTGCCACCAGAAAGTGAACGTCAAAAGTGGTCTACTTAAAAAAAAAATTATTTGTCAGAATTGTATTCTGAATTAACAGAGATCATTTAAAACCTAGCGCTGACTATAGACTGAATAAAAAGATGCTGAATTCAAAGTTTTTTCATTCAAATTCAAATACAAAAATTTTAAAGGCTTATTTTGGCATCTAAATTATTTTATATACGTATCCATGGAAAAGCTGTTGACAGTAGTCTGTTTTACACAGTCGGCAAGTGGTAAGAAGTTTTGGTGAGATAACAGCAGAATAAATACCCAGAACATATTGATCTAAAGATAATGAAATATGGAAGTGAAGGTAACTTTTGTAAAGTGAGTGGACACTGTCACTAGGATACCAGGAAACTGTTATTCTCTGCTGGGGTCCAGCTGACATTTTTGGTTGTGCGAGCATGTTAAGGAAGCCCTATGGATGTGACTTCATTAAATACTCAATAAACAATATTTTTTCCCATTCCCTTTCCCTCTTCTCTCCTATAAAAAACATGTAAGTGCTCTCTGAAGGCTTTTCTTTTTGTTTCTGTGTGTACCTTCATGCCATGCTGGGTTCTGTCTTGGTGACTTAATACAGGCAGACTTCAGTTTACTGTGCTTCACTTTACAGTGCCTCCCAGATACTGTACTGCAGTTTCTTACAAATTGAAGATCTGTGGTGACCCTGCATCATGCAAGTCTATTGGCACAGTTTTTCCAACAGCCTTTGCTCACTTCATGTCTCTGTATCATATTCTGTTAACTCTCCCAGGATTTCAAAGCCTCCACCAGCAAAAACATTAAGACTTGCTGAATGTTTTAGATGATATAGTATAGTGTAAACACAACTTTTAAATGCACTGGGAAACCAAAAAATTGGTGCGACTCGCTTCATTGCGATGTTCTGGAATAGAACCCGTGATATTTCTGAGGTGTGCCTGTATAAAGTTATTTCTATTCTCTGTTAAAAGACAAAGTAACAGATAATTTTCCACTTTCTATTAAGGATGGCATGTAACACAGGTTTTTCTCTTATAGGCTGTGGGACTGGAAAGTATCTAAAAGTGAACAGCCAGGTGCATACCCTGGGCTGTGACTACTGTGGGCCACTGGTAGAGATTGCCCGGAGTAGAGGATGTGAAGTCATGGTATGTGACAACCTTAATCTCCCCTTTAGGGATCGGGGCTTCGATGCCGTCATCTCCATAGGAGG
The DNA here is from genome assembly GCF_009834535.1 of Camelus ferus. Lineage (NCBI taxonomy): Eukaryota > Metazoa > Chordata > Mammalia > Artiodactyla > Camelidae > Camelus > Camelus ferus. Next base: position 11,549,023 of record NC_045721.1, read on the forward strand.
TAAGGCAGCCCGGTCACACAGTGAGAATAATGTTTCTTGGTTGAGGCCGCTTTCACGACTTAACATCTATTCTTTGCAGAAAGATCTAGGTGATTCATTTTATCTAGTTTTTAAAAAATATTTCAGTTATTATTTAACTGAATTATTTGACTAATTTCAAACATACTTAGGGTGGTACCCATGATTGTTTGAACTAGTTCAACCCTCAAACTGTTTTTTTTTTTTTTGATGACTCATTCTAACTTCTTTTACTGATGAGCAAGAAAATATTAAGAGGAACTGTACTCACTGAAAACAGTACTTTATTCTACTGAAATGAAGCAATGTAAAGTAGATCTTTAGAAGGCATTACCTTTTTTAGGCCACCAGCGTGCCCTCTCTTAGCAGAATGTTGTGGGACTAATGCACTGAATACCACCAGCAAGGATGTGTCACCAATCTGCCACTTACTGTACGAAGGTCACTGGGGAAGACAGCCTCACAGGGTCCCAGACTGCAGTGTTTGTACAGGACCACTGTGCTCTCTTGCTGCCAGAGACTGTTCAGAAATCTAGGGAATATGTTCCTCATATTCTTCCAACAAGTGTGCCCATCAAATACACATGCCAAGAGTCAAAAGAAACAGTAAAAATCTGTGCATGAAACATACACAGATAAGGCTCATTTTACTCAGTACATGTATTTCTGAAACCTAGTATGTTTATGTTGGGGGAACTTGCTACGTAAGGGAATCTTATGGCAAATTCTTTCCCAAAGCAAAAAAATCTTTTGCAAAGGAAATTATTTCCTCCAACACACTTTTAAAAAATTACTGTATTTGAATACAATATCAAAGCAAGGTGAACCTATATGAAACTGACTGCTAGATAAAAATACTGAATAAGACTGTTTGCTCTCTAGTGAAACAGATGAGAAACTGATGTATTCAGCATTAAATGTGGACTGTATCTGCATAGTGAGGGGCTGCAGGTCTGGATGCCATAACCTTAGAACTGGTTAGGACTGGCAGGAGATGGTTGCCTTGGAAACCTGCTCTACGACAGCCCTACTTCTTTGCATTTGAAACTGTTATGTCCGTTTTAGTCGTAAGCATTAAGAGGAGAGATTCTTGTTGAACCAAACAACACTAGACAGTGCTCTGAACCTTTAATAGGAAGAAAGTCTTTGGATTGGTCACGACACCCAAAGAACGAGAAATCGGAGGGAGGTCAGAGAAGTGTATTTTTTGCTCTCTTCTGTTTATATCAGTTGTGGGATCTACACTACTACCTACAAACTGCTATGCTGTTGAAACACTGTTGAGGGCATGGGAGGACCCAACCAACTTTCCTACTTTCGGGAAATGCTCCACATGTACATGGTGAAGTCTTTTTTTTCTTTAGTTCAAGTCTCATATCTGCAGAGGAAATGGAGCACACCTGGTCGCCATCTTCCAATTAAAACTGCTTCCTTGGGTGGAAACCCAGCATGTGTTTTTATGAACTGTAACTATCAGTAATGTGGGGTGCTGACTGTCCAGTTAGATTTACATTTAGGACTATGTTATGAGGAATTTCTCCTAAGCCCATCTATGTTTACTTCTCTATTTACAATCTGTGTTGGCATTTCTTGCTTATCTCAACATGAAGAAATATATTTTTAAATATATAAACACATATTTTTCCATGTCTCTTAATAATAACATGAGAGGGTAAGCCTCCTACCTAATTATATATTCCTTATGTTTTACCCTCAGATTACAAAAAGAAACACTTTCTACTTACTTTTGGGATAGTATGACAAAGATTTTCTAAAAATTTGGCAATATACTGAAATAGTGTCAATCAACTATTCATGACAGTGGTTGTCAACTTCAGGTTATGTTGCCCCTCCCCCCAGGGGACATTTGTCAACGTTTGGAGACAGTTTTGGTTGTCACAGCTGGGAGTGTGTATGTGCTACTGTCTAGCTGGTGCCTGCTACCTATGATAAAGAATTCTCCAGCCCAAAATGCCAACAGTGCTGAGGTTGAAAAACTGTTTTCTGCTAAACCCATGGATTCTGAATGCTACAGTTAGATGAAAAAAACACACAAAAACTTAAATAACAATACATAATAAAATATCAAGATATAACAGGACTTTAAAGATGATCTTGTGTAACTTTTCATTTGATTCTGGAATCCAGTCATTGAATTCCACCCACCCATTTGTTCAATTCAACAACCTCTCCTACAGGACACGTATATTGAGACTACTTTTGTCTTTATATTGTGATTATGATTTTTAAACAAAAGGGGATTTTATCCTTTAAAAATTCAGCATTGTTTCCTGACATTGAATTTTTATAAAAATATCTTTAGGTCCCATTTTGGGTTACATTCACAACGTTTATTATCAGGACATTATACATGCGTGTGCATGTATAATACACTTTATATGTAATGAAAACTTCATTTGTATCCTTTTTCTTTTTAAAAAACATTTGACTTAAAGATGTCTCAGTATTATAGGTTAAATATAAATATAAAACATAGTATAAAAGATTCAGATATTTCCTGAATGGAATTATACTATTAAAATGGATGATCACATAACAAATGTTTAAGAAATGAAAAAATACAGACATTCTTCCTTGAAAACAAAATTTCTTTTGAAGCCCAGAATCCTGAAATGTCAAAGACTTATGAAGATGCTGAAATGAGATTATTATATTAAAATAATGGGTTTTTTTCCTTTAATGGCCAAAAAAAAAAAGAATACAGTCAATTCTTATTATTCACAGTAGTTATGATCTGTAACATCCCTGTGAACACCGAGTTAACAAATATTAATCCATTGCTCCCAGGAGAAATACAGGATTAGGTTCCTGTGAGTCTCTGGTCATATTTTTTGGTCAACTAATCAATATATAAACTTGTTTTATGTGTGTTTCTGTTTAAAGACAACTTATTTAATGTTGAACTCATGCCAGCAGCATCGTTAACACCTGACCTAATGCACGGATTTTCTAGATAAGCCACATCACAGCCTTATACTTAAGAACCCTAGACAGCACTTCAACCGTATACTCAAAGGCCATTTTAAACACCGAAATCACCAACAAAAAGCACAAAAATGCAAAACACGCAGCACGAAACAGATCATAGACTGAAGAGGCCACCAGATGACAGTACCGGAGCTGAAACAAGATGGTGGAGGCCTCCTTGTTCTTTCTACCCCAGCCGGGAACGGGTGCCTCGGGAGGCTCAACTTTCTGGCTGCTTGTTCACGTCAACGATCAACCACGAAAACACCGAGAGTACTGAGTTCTGAAGTTACAAATAAATTTTAGCGAGGAGGTATATTTGCAAATACAAAATCCACAGATGACAACGGTCAACTGTAGTTAGAAAATACATCCTTTGAGGCTCCACAGTGAATTAGGTGTAAGTTATGGGAGATACTAACAGCCCAGAGCAGTCACAGATGTGACACTTAGTACTGTCCCAAGTCTTACTCATCCTGACTTCTCTGCCCCCTTGTAGCTCACTGACCAACACACTACTTCTGAAAGTGTAAGCTTCCAAACTGACCACTGCAAAGGGCCCCTTCTCTGGGGAAGGGGGTTGGGGGAACAGTCTGACACCTAGTGAAGTGATTGGTCAAAGACCAGGAGGCTAGTCACCGGTAGATCAAAGACAAAATCCACTGATGTCCTGTTCTTCAAACACAGTCTAACCTCGTACCTGCAGCTTCTGACCCTGCTGCACCGTAGAGCAAGAGAAACCCGGGTCTGTGCCTGCTGATAGGACCCAAACCCAGACTGGGAACAGCACGAAGTGTGCCTCTGGTATACTGTTTCTTTGACAGCTTTCGGCTTTCTCTATGTCATCATCTCATGTTAGACATTTACTCTGTCTCTGTGCCAGGTAAACTGAAGAGACTCATTTGCCTAAAACCACTACTAACCAAACGCTGGATTGCAGTGAGGGTTACAGGAGCCGTTCCACCCTCTGTTCCCCCACTACTCACAGCCAAGTGGTAGTGTCCAGACTTTCTGCAGGACTAGCACCTTCTACATATGGTTTGATAAAAATATGCCAAATAACACACCTAAGACTAGATCCAGGCCATCCCACTCGACTCACTTTAACTTTGCAAAGATTGGAAGTAAGATGATGACCTATAAATTGCTTTTACTTAAATATATGCAACAATTTTATATTATATTAGAATTAATAAAAATTATAAGCAGTCATTCGAGCTGGAGCTTGGCTGGCTTATCTTTGCATTACCTAAACAGAAAAACTATCTTTAACATTTTTCCCTACTTCCATTTGCTTCATTAACTTTATAAAGCCTGATTAGTGGTGTTGATCTTTTGGGGCTTTAGAAGTGCAAATCATTCATTAAAGCATTGAACTATTTCATAGAATTCTACTAGGGAACATTTACCTAACTTAGGGCTCTCTTTCAAGTGTTATTAATTCACACTGGTCATTTGTCTGGTTAACAAAATTCATAAAATCTTAGACCTGGAAGACCTTACAGCTTATTTATTCCAGGTGTCTTATTACAGACGAAGAAACTCAAAATCCACAGAAGTTAAATAATTGCCCCAGATTTGTTGTCTAAATAAGTACAGGCAGACCTCACTTTATTGCCCTTTGCAGATACTGCATTTTCTGCAAACGGAAGGTTTACGGCAACCTTGCATAGAGCAAGTCTATCTGAGCCATTTGCCAACAGCACTTGCTCACCTCATGTCTCTGTGTCACATTCTGGTTAATTCTTGCAATATTTTAAACTTTTTAATTATCATTATATCTGTTGTGGTGATCTTTGTTATTACTATTGTAAAAAGATTAGGACTTGCTGAAGGCTTAAATGATGGTTAGCATTTTTTAGCAATAAAGTTATCTTAATTAAGGCATGTACATTTTTTTAGACATAATGCTATTATGCACTTAATAGACCACAGAAATAGTATAAACATATGCACTAGGAAACCGAAGAATCCATGTGACTCACTTTGTCGAGATACTTGCTATACTGCGGTGGTCTAGAACGGAACCCACAGTGTCTCCGAGGTCTGCCTGTATAGGAGCTGAAGCTAAAAATTATGTTTCTCTTAAAACCAGGCCTATTTTCACTATCTGCCTGCCTTGCAGGAAATAAGGAGGTTTTACTACATGTCAGAATTGCATCATTGTTCCATGGAACATACTAGTCTGTAAATGTGTAGGTTTACGTGTGTGCATACACAGTGAGGTCTAGTTTCTTCTTTTCCAGTCATACATCATTTTTCTACAAAAGAAAGAAGAATCAGAGCAATCAAAGAAATGGCCAGGGTCTTAGTTCCCGGAGGCCAGCTGATGATTTATGTTTGGGCCATGGAACAAAAGAACCGGCACTTTGAAAAACAAGATGTGCTTGTTCCCTGGGACAGAGCCTTGTGCTCCCAGCTCCTCTCCGAACCCAGCCAGCCCGGGAGAAAGCAGCTGTGTGGGCCCCCGGAGAGGAGCCCTCCCGCCCACCCTCCCTGCTCTATGGGTCGCTGTTCTATGTGTTTAAAGGGGCCCTGGGACTCAAAGCGGTCCCACAGCGTGGACTGCGAGCCCGTTCTGGCCGGCACCTGTTGTGCTAGTATTTCTAAGGCAGGCGAGGAAGAAAATGGGTTCTGTAACACTTGGGGAAAATCTTTCCGCTCCTGGTTTTCCTCTAGATCTTTGGATGAATCAACTCTGAGGAAGCAAATTGAAAGTGTGAGATCATTGAAAAACACAGAAGGGTGGGCCGGTAACACGATCTCCACCCAGCCTTCCGGCCACTCCAGCTTAGACTTGGATCATCCGGAGCCATTTTCAACAGGAGAGCAACATTTAGATGAGGAAGTGTTTGTGGGCACTGCTCAAAAACGTCTGGAGTGGCTGAGAGCACCAGCCCCAAGGAAGCATCTGAACGGAGACCACAGAGGAGGTGGGAAGTTTCCGGACAGCGCCAGCACTGATGAGAACAGTGTGGATGCAGATGACTTAGAAGAAGGTAACCCTTTCGCTAGTAAACTATGGAGGAGGATTTCTGCAGTCAGTGCCACAGATTCCCACCCAGGTGACGATGCAGTTTCTGGCAAAGACCAAGGGCCCCGTGGTTTGGATGCCAAAGCCTTTATGCGCTATTACCATGTGTTTCGAGAAGGCGAGCTCTGCGGCCTGCTGGAGGAGAGTGTGTCAGAGCTCAACGTTCTGAGCTCCGGGAACGATCACGGCAACTGGTGTGTCATCGCAGAGAAAAAAGCAAAGTGGTGATTGAGCCGGGTCACTTCAGACAGCTCCTCCAAAAGATGAACCATGTTCTCGCTGGGTCTGTGATACGGTTACCTGAGTTGGCATCCAGTTTCATTATTTTTTTAATCTGTTTATATTTTGGTCTGTAGAGACTATGATGTTACCGTCTTGTTAGTCTTTAGGGAAGCACAGAGCTTGGCATCTAAAGCATTTGACAAAGGATATTTGTGGTTAAATGTTGATATCGGAGAACACGGTGTGAATTACTGTAGGAATGCATGTATACTGTTTTTCAGTATTATACAGTGATTTCAAAAGATTCTGCTTTTAAGGACACCTTTTAAAAAACATCATTTTTATACAGTAAGGGGGTGACTCCTGCTTCTCTGGTTATTAGATCTGTGTGCAAGATAACAGGTAAATGTGTACCACTGTACAGATGTAAACTGAACCATGTGATAAATTATTTCACTGTCAAGGCCTCGCTTCTACTTAAAGTCCTCAGAAAGGTGAGAGACGGTGGAGAGAGACAAGAAGTGTTATGAGAACTTTTCTAAATGATAAGCAAACTTGCTTCAAGATAAGTACATAACAATGTTACGGATATGGCTCAGGGTTTGAAACGCACTGTCAGCACATAGACAGTGGAGTATGTCGCTACCAGAAGTTACTGCAAGTTACCCAGGTGGCGTTTTCCCAACCTTATTAGAAGCAGGAATGTCCAGTTATGACAAGACCAAGACTGACTAATGAGTTTTCATCTGGAAGGATGCTTTTCCTATGAACTGAAGGGATATTTAGGACATGAGGTTCTGGCTGAAGCACTGTTTTATTTTGGCTCTCAAAACAAATGGACTGGTAAGGTGCAAGACACTTGGCCTGGGTGGAGGATCAGTTGTTGGAGTTTAAAAAATAGTATCTGGGCATTGATCTTTTTGAAAGTGACTGCATTTTAATAGTTACGTTAGGGATTTAGGCAGAATCAAGTCCTATTAATTAAAGGTTCAATTTCTGCCACTTTACCGACCAAAATATAGATTGGCGTTGTCTGGTCACCATATCTGTTTATGTTTCATCGTGGGTCTGTTTAAATCCATGTCAGGGACCTTGAGACACAGACATAATTAGAAGAAGCAGAAACAAGATGACCCAGGAACACAGTTTCAGACAGAATCAACATTTGACAAAAGCCTTTTTACGGTATGGACCACCATAATCCTGGAGGAAACCCAATTCTTGTTTTGTTTTCCACTAAAATTACTAAAATAGCAAAAGATTTCATTTGTGTGGGCTCCTTTTTCCTTCCAGTTAATTACGCTCTAAAATAATGATGCTACTTTCACAGACACTTAAAGAATTATTTTTAATGTGTATCTGAAAAGTAATGATGTTTATTACTCTCTTGGCTTCAAAGTAAGATTGCATCATCCCCTTTTTGGTTGATGATGATGTATGGTGGGAATGAAATATATGTTTTGTATTGTTCTGCACACAGTTTTCATTAATGAAAACAAAGTGACATAAAAGTGGAATATAAATTAAAATTTAATGTCTCCAATTTCCTAAATGAGAGCATTAAACCATGAATATAAGTGGGTTTTTGGTGGAAAGAAAAGATTCTCAGAGTTAGAGATGTTCTTACAAATAAGGCTTGATGACCTTTTTATGATTTGTGGGTTTTTCCTCCCCTTGAAGCCTGCTGTCACAAGTATCTTTAATCCCAGTCTTGCTGCTAGAAATCTGTTTGAAGTCATCTCTCTCTGGTGGGAGTCTACCACTTACTCGAAACTCATTTTATGAGACTGCACCAGAAAAGCTTTGAGCAAACCTTTGTGAGTAACCTCCTACACATATGCGCGCACATGCACGCACACACACACACACACACACACACACACACACACCCCACTTTGTATAAAATGACTCTCAAGAATGGTTCTTGAGAGAGGAATGTTTTCACACAATTTTGACAGAGCTGAAAATAAAAAAACAGTAATAATAGCAATCTTTCACTCTTCATCTGCCAAGCACAAGAATTCCATTCATCCAGACATTATTTTGTATGCAAATATTTGGCTTTGTGGTTGATAATCTCTCTTCAGTATATTCAGGTGAAAAACACTGTTAACTCGAACTTTTGCCTTTGGAGATATACACCCATATGTATGTGTGTGTATATAGATCACATATACATGATATATATATACATATATGTGTATATATATGTCATTCAAGAGCCAAATAACATAAATATCTTGATCATTTAAAACTCTTGCTCATCTTAGGACTGTCCTCAAAAGGAAATACAAATCATAAGTGAGTTTAAGCGTACACAGATTATTTGTGTGTTCAGTCTGCCTTAATTAGTTTGATGATAGATTTCACTGACCTATCTAAAGTAGGCAATTTGAAAATGTCGATCTATTATTAATACTGGATCAAAGAGTGTCTTTTCGGATCCTTCTCCTTTACTTGCCAGCATCACAGCGGAGTCCCACTATCTGAAGTGGAGGGGAGCGTGTGGCGGTATTATTAGAAGGTCCTTAAAAAACCCTTGCTGTCTTATTAAAGCCTCATTGGCCTACTTGAGGAATTTCATATAAACAGTCAAATGATTTGGGGAAAAGGGCATTAACGTGGACAAAGGATGCAATCAAAATAACATTAGAGTGAGAACCAGGCAAATGGCCTATTTAAGTTAATTTTTAAATTGTCACTAAGGTGATGAAATGACTCGATCATGTCCCAGGACCTAAAATCATCTAACACATGTCTTGGGCTATCAATTTGGTTTGATCCTCCTTTCTCACATCCCTACACAGGATCATGTGTGATTCCTGTTTCTTGTTTGCCTTTCTGTGTCCTTCCAAATTCGAGATGTCAAGACTTCCTCTGGGTTTTCACTGACCATCAACTGAACAGGCAAAAGCTGGCAGTAATCCAGAGAGAAAATAACCCAAATATAAATCAGCTAAGAATAGTAATGTACTTGTATATTAATGGTCACAAAAAGAATAAGCACTGATGGATTTTTTAAAGTAAAAATAAATGGGTTTGGAGGAGGACAGAGGGTCTAACGCACTAGTTGTTGATCTTAGTGGGGGACAGTGCTCCTTAAAAATGAGCAGTGAGCACTTAGTCTGGGAGGGAGAGGGAGAGGGGGGTGTAACCACTGGCTGGCAGCTGCAGTCTAGAAAGGACAAGTTAGAGCAAGCCTGAGCATTTATATCCTATTGTGTAGGAAATCTGAAATAACCCTAATGAGAGAAGCTACGTTTTCTTACTATAACACACAGTGTTCTATCTGTAGTCCTCCCCATGGCGGAGTATACTTATTGTTCCCATTTTGCAGATGAGGAAAACTGAAGCAGAGAGCAATCAATTAAATTGCCCAATGTCACATACACAGTAAGAATCACACATTTCGTAAGGGTAGGGCTGAGATTCAAACCCAGACAGTCTGACCCCCATCCTGTGCTCTGACCCAGACAACCACTCATGGTGCTGGCAGATTACAAGAGCCTTTCACGGCAGGTGTGACTATCCCCTTTACAAATAAACTTTAGTAAGATTAAGCAAAGATTTCACAGTTAGACAATAACTGGACAGGAATCCCTAACATATTTCCCCCATCTTTTATATTTTTTCATTTGTTAAGTCCATTTCCATTTGATTTTAATTTTAGAAAAAATAGCCACAAAATACTCCATGATCACTTTTCTCCAACTCATATATCCTCTAAAAGTTGTATTACTATTTTCCCATTTTGAAGGTAGGAAAATAGAGGCCTATTCAGATATTTCATTCCTTTGGTTTGTTTACTGAACCCTGCTATGTGCCAGAAACACAGGCTGTAAGGCATGAGTGTCAGGTGTGTTAAGTATATGCACAATATTAGAATTAACTGAGCTGAAAGTGCCAAACTGGCAGTTTTCATATTCTTTATGCACTGACCACCGCATTATATTGTTTAGTTTGAAAAAAGTAATTTACAAAAACCCCTCGCAGAGAACCACAATGCATATTAGCATAGTTGAGGCTTCCCCTAAAGTAAACTGTAATTTGATTTCACTGAGCTTGCCCTCGACATATTAACATTCTCTAGCACAAGCATTCTGTGGAACACATTTCAGCAAACAATGCATCTGAGAGAATAAAATGCAGAGTCCTTAGGACGGCATGCATCCCTCCCTTCAGAAATTCTCTCAAGTATTTTTCAGCCTCATCCCTTGCAACTGTTCTGCAATTTGCTGTTTTAAACAACACTTTCATTAGGAATTACATAATTACAAGTAATGATCACATCCCTTGGATGTAAACTTAAGATTTCAATATCAACTGTAATCCTTTTCTAAAGAAAAATGCATGAAAATAGGCTTCATTTTGTCAATTCAAAGTGCACATGAGATAAGTGTTATCACACACCCATCCAAAAGATGGAAAGACCATGGGGGTGGAAAGAAATTACAGAAATGAAACGTCAGCAGACCTCCAGTCAAAATGCTCAACTCCTCTCATCCCAATCTTGACTCAAAATTATGATTAGTGGTTTGATATTACAGACTCCATATTTGCAACCTCAGTCATCTACAAAACTGGAGTGGGAATATTACAGAAAGACTCTCATCAACCAAGGATTGGAGTTATAACGCAAATAGAAAGCATCTGACATGGCGTGGGGAATGCAAACATGGAAACCTGAGAGAGCTAATCAAACAGAAAATACCAACTGTGAATTGTCCTATTTTTTATTCATAACATGCGCCCCGCAGGATGTGATGCCCCGGCAGGAATGTGAGTCATTTCAGTTATAACCCACATCCTGTCCCCCTCCAGATGCAGGTATTTCCCAATGGACTATGCACTTGTCATCACTCTGTCTGGGTGGGAAGAGAGCTGTAATATAATCTGTATGACCAATCGGATGGAACACTGCGGAGAGCTGACTGTGAAACTGGATCTCTGGCCTGGCAAATCAATATATGTTTTGTCTCTTCTTCAACCAGGGCTGGGGGAAGAAAAATTTATCCCAACCCAATTAATTATTAATTAGTTCACATGTAACAATATATTATCTCCACCTGGAACAGATTTATTTTTCTCTAGGTATTACCTCTGTATAGAAAAGACAGAGGGTCACTGTGGTTCACCTGTAGCCAGTGTAACTGAATGCTGAATTACATGAAAAATTTACATTTTTATTTATGCTCACCCAGCAGGGAATCTGGCTGAATGACAGGCATTTCTCTAATGAGCTAATCATACCACTTCCATTAGATTTTCTATTAACATATGTAGAGGGACACCATGAGTAAAGGTTTGCCTTTCTACTCTTATTTAATTACAAAGAACCCTAGCAATACTTAAGGCTCACTAATGTGGGCCCAGTGGGATTTCTGAGATGCTCTGAATATGTGTGTAAAAGCTGTCCCATTTTCCATAGGTGTTCTCTTAAATATATATTATGTAAATATGTATATATATTCCTAAACGTCTAAGTGTTTGCCGTCACTAGTGACTTTCTTATGCACTTGTGAAAACATTAAATTAGCAATTACAGTGGAAATGTATTTCATTGAATAGATTCTTTTGTTTCGGGGCAATCTGAAGAGAACTGTCATATGTTATTGTGCCTCCTCGGGTGTGTATTTGTATCAAAAGTGCAAAAATCCTCTTCTTCTCCAATACACAGTTACTTTAGCTTTTCTCAGAAGAAGCTAGAAATAGTTTTAAAAGCACAAGTTGATGTAAAATATCTTGACTGTTGTACTTACTTGTAGATATTTTATTTGCATTAACCAATAAAGTTTAGGATCTTTTTGTAATAAGTATTATTAAAAAAAGTATTAAAAATACACATATTAAAAATTTGTATGTGTATGAATTGTATAAGATAGTTTAAGTCATGTTTAAGTGTATTTTTTTTAATGTTGCTAGACGAACACAATCCTGACTTTCATCTCCATTCTGGGTGTGACAGGACAGGAATTACCCCCTTTCCTTTCAGAGAGCCACCTCCCCTGAGACTCAGGAAAACCGGGCAAATTCGTATTTGGGGTCTGTTATCTTTGTCTAAAGGAAACCAAACTAACCATTTAATAACAGAGTTGTCTTTAATGGGTTAATAAAGGGATATTATTAAGTAGAACAAAAGATGTATTTTAAGATGAAAAAACTGTTAATACTGTTAATAGTGTAATGACTATCTGAAGGCGGGTGTGTGTGAAAATACAGTGCTAATATTGAAAGAGCATCATTCTCTATGTCCTTGGAACACAAGCACTCTTGTTCTCCTTCCTGACCTGCTCCATCTGCACGGTGCCCGCCCACTGTCAGGGCTGGGGACGGGGCAGCGGGGGGTGTGAAGTAAGAGGGACGGAGCCCGGCCCTGCTGTGGCTCCCGCACACGCTCAGCGGGACCGCGTCCCAGCAGCGGATGGTGCTCTGGCACGTGCAGCCCTGACTGCCTCCCACCCCAACCCTCCCCTGCGACGGACGCAGCCTGAGCTATGGCACATCCCTGAGCATCGGTGCGCTGACGAAAACTGATGATGTGGGTTTGGTCCTTGGAGTTCACTAATCAACAGGTAAAATGAAAACCACCAGTGACCACTTATCTAACCGTTAGAGTTAGGTCGGCCCACCCTAACCCAGACCAGATGCTAAGTCACATTCCTTCTCTATGTTCCCAGAGCCGTGTAGCCTTCCTTTTGAAATTCGTCACACACACTTATTTCCTTAGCACATCTTTTCTCTACCAGAGTACAGGCATCACGAGGGCAGGAACCCCGTCCACCCCTTTCACCCGAACCTGACAATGCCTGGCGGAGCGCTGGCCCCATCAGGGGTGCCCAGGATGGGACAGTCATTCATTGTTGCAGGGCTCGGGGCACGAGGGGTGCTCAGAGGAAGTTACAGAGAACCAGGCAGCCCTGGGGGGAGAAGAGGGTTATCATAAACAAGGTGACACAAGGCTGGACCTTAGAGGGTGGCATGCTGACCGGTGAGGAGGGCAGGGAATTTGGACAATGGCGAAGAGAAAGAAAAGCTCAGAGTAAACTGACGGCAATGACAGTAACAGTGATGGTGCCATTTATCATGTGGCCACTTTGTGCTGAGAACGTTCATGTTTCCAGTTTCATTAACTGTCACACTGACCTGAGGGGCAGGTGTGACTGAGCCCCATTTGTAGATGTGGGAACCGAGGCCCAGGAGGTCAGGCTGCCTGCCACAGTCATGTGCCACAGAGCAGGGGTCCTCAGCTTTGCACGTGGATGTGTCTGTACAACCCCCTGGTTCTACCTGCTCCATGGGGAGGTGGCTTTTGCCAGAGGGAGAAAAAGGCAGAGAAAACAGCAGAAGCAGGCTGCAGTTTTGATTCTCATGGCCTTGAATGCCACGCTAGAAGTTGAGACTTCAACCTCTACTGCTAGACAGCCTTGGACAACTTCTGGGCAGATGCTTTGGAAGATTACTCTGGAGCAGAGGGGTCGAAGGTGTGGTGGGGAGGAGACTGAGGTTTGGAGGAGTCATGGTGAAGAGGTGGGACAGCAGGTTTGGAAATGAAAACAAGACACGTGCAGAGCTAAGACAGAATAAGCCAGAATCTGACTGGAGAGCCAGGGAGAAGAAAAGGAGGAAACGGCTCCCACATTCCCACCTGGCTGCCTGGGAGGCTGTGAACAGAGAGCCCAGCAGAGGGGCTGTGATGGAGAGGACTGCGCGGTCAGGGTGGAACTAGGTCGCCCTCTTCTGGAGAATAAAAGCCTCTGTCAGCTGTGGCGACAGCACTCTCCCAGCACCGTCTAAAGGTCTTTCCAGAACCAACTGACGCTGTTGACAGTGACTTTCAAACACCTGGTAACGAACAAGTTAGTAAGTAGGTAGCAATTCAGACAAATCTGTGCAGAGACAAGAGGCTGTCAGAGCAAGCTGCTATTCCTTGGTTTCCTCAAGTCCAAAACAGAGCATCATAGTAGCTTCTCTGGTGACTTTTTATGGGGATTCAAATGATATATGTGAGGTAAGCAGCAATTATTAATCAACTGATAAAAGGTAGCTATTGTAAAGGTTACTTATGATTTCATGATATTGTATGCTAACTATTTGAACTGATAGATGTCTTTCAGTTTTTGGAAAGAAATTTAAAAGTTTCTTTATAAAGCTCTCCCATTTAATGTCTTACATAAGCATATTTCAGAAAACTAACACAAAGGGGAAAAAATCATCCATTACCCTGCAACTCTAACACAATCTCATCACCATCTTTTCTTCCAGCTTCCTTTTCTAGGCACTTTTCCCATAATTGAGGTCAAGAGTGTACATAAAAGTTTGCTTTTTGTTTCTTTCAGTTTATGTCTTAATACAGGAACTTCATCTAGAGTCTGACACAGAAGCTGTTCCAACTATGTCACACTCAGGGCTGTGGGCTGAGGGCAGGAAGGGGAGGGGAGAGCTGGGGAAGGAGGGAAGTGTCAGGGGTCAGTGAGTGCTCCAGAAGGCTGTGTCAGGATCAGCTGACATTCCAAGAAGCAGAGGGTATCAAAGGCCAATGAGGGGAAACAGCAGGAAGTGCCGAGAGATTCCGCACGTTATGGTCTAAGGGTGAAAGGTGCTTAACCAATCTTTGGTCCAATTTCTCTTCTATAAATCACAGATGTTACATGCACCTACTTTTATAGGGTTGCTGGTGGGGGAGGGAGGGTAGTCAAATTAATATATGTAAAGCGCCCAGCACATAGGGAAGATGTGATTACTAAAGTGGTAAGATTCCATGAGTCAGGATCTAGGATTTCCCAGAAAATGTTTGGCAGACTAGGAATTCTTAATAGACTTCTGAAGAATACAGTTTACACCCTAAAATAAACTAACTCGTGACTAATTTCTATGATATAGGACAGTCCGTCTGGGCATCAGGTCAGTGTGGAGCTGATTATTAATTGAAACCGTTGGTAAAATAAAAAACCC
Organism: Camelus ferus; assembly: GCF_009834535.1. Classification (NCBI taxonomy): domain Eukaryota; kingdom Metazoa; phylum Chordata; class Mammalia; order Artiodactyla; family Camelidae; genus Camelus; species Camelus ferus. Next base: position 11,564,237 of record NC_045721.1, read on the forward strand.
CAATGCCAACAGGACCCAGGTGGGTCACCTAAAGGCAAGATGCTGGGAGGACCAGGAAACCTGGATGGTGCAACCCCACCTCCAGGGCGCAGCAGATCCTGGGCTCGTGGTTGCGCTGTGGGAGTGCAGACCAGGTTGCCAGGTGACAGCCAGAGGACATTTTCATCCCTCATCAGCATTACTGTGCCCTCCTACATGAGCAAGCTGAGGCCATGAGGACAGTTTTGGAAATGTACACACACAGACCAACAGGGGCCAGGTTCCCAGCATAGGAGGGAGAGTTCCACTTCCTGTCTTATCCTCAACTATTGAGGGTTATTTAATTTATAAATGAAATAGAAGTACACATTGACATACAAAACGTCTCAAGCCGTCCTACACTAGAGCCCAGAAACCCACTTAAAGTTATTCAGCCCAGTTGTCCCCATACTATTTGACCTGGAAGCTTTGCCTTCCATGTTAAATGTATTAACACCACCCCACAGAGCACACTTTGGGAAAGGTTGCTCAGCTGTCAAAAGGAAGATCCAAGCAAACCAACCAACAAAAACAAAGGGGATGCCGTTATGGTGCCACGCCTAGGGCAGCCCAGAGCTGTTCCTGCAATGGTGCTGACAGGCCACCTGCCATTCCCGCGTCAGCAGCTGGGACACCACGGTTACTCTTGAACATCTGTCTCTACCTCTCCTCCCTGCTCAGCACACGGGGAAGAGGTCTGGGCACCACGTTAAGCACTTAAAAGTGTGAGTGCCCCTCTGAATCCCTGGAAACACTGGGTTTTGGGGTTTTGTTTTTTACTGTTTTTCTAACAACTGCCTGGCGACAGCAGCTTTATGAGTACATGAAAGATAAATATATCCTCTGATGTTGCTTAAATATACTTGGTATTGTTGGAACCCGGCAAATGGTGCTATCATGAATTATAATGACAATAGCATATTTCTCACTTTATCTTCTTTACCAGTTTGTGAACAAGGACGGCAAGATGTGGCAGTCTTAGACTAGATTTCTTGTCTGTAAAGTGGGCCTAATAATATTTATCTTTCAGAGTTTTGTCAGTGAGAACTTTTTAAAGATGAAATAAAAAGGCAAACGTGTGTAAAGTTCCTAAAACAACACTGGAGATGGAGCAGTACCCAATCAATGACAGCTATTGGTATTCTTTCTACACCTCCTGTTAACATTAAACTCTCAGATGATGGAAAAAATCATGGATCCGAAGTAGGTACAATCACTAGAGTAAATCACAGACTTGCAGTGTCTGTGGTTGATTGAAATTTTTTAAAAGGTTGGAAGGATTTTAGAAATGGTCTTTTACAGATGGGGAAAAAGAGAAACTGAGGCTGAGAAAAACCAAGCAACTTGCACATGTTTTTCACGGGAGCGTAAATTACCAACCTCCGACATTAGGATCTCACACTAAGAACACAAAAAGCTCAGTGGAAAGTTCAAAACTGAACATGACTCACCTAAAGTGAAGAAACTCATAAATCCTCACTTTACAAGGTCCCAGAGATTCTGTCACTTACACATTTTCCTGGTTAATAACATACATTTGAACTTTTGGTACACCGACAGACCTGCTGCAAATGTGGCCAGTATTTCATTTACGTCCCTGTTTGCCTGTGTTTCTCAGCCCACAGGTTTTCTGAAGCAAGCATGATAGGAAATCAGGCGGCAAAGCGTCAGCCCGTCCCACCACCAGGTGGCGCTACACGCGCTCGGGGAGGACCTGGGGAAGCAGGCAGAGGGAGGCACAGCCCAAGCTCGCGGAGAAAACAGGAGAAATTTAACGTCCTGGTTCCATTTTAAATGTTCATACTGGGCCATGAAAGCAGATGAATTAAATTTGCTATTATCCTGCATACTTAAATCTAATTAAATGTAATAAAAATAGAGCACAGCTGGAGAAGCGGCCGCCAGCCCAGCATCATCTGTAGGCTGAGGGTGGATCCTGACAGAACATCGTCTCCAAGCCCTAGACAACACCCCCCACCACCAACACCCGCCTTCCCTGAACTGAACAGGAAGTGAACCCGCTCAGGGGCTTCTTTCTAAGAAAAAAAATCAACCATCAGTAATACGATTTTAGAGACAGCGAGAGCTGAATGATAAGAGCTGGTGAAGGAAAACCATTTGGGAAGAACTTAAAGGGGACTTAATGTCGGGATAATAAAGGGAAACTGAAGAGGACGAAGAGCACATGTAACGTAAAATCAGAAAGAAAAACCCATGTTTCAGAGCAACAAAGTGAGGCCAGCTGAAAAGTGAGGCTTTGAGTAGAACTCAGAGTTGTAAAATTTCAGAGCTGGAAGGAAGTCTTACCAGGAGGCACAATCAGGCCTGAGAACTAAGTAATTTGCTCAAAACTACACAGATAGTTTGTGGAAGGCAAGCACTGGGCTACCCGGCATCTTTCTACCAAAACACATGGCCCTCTTCATGCCTACTTGAAAACCTTTCACAAAATCCAAGGGAATCCACGTAGATTCTGTCTTCTGTCTTCTCTTCTGTCTCCACGTGCCCTGTGCACACACGTCCCCCGCTCAGACAATTCAGGAAACTGAAGGAAGCCATGTGAACTGTCCACAGTGGGTACATCTGCCACTGATAAGACATCAAACCAAAGGCTGGAAATCCGCACTGTTCATGGTCTCACAGGGAGCCTGACTCAGCTGTTTGACTCTGGTTAGTAATCAGTTCCATACTCACAAAAGAATGCCAGAACACAAACAGAAGGAAAGAAAAATACCACACACACACACAACCATTTTCCTTAGGAAGAAGAATTATTCCAAGAACTTTAAAGAGAGGCCCAGCTAATTGAAAGGATTTTGCAGGAAATTTGGTTAACTATTCTGTGACACTAGTCTTCGCTAGCATGGGGTGGTGACGTGGTGAGGCAGTGGTTGGGATCATTCAAATACATCAAAACTGTATTTTACCTCAATTATACTTACATTTCAAGTGAAAGTATTTTGGACCTAAACATTTCTGATAGTTATCAGGTGTTCTGTGATCTGATGGAGTGCGGGGCAGACAGGAACTGTGTGATCTTTGGCAGGGCAACTAACTCTTCTGAGGCTCTTTCTTCTTCTATCAAAAGGGGACTGAATAACTACTACCTCATAGGATAGGTCTGAGGAATAAGCAAAAGCAGATGTCCTACAGTGCAAAGGAGCATCTGTAAATGTTAGCCACCTCCCCTTAATATAATTTTATAATTCAATTCCTGGGTGTGGATTTGGCCTCAACTAAAGAGAAAAGTAAGAAGAAAATGTTTTATTTTCTTTGGAGCCAATGCTGAGTTCTTTTAAGCCAGAGGCTCTAGGCCAGAGGTTCTCCAAACACTTTGGTCTCAGAAGCCACTTACACCCTTTTTGGGTTTTTTCCCCATTTACACTCTTAAAAGAGGATTCTGAGCAGGTTTTTTCTTTTTTCAACATGAGTTATCAGTATTTACCATATTAGACATTAATACTAAGAAATTTTTTTAAATATTTACTTAAAAGTAAACATAATGCATCACATGTTGACATAAATTATGACAAATAACGATCTTCCCAAACAAAAAAAGTTTAGTGAGAAGAGTGATGTCATTTACAAATCTGTCATGTCTGGCGTAGGAGAAAAGAGCTGGATTCTCATACCTGTTCTGCTTCTATATTCAATCTGTTGTAATATCTTGTCTTAGCTGAACTTTATGAAGAAAAATCAGCCCTCGTATGTGGGAGGAGTAATTTAATGTTTTTTAAAGATAATTATACATACTCTTTGATACTACAGCCAAACTCAGTAAATACTCATTTCTTTGAAGCTAATTTTCAGTGTGGAATCTGCAACCTTGTCAATGGACTTTTTAAACTCTCTTATATGAAATCTATTGGTCTATTTTGCTCTTTAAACAGATCATTTTCCCTTGCATCGGTAGCATTTGGAAAATACCGATTCACTGAGTTATAGAGATCATTCCAAATGCTGACATATTTTATTACCCAACATCAAAAATCGCATTGTTAATAATATATCACCACCAATCTCATAAGAATAGTCTCCGTAAAGAAGATGTCGAGCTTCCTGTGATAGACACAGGTTATCGGTAATTCCAATATTCTCTTGAAAGTTAAAATCTATCACTGGCAACTGACAGTATCAGTTGTTTTACTTGACTTTATTCCTTTTTAGCAAAATATCTGTGAAATGCCCACATCTAAATAACAATAGTTTGTCTTTCATCCTCTAAAGTAGAAACGTTGTTCCATGACCCCCCGCAGAAGATAATTTAGCTCATGATTCAATTGCCAAGGGTCCTTCCTCAAGAAAACGGACACATTTCACTGATCAGCAGAAATGCTCCACGTGTATTTCCCCTTTCACTGCACAGAACACGAAACAGACACGTGCTGTCGGTCGAGGTTTCACAAGATGAACAGCTTTCGCTGATCGGTCCCGGGCGGTCTTCAGTGAAAGCGGAACCTGTTTTGCTGTGAGAGTGTGGGAGGGCTTGCTGCTGCCTTGGGTCACGCCACAGCCTCTCTTGCTTCTGTGCCATCAGTGGAAATGTCACCACAGTGAAAAGTCAACATCTTAATGCTGTTATGAAAATAGCTTTGATCTTACAGACTCCCCTAAAGGGTCTCAGAGACACTCCCACCCCCGGAGCTCCGCGGACCACACTCTGAGAACCTCTGCTCTAGCCCCTCCCTACACCCTGATGCTCCTCTTCCCTCGGCTCTCCAGCCCCACCGCTCCCCTCAGCTACTCTAAGTCGCCCTCTAGCGGCACTCAGGAGAACGTCCTGTTTGCCCGAGTTCTCTCGTTTACAATCGACTACACTCTACTTTCAACAACCACCACCACAATGACTGCGTACCTATGACACGCCAAACACTGTTCTAAATGAGAAAAACACAGTCATCAAGAAGACAAGCAAAGTCCTTGCTCTCATTAGCCTTCTATTTTAGAGGGACAAGAAGTGACAATAAACTTGCAAATAAATGAACATGAAAGAGACTTTCCAAGTCCCGTGATAACCATAAAAAAAAAAAAAAAAAAGACAGATGTGATGGAGAGAGACAGATGAAGCTGTGTGAGATGGCCCCAAAACGATAGGTGTCACATCTGTGCACCGACTGTGACTAAGGGTAATTCCTGGGTGGAAATGGCTGGGGTAGAACTGGAACACTTCCTGAACAGCAGGGATGGGAGGAAGAGAGAAGGTGTGGTTCTTTGTATCTGAAAGGAGGGCTACCTCAGCCCTTAGAGGGAGGACGGCAGCTCCCATCACCCCTGGCTGAACCAGTAGCCCATGGTGTGTCTGAGAGAGACTGCTCAAAGATCTGATCAAAAACGTGTTCTTGCTTAAAGTCAAAATCAAGTGAATAAAATGAAAGTCATGCTTTTCTGCACAAATTCTAACTGTTCAAATATTTTCCTTCAACTTTTTCATTTAATTGTTTCAGTATAATTAAGCTCACGGAGAAGAGAAACAAAAGGAGCTGAAATTCTAACCCAGGTAGAATTTCCATTATGTAGCACCCACTCATTTATTTTTAGGTGAAAATTTATCCTGTTTTGTAACCTTCCACCCAAGGCCTCCATGGAAGATAGTAAGCACTGATAATGTTAAATTTTAAAAAGCTGAGATTTCACATTTTTGGTTACTTTTCTTTGGCTCTGCATGACCAAAGAACGAAGCATTCAGATGGCTTCCCAGAGAACACCAGTCCTCATGGACACTGTTCACAACATCATAGGAAAGAACACTTCTGTAGTGCTTTATGTTTTTCAAGGCAGGTGATAATCGCCTGGATGGGAGGAACCTCATCTTCTTTACCTGTGAAGACCCTAGAGCAGTGCCTCGTCCATAACATTCAATTAGTTTGTGGAGTGGACCAGCTATCCTCTCATTTTCTCCTTTTCCCATCTCTGTATATCTTCCCCTACTCAGAGACAGCATCCAAGATATTGAGTCCCTTTGCTTGGTTCAACCCCAAGTTTCAAACCAATCCACAGGAGACCCTAAACACCACAGGAACTTCTTGGCTCTGAATCCATACATCAAACACAATGAGTGTCTCTTTTAGGTGATATTCCACAAGAGGAAAAAGGCAAATATTTTAGCTCAGTTCTGATAACACACAGATCTATTTCTGTTTCCTGTCTGACCTCATGCATATGAGGACTTTTGACAGAAAGAAGGCAATTTGTTTCAGAAATGTTTTCTTTCATTTAGGGTTTTGTTTGTTTGTTTTATTTTCTGAACTTGCAGCTCACTGACTGAGCCAAATAATTAAATCATGAATCTGGCATTTTAGCATGCAGATTACATCTTTTTAAAGTTGTTTTTATATGTGGAGTTTACATGAAACAAATGTACAGGGAAGGATAAACTCTTGGACTTGTAGCCAATAGAGCTGGCCCATTATAAAACCCTAGATGTCATTTATTTCTAGACTTAGAATAGATGGATGAAGCCAATGACTTGTTTTCCACAAGGCTTTGAGGGGTACTGTACCTTAAAGAGGTTAGCACAGATACAGGCCTGGAATACCAAAGTTTAATTCTGCCATGTTGGATCAAGCCCAGGAAAAAACTGGCTTCCGAGTTAGGTGACGTTAAGAGTTACATTCGTTATCCTTTATAGTGATGTTAAGAGTTACATTCGTTATCCTTTATAGTGACGTTAAGAGTTACATTCGTTATCCTTTATAGCTCAAAGTCACCCTTTCCTACCAAAGAGACATAATTCTCAAGGAAAATAGATGATCACTTCCTAAGTTACACTGCTTCCTAAGAAACAGACTAGTACATGGAGAGAGAATAAAGGGACGGAGGCCCTTACGTGGTTGGCTAGAGGAAGATTTGTTTAAAAGAAGGTAACATTTTAGCTGAGATCTAAAGAATAAGGAGAAGCCAGCTGTGTGACACTGAATCTACAGACCTAGTGCCAAAGAAGATGGAGGCGAGTGGAGGGAGGTAGAAGGAGAAACCATGCACGACCCACAGGCGTCCACCCTGTGTACCTGGCTCAGGAGGGCTGACGTGCACAGAGATGGCCGAAAGTGGGAAGAGGGAGGGGGATGGCAGGAAAACCAGAAGTTATGTCTGGGTATGTCATGTTTGTAATGACTGTGAGAATTCCAAGGGGAGATGTCAAGCAGATATGTATGTGTCAGGATCCTGGCTGGAGACCAGGGTAATGTGAGGAGAGTTTTATTAGGAGGACTACTGACAAAGGTGTGAGCAGAGTCTAGGACAAGCAAAGAGAGACGGTGCAGGACCATGGAGCTGGTAACCATGTCTGGGCCTGCAGGACCAAGTGAAAGGGGCAGTAACTGGCTGAGACAGAGACAGAGAGAGAGAGTGTGCTGGTTCGGTGGAGAGGGCCTTCTGGTAGGAGCTGTGGCCCCAGTAGAGAGATACAGCTAACCGGAGGGCAACCACAAAGAGGGAGCTGGGTACGAAATGTACTGACCTCACTCTCCTCCTTTCTAACTTCTGCTGGAAACTTCTATTGGCCAAACCCAGCTGGAAGTGAGAGAGTTGGCTGATGTGGCCCACAAAAGTCAAAGTACCAGGAAACGAGAGTAGAGAGTGGACCTAGAAGGACAAACAAAACAGAGCTCTGGATATACAAGTCTGGAGCTCTAAAGAGTTGGATGGGCTAGCTGGAAATAACTGGTGAACAGGTGAGAATTAAAGCTTTGGAAATAGGTGAGGTCGTGGAAGGAGAGGGAAGGAAGAGAGGGGACTGAGCACTGAAGAACTCAGATGTTAGAGCTTAGCTAGAGAAACAAGAGGAACTTGAAAAAGAAGACTGAAAAGGAGGAGCCGGAGACTTGGCAGAGAAAACAGGATAGTGTGGTGTCGCAGATGCAAAAACAGGAGACGGTTTCAACAGGAAGAAGTGGTCGGCTGATTGAGTCAGATGTTCGTGTTCAGCTGATGAACAGAAACCTGCCTTTGGACACGGCAACATTAGTCAGCAAGTACGCTGAGCGCTGTGCTCGTGGGTGCTGCAAAGATGAGTGAGCCCTGGATTTGGGGAACATCCCAATCTGACAGGGAACAAGATACCAGATTGTGGGATGACTACTCTGACAGAAATGGGAAAAAGGGCCTTTTGAGAGCAGAGTGGGTACTGGGAAAAGTTTCCCAAGGACAATCAATTCTACACACGGTGTGCAAATTCTTTAGAATTGAAAAAAAAAAAAACAACACTCCAGTGCTGGAAAAGTCTTGCATTTTAAAGAAGAAGAAAATGAAACTCAAGAAAGTAGACCACTGTGGCACTCCTTGACTCAGAACCTCATTGGGAGGATGCTGACAATTTGAATACTCTCTTGATTTAGGCCCTTTTGGTTAGACCTTCAGGATAAACCTATGACCTATGCTTCATTAGAATGAAAATATTATTTATTTAAAAATTTCCATGACAGTAATATGCTTATCCCAGAAAAATTTAACAATAAATATAAGATAAAGAAGAAAATTAAACTCACTGTATAATCCATACTCCTAACTTTTTGGTGTTTTTTTTTTCCAGTTTTTTCCTGAGTGCATGTATGTTTGTATAAACGCTTCTCTTTAAAAAACATTTTATATACAATTAACAGAGTGAACAAGCAACCACAGAATGGGATAAAATATTTGCAAATCATATCTGATAAGGGGCTAGTATCCAGAATATATAAGGAATTCCTACAACTCAACCTCAACAACAACAAAAATCAAAATGGACAAAGGATATTTCTCCAAAGTAGACATTTCTCCAAAAAAGATTTACAAACGGCTAATAAGCACTTGAAAAGATGTTCAACATCACTAATTATTAGAGAAATGTGAATCAAAACCATGATGACATACCACATCACACCCATTAGGATGGCCACAATCAGAAAAACAGAAATAATATGCGTTGGCGAGGATGTGGAGCAATCAGAACCCTGTACATTACCGATGGGAATGTCAAATGGTGCAGCCTCTGTGGAAATAGTATGAAGTTCCCTCCAAAATTAAAAACAGAATTACCATATGATGCAACAATTCTACTCCTGGGTAGGCATCTAAAAGAACTGAAAGCAAGGTCTTGAAGACATATTTGTACACCTATGTTCACGGCAGTGTTACTCACAACAGCCAAACAGTGGAAGCAACCCAAGTATCCTCAATAGACGAATGGATGAACAAAATGTGATATATACATATAATGGAATATTATTTAGCCTTAGAAAGGAATGAAATTCTGACACACGCTATAACATGGGTGAACCTTGAGGACATTATGCTCATTGAAATAAGAAGTCACAAAAATACAAATACTGTACGATTCGTCTTATATGAGGTACCTGGAGTAGTCACATTCATAGAGACAGAAAGGAGAATGGTTCCTGCCGGGGACTGAGGGGAGGAAGAAAGAAGGGTGGGAGAAATGTTGCTGAATGGTACAGAGCTTCAGTTTTGCAAGATGAGAAACATCCTGGAGATTGGGGTGTACAGCAGTGTGAATGCACTTAACATCACTGAGCTGTGCACTTAAAAAATGGTTAACAAAAATTTTATGTTACATGTATTTTACCACAACTAAAAATTAAAATTAAAAAGTAAAATATTTCATAATTTTGTTTTACTTCATTTAAAAATATCAACTGAACATCTTTCATATTAATGAACATTTTTGGTATTATTATCTTACTGGTTATATAATAGTCTATTTTATTACTGCATAACTCAATCAAATCACTGTTTTTGGAAATTAAGGTTTTCTACAAAACCAAACATCATAAACAAAATGCAGTGGGCAACACTTAGCTACCTCTTTGACACACGTGCAATTATTTCCTTAGAATAAAAATATTCCTAGAATGGAATTGCTGGGTCAAAGGAGAGGAGGGCTGTGTCAGGGGTGAGATTAGAGTGGGAAATGCAATATGAAAACCAATCAACAGAGACCTGAAGTGGGATGTGATCTAAATTAAGTGCTATACAAATATTTCTGGTTGGAAAAAGTAAATGTTATTTACAAATTTATTTATTCCTTATGTAAACTGCACTGAGACTCTGCCACAAGCCACTGTTCTAGACACTGCGACATCAGGTTTTTCCATTAGACATTTTCTTATCCCTCAAGGAACTTAAAGACTAGGGAAGAGAGAAACAAGTAAATCAACAATCTCAGTGCAGCTTGGTACCTGTGGGAAGGGAGGTATGCCCACGGGCTAATGGAACAGAAGAGGAAGTTCACCACTCAGGGCAGGCTTCTCAGCTGAGTATTGAGGGACAAGTCGGAGTTATTCAGACTAAGAAAGTGGATCACCACATGGAGAAGCCCATGTCCGAGTTGGCCCCAGGGATCCTCACCTCCTGGTACTTGTGCCTCTGTGTAGCCTCCCCCCACCCCCCCACTCAATCAGGGCCGTTCTGAGTTCCCAGAAGAGAAGGGCAGGGATGACAGTGTGTGAACTCTGATGCTAGACTGTAAGAGGTACTGCAGCGTCCCTCTTGCTCCCCTGGACAGCTTGCTCGGAGAAGTCAAGTGCTGAGCCCTGAGGATATTCAAGCAGCCCTGTGAGGAGGCCCATGTGAAGAGGAACTGAAGCCTCCCACCAAGAGCCAGCGTAACTCACCCGTCAGGTGATGAAGCCATCTCAAGAGGGATCATCCAGCCTGGGGTGTGCCTGCAGTGCTGGCCAGCATCTCTACTGCGGCCTCACAGGGGAACCTAAGCCAGAACCAAGGGTCATGATAAGTGACAACTGGTTTGCAAGCCATGAAAAAGTTCTGGGTGATCTGCTTCTTGGCAATAGTTAATTTAATAAACTACATCTTAAACACAGCTGAAAAGTTCTAAAAATGTGAGATACCTGGAGCAACGACAAAGGTGGTTTTATGTGAAGGACCAGCAGGAGCTCGAGACAGAGAGGAAAGCAGGGGTCAGAGGATTGCCGGCCGTGGGCCCACTGCCCTCCTCACCGTCTTCTTGCCGATGGGACCCAATCTTGTTGGTGTGTTAAGCGGCCATGTGGATGAGTTCACATCAGGAGGGCGTGTGTTAAGAAGAACACTGGGCCTTGGGGAAAACCCTCAATGGGTGAGAAGAGGCAGAAAATTACAGCAGCTCAAGAAAGAGTGGCCACTAAAATGGGGAAGAAACGGAGGAAGTGGAATCCCAAAAGTTATAGAAAGAGCTTCAGAAAAGAGAGTGTTGTTAATGGCATTAAAGGCAGCAGAGAAATCAAACAAGGCCTGAGAAAGGGGCACTGAGAGGGTCCCTGGGGCAGTCCGTGTCCTTTGTTGGGACTGGGGGGAGCTTCAAAACACTAGGTGTGACCCTCTGACTCTGGTGACACCACAGTCCTCGCAGTGGCCCAGGTAACACCCCGTTAACCACCCCACACTTTCTCTTCTCATTGGCCACACGGGCCTCTTCCCTGCTCCCACCTTAAGTGTCTTTGCTTTTTGCTGCCCTGTACTCAGCAGAGTTTCTCCACCAAGATCCCTCCTTCGTCACCTTCAGGCTGATGCCTCGTCGCCTTCCACGTGTGGCCTTCGCTGAGCTTCCTTCCCCCCCACCCCCACCCTCCCTTCCGGTGTCTGCTCTCTTGCTCCCCCTAGTGGTCACTGTACAGACCACATCTTTTACTTGTCCGTCTTGCTTACTGCGTCTCCCCTTCTCTAGGATGTCAGCCCTGAGAGTTTGAACTCTGTCCCCAGAACCCAGCACTCACGTGCTCTTTAAATATCAGTTAAATGTTGCAAGAATAGGCCGCAGTTCCCGTTTTCAAGGGACTCGTGACCTCCAACCAGTGTGACAACTGCTACATGTGAGGTATGCACACAGCACCAAGATGGCTTAGAGGACGGATTACAGAGGAAGTAACTTTGAGCAGAGAACACAGGGGCAGGGGAGGTGGACAAGTGAAAGGGACATCATATCCTGATGTGCCTGGACCATGAGGTGGGGGCGGGGGTGGGGAGCAGTTGAAGCCAGACTGTAAAAGGTTTTGAGGAGAGCACACTAAAGAGCCTTACCATTAACCTACAGGCCAGAGATTTTCAAGCTGTCCGCTGAAGAACCCAAGGGCCTCGCAGCTGCCAGGCCATTTGATGCTGGAGGAGAGGCAGGATGGCACGTGTGTTCACACCTCTGCCGTTTTACACATCCTGCTTCTGATTAGTCCTTATTCTGAAGGCTGCATCCACCGCCAGAATTTTGAAAACCATCTCTGTTGAAAATGGAAACTGTGGCCTTAAAGAATCACCAAGTCCAAGTAAAATCAATCATTTCCTTTCATCACCACAAAGAGGGTGAGGCGAGGCCCGGGACGGGGTGCCCTGTAAGAATGAGCAGGTTTTCTGGATCAGCTTTGGCAGCAGCGGGGCGAAGAAACCAAGCGGGGGCTCTGGGCAGGGCTCGCACCTTATCCAGGCTCAGCAAAGGACAGCTCCGAGCACAGGTGCCTTCCACCCATGTTATCAAGGCGTGTGTCCTCGGGCACACGTGTGACTAGCGCCTGCAGCAATCCCTGCTTTCCAAGCCATAACGCAACTCGCTAAAGGCACACTCTTACTTGGTGGCAGAGGTAGGGTTGGCGCTCCCAAATCGCAAAATGCATTTTTAATGCACTGTTTAAAGTCCTAAGCCACCAGATAAAAAATAGTTCAATGGCAGGAGTGTGCGAGGCAAGGGCACAGAACTGAGGTGGAGTCTGGGGAAAGGGAAGAGAGGAAAGAAGGCAAGGGAATGGGGGGGGGGTGGGGGCTAAACTAGTTCTATTTTGGCCAGACCCGTTTCCTTATCTGCAAAGCCCGAGAAACTCGTGCTCTCTGAGCCACCTGTTCATTCTGACAGTTCTTTGCTTTCGAAAAGTCTAACAGGTACACAAATGTGCCAGATTCCCATTTTCTGTCAACTTCCAGAAAGATGCGGCCAAGGGCAGGAAAGGAGGGGCTTTCCTCTCCATACCACACCCAAATCTCAAAGCGCTGACCTTCAACAGTCCGCGCGGTCCGCGGCGACGCGGAGGGGCTGGCCGGCTCGTGGCTACGTGACTGCGCGCTCGCTGCGTCGCGAGGCCCGGACGCCTCCCCGCAGGCTGGCCCCGCCCCCACGACCTGGGCGAGGAGGGGCGAGGAGGGGCGAGGCGGGGGCGGGGCCCCTCCTCCTCCCCCTCCTCTCCCACCACCCCTCCCCCACCTCGGGCTCAACTCCGCGCGCCGAAGTCCCGCGGCGCGCTATGCAGACGCACGCACTGCCCGCTCCTTCCTGGATCCGAGCCGCTCAAGGTCACCACAGGTGTGAATCTCGGCTTTGAGTCCCAGACTCACGACTTGGTGAGGCTCCTTGAGGGCCCTTCCCGCTGCGCTAAGATCTAAGACTGGTTTCATGAGTGATGCTTTCCCACTCTGCCTGCATACAATGAGACCGTATCTGTAAAGCGCCCTGAGTTCCTTAGCATAGAAGTGCCGATTTAATTTGTCACCCATTGCTTATAAAATCCACAAAAAATGGCATTTTCAAATCAATATTTACTTAGATGTAACAACCATAACAACCTCCTTATACAGTTTGCCAAACACTTTAAACATCAGACTGGGATCCGGATCATTAATTAAATTTTACAGATGATGAAATTAAACGTTGTTTCGTACAATGGTAATCATCATTATATCATTATTACTGAAAGTGATCCATTTTGAATGAAAAACATAAATTGCTAAATCCATATACATCTGAGAAACTACTGGAGCCGCCTTCAAAGAATGCTCCCAATCTGACCTTAAACAAAAGCAAAGGGCAAAGCGATGTTATCTTTTAAGTCAGGAAAATAAACAGAATTTTCATTTTTTCCTCTCTTTTGTGAGCTGTGACATTTGAGAGGTTTTCGGGGCACTTGAGCCCAAGCAAGGGTGGGGCAATCTGGGGAGCACCTCCTTTGTGCTCTAAAGGGGACATTGTGAGGTCACGGAAATGGGGCTACAGTTTTTGGAGAAAGATCTTGCTCTTCATTTACTGGTTGCATCTCTTGGTCTCCCTGACCCCTGAAAGTGGTGAGCAGGGGAGAAAGGAATGAGATTTGTCTGCATCTACTTGCTCTTTTCGCAAGGCTTGGGTGATGCATGTCCAAGGAACCCCAAGGATAGAGGTCAAGCTGCCTAACTGGTCTGGGGTGGGCATAGTGAAGGTGATCAAGGAATCCCATCTGCATGGCCCCTTTGATGCGGTCCAACCTGTACTGCAGGCCTAGGAGATCTCCATGATTGCTCTGTCATTATATATATAAGGCCCAGAAAAGTCGCCTCAAGTAAAACGGCTAGGAAGTCATGCATCCAGCCTTCAAACCCCGCTAGCTGAACTCCAGCTTCAGCACTGTCTCCTTGTACTCCAGACACCCGGATATCATGAATGCTCTCAGGTCCCGTCTGAGTGATGGGGGCCATTTGAAACAGCAAATCACTCACAAAACACAATCAACATGACACTAAACAGATCACAAAAAGGATACTTGTGTATAGTGTGAAAGCTGAAATAAAAAGGCAGAAGTTTGCCTTGTTCATCCTCACTGCCCATGTTACCTAGTCCAAACTCCTGCTCGCCACACGACAGGCCAATAAATTGGGAGACGAGGTGCTGGGGCAAGGAATAACGACTTTATTCAGAAAGCCGGCAGACCAAGATGGCAGACTAATGTCCTGGAGAACCATCTTACCAAGTCAGAATTCAGGCTTCTTTTATACTCAGAAGGGGAGGGGGTGTGGTTGGCTGTTGCAAACTTCTTAGTGTCAGAATCCTTTGTTCTTGCATCTGTCCAGGTAGGTCAGGTCATGATGTCCCTGCAAATCTCCAACAAGACCAGTGTTATTTTCTCTTCAGCAACTTTTTATCTTTATATGAATGGGAAAGTTTTATACCCTTAAAGGTCAGGGCTTTGAGAATAGGCTATACTGTATATTTCAGGCTCTAGGCAACATTCTTTTACAAAAGGTGGAGAAACAGCGTGACTCAGCACAGGAAACAGAGCACAGGGCTAGAGCCAAAGGAACAGATCTAATATGGAGTCAGATTTGTCCTTCCCAGCTACACAGGGAACGCAGGCATCAAGTGACTCCCATTTTTTGCTGTTTTGCATGTGTGCACAGATGACTGACTGCAAAGGCACAAGTATTGATTTAGGGTTTACAGATACATGTTAGTGAGTAGGCGAGTTCACAAATGCAGAATCCAAGGATAATAAAGATCAACTATACTTGCAACAAAGACCATATGGACTGCAAAATTGAAAATATTCACTGTGTGGCCCTTTACAAAAAGCAATTGCCATCGCCTGCTCTCCAGTATCCTTAGCCTTTATCCAAGGAGAGTGAAACAGGTAGACAGGGACCAACTCCTCCAGAACAGTGTCTAAACTAGAGGGAGCTCAGAAACGGGAGCAAATGAGACCAGTCATGAGGTCAGGAGACTGGGATCTAATGTAGCAGAATGTGGAGAGAATTTTCAAACTGCAGGGCAAAGCTTCAATTTCTCCCCTTCGTAGATCTTGTTTTCATTCAACAGACATTTACCCAGGACCTTCGAATGCGCACACATCTGGGCTGAGTGTTGGAAGGCGTTCAGTTACTAGTGTAAATAGTAAGGCCCTCCCTCGGTCAGTGACCTAGGAAGAAAGTGTGAAGGAAGGGCCACTGGAAGGAGAGCAGACTTGAAGCAAAGGGCCTGGCCACTTTATAACTTGGATCATCCGTCTCTGAGACTTATTAAGCACTGTTTGCCTGTTAGGACTTTCTAATTTCCAGAAAGGGTTGGAGATGGCTCACAACCGAAACATATGTTAAAACAGGTGGAAGGAGACTGATGGGATAGGTGACAAGGTCTGGGAAGTAATGCAGTACAATCTGGCAGGCAGCAGGGGTTACAGAATTGTGCCATTGAGTTTCAAATTAGATTCTGAGGTTCTCAACTCAAAATATAAGGATGGGAGAGAAAGTCAGTTCTGAGAGCAAACTCAGTGGAGGAAAGGATTTTTGCAGCCCTTCGGAGGGAAAGCCTTTTCTGATGTGAGGCTTCTTCGAATGGATACGGGGCAGAGGGGCCCCAGCTCCACAACCCAAGCAGATCCAGACCAAATGTGTCACTGCTTCTTCCTCTGCTCTGAGGGCTTCCCTGATGAAAATGCAGCTTTGTATTTCATCTAAGGGTTAAATGTCTAACTAAGTATTTACTTTTCTGATGACTAGCTGTATCCAGAGAAAGAACTTCAAGTACCAAGAAGAGCGCTGGACTGAATAATTTTGAAGTGACCCTTCACAGGGAACTGTTTCTCACCCCACCTTTGGATAAGAGAAGACATCCGTTCATGGGCTCAGAGAGACCATATTTTGTGTCATTGAGAGGCAATCCACAGACGTTAGAAATCTCCAGTGTAGAAGGTGAAGGGCTGGCAGGCAAAGCCAGGAATTTTTTTCAGGAAATAGTTCGGGGTCCGCCCTAGCCCATGAACAAGTCACAGCTTTCTTCTACGGAGAAGGCTCAAGGTGATTTCATCCTGGAAGGTTTTCAAAGTCCACCATCCCCTGAAAAAATTCCAGCAATGCCTGCATTTGTACAGCCAGAAAAATCATGTTTCTCCTAAGCCCCTGGTGGAGATTGGTATACCTGAAGTCCTTTATCCTTACCCTGGCCCTTCATCTAAGTGACATACTTCCTCCTCCTGTTTCTTGACATGGAGACAGAGACTCAGAGAGTTTAAGAAGCAGAGCCCTAAAATTCTGACCCCACTAAATTATCCCATTAATCGCATCCTGTTTCTCCGAACTAACAGGGCTTAGTGGTATCAAAAGGTTAGCCACGTAAGGAAGATGAAAGAACGGGCTATAGGCTGGTGGACCTTCCTCATCCTCCACCCCACAAACACACACTGCAGAACTGGCTGCTCAGTCTGCACATAAACTGATGCGATTCTCAAGCTCTGCAGTGTTAACTTCTATATCCTTGCAGGGGTTCAGAATTCATTCTAGCCACCAGAAGTGCTAACTGTCCACTTCAGTATCTGACTTTATGAAGGATATCTCACATGAGGAGTACGACACAGTGAGTCATTGAACTGGCATCTCTACCTTGAAGTCTGCTCCTCCCTTCCACCTCCCGACTCCTACACTCCATCACCAGCCTCTGCAGGTTTCTAAGCAGCTCCTTATACCTGAGACAACCGGGTACTAAAGAGAATGCTAAAACAAAAAAACAAAAAAACCCCACACAAACAAAAGGATCAGACGGGTAGATTGTAAGCCCTTTTGTGTAGAGGATTAATTTGGAAGATTTGTCAAGTCCAGAGGTCCCTCCCAGGCTTGGTGGAATCCCAGACTCCCCT
Source organism: Camelus ferus (assembly GCF_009834535.1). Lineage (NCBI taxonomy): Eukaryota > Metazoa > Chordata > Mammalia > Artiodactyla > Camelidae > Camelus > Camelus ferus. The sequence goes on from NC_045721.1 coordinate 11,581,606, forward strand.
TGTGGACTGGACCAGAGAATTGCAGTCTGTCACCGCATCTTGAACCAGGTTGTAGCCCCTCCTGTGGTCCTTGCAGTTTACATTTGGACGTGTTTAAAGGACACTGGAGGTGTGAGCAGCAACTGGATTCTGACCCTAAAACCTCAGCCCTTCTTCAACTTCATTTACATCTTTTTACTTTTTTCTCCCCAGGTTGTTGTTTGACCACATTAAATATTGTCATGGCTCCCAGTTGCTTCTCCCAGAGGTGAGGCTTTAGACGAAGATAAGGGGGTGTGAGGAGAGGCCCTTTATCTGGGAAGAGAAATGTAGAATAGAAAACAGAGGTTGGTGGTTAAATTACATACAATATGTTTCTTATCCATTACGACTGATGTCTGATAGTTCATAGATTTCAAAGGTAGCCTTCTCCCAAAGGCTTTTTTAAGCCTAGATTTCTATTGTGAGCTGTTTGTCCTGAGTGGAATAAATATCTTAAGACTCTGTTGCTTGTTAGTTTTTAAAGGAGAGGTGCTTGGGTGAGTAGGTAACCGACTCAAGAAGTCCAGCAAGATACAGTCACACCTACCAGGATGCACATAAAACACAGTCTCCAAGAAAATGGTCAGACTAATCTGAAGAGGAGGCAAGGAATGCAATTACATAACAGCTCTAGACAACGGAGTTCTTCACCACGAAGCCAGAGAAACATATGTTGTGAGCATTTGGAGCTGGATTTTACTCTTGCCATTTGCCACAAAGAAAGGGAAGACCCAGTGTTCCGTGCAAAAGCTTTTGTCCATCCTTGCCCGAATTAAAATTTCCCCCAGGCTCTGCTAGTCCTGACTCTGAGGATAAATGCTCATTCAGATCAATTGTCTCTTAGAGTCCAAACTGATAACGAGAAGAAAAAGATATCCACTCTCCAGTTCTCAAGTCAGCAAGAACCACATCTGCTAGTCTTGTGTCCAGACCCCAGAGCCTGCTTACAGCAGCTGTTGGCACGTGCTTGCTGGGGCCTGCAGGCACGACCTGGGGAGGAGACCCCTGTACCCGGCAGACCCAGACTGACTGCTTGCCACCATTTTCCTGAGCCCAAAGCTGCAGCTGGAGCTTTCGTGGTAGAAAATACCCATTTCTTAATCCTGTCTTCAAAGGCAAGTCTGGTTGTAAAACAGATTGCCTGTGGTCTGTTCCACATGCATCCCTGGAGCCCTGGAAACACGCCAGGCACTGTGTTAGGTGCTGGGAACAGAGACGGGAGGAAGGTAATGTTTGCCCCTGAGAGGTTGCTGTCTGGTAGCAGAGCCAGACCCAAACCAAAACACAAACCCAGACAATGACAAAATAATTTGGCAAAACAGAACCCAGAGGGAGACTTCACTCACCCTGGTGGGCTTCCTAGAGTCTCTGGGTGGATGATTTGGAGTTAGTGAAGCAGGATTTAAATTTTTCCACTTGTCTCTTTCACAGACATGGTTGGAAATGTGAGCAGGCAGGACCCTCTGGTCACCTCAGGAGATGCCTGTGGCGCTGCTGGGTGGCATCCAACTCACTAACTAGGACAGTGAGTAAGAGCCCAGCATTTGCTGCAGGTTCCCAAGTCTCCACGAGCTATTTGCTTTGTTTTGTTTCTCTTTTAATCCTCAGAGACTTCACGTTTTGAAAACTGATGTCTGCCAATTAAAGTGCATTGATTAAGCCAACCTAACTAGTTTTTCTATTATAATTTAAATAATTTAATAATTTAAAGGACATAACTTTTCAATTATAATTTGAATTTAAACACATGTAACTGCCAATTGAAGCTTCTGCTTATCTTGGGAGAGCAAATGACACTACACGGGGGAGGGTGTAATGTAATTTCTTATAAAATCAAAGAAGTGTTTTAATTAGTTTGTACAGACTTGTGCTAAGGCATGATTTGAATTAGCCTTTTCTTGTTTTTGTTTTTGTTTTAAGATATTGAAATAGCAACTGGTTCTTTTCTCTGGGAAACACTAACTTTGTGACAGGACTGGGTCTGAATATCAGAGAGTCTAGGGCAATTTCTGACTCTTTTTATTGATGTGCACATTTATTCCATTTAATTAAGTCTTTCTGGTTGACGCCAGTCATTCTTTTTTCCATTCCACTTCTCCAGAAAGCCTCCAGCTCCTCATGAAAAGGGATGCAGAAACAAAATTCATTGTCTCCAGTGAAGCTGGAGTATCCATGAACCTAAACCATGAAGTTAAGGAGAAAAACCTGCAGATTCCTGGTAATTATCCAGGAACCTTCCTCCCCATCCCATGGCCCTGGAATCTTTCATAACGTGACCTCCAGGCACATGGCCGCACTTCGGGGCCAGGACGGGCCTCTCTGCTCTTCTCCACATCAGGCTATCGCCAGGGTTTCAGCTCCGTTCACCCTTCTGTCCAGGCCTGACACCAGGCTTCTCTAGGAGCTCTGGTGGAACATCTCCACCAGCTGTGGGACAGCCCCACTTAGATGCCCTGCAGAAGCCTCGGTGCTCGCACAGTCCAGCTCTCCGCACTGTCCCGTCCTCGTCTCAGATCTGTGTCTGTGCCCGAGCTGCTTATCTCAGCCGGTGGCAGCAGCCCCTCCATCCAGCTCTGGAGCTCTGATTTGGTGCGTAGGCCTTATCTGCAATCACTTATTTCAAAAATCAGTCACTGAGTTCTGTTGATTCTACCTCCTAATTAAGTGTATTTCCAATGCCTCCTCCCCTCACGTCCCCACGGTGCCCTCTGGGTGTGGCACTCGTGATCTTTTGGGGAGATTCCTGTGAGGGACTCAGTACTGCCTTCCCTGCCTCATCCTCCACACCACCTGCAGACTGTGCTTGAAAACAGTCAGGCTCTATGGCTCCCCTCCTTCAAACCTTTCCAAAGCTTCCCACTGCCTGAGGGTGACATTGGAATTTTGTAGAAAAGTTTACAAGGCCCTTTTCAACCTCACATCTCCTGCTTCTCCAGAACAGAACACCCTCCTCCCGCCACGCAGAGCCCTCTCTCCTTCCTCACCAAGCCCGGCTCCTTGGCTCCTCGGCTCCTCGAGCTGCCCAGCTGTTGCCCTGCTGGGAATGCCCTTCTGCCCTCTCCCTCCGTTTCACCCTTCAGCACCCAGCTGAGCTGCCACCTCCTTCTCTGGGCTTCTGGGTGGAGTGTCCCTCTGGCACATTTTAGTGAAATGACTTCTCTGTCCCCTTGAAAAGACTATAAACACTTCTGAGTCAAGCAGGGTGACTTACACTTCTGTAGCATTCCTCTGTTGGTCCCTAGTATATTTAACAAATGTCTGTCGACTGAATAACCAAGTAAACATGGAGGACTAATGCTGCTGAATTCCAGGAACCCCCAAAGGAAACAAAGCTGTCAGGTCTGCACCTCTTTGCTCATGGGGTCTGACCACTCAAGCTTGGATGGCATAAATGTTAATTAATATTAATCTTATGAGTATGTATAGTTTAGGCACAGGTCTAAACTATGAAAGAATAAGAAACAGACATTTAGAAGTTATGATACTTAGTACTTACTATGAGTTGGGCCTGATTCAAATTTCTTTACTATTATTATGTCCATTTTACAGATATGAAAACTGAGGTTTAGTAACAATTTCCCTAGGATCACAGCCTTAGTGTCAATGATGCTTTGACCTCTGAGACTGTCCAGAGTCTGTGCTCCAACCTGCTACATAAAATAATAAAAATAACAACAGCTAACAGACTTTGAGTGCTTATCACGTGCCGGGCTCTGTCCTAAATGCTGTCTGTGATTTATCTGATGGGAACCCTGGCAGTTTATCCTAGCTGTGATTTGTTTTCCTCATCTGTAAAATGGGATAATAACGCTTCCCAACCTTACAGGTTTGCAGTGAGGATTAAATAAGATAATACATGGAAACTCTAGACTTGTGCAGACCTACCTGCTTAAATGAGCAATTTTTCATGCTACTCACAGTTCTAGGGAATAATGATGGAGAAAGTGGAAATGACACTCCTGGCTGACAGTGACAGTGAAGAGGGTCCAGCCCTAGAAGAGTCAGAGGGGTGGATGGAAGTTACACCAAAGCACCTCGACAGAGGTAAACTTGAGGAGAAATGGCTGTCACTGAAGCATTCATGTATGCTGGAGCAAGAAACTTAAGCCCCTCCAGGTGACTGCTATCACCCTAATGGGACTTCCAGCCCATTGGCTGCTGCAGTTTGAAACCTCAGGGCACTCATGGCCTCGCTGACCCTGCTTCCACTTCTGGAAAATCAGATGCTGGGATTCAGTTATCTCGAAAGTTCCATCCAGTTCAGCATTCTCTGACCCCACGGCCCGAGGCTCTGGTTGACCAAGATCCTTTATCAGCCTGTCATTCCTTGCTGTCCCAGAGGAGAGCATCCTTCTTTCTTGTTTAAAGCCACCCTTTCTCCGGTGAGCTCCTTCTTTCCCCATCACAGAGGGACTCTGACACTCTCTGCAACCCTGCCCTCTCCATTGGCCAATTTTCTTTGCCTCCAAGCCTATGCACATGTGTCCCTGAACTTAAAACTTTGCCCAGATCTGCTATCTCTGACTCTCCACTGTGCCTGTCTCCTTTACCCATCCGGACCATTAATTCTCTCCCCAGTGCCTTCCCACCTCCCATAATGTTCCCTCCATGACAACTTTTAGATAGCTGTCCTTGCCCAAGAGGACAATGGATAAAGAATTCCTTAGCCTACCTAGCGGAGATAGGCTGAGTACCTGTAAATTAATAGAAGCAAGATAAATACAAAGTGACCCTTCTGCTTTGCAAACTAAAAAAGCCTAAAAAACTATTTTAAAAATGTTTTGTTTTTATAGTGGGATTTTTTTTGGGGGGCGGGGAGGGATGCAGTGGGAAGAGGAGGCCTAGGAAGATGTGAGAGATGAAAAGAGATGAAGAGGGACAGACTGAGGGGAGACAGAGGGAGTTGTCCTCGTGGGGAGGGCCCTGGAGTAAAGCTGGTTGGCAGGAGTGAGGAGAGAAAAGTCACAGGAGAGGGGAGGCATTCGTGTGAAGGAGCAGTAGCAGAGTGAGGGGAATCCATACATCAAGAGGAGAGAACAGGAGGAGGCCGAGGAGTTAGTGTGAAAATTGAAATACTAAGTGGCATTTCCTTTGGCAATATAAGAAAGAGTCTGGCTCTTTGGGTGTCTCCCAACATGGAGGTAATTGCAGGAGGGGTGGTCTAGACTGCAGAACTTTGGTGAGTGTATTTCAGTCACTAGAAACCCTGCCCTGGTCCTTCTTTTGTTTGCTTCTTCCCTGGACTGTTTCTTTTGTTGCTTAAATGAGGGTTTGTTGGGAGGCACTATCCCTTGTACTTCCTGATTTTATCTCTGTTTGTACTTTTCTTGCCAAATTTGTACTCTTCTTGAATGGGTTTAGGATCAGAGAACACCAGAAGGTGGACAAAAGCAAATAGAAGGAGATATCAGTCTTGAAAACTGCTTTCTTATTCTGTTAGGTCCGCTTTGTTATGAAATTGTTTTAAAAAATGCCAAAAATGCAATCCTGAAATTTAAATAGCCTCTGGTCCTTTGATGTCAGGCTGAACTCTCCACTGAAGTCATTGGAAAGGGGAGTTCTGGATGCTGCTGTTGGTTCTTTCACGGGTGGGACCGTGGGGAAGATTCAGCTCACCCAAGAGTGTTTACATATTAGGTTGGCTAAAAACAAAGAAACAGTTATACCTTACCTTACCAGTCAAGTTGCTTTGCTTCTGGAAATGTATCTTCTTTCCTTTTTGCACGTGTCAGGAAAGCATATCCCATTTTCAGTACTCTGGTTCATACTCTTTAGCTCGTTGAGATCTTGCCACATTCTGCATGTTCCCGGGGGGCTTCAGATCGCTTCTTGCTTTGCAGGCTGTGTGAACTCTTCATTTCCTGCTTTCTCGGAATGACGTTAATGATCTATTCGTGTTTTTACATTTTAAAATGCTGCAACAAAATAGAGCTTGCCTTATCTTTGTTATTGGAAAGAAATACATCCTATCAGCCGGCCCTAGAAGTCAAGAAAACTAGTTTCTCTGGGGCATGACATTAAATCCGTCATTTCCTTGATTAATGATCTGAGCTGTGCTCAGAACCATCACTCAGCTAAGGACTGATGACTGAGGGGGAGTCAATGGCCTTGGACGGTCTTTAGTTTTAGCAGCTTTTCTAAGCTATTTTTCATGAAAAAAAAAAAAAGAAAGAAAAAGACCTCTCAAATCCTGTGCCAATTAAAGTTATTTCACACTTATTTCTAAGACGCTTCTAGACTTGATTAGCAGCTTTAAATAATACGTATCTATGTTGAAAATAAGAAAAAACATTACTTCTTAGTAAGCTATATTGTTTAATACTATAAACTTTGAAAAAGAGTGGAACATGTTAAAAAATATAACAAGGTCCTACTGTGTAGCACAGTGAACTATATTCAGTATCTTGTAATAAGCTATAATGCAAAGGAATCTGAAAAAGAATATAAATATATATATATGCATAACCAAATCACTTTGCTGTACACCTGAAACTAACACAACACTGTAAATCAATTATACTTCAATTTAAAAAATTAATTTATTAAAAAAAAGAAATAATGAAAAGTCCTTGGAAGGAAAAAGTTAGAACCCACTGTTGAAGATACGTCTTTATCTTAGAGTTGTTAACCACTGACTTTTGGGTTCAGACACCTGACGCCTATCATTGACGCATACCCTGGGCTCTGACAGCTGCTGCCTGGTAGCTAGTCTCACCAACATGTGAAAAAGCCTGGACAGCAGAGAAGGAAACTCAGGGGATGGGCACAGACCACAAAGGGACCACTGTGGTTGTTGAAACAGCAGCACCTGTGAGGATGCCGTTGCCGGCAGCAAGCCAAGGAGAATATTCTGAATTACGAAGCGCTCTTTCAGATCTGCTACAGCTTTATCTTTGGCTTGGAGATATACACATACCTTAGCAGCAAAGAAAAGAGGTCATCCAACTCAAGCCTGAGAAATGCAGGAGCTGGCCATGGGCTGGAGCAGACAGTTTCAGTCTTGCGGCTGGTGGAATGCTGAGTGGGCATTATCTGACCTAAAATGTGGCCAGTTAGATTTTTACAAATAGTTATTATATTTCTTTTCCTTTTTCCCCTTCTTCCCTCTTTCCTCTTTCTCTCTCTCTTTCTTTCTTTCTTCCTTCCTCTTTCTTTCTTTTAGAGGATTATTATGGGTGAAAGAGGGAGAGATCAGAATTGGATTGCTTGGAATTATTCTCAGATCTTTGAAATAAAACTTACACTGTCCAGTCCAGTAGCCACAAGCTATATGAAACTATTCAAATTTAACTTAATAAAAATTAACTAAAATTAAACATTCAGATTCTCACTTCAGCCACATTTCAACAACAGCCACATGCACTAGTGGCTATGCTATTAGCACAGAGATGGAACATTTCCATGGCAGAATATTCTGTTGTACAGTGCTGCTCTAGAATTTCTGGAGTCCTTTTCCAAATATTATAGAGCTACTTTATTTCTTTAAGCATCCTTAACATCTTTGAACTTTTTCATGTATAAAATGAGGCTAGTAAGGGCTCCTTCAAAGGACTGCTATGAAATTTAAATGTAATATTAATTGAATGAAGCATACATTTCAGTACCTAGCATGTTATTATGCTCAATAAATGGCAGCTCAACAGCAAGTCCACTCAGATTTGAGCCAAACACATTTGTACTTTTCAAGTACCTGTAACCTGCCAACCTTTCTGAAACAATTTCCTTAGGAATCAGACTATTTTGATGGGAACAAGTCACTATTTTTGTGGGAACATTATCAAATCATGGTGAATGATGAACATAAAAAGAGTAAGGCTTTGCTTTTCACATGCTTTTGTCTTGATAGGAAAAAGAAATAAAGAAATGAAAATCCCTTACAAGGAGTAACATTTTTGGCCCACAACTCACTTTTTTAAGTCCAATGAGATGAAAATCTCTCCAAAGAGGTGTTTATACTATAGGTATCAACACAGCCTTGGGTCTAGACAGGCTGACTGACTGCTCTAAAGAGAACTGTGTGTACATAGGAGGGTAATTACTTCGGGCTACAGCTGCCAACATGATTTAGCAAACTCCCAGCCTGCAAAGGACTGATCATCCCCTGGAGAACGGGCCCAAATTCATTGCAACTGCACAGACCTACCTGAGCTTTCTTTGCCATAGGCTCTTAGAGGTTTTTTGTAATTTGCATTCTTTAGGCAAATGGAATTTAAATTCCTTAGGCAAATTTCACCCTGATGGAACACCAAGATGACATGCATGCCGTGATCTCACTGTTCAGGATTTCTGCTTTATAATCATTCATGTATGCTTCAACAGGCAGGTGAGGTAGAACATTTGGGCTAAGTTCTACTTTGCTTTTGTGAATGCTCCTTTACCTTTGAAAAGCTCTTGCTTTTCATAGCACCTTCACAAATATGTCAGTTGCACTTCACGCTTATCTTGTGTGGTGCAAAGGACATCATGACGTAGTGCAGAGAGTCACAGGACCGGGGCCCCGCTCCTGGGCTGCAGGGTGAGAAGCCTGTAAGGCGGTGTTTCCCTGGTGCCCATGATCCGAGGGCTCGGATGGGCTGCAGTCAGACCACACTTCTCATGCTTCCTCACTTGCAAATGCAGAGCAGCAGGCTCTGTCTCCTGGGCAGGCGGGAGTCTTGGTACACTTCCAACCAGGTATTCAATCTGCAAGCAGAACTGCAAATTCTGTCAACCGTTAACCTGAAACAAAGCTGCTGCCTCACATTTATCTTGACTTACTTCATTTCTCCTTAACCATCTCAGTAATGGGATGATGGAATAATTTCTTGGAGACTTTAACGTGGTTATTTTGCTATGGACCTTCATTTTTCTAGTGTTCTTCCCAATTCTGATGCTGAAGCGATGTGGACTGGCTCTAACTATAAGAAATCTACCTCTGCATTAGGGAGAGATCAGCAGATGGGGAGGTGGTCTGGGCTAGTGGAACTGGGCTGGCATTTTAGCTCCTTTTTGTGGCCCTGGGTACCTTAAGTTGTCACAAAGTCATAGCCTCCCCTTATGATAATACCTGCACTTCGTGGGGTATGTGTGAGGATTTTACAAAAGTGGGCAAAAGTGGCATAAAGACCCATGAACGTAGCTATAAAATCTCACACAGCTCTCTAAAGCTTGTCTCCTGCTGCGTGCACACACACACACACACACACACACATATACTAGCAATGTTGGAAAAGCACCAATTTAGATTATCTTCCACAGTTTTTCTTCAGATTTTACTTCCCCCAAATCTCACCTGTTTCCCTCAGCCCTGAAAAAAAAAATCAATTAAGAACCTGTGTAATTTTGTCAGAGTTTTCCAAGTTATTCCATCCATACATCGGTCGGCAGGATGCCACGTGGCATTATCATTTCTATTTGAATATCCAGGAGAGATTTGGAGGATTGCAGTGTCTTCAGCACTGAGCAATGTGGAAACTCCACAAACAGTAGGTGTTGGCATAACGACCTCGTGAGGTGAATAAGAAAATGGGTGGCGACAAAAGCAATCTGAATCGACCTGGGGTGGGGGGTGCCCATGAGAGTGCCTCTTCTACCCTGGTGACCAGCTTGTAACCTATTAGTACCTCCCGACTCCAGAGCTGTTCACACAACTAGAGTATTAGATATTTCAGGCCCAAGACATTTTGATCCTTTATTTTCTTATGGCTCTGAGGAAACCAGGACTGGAGGCAGAGGCAGATAAGAAAACCTTTGGTCTCTGTGCATCTTTTTAAAACCTTATACAACGAGGTTGATTTTTCCGCTTTACTATGCCCAGAGCGAATATTTGTCAAAATCAGACCTAAGATCCATATCACATTGTCTCCGAGAAATGAGACTGGTTAAAATTCCATCAGAAAGAACTCTCTAATTTAGAATCCACGGCATCTATGTCATCTTCACCCGTTTGAACCTTAGGACTTTACTAGGTTTCACTCAGTCCTGTCTCTGCCATCTCAAAACAGGCACTGATGAGCCACAGTGAGGGCTTCGGACAGACGGCAGCCTAGATTCTCCCCCTTTTCAAATAACAGAGGCAAATTCAATCCATTCCATTTGGCAAATAATAAATTTATTAGGTGCCTACAAGTACAAAACACTGAAAGCTGCTGTAGGGGATGATGAAGACGCGTATCAGAGCCCTGCTCTCAGAGAGCTTACAACCTGGGCAATTAGTCACAATTAGTAAATTGTGGCGGTATCACTTTAGGTGGCTTAAAGCAGAGTTCTTGAAAATGTTCACATCCTTCAAATTCTCCTCGGGCCAAATATGTAAGGAATCCTTTCAACAGGAAAGCCACACAGTGGGAAAGAGACCTTTTCTGGAATTAATCGGTGACCTTGGCTTTGCTTATGAGCATCTTTCAGTTGCTGTTGCTTATTCTTGTAACTTTCTCAGCATCGTTTCCTCGAGACCTTTGTTTGGAGAGCATCTCCGTGCTTCCTGAACCTTCACCAGGGTTTCCTGTTTGTTAGTGAGTGGCTCAGTTGCAGTTTGGCCTTGGAATGATTTGCAGTCTGATTTTTCCTGCAGCAAATCTGTGTTTTCATTTCAGTTGATGCTACAATGGTATGACTTGCCATCTGTGGTTTTGAGGGTGGGAGTGAGATGCGATACAACGGAAAGCAGGCTAGACGTTTCCCTTACTTTAGACATTTAATAGTGCACGTATTGATTATATTCTGTACAGATATAGAGCAAGTTATAAACCTCTTCTTTTATTTACTTTTTTCTCACTTAGACTGTATTCATATAAAGTGTACTTACATTAGCAAAAAACAAAAACAAAAACAAAAACCCAAAAACAAAAAAAACAAAACAAAACAAAAAACCCCCCCCAAAAAAAAAAAAAAAGCCTTGAGGTACAAAATCCAAAAGAATATCTGAGGTATAAATACAAGTATATTTTAAATAATAATCTTTATCATGCTTTATCTATGTTGGAAAGCACAGTGGACAGGTGTACATGTTTCTTAATAGAATGGTATATACAACATACAATCTTACAGATTTGAAAGGCTTTAAAATTGAATATACAAGTATATCTTCACGAGGAACACTAATATCCAAAATACTCAAAATTAAACTCTGATCTGTCCCCTGCCCCCAAATTCTTCAAGGAATCTCTGAAATAACACTGACAATGGTAACTAAATTATGTTATAACAAAATAAAAATCCTTCTTACAACTCTCATTCATACATTATTCACTTTTGACCCACATAAAATAAATTCACTAATACTGTCTTTTGAGCCAACCTTTACCATTACAGAAAAACCTGTATAACGACCACCCTTGCAAAAAATCTGCACTGGTGTTTTTGTTTGTTTGTTTGTTTGTTTTTTACTGCAATTACTACTTCCCATTACTACTAAAATATATTCTAAGGGCATCATAAAGGAGAAGAAAAAGAAACGTAGGAAAAACAAAACAAACAAAAAAAGAAACCCTATTTGCTGGTAAGGACAAACCCAGTTAATAAACATATGCAGCTTTGAAAAAATGCTGTTAATAACCATAACAGCAACAGACAACCTTTGTGGCTGGACTAAATTTACAAGGACTTCCTTGGGACATAGCTTCCTGTGTTCCCATACACAGTGCCTTAAAGAGTTTCTGTTATAAACACGGAAATGCAAAGAATTTGCAGACAAGTAAAAAGTTTTGATGCCTGAATCAGGAGTAGATGTTAGAGTGTTCATTTTTTGTTACATCTCAACTTAAAAACAAAACAAAACAAAACAAAACAAAAACCCCAAAACCAAAAACTGCATTGGAGCTAGCAAGAGGGAGTTTTCATCCCTGAATTCACCTATACTGGATAAAAACGACCTCACTCTTTGCAATGAGGTCTAGAGACAAACTGCATTTGAAATGGGCTATCTGAGTAAATTTATTATAATTACTTTTAAAGTAAAGAAGAGGTTGGTGGAGAAGAAATGTTTACTTGCTCAGGTTAAAAAAAAAAAAAAAAGACAAGGGTAGGTTGTCCAACACCTCAAATGGGTTCCCTTTCTGGATGATTCCATGGGTAGTCAGCTATTCCAGGTTAAACTGAACCTGATGCATCAAGATCCTTCTTGGAGGTGTCTCAGTGTGCCAGACACTGCGTCCCAACTTCCACATCTACGCCATTCAACCAGCACCAAACACACATACACACACTCCTCTGTGCAAACCTTTCTTTGCTCTTCTCAGTGAGAAAACATGTCAAAGAGTACCAACTATTCCAGTGGATACACCAGCCCTCAACACACTGCAAATAAAATGACATAGGTACACGGACACATAAACCGACATCACAAGAGAGTGAAGTCTCTTCACGACCTTCCCTAACGTATTTATAGAGTTTTGCTTCTCAGAAGCAATTCGAATAAGAATACATTTTTTTGCACAGTCATATATTCCAGTCAAGGTCCATAATACAGACCTTAAACAAACAGGAAGCAGCTTTAAAAATGTATCAAATTGCTATAGTCAATTCCTATACTCCAACTTGTAGTTTTGTTTCAGGATTAGACACAGAACCCAGTCTTCCAAGGATGGGCAAGGGTTCTAGAAACAAACACCCAGATAATGGACACAGTTGCTTTTGCTGCAGGAATCACCTGGATTTGGTGTCTTTGGTTTCAGCATTCTGATTACTGAAGGAGTCTCGGATCTTTACAACTTCAGCTGCACACAGATGTCCAAAAGATTTCGTGTACCACTCTGGCATGTGGCCCCTACAGCAGACAGAAAGGAAACATGGAAATATTATTCAAGTTGGAAAACCCTAAACCAGCAGAAGGGAGTTCTGAATACACTTCTATTTCTTGATCAACACAATGTGCATGTAAAGATTACTCTTATTACTCCAAGGTATCCTCCTGGCACCTTCATTACACTCTTGGAACCAGAGGTTTCCCAAGGAACAACATACCGAGTGCAGATATTGAGTGAAACTGTTCAAGAAAGCTTTGGAATCTAAACCAAAAACAGATCACACAGGCACTTGAAGAAGTACTGAGATGTAAAGACTTCAAGTGAGAATTTATTTAACATGAGCACCACTTTGGGAAGTTTTTAGAGGTTCATTTTTTTTTCTTTTTGGCATTGCTTCATTTTCTTAATTTTCTGATAAGAATTCACATTGATCTACGGCACAGAGTATAGATCTAATTAATTACTACAATGCCATGTCATATTATTCAAACACCTTTGAATATAAAATGAGAAACATCTGCTTGCTAGTTCAATCTCGCATTTCCTGTGGCTTTAAATTCGTGGCAGAACCATCATCTCCACATTGCTTTAGTACCACATTCTCTAAGGGCTGGGAATTAGGAAGTGGCACCCAGAAGACCAAGAAACATGAAGGAGTTACTTTATAAGGACCACTCTTCATGGAGCATCCAAGATGCAATGATGTCTTCATTTAAGCCATTAGAGAAAAAGTCTGAATCTTCTTTATGCCCCTCACTCACCACATCAAAAAAAAAAGCAGCATCAAAACGTACCTTAAGTCAGCTCTGCACATGTAGGTGAGTTTGGATTTCCCTGACCCGCAGGGCTCAATCAGATACCTGGACAGGAGCACGTTGACCCTCACTCCCACCACTGGTGCCCGGTCGTGATCCACGGAGGTGAGTAAAAGGGCACACGCTCCTTTGGGTAAGTTAGTCCTCCATGTCCTGTAGACACAAAATGAGAGTGGGAAAAATGGAGCTTCCTGGAAGCCAAGCTGAAAACGGGGCCTCACTGTTAGAGGATATAGCTCAAGGGCAGACTTGGGGGCCACCCTGTGACCCAGCTCTGGATGGATGGCATCCTTGAACGACTGTGCAGGGACTCCTGAATGAATGACTCTGGACAGAGCCCCTTCTGCAGCAGGTAGATAAGCTCACACAGTCAGTTCTTTGAAAGACAACCAATCTGAAGTGGGTCTGAAAACCCTTTTTGTATTTCACAGATGAATTAGAACACGGACATCCAAATGAATGTTCCTCTGTTGGAGAAGTTCTGGACTTAATGATGTGACATTTCCTCAAAGATTTTTGGAATTCCTCTTTCAATCATGTCTTCGGAGAATTTATGAAGTGCTTATAAACCAGCTTTAACCACAGCTTACTTGGGACCCAAATGTTACTTCCTGGCTTATGTTTTCACTAGCTGTTTCTAATGAGAAAATCTATCCTAATGGGGCAAAAATCTGCTACCACTGAGCACAGTCAACGGAATGTGCCTCTCTTTCTGGGCTCCGTTCCTAAAGAGTTCAAACCATTTTCAAGGATGGACACACTGCTGGAATTAATGCAGATATATTTTCCATATTTGGAAGCATATGTTCTATTTTAAATAATTTTACCCTCTCGTGACATTCAGTGACATACAGGCTCATCCCTCCACAAAAGTTCATCTGGAAGCTCTCACCTCAAAACAACATAGTCCCGAGCAGGCTGGGGCGCCATGCTGTTTTGGACATGCTGGTAAATGTCGGTGTGGCTGTCGAGGACCTCAATCACTTTCGAATCCAACAAGTCTAGGTCCCAGACATGCTGTTCTTTAAGTAGACGCTTTAAGATTTCCTCAGGCGTCGCAGGGACTTCAATGGTTGCCCTCCAAAGCCTGAGAGGTGGTCCTTCACTCACCTGAAAAGAGGATGCACTTTTCAGCGCTAAGGCATTTCACACACACTGAGACTCTGAAGGCAAAGTGCTATCTGGGTACATGGTCCTATGTTTACCGATGGCTTTACTAGGCTGCTGTCCCCAAGTATATTCAAGGTCGGGCCAGAAAGCAAACATAATTGCTGGAGTCACCTCCATTACATCTGTTTTCCTGGGACCCATATTAGGGTCAATGTAATAAAAGTAAGATTTATTTGCACACCCCCAGCCTGCATGGCCACCCAGACCACTCTCACTGTTTTCTTGCTTTTCAAGGTAGCAGAGACAAATCCACAAATACCTCCGTGGGCCATTGTGCTGAGCCGCATAAGATACCTCTGCCCTCAGGAGGCTTTCAAGTTACTTTCTCCCTCACTACTCCCTGCTCATTAGAGGGCCAGGAGCAGTGACTGAGAACAGAGGAGATGCACAGGGATTCTGATCAAGTGATGGCACTGTCTAAGCAGGTCATAAAATGCCTGAAGGCCCAAAACCATTAGCGAAACATTCCAGGGAATTCTGTGGAGCCGAAGGATTTCAGTAGATAGTCTGAGTCCTCTGACAAGTCTTCAGTGAGTAGTATTCCTCATGGGACTGGTTTTTACTCTCACAGGGGGAATGAGTCACCTGGCTGCCCAGCTCTACAGGGAAGGGAGCGGATGACAGATCTCCATGGAGAACTGTCTTGTCTCTGCTGAGCCCAAGTCCTGAGCACCCGAACTCCAGTGGCTGACAAGAGGGAGGAGACTCACCTTCTTATAGGACAGCTCAGCCTGCTCAGATGTGGAGCAGCTCACCCAGCCTTTGAACTTCTCTTTGACCTCTTTAAACAGGCTGTCCACACAGTCCTGGAGGAAGTGTTGGTAGTTGGCGGACTCGTCATTACAAAGGCGTCCTAACGCTTCTAGGGTGAGGGGCTTCAGCTCCTGTTCGGTGTAGGAATTTCGACATCGGCTCATTTCCTCAGGAACCTGGGAGGGACACGAGAGACATAAAGGAGGTCTGATGCTCGTGAGTGGAAGCGGAAGGGCAGAAATAATGGGCTGGACCCTCAATGCAGTGCCAGCAGTCCAACCCTCACCCCGTTTCCAGCAGATGGAGGGGTAGTTAGTTGATTTACAATATTAGAATAGTTTCAGGTGTACAGCATGGTGATCCAAAAATTTTAGAGATTATTCTCCATTTAAAGTCATTATAAAATATTTGGCTATATTCCCCATGTTGTACAATATATTCTATAGCTTATGTATTTAATACACAGTAGTTTGTACTTCCTTATCCCCTTCCACTTGTTTGTCCTCTATACCTGTGAGTCTGTTTGTTTTGTTATATTCATTCTTCTCTTTTATTTACATTCCACAGATAAGTAATAACATACAGTATTTGTCTTTCTCTGTCTGAGTTATTTCACTAAGCAAAATACCCTCCAGGTCTATCCATGTTGTTGCAAATGGAAAAATTACATTCTTTTTTATGGCTGAGTAGTATTTCATTGTACGTGTGTGTGTATGTATGTGTGTGTATGTGTATATATATATATGTATATACGCACAGACATCTTCTTTATCCATTCATTTTTTGATGAATACTTAGGTTGCTTCCATATCTTGGCTATTGTAAATGATGCTGCTATGAACATTGGGGTGCATGTATCTTTTTGAATTAGTTTTTGTTTTCTTTGGATATATACCCAGGAGTGGAACTGTTGGATTATAAGTTAGTTCTGTTTTTGGTTCTTTGAGGAACCTCCATACTGTTTTCCATAGTGGCTGCACTTTAGATATATCATCATCTGTTGCTTTTCCTTTGTAAGTAAAGGGGTATGGAGGTAGGCAATTTCATTAAACATATTAACTCTAACGAGCTTATACATTACAAAATAAATAAATAACATTCTCAGGCTACGTATATAATCTCCAGCTGTGGAAAAGATCTTTTGGTTAAGATGTGAACAAGTATGTGCCTAAGATTTTGTTCCTATTGACATTATCCTTAACAAACAACAAAACTTCCTGTCTCCTTACCTGAAAAAGCTTCTTGCACTCAGCAATCATATGGGCTAGCCCTTGAGTGGCAGCGAGGTTTTCATTCAAATCTTTCTGATCTGGTTTGCCCAGACTTTGTTTTCTTTGCATTACCCTAGGCAGAAGAAATAAGGGAGGGGAAAGATTTAAACATTTGTCAATTTTTAATCAATGTGTGATTCGAAGAAAACTAAAGTAGACAAAAAGACTATTTCACTGGAGCCCATGTGGCATTAAGTGGTTCGGGAGAGCTTTAATCTGGTCACTAGAATTTCTCAGTTGTATCTACCACGCACAAAATATACGAAACAGTTTCTGATGAAATCCAGGCTATTTAAAGCCATCACGTGAAACAGGGAAGCATGTAAGATCTACGTATGCGTTGCAGGGAGAAGGAAAAGCAGCTTCAAGAGGTGTGTGGGTGGGAGGCATGGGTCATTGGGGTAAACAGAATCAATGTTCTCTCCAGTTTAAATAGACTGGAGCCCCTCCTGTTGGTGAGAGAAAAGTCCATTGTTTCCTAGAGATTTTGTCTTAATCTTATCTGATCTCTCCTGCTCACCTCTAGTTCTCTATCCCATTAACGCTGGAATGCCCCGGTCAACCGTTAGAACTAGCTAATTAAGCATGGTGTGGCTTTCAGAATCAAAGCAACTAGCACGACCGACGGGTTACCCGTGCCTGTAGCTGATGAGAAACATTTGTCAAGCTCCCCTAGAGCTGAGGAAAAGGATCAGAGGGATGAATCTGGGAGGAGGGAGTCAGTGACTCCTTTCTCACACACTCGACCATGAGGCCTTTACGTGAAATCCTCAAATAGGCAAGAAGCGCTAGCGGCTCTGCCATTTTCTCCCACCACACAGAGGCAAGTGACTTAACTAGGTGCCCTGCCCCCAGTCTTACTGGCCTCAGGTGTAAAATAGGTACTGAGAGTCGCTTCACCTCCTATGATTGTTATAAGCATTAAATGAGATAATCAAGGTGCAGGGACAGAATCAGTGCTGAGCAAATCTCAGCCTCTGTTATTTTCCAGATTCCCTGTCTTCTACAGTCGCTCCCATCTTGTCTACACCTAAGGAGAAACCACGCAACAACTGGAGAGGCTGGGTCCTAACTTGGAGGCTCAACGTGATCCTTAGTTCTCTTAGACCCAGGTGCTTTCCACTTCCCACACGGCCGGCAGCTTGGGTCTACTGAAGAAGCCAAGGTGGCAGGGCTCTTGCCCCCCACCCAGTTTTTGAGGTCAGTAAATCCTCAGGACTCTGCTGGCAGAGGGTATGAGGACAGTGTTACAGAGGGCACTGGGGGTCGGGGAAACATCTGCCTGGCAAAGCAGGAAGGCTCATCTCTCTCGAAATGCGGCTGGAACTAGACTGTCAGGGAAGTCCCCAGGGCTGAGAAGAAAGGGGGAAGCCCAGGGCAGGAATGTGGGTGGTGAAGGAAGGGGGTCAGACTCCCTTCTGCTGCATTCAAATACGCCATAGAAGGACATGCCCGAGCCAGGGACAGCCCTAGAAGGAAGGAGGCTGCCTCTGTCCAAGAATGGAGCCCGAGCGCCCCATGGGCTGTACCTTGGAGAGGAATTCTCCCTCTTTAGGGTGTTGAGGTGGAAGAGCGAAGGCGCCAAGCACACGGCCAGGTTGGTAGGAGTCATCTGGTTCTCCTTGACAGCTGCGGTGACATCGCTCAGGAAATAAAGCAGCGTCTGCAGGACCTCTCGGTTCTCATCAGGCAGGAGCATGATGGCGGCCTTGATCGCCGGGAGGCGCTGGTCCTTGGGCACGTCTGCACGACACCAGCGGTTCCCCCATCAACCCAGTGATTTTCCACAGACATTTGCAAGCAAGTGTCCCAAAGCAAACAGCATCAAAGACTTCAGCCCAGCACTGAACAAGCACTTGCAGAAAGTGTACTTGAGATTAACAGGGAAGAAATTAGGGATTGCCACCAGCGTCACTACCCTCAAGTATTTCCTGCCTGTGGAGGAGTTAAAATTTTTAAACACCCATGTTGCCAATATACTCCTAAGTCCACCTCAGAGTTCAACTCCAGATGATGCCTGCTCTCTTCTCTAGTCTACAGAACGTTTTTTTCTTTTCTAAGTACTTCTTCAAAACTCCTAGTTTACCATTTTCAATTATTGAACACAGTTTACACTTATGCTTTGGTTTAGTTTCAGTGAGAAGTCTTATCAAAGATACAGACAAGAGGATGAGAACTGAGATTTCTTTGCCTTGACGATAAAATGTTCAGTATCCCTGGGGACTCTCCTAATTTTAATTGATGTGCTCATTCTTAACATGGGAAAAAGGAAGATCCTAAAATATTTTATTTAAACAACAGATATCTTTAACCAGTAATTTCTTTAAGTCTTAGAAAGCCTACTGAAAGGCTACTATAAAAATACATACTTGAGAAATAAACCCATAAAATACACATAATATAAATAATATAATGCAATATAATGTAATGTAACATAGTTAATGTATATATAAAATAAGATATGTGTAGAAAATGCTGACCCCAACCTTCAGGTCTCCTTTTCTTTTAAAAGGCACGTGGTGGAAAATTCAAATCACTCAAATGCAGCTCCATAGGACAGACTGATTAAACAGCTCCATGGTTACAATACATAACAAATACCTCGGTGGGGGAAATGTGACCTGTGTTTTCATAAAATCTGAAAGGATGAAATAAATAATGAAATAATCCAGACCAGCTCCATTTCTCATAAAATAAAGTCCCATGGGCCAGTTCTAAGGACACTCTGAGCACTGAGAGAAGCTGCTTTTAAATTACACTGCTGCAATACCACACTGAGCCAAGAAAAACACACGGCTGTAAAAGCTATAATCCTGATCTTGATCATTAATTTAGACAACTGTTTGCTTTAAGCTTCACTTAAAAGTGAGACAGGTACGGGTACTGTTTTCCCAAGTATTTTTGGCAGAAGCTGAGATGAGTAACAGAAAAAGATTATTTATTCATTTTACTGCAAGATGAAACACACAGACACCTGTGAAATTTTAAACACAACAGGCCCTGCTGGAGAGATGCGAAGCCACTGAAACGTCTATAGACAAAGCGGAGACAGATCTCAGCACCTGCTCTTTTAGGTACCTTAGACAACACTGTTCTAGAAACCAATGAGAAAACGAGCTCCTGGATCAGAACGTAAAAATGTACGGTTGTATCAGCAGTTAGAGAATGATGACAAGGGGAATTTATTTTTGCATCATTCAACAGGTATACAGAAAGCTGTTCCACAAACGAGAAGGCAAGGTAGAAAGACACTGATGACGTGTTTCCAAGAGGTCATCGTGTGGGTCCAAAAAGAATGACATCAAAGGAAGCTACAGGCTTCAGCTGACCCCACCTTCCCCACCGCCAAGAGCGTCAAGATCGGAGAACACTTACACTGGTAGATCTGCAGAAACGTTTCTGAGAGTTTGTTTGTCATTAGTGGCTCAGGAAGGTCTCGAAAATACTGCTTCAACATGTCTGCCACGTCGTAGGCAGACTGTCCCTCATAGTTGACACAGTCTATGGCACTTTCATTCATCTGGCGCAGAGCCTGAATCCGGGACTTGACACCCGATTTTCTGAAGAGACCAACCTGTTGGGAAAAAAAAGAGAAACACATTAAATGTCAAGAGGGAAACATTTTCACCACAAAAATAGAAAAAAATGCGTGCATCTGAGCTCCCGTGATTAAGTGGGACCTGTGAGCAGCGGCTCTCACCTGATCCAGACAGTGGTTGCGGAGGTAGCGCATGGCCTGCTGGATGCTCTGTGGGAGGGGCTGTCCCGTGCGCTGCACGTTGACCGTCAGAGGGACCCCGAATACATTCCGGTCCTTGTAGTCTGGAACCTTGATCCTTTTCATGAACTTGGGCACAGCCCTATTTATAAAGAATATTGGGGGTGGGAGGGATATGTTTACTTGTCTGTCTACACTTTGTCCATCTCTGTAGGTGGAATCCAGATCTGTGCTAATAAAGTGGCTATTTAAATTTAAATTAAACAAAATTACAAATTCAGTTCCTCAGCTGGTTGTATCAGCCACATTTTTGGCACTCAGTAGCCATCTGTGGCCAGTAGCCAGCAAATTGGACCGTGCAAATATAAAACATTTCCACACCACAGATAGTTCCATTAGATGGTGCTGCTCTAGATCTTCCAAGAATTGGGGCTGTGAGACCCAGCAACATTTCCTCAGCTGGGGATTCTCCTTCTACTGTTTACTCTGAGAATTGGGTCTATGTTCTTAAGGGAGCTAATGGGCTTCCTTACAAGATGGTGGCACATAAAGGAGGAGGAGGAGAAAATGACAGTCAAGACCCTAATTAGGTGCTTCATGACACAGTTGAAAAAAAAGTTCCTATTTGTCCTGAAAATGGACAAGAATCATTTCTAAGTTCTTGATGAGATCCAAAGTATTTATTTAGGGTTAAACAAATGAACAGAAAGGATCAGAAAACAGCAAATGCATGATGTTGGTCCCACATAATGAGAACAAACTCCAGAGCTCAACCGTGGAGGCTGGAGGCCAAGCTAACGACCCCGAAGTCAAAATAAAGCCTCCTGCTGATGACCCCAGAGAATATAACATCTTTAGGTTTCTAAAGGAAGATGGGAAAGAACAATGCGGGTTTTGTGAATCTAGCCCAGGCTCCCTGGAGTCCTGACACCAGCCCAGCAGTATACGCAACAGCAGGAAACCCATGGCATGCACTTAATGCTGTCAAGCAGAAATTTCAGCTCCGCAAATGACCTCTCTAAACGAGACAAGGAAGGGCAAGGCCAAAGAGGGAAAGAACTTTGTGTAGAATTTCTCCCTACTCTGTGGATCTCACAATGTGAGGCCTTACCATTTGGTTTTGACTCACTGGAAAAAATGACCAGAACTCAAGAAGTATTATGGCCTTTCAGATTCTTGAGGGTTTGGTGGGGAGGGGGGGTGGGCAACTCAGAAATGAGAATGTAAAATATGTAGTTTTAAATAGCCAGCAGGGAAAATCTGACGCCAAGCACAGAGAGGAACACTGCGGAAGACAGACCGCTCTGACTCTGAGTGCCTAACCAGCAGCCGCAGCACGTTACTGTTTATGGCTCTAGGAAAGGTACAGCTGGAGCGCAGAGCCAGATTTGTGTTTCCATACAGTTAAGTATATGGAATCACAGCTATAAGTGTGCATAATACTCGCTTTGTCAGGGGAGAAAGCCCAGCATTGGAATGCACAAGGAACACATTACGATCTCCACCGAGAATCTGAAGCATGTGGGGATAAACCAGTCAATACTTATTTCTGTCATTCAGAACAAACAACTTCTGTATTTAGCAGGGCTCACATAATAACAGCCTTTGAACAGGAGGTGCTTTGATGCTGAAGTTAACCTCACTATGCGTCCCGAGGGGAGGAGCTAGAGAGAGAACAGTTACGTTGCTCCGCTGATTCTCTCAAGCGACCGATTTACTACTGAGCGCTACTCGTGAAACGGGAGGCTTCTCTGTTTTTATAGAGGGCAGTTGTGCAATTGGATAATGAGTGCTTAGATTACTGAAAAGACACCTGGATGCCTAGATGACATTGTGAAATGTGCTGGGATGTCAACCTAGAGACATTTCTCCGCTTTGCACTTAGTAGAAAAATTAAGATACAGGCATAAAATAGGTCACATCTATGACCCTCCCAGCCCAACAGTCTACATTTCACTTTATACACCCCAAGGGCCGTACTTTTGAAAGGAATGATGAACAGTTCATTCGATAAATTTCATCTTCGTATATATTTTAGTCTATAATATCTTAGAGTGGTGAATTCCTTAAATTGATTAGTCACTGTTTTAAGAGTCTTTGTTGGAAAAAACTTGACCTAAACTCTTTAGCCCAGGTGGATTTCTGAGTGCTGCTGCAGACAGTCACATCAAAAATGATTTCTAAAAACATACACGAAGAGGGTCACGAAGCCGGGAGCTGTACATCCAGCATTTCAAAGCTGGTCTCATATGGACATCTTATGATCTAAATATTTTTCTTCCCTGCCTTCCAAATTATCATCTGATCCCGTACATACATATGCCTATGGTGGGCTATTCCTACCTCTGGAAAGGAAGTGCCTGTTCAATGAGATGGGAGATCAATGCACTCTCACCCCACCAAAGGGCAGTCTGTCATGCAGAGAGTTGAAAACTCAGCCAGCCAACCCGGATGGAAATTCCCTAAAGCTAACCTGGGTTAGGCAGTATCAAATGTGGCCTCGAGAATGCAGTGACTGACTGCCTTAGGATGATGGACGAAAGATATTGGTACAGGATCCAACTGTCATCCACTCAGTGGTGGGACAGCCCCAAGGAGCTGATGGAAGGCATTTTCAGTGACAGCTCACTGAGCAGTTTAAACACTTACCAGCTAAAACCATGCTTATTAGAAGGCGTGTATTTCTCCAGCAGGGCAGTTAACTTCAGGAGTGAGTACTTCTGCAACAGGTTCATCTGGGCCACAGACTGGCAGTTAATCTGCAGTGATACAGAGTTTAAGCTCGGCCGATGAGAGCTCTGGAAACTGTGCCATCTCAGTCGGTGCCTGTGAGAGATGGACAGGGGAACATGAGTGAGTACGGAGGTTTTTTACAAATAAGTCGATGCAAAATCAGCAGTGGGCTGCTCACTGGCCTCATTTCTTAGGAACTAAGACTCAACTTCCATTCCAGTCTTTTTTTCCCTCTGTAGTAAAATGTATATAACATAGAACTTACTGTCTTAACCACTTTTCAGTGCACAGTTAAGTACTCTGAGCAACAAGTCCATCTACCATGTTGTACAACCACCACCACCCTCCATCCACAGAACTTCATCTTCCCAAACTGAAGCTCGGCACCCGCTCAACAGTGTTCCTTTTTTCTGGCTGGTAGGATTTCATGGTCTGTCTCTTTCCTTAGGAACTTCCACGGCTATGACTGCAAGACTTAATCCCATTTCGCTCACATGACAAGCAGAAGCAGCCCCTTTCTGATGCCCCCTCCCCAAACTGGAGAGGCAAGGAAAGCTCTTACCTGTTAGACCTGGTCAGGGAGGCCCCAACCCCAGAATCCCTCCTTTCTGGGATGTCAGGGGGCTCCTCGGGTTCATTCAGTGAGTTGCCTGTGCTGTCCAGGTCACTGGGGGTGGCTCGGTCATTGTCCACATCCAGGTGTATCTGCTTGGGAGAGGATGGGCACGGAGAGACCGAGTCCAGGGCTGAGTCAGAGTCTCCTTCGTCTGAAAACTTCTCTGACCACTGGTTGACTATCCTCTGCATCCCCTTCACATGGTAGAGGATGTCATCCAGCTCAGGGAAGATGTCCTCGTTCTCCAGGTCAGCCAGGTCACCGGAACTGGAATAGAGGATGGAGCCCGGCACGTTGTCATAGATACTAAGGCGGCTGGTCACGGAGCTGGAGGAATTGCGTCTTTTAAGTTCCTTGGGGCTGTCGCTGCTGTTTTCCCTCCTCAGGCTGATGTGGCCGGGGCCATGGAAGCTTCCAGTCCTCCAGTTCACAGAGCTGTTACTCCCTGAGGGAGAGAAATTGCCATTGGAGAGGGCTTTGGGGAAAGTGCCAGGCTTGTGATCTTCGGGGATGTAGAACACTGTGTCCTCTGGGTAGCTCTCACGGTTTTTAAAGTTCTGTTCCATAACGTTGTTGAACGTGGACTGGTTGAAGGGATCGAAGCCCTCTAAGTACATGCCTCCCCGCTTGTTGCAGGCACTGAGGCTCCGGGTCCTGGTGACGGGACTGGGCGTGCTGACGTTGCTGCTGGTCTCTGACTGGCTGCTGCTGCTGCTGGTCTGCGTGGAGTTGGACACGCTCCTCTTTCGTACCATGGGGACGTTGATGTGGTTGCCGTTGAGGGCGGAGATCTCCACGCAGTTCAGCTGCTTCAGTTTCTCCTCGTCCACGCCCTCCTGCAGGATGGGCCCACTGATGATCAGCCCGAGCTTGGAGGGCGCCTTGTGCTTGCTGTGGTGGGAGCCCTTCAGCTTCAAGCTCTCCATGCGTTTCAGCAGACTGTGCGTCTTGGACTTGGCGTTCTTCTCGTGCCCTTTCATGCTAAAGCTGAAGCTGGACAGTTCCTTGGGGGAGGGCAGGCTGCAGAAAGAATCATCATTGCCTACGAAGGTGCCGGAGGAGCAGACGCTGATGACAGAGTTAGTGGAATTGGTCCGGGTCGTCGCTGCGTCCCCACGGTGGGGTGAGTGGGTGGCGAGGCTGCTGGTGCTGCTGAGGCTGCGGACAGAAGCCACCTCCTGGCGCTCGCTGAGGTCCGTCAGCATGCTTTCATGGCTCGGGGCATTCTTCAGATGGGAATCGTCTGGGGACCCAGGGATGGGGTCCTGCTTTGGAGAAAAGACATCGAACTCTTCAAGCCGGGACCACCTCTTGCTGTCCCTCTGGAAAGTCCATTTGGCACTTATTGCACAAGGCTCGTCCTCATCCGAATCCTCACTCTGCAAAGACAGAATGGAGCCATTCATCCCCTGGGACTGGCAGATGGCAGGGGCCAGGAGGCGGATCCTAACTTGGCATCAGTGTTGACTCCCCCTGCCGACATCTTTATTGTATTATTTTTAATAAATAACTAAGATGTATGTAAAGAATTTAACAGGAGAAAGCCTGACCAAGTGTTTCAAGCTAAATAGTTATTTGATGGAAATTCTGGGATCCATAGGCTGCTCTTGACTTGCTCACAGAGGAAACTTCTGAGATCTGTGAAAATTTCAGGCATGTAAAATATTTTGAACTGGAGTTAGCAACAGGTAGGACTCCCTCAGGTCTGCCTCCAATTCTGCTGTCTGTGATAGCATGTGTTTATATTCCCCTTTGCAGTTAAAAAGGTAGTTTTCAAACTCTTTAAGAAGAGCAGTAATAGAAAGCCCTAACTACCCTAAAAGCTCACAAGATGTCCTCTGACAGATTAATGGAGACACGAAGCAAGGTGAGCCATCCCATCTCTTTGGTTGGTACTTCTCAGCCTCTTACCTATTCCCTTTCATCCCCTCCCCCACCGGCCCCCAGCACAGGAAACAGAGTTAATGCCACAAGTGTCTTGGACTCAGGGAGACTGTGACACAGACTATGGCAGCTGAGCCTTTCAGATGGGACATTAGAAGGTATAGCTCAGGGTGATGCAAGTCG
This sequence comes from Camelus ferus, assembly GCF_009834535.1. Taxonomy (NCBI): domain Eukaryota; kingdom Metazoa; phylum Chordata; class Mammalia; order Artiodactyla; family Camelidae; genus Camelus; species Camelus ferus. Next base: position 11,607,495 of record NC_045721.1, read on the forward strand.
TCCCCAACGATGCAGAGAATCTCATGTGACCTGAGTTTCACGGGACAGTGAGTGGAGGGCATGAAACGCTGACCTGCAGGATTCTCTCCACAGCTCAGTGGGTGTTGAGGTTCCAGTTCATTCATTTAAAAGGTTAAAACTCCCCCAAGAAGGCAACTAGTTCCAGGTTAGGGTAATTATAAAGTTGATACCCTGGACAGCCAGAAATACGTTCTTTGACCAAACTGACTCCTGTTTACTCTAATTTGTGACACTCACTCCCACTCCTACACCCACCTCATCTCCTAAGAGCTCACAGGAGGTCCTTGCATTTCATACACAGAAGAAAATACCATCTGGTTCACTTATGTGCCTCCACTTCACGAGAATGTGTGGGATTTCCCGCCCTCCCCCCTTCATCCTCTAATTCCGTTTCTCCCTCCAAATCTCTACGGTTCTCCCACTTTCCCCACCCCCACCCCCACCAGCCTGCACTGCCATCTCTAGAGCTTTGAAACACAGTTTCAGTTATATATAAGAAGGCAGGGTTCTTCGGCTTTAATTTCTGTAGGGAGGCAATGCAAAACCCACTGGAATTCCTAAAGCCTCATCCCTTTCATACATCATAGGCACTGAGTTAAAGAGGCATAATCACAGGCGATCTGTTCAGATCAAAAACAGCAAGAAAGACACATTTTACTGGCGGGCTGCAGCTCTTGGGTTCAACTACGTAAAGCTACAGAGTCTTTAGTAAATCTGACTGGATTGTAACATTTAAAATCTAGACCTTTTTGGAATAAGGGAAAGTCTGAGAAACAAAACCTATTACAAAACACAGAATCTGGATTTTGATCCTCCCCCTCTCCTCCCATCCTATTATATGTTTTATATACTCACTCTCTTCCGATGAGGACTTATTTCCAGCTTCATCACTGCACATTTGTTTAAAGTATTTAGACGCCTACAGAGCAAAGAAGTAACATTAGCAAAGACAGAAACCACTGATGGATGGATAAATATTTTTTCCAAACAGTTGACATGTTTAATTGAGTTTCTTTGACTCCATTAATATCTGTAATTTCGAAGAATATGCGGAACTTCTTTAAAAAGGTGAATAGCTTAAAAACACTTTATTTTGCAAGTTTTTTCACTTAAATTTAATATTACCATTTTCTAGTAAAATGGCACACTGCTGTGGTTCTGTCAAGTGTCTCTCATTCTTCACAGAACAAACAATTCTCAGTGAAGAAATTTCTTCTCCCAAGAGTCCTGGGTTGGGCCATTAGGTAGTTCCACCCAGTGCCAAGAATTAAAAGCCAGTGAGGTCTCCTTTCACAGCAATAGAAACAGCAAGAAGGGACCAAGCAGACTTGCTGGTAAATAAGTGTGTATTCTATCTCAAATCAAAATTCAGATACAAAAATGGAAAACTTTTTAGTTATCTCTGACAAATAATCTTAGACAGCCTGTTAAAAATTTTAATGAGTTATGTATAGAAGGGAAATTTGAGCCCTCTTCAATATCCAGTTCTTTTTCACAACTTCCTGTACAGGACAAGGATAATTGGTGGTATAGTCACAACAACAGGGCAAATGATTAATTTAAAAGTTTGTGTACTGCAGCTTCAAGGGTCAACATCTTTAGAGTTCAAAAACAAGCACTTGAATCAGATTCTTCTTTGGAAAAGGAGACACATTTTTCACTCTAAACAGTCTTTTACCTCTGCCAAAGAGTAATAATTTAAAATTAGGAAAATAATTTAGCTTCATTGAAAATGAAGTACTTAAAAAAACAAAAACAAAAACGAGACACACCGCACCCCTCACAGATAATGAAACAGCTGAAAAAAACAAACCAATCACATATGCAAGAATAAATGGCATGTGAAAGTGGGAGTGACAGCTTTTCAGGCCCCAGTTCTTTCTAACATCTTCCAGATGGTCATCGCTTAGTCTTCCACAAATGGACCTTTACTAGATCTGCTGTCTTGCACCAACAGTTTTCCAAGATTTCCTAAGACTGCAATTCTTCCACTTCCACAGTACAGGAGCATTTAACTCACACAGGTTCAAACTGACCATGAGCCCTCTTTAAGGCTTGCAGTAGCCTAACAACTTGGATGCAAGAGGATGGAAAGTATTTTTGCCTGCTGATAAGACGGCCTTTGATTTCACAGATTATGCGGTGGCCTGTTTATAGAATAAACAAAGATAACCCAGAGCACCTATGTTCAGGAAAATCCTCTATGCTGATGGGAAGGAAAAGAAAACAAATAACTAAGAGAAAGTCCGCAGATGTTAAAATGAGTGGACATAAAGTCCTTCTCTCTAAGGGGCATCCATTACTTAAATGACTTCTACCCACTGCGTTTTAGTTCTCAAATGTTTTCAAGACTTAAAGAATCTGGGATGGTTGCAGTTAGTCTTAGGTCTGGGTTTCATTAATCAAACCTGTAATCAAATACCCTCTCGACTTCACGTGGGCTGTAGTGGTGTTTATAACCAAGTTTACTAGGCATGGATGCCTGTGGGGTTGGGGGAGCCGCTTACTTCACAAACTCTAGATTTCAGTCAAACAAAAAAGACCCAGGAGGCCAGTTTTGTAAAGGTCAACGTTATCTTTTTCTGTTGACAACACCAAGCTAATAGCAGTTCAATTCTGAAGCCCAGAAGTCATTCCCGGAGGTTTCTCTGGGATTCATTTGTCCCCTAGGAGCCCCCAAAGTTGGGGGGGACCGCCTCGATTTAGAGGGAGACAGTGCTGACAGGAAGGAGAGGTGCCTGGCGCCTCACACATATTATTCCATCCTGGTCCTCACAACAGCCCTATGCTAGAGATACTACTGTTTATCTTCATTTTCTAGATGAGGAAATGGGGGCTTGGCGTGTCCCAAACCTTGTCCAAGGTCACATGACTTAAACATGGTGGCTCTGGCCCTCAAAAACAGTCTCTCCTGCATTCCTGTCTAAAATAGGTGTTCATCATTATAGTAAACAGGAGCAGCTTATACCCCGGGTATGATTCCTCCAGCCAGAGCAGCAGAAACCGGGAATCTCCCCCTAGGGCCCTCCTGCCCCTGAGGGCCCTCCCTCGCTCAGATTCTCAGGAATGTGTCAGTCTTATCTGCTGGGTGAGCTGTACTCTGCTCTGCTGAGGGAGGGAGCTTAGGGTGAGCATCAAAGGGTCAAGAGCTTTGCTGCAGGGAGCTGTAAGCACCCAGGCAGAAGCCTGGCAGGCGGGCGGGGAGCTGGGCCTCACCTCACCATATTCCCAGTGAAAACAGGAAAAGCAGAAGAAAAGAGAGAAAGGAAAAAGGAACGATTTCCCAAGTAGACCTAACAAATAAAAATTGTTCCAATCCTTAAAGATATTTTATTGGAATTAATGCCATTGCTTGTCTTTTAATAAGACTGAAACAGTAACACAGCTGAAACCTGCTATGTGGCTGGCTGCTTTACAGAGCTTGGGCCCTTCAAGGGCCATTTCATAGCAGAGTGCAGGCTGAAGGTGATACCATGGCTATTTGACCTTATACAATTATCACCATATTTACCTAATTCTTTGGTGTTCATAGGAGGAGTCAGCTGTAACTCCAAAGGAAAACAGTCACATGGAATAATTTTCAGAAGCTATAGAAAGACGAAGAACATTTCAGAAAAGGGGAAAAGGTATTCTAAGAGTGGGTCACAGTTTGTATTATCGCCTGTACATGCTTCTAGACAAGCGAATCACTCTTCTGGTATTAATACTGGATGTGATGCTCTCAGAATCTTGGCCTTATCCTTGGGGTTGGATTATACAGCAAAGCTGGTAAGGCTGGGACAAAAGCCAATCTCTCCAAGGAAACAAGTAAGTAAACTCCTTACAAGTGTGTGCGTAAGAATGTTGGCTAGCAATCCAAATCCAAAATACCCGGTAGTTCCATAATTACAACTTTTGGTCATTACCAAACTTTGTATCATTATCATTTTCAAGAAAACTAAAAACTAAGTCTACAAGTCTTCTGCTCTAAGTAGACTATGTGAAGAGATCAGCTCCTACAAGTTTTTCGACCAAAGGCACTCTAAGATCTGCAAAAGTTCTAAGTATTATGAATGCTTATAATAATTTTTAAGCAGAACATGGGAGTGTGTACTGGTGTGTACATGGGAGCAGGTCATCCGTGTGTGTGTGTGTGTGTGTGTGTGTGTGTGTGTGTGTGTGTATGGTGGGGCAGGGGTAGGGGATGCGGTGGCTGGAAAGAGAAACCATGTAAAAATTATGTCATTTAAAACCAATGTAAAAAGCTTTATCTAATGTAAAAATACTAAATTAAACATTTAATAGTATTTTGTTAAAGTATAACTTTTCAGCTGAGTTTCTGTAACTATATTACCATATGTATTTAAAATCAATTGCTCAAAATATTTCAACAAGGCAAAAGATGGGAGTCTACAAAAAGTATGTCTAGAAAAAACTTGACAAACCACAAGACCAAGTTTCAAACAACACTATAGCTTCATGCTTTGCTGGCCCTTTGAATTCTGTGGACTGAGAGAGTACGCAGAAGAGGCTAGTCTAGTAAATGAGGTGAATATCACATTATCAGTAAAACAAGTATCCCCAACCACTCTGCTGACAATGCAGCACATTTCCAGGGAAGATGCTCGGCCCCATCTTTTTCTAAGGAACATTTGTTAAGCCCTCTCAAAGGAAAATCATTTGCCGTGAGACGTTGATTGATGTGAACACGTGGACAAGAGTCCTCGGGTTTTCCATTACAAACAAGTTGATGGCTGTTCCTGTGGATTCTGAACTCAACCTCAAGCCTTTCCCCACATACTCAAATCTGAGTGTCAGTTTTAGGTCTGATAATTGTTAAAGCACTTGGACATCCATCACCGCATTTCATTCTCACACTTAACCTCTGAGACATTATTCTATGCATAAGAGAAACTGAAGCCCAGTCAGGATACACTTGCAGAATCCAAACAGATGTCAAGGTCTAGGTGTTTTTAGGCTCTTCTTTTCATAAAAGATCTAAGAGTATAGATTTAATTCTTCCAAAGGGAGGTAGCTTCTCCGATGGTGCTGAGAGCCAGTGTAAATCACCAAGTACAGAGGACGCCCTTATCCCCAGAACAGGGCAACTACATTTCAGACTGATATTAAGTAAATTAATTAGTAAAATAAATTCAAGAGTCTAATCACGATCCTTTGCACTGCAGTGCTGCAGGGATGTTTTTCTGACCCAGGAATTCCTAAGCCGTGGCTGCAGTTCATAGGGCCTCCTCACTAAGCAGCTTGAAATGTGTGAAATGGATGATCTGACGCAATGAGGAAATATTTCCTAGGAGACATCTTATGAGTGACTTCATTTCTATGCGTTATCACCAATGATGAATTGAAAAGAAATTAATTCTGCCCTGCAGCTCAGCATTAAAACATTTCAAAAATGTCTGGAGTAGTTTCTATTCCAGATGTTGACTTCTTCCCTCCTAAATTGCATCAGTGACATTTTTTCATTCCAGATGACATAGCTATGATATTACAGACTACAGTGGGGGACTTGGAATTAGGTTTCTTTCAGAAAATGTGTACATATCCTGGATATTTCTAAGCAGTCATTTAATTGGATATGAAAAGTGACAGTGTATCTGTGGTTTAATGTGGCATTTTTTTTTCTTTCTCAAGCCAGGAGAATTTGTCTATTCCATACTCCAGTCTAAATCCCTGCTTAAGTTAGGTGCTTCAAAAAACGTTGTATTTCATAAGAAAGGCCAAAAAAAAAAAAAAAAAAAGTACTTTCACAAAGCTATGTCTGCTTCCTTTGCCTGTAGAGAGGAAATAAATACTGGGTGCCATTCTACCTTAATGATGTTTTTCCAAGTTAAAATTAATACTGAAACTAAAAAAAAAAAATTATTCTAATTTTACAATCACATCGACAAGTGAATTATGTCTGTGTATAATTTTTATCCCTAGAACTCAGCTTTGATGGCTTATAGGTTTTGAGAAAAATCACAAAGGATGATTAACTTAAAATGAATAATATGTCCTGAAGAGTCTGAAAGGACTGTCAGTGTCCCATCACTGTCCACTACGTGGTTTATTACTTCCACTTCACTGATACCTGCCAGCTGCGTCTTAGCCTGAAGATCCACCAGAACCATGAACAAGGATTTCTGACTGTTTTTTTCACACTTCACATCAGTGCTCATCTACTGCCTGTCCACTTTATGAAAGGCTGTGCTAAGCTATTTTACAGCCTGATTTAATCCTATTGTTACTACAGTGTACCTGGGGAAGCCGAAGAGGTTCAGAGATGCTTTCCTAGAATTCCAGCAATGGTCCTCCTGACTCCAGCTAGCCACAGTCCCCCCACTTCCATCTATTCCTCCATCATTCAATACAACAGCAGCTTTGACTCTGCCAGGGTATCTGGCTGGGGCTGTGCAGTCAATTACACTGCCTTTAAGAAAACCCTGTTCCAAGTTTCCTAACCGCCTGAACATTACTGTTTTAGCAATCATACGGTATCAAATACAGAATGGTACTATCTGAGTACGTACTAGGACAGTGCTATTTTCATGGCAATATTAAATAACAGGAAGTTACTTACTTTAATTAAAAGGCCTGTGACTTACAACGAAGTGAATCACCATACTCATTTACTAATCAAAAAGCTGACCTAATTAGAACAAAGGCAAACTCATCAGTGATAAGTACTATGTTCTTAAAAAAGAAGAAAAGGGAAACACTCAAAACATCTCCATTTACCTGCATAAAGCCTCAATGGCATCTCTGTCCAAAAAATCATGCTCTCTCTTGACCAAGGAAATATCAACGGGGAACAGGAGATCTACAAGAAAAATAAATATGTTTACTGAGCACTTCAGTTCTTGCCCATCTAGCCCAGTTTAGCAGAGGGAAAAAAACCCCATAAAACCACGATAATTTATTGAATACTTACTGTGGGCAGGATACCTCCTTCCCTATAAAGTGATATAGGACAGTAAAGCAGCCTAAGACACTTTCAACTGTGTCCGAAAGGAGCCTGGATGAAAAGTGGTCTGCAGACTCAAATATCTGTGGTCAAAACACACTTCCACCTTTGAACAAATCAGCAGGCAACACGCCTCTGCTATAAATTACAATTTAAACCACAATGAACACCAGAAGGATGCTCCCTTTTAATGTGGCTGGTTCCCCTCCCCGCCATGTGTGTCTTTGCTCACATTTGATCAGGGAAGATGTCACAGAAAACTGGGCCAAGAAAAGATCCAGAGAACAATGGTGGTGGTCAACGGAATCCAACCATTTGCATTACATCAAAAGCTAAAGAGAATTCAGGATGTGCTTTTTTTATAACAAATTCTAACACTTCCACATGGCTTTTCAGGAGTTTATATAACTCCCTGTAAAACAAAAGGCCAGCTCTGACGCCGCAGTAGAACAATGGAATCCCCAATCCTTTAATCTGTAGACAGTTCACCACTCTAAGAATACGTAAGAGTTATATTAGAATCGAACAGCAGAAATGGGGGAAACAGTCAACTCAGTGGAAGAATTCCCCTTTCTGTCCCTTGTGGATAAATACATTCAGGAAGAGTAGGGAGGAAGAAGACCAGCGGGGCTGCCGTGGAAATTTACAACAGCTCTGGAATTGCCACTAGATAAAAGCAAGTTATCCTTCATTGGAGTTCCAAGCTACTAGGGTAAATAATGGGCCTTCCTGGTAGAACACTTATAAAATACTGTAAGGCAGTCCTTCTACGTAACTCTGTTGGTCAGGAATGGGCAAAGTCAGTCAGTACCACAGAAAATCAGGATTAACATAACCAAAAAAACAAAACAAAACAAAGCAAAACAAAACCCCTTTGGACTCCCAAATAGCCAGTGCTGCACACTGAAATAGACACGGCTATCAGCAGTTCTGGAGATGCAAGTAATTAGCAATGTTTTAGTTCTGGGGCTGACTAGGGAGTACACGAGTGTTCATTATGTTTTTATGGTTTCTGACTTATGATCATTGGTTTTACAGAATGGTCTGAAGTTCCTTATTCTTAATAATCTATTTTCTAGAGATCACACTTATAAGTACCTTTTTTCCCCCAATGTTGAAAACTAACATAATTAGTGTTACAGTCTATTCTTTTTTCTGAAGGCTAGAGTCAGATTAGTGATACTGTTTACTGAAAGACACCATAGACAGACCAAAGAAGTAGCTGGTGTCCAAAGATTTATGAAGAAATTTATGATATTGTTTATATCTCTTCATCACCTTACAGACCATGTCTCTTAGGCAAATGGTTAGTGGCACTACTGTAGTAGAAATAAAAGAGAAGACCTACAGTGAATGTAAATTATTAGTAAATAGAAGCAAGGCAGGCTGTAAACTGTTGGAAGGTTATGGCAATTGTATTTCACTTTGAACAGACACCAGGCACTCTAAGTATTAGAGGACAGAGCTGATATTAAAGAATATATTTTTAATACTTAATAAATGTAAATCATAAAATTCACAGCCCTGTTAAGTATATATGAGACAGCAACTGTTATTTTAGCAAGTTCTTAGTGTACCCAGAACTATATTTTAGATTATTTTCATGATCCAAATTAACTTTAAAATTCTGGTTTTTAAAAAAAAAATCTAGGGTAGGTAGGGATTAATTGCAAGAGAAAAAATTGAAATAATTACATCAATTTTTTTCCCTCTGAAAGAACTAGCTTTGAAAGGATGATGGTTTATTGATGTAAAAAAGTAGGTGTCAGAAACTAATGCAACATTGTAAATCGACTATACTTCAATTAAAAAAAAGTCATTCTCAGAGTTCTTCAGGTGGGATTTAAACTTCCAGCTTGGGCTTAAGGGCAGGATGTATAAATTGTCAGGAGCAAAATAAAGCTAAACAGGAATCGAGGAGTGTGCACTGTGGTGTGTGGTGTGTGTACCCACCTCGTACATAGGGGCAGGACGGAGGGGAGAAATTATAAATGCTCAGAACAATGTACATAGAACCTCAAAAGCAGACTTCCGCTTTAAAAGCCCCAAAGATGTGAAGGGACCCCAAAATGTAACTTGTGAAAATACAGTCTGCATCTTAGGATTTGGAAAGACGTAAGACTGAGACCGGAACTGGGTCTCGGCAAACATATACATCACAAGAAAGTGCTGCTTGGCAGCAAATCAACATCAAAAATGGACATAATTGAAGGAAATTTAATTTCTAAACAGGAGAGCAAAAGGAACAAAAGGACAACCATGCTACTGCCACTGCAAATGCAATTACCTTTCCTTATCTCCAGTAGAGCTGCAAACTGAAAATTCAAGAGAATGCTGATCTGCCCCCCACCCACCCCCTCCAAAGCCCTACTGAGAGACAGAGATGCTGAAAATGTTAATAGGTCAAAAATTCTCCTGAAGGAAAAATAAGCAACCCCACCATAATAAGCATGCAGGTTAACCAAACACCTTCAAAAAAAAAAAAGGAAGAAAAAAGGAAACGAATTGAAGATATTCTCTGAAATGAAGGAACAGTAAGATATCCTACATAGTCTAACAATAAAATAATTCTAAACACATCTTCATAGGAAAATATCATACATTCAGTCTGGGCTACAGTGAGGAAAAGCAGGTATTGTAAATGAGGTCATCAATTAGATTAGCTGAGTGAGCAAGGGAAATAAAAATGATCTCTACGGTCTCTGCCCGATTTGCTTCTGGGGGTTCTGCCCACCCCGTCCACATCCCTCCTTAAGGCAGCCTGAGGACCAGGTCTAGCTAGCATTTCCAAGCACAAACTGTATCCCTTCTTAGCATGAGCTCGTGGCATTCTGCTCATGTGTTAAGGAAGGCTGCTATGGTGACCACGAGCTCCAACTGAGAGCCCCCTGTCACAGGAAGCAGTCTGCTTGCTATCATCCTGGGACAGAAGTGCAAAAGACATGTTGTTAATTCACTGTTTACCGTGAGAAGACTTGAAGATCCCTGGTGAAAAGATTTCAGCGACATCACTTCACCTGGATCTTTTAGCAGTTTTCTCTCACAATGGCTAATTGTCTCCTAGCATCTTCTTTCCTCTTAAATTATGAAAAAGGGGTAGTGGAAGTCATTTAATTTACTCTCAACTTAGGAGCACTTCACTATCCACCTAATCTTGGCTTAAAAGTCACCCATAAAATGAAGCTCACAAGTTCACAACTCTAGTTCCTTTTAAGTGACTTCACGTGGAGAACAATAAACCTCCCATTTAAATGAATAGTCTGCCCACCCCCCACCCCAGGGGAAGCGCAAAGCTCAGGGCAGGAGTGAGACTCACCACCCAACCATTTGACGCCCAGGGAGCTGAGGAGAAAATGAAGTCCTAGTAAAAAAGTCAGTCTAGCTCTTGGAATTGGAAAAAAAAAAAAAAGTCAATTTCCCTCCCCTTAATTAAAAAGCTAAATGCCATAGAAGAAATAATATTCATCAAATGACAACGTAAGGAAAAATGAAAAGCCTAACGACAAACTGGGGAGAGATGCCTACAGCACAAGACTAACGAAGCCTTCGTATTTGTAATAAGGAGCCCTCACACATCAAGAAAAGCGCAATCAACTCAGGAGAAAAATGGGCCACAGACATTTCACAGAAGAGCAAACACACATGGCCAGATGACATGAAGAAGTGTGCCTCATCATCAATAATTAGGGAAATGGCAGTCAAAGTGTGTAACATATCATTTTATAACCATTTGGCAAAAATTAAAGTCTGACGATATCAAGGGTTGAGAGCACGTGGATAGACAGAATCTTTATATATTAACAGGAGGAGTGAAAATTGGTACAGGCATTTTGAAAAACTTGCATTACAGAGGTGAATATACGTCTTCTCTAGTACCCAGTAATTCTACTCCTGGGCAGACGTGTGAGATAAATTATTGCACCTGCACCGCAAGGGTACAAGAATGTTCCTAACAGTATAGTTTATAAAAACAAAACAAAAAAACCCAGAATGCCCACCAATCAGAGTGTGGCTGTGTGTAAACTGCAGCATATCCACACAATGGAGTCTTACTCAGCATCAGAGTGCAGGGGACATGCGGTATAGAAGAACCTTAGCAGTATTCAGTGAAAAAATTAGATCTTACAAGATTACGTAGAGCGTGATACCCTTTTTATAAAGGTAAAAGCAACTTTATAAAAATACTTCTTTTAGGAAATGCAGTAAAACTACATAAAAGGAAAGCAAGGAAGTGATGGACAAGGTTTCAGGATGACGGTTACTTTGGGCCGGGGGTGGCAGAGGGACCGAACAGGCGAGCAGGGGGTGTGTTATTAGCAAGGTCCTAGCTTTTTTGGTTGGTGGGTGGGGGTCTTAGGTGCTTGCTGCATCATTACCTTAATGAAATATTTAAATAAATAATAAAATGTCTGAAAATAAATCACAGATCCATGATAATCATGAACCAAGGATATGATTATGCTCATTGAAAAAGAACAGCGTTCCCAGCTCACCTTCATACAGCTGGGCATACTGGGGGAATCCTGCCGCCCGGAGCCAATCACAAGCTTCTTTGGCTTCGATTTCTAGAATAGAACAGAAGACAGACAAACGTGTGAGGTGTAACTCAGCATGCTCCTTCTCCCTTAATAAACTTTGATTTTGTTACACAAGCGAAACATGACATCTGTTGGAAACGGATAAGCAAAGTAAATAAATAAAAATCCACTTATTCAAATGGTTTAAATTTTTGTACACCTTTTCAGACTTTAAAACATGCCTATAATTATTTGTCTTTCCTTTAAAAACAAACAAAAAAACCCCATAAATGGAGTCCTAGCAGTATGTTACTCTGTGCTGCTTCTGGGTTCTGGTTACAAACAATTAAGAAACTAGGGCATAATGAGAAAGGTGAAGAGGGATTAAATAATTAATTTTAGGCCTGGATGGCCTAACCTAGTTTACTTCGCATGTCCATAAAAGGCCACCAAGTACATCTGACAACCTGGAGAAGGGAACTAACTTGACCAAAGGGACAAAGCTTCTGCTACCCAATGGGATGTGTGTAACGGTGCAGGTGCTATGAAGGAGTGCCTTTAGGTGTGTCAGGAAGTAGAGAGGCCCGGGTGGTCAGGTGGTCACCTGCAGGGCATTAAGTCAATAAATCCCACAGTCAGCAGGCTGAAATGCCTAATAGAGCTTTTACTTCCCTGCTGTTAACATCTTGTAGATAGTATTGATAAACGGAAAGGCCAAGAGCAACTGACACACGCTGTGTTGAAACTCACTCAAGCACATATTTACAATCCCGTTAAAAATGACTCACAGAGGAGGTCCGGGGCACATTCATCAGTTCTCAGTCTGCACAAAGAATATCCTTTCAACCCTTCTACCCACCTTCCTCAGACCATTAGAGTACTTAGGTATGTAAGGCTATTTATTCATTTATAAATGTCTCAACATTGCTTAATTTATTCCAGATTCAAATCTTCATTAAGCATCGCTCCTCAGAGCCAGATGGGAGGTGGATAGTCCACTAGAGAGAAGTACATGTATCTTGCTTTTGTCCAGTAACTTTATGGTTTTGGAGCATTTTTTAAAAAACCTCGTATTTTATGAGTTCCTTGAGTCTTTAACAAAAAGATAATTAAGAATATTTAAATTCATTAAAGCAATTGGGAATGTCCTTATTGATACCAAGGAGAAGAGCAAGCTGCTATCTTCTGATGAGTCAGTAAATACTCAAACTAAAAACAATTATGGCGGCAGAGCAACAATAAATGACACGGCAAAGCCGACTTTCATGAATCTTCAGGGTGGTAACAAAAGCTACATGATTAAGTACAAGATTCAGGACTGAATTTGGAGTTGAAGGATAGAGTAACATTAATGTGTAGGAATCTCCATGTTTGCACTGAATCAAAGAATGTAGAGAACTGTCCAATGTGAATTATCTGTGCTTAACATTTTTTCATGGATTTATATTCATACCTTGTCTCAGAAAGGAATTATGGAAGCTATAGATAAAAATCATAAAATAAACATTTTCTGGAAAACTACATTGTTGTAGAGACATATAAAAGCTCAACGTTTTATTTTAAAGGATGTAGAAACTATTTTTTCTCTATCCCTGTGGCCCTTGCGCAAAGAAAGATATGGAAAGAAAAAAAAGCTAAGTGTTCTTAAAAAATACTTTAAATAGTTTGCTTCTTCTAACTATTTAGAGGTTATTGCCATTGAACAGATTGTTAGACACTGAACAATAAACAATAGATTGTTTAAAAAGTAGATGTATTTGCTTTCTATATATTTTACTTAAGTGGTGAGTAGCCAAAAATTCTCAACATCTATGCTTCTCGGACTTTATTCAGACATGACACCAGGTCAACGCGCGCGCGCATACACACACACACACAAACACACACGCCTTAATTAGACAGTTTACCAGCCAATATCACCACCTAGTTAGAGCATATTCATTATTTTCTTACTAAAATGGCTTCATGCCAAGAGGCACAAATGATGTATTATTTTTCTAAAAAACTTCTACATTTATTTATATAATCCTTCACAAATTACAACGTGTTTTCACACACATTACTCACTGAAGGCCCCACCTGACTTGAGGAACACATAAATGCCTACTGCTGTCTTGTCACTCTTACTCATTTTCCACCTTTAAGAAAAAGAAATGCCCCCAAATGACCAAAAATTGACCTAAAAAGCCACGTCCAAATAGTCACTCTTTTTAGGGCCACTTGGTTAGAAAGAAATCATGCGAACAGGCCACGGTTTGCTTCTTCAGCAGATAATTTAATGTAAAGTTTACCATGGCTAAAAAGCAGCACGTTCAAGAACTACAGAAAGCAGTCATTTTACCCACCTTTTCCCTTCCCTAAAATAGATGAGAATTTGCCTTTCAGATCTGAAACCATGGGCCTATATCTAGTTTACATTTAACAATGCTCACTTAGGAAAACTTAGGCTGTGTAACAAGTGAGAACTTAACCTGCTGTTTGTGCAGAAATCAGAATTAGAAAACTGTAAAAACTATAAAAAGCTGTCACTGATTTTTAAAAAAAATGGAACAGTTACTGATTTCACTCCCAACCCCTTCCAGTTACCAAGAGAAAATTGTCACAATCCGACATAAGTACTGATTTCTTAAAAAATCAATACTTCTGTTTAATTCAATATGAAATGAATCTATGTCTACATCCAGGTCAGGTGGGGATTACTCTTTCTCATCTCCCCTGATCCAGGCTGGACTTTCTCTTACCCTATCCTGGTCTCCAATTTTCTCCTTTCTGAGACTCCAGCTACCAACCTTGCCTCATTAAACTTCCTATAGTTCTGATCTTGTCTGTCCCTCACAAACTTCCCTGGAGCTCCAATACTTAGAAAATCGTCTCAACATCTCCCTGAGATTTTCAAGGGTGTCCACGTGGCATCCAAACGAATTTTTCAGCTCTTTGTACTCCCTCTGGATTCTATTCAAAATAAACCTCGGTCCTTCCTCATCTCCCCACACATCCCTGCCTTGAAATGCTCTCCCATCCTCTCAGTATCAAATTTCGCTCATTCTTCAAGGCCAAGGTCAAATGCCGCCTCCTCCAGGCAGCCTTCCCAGATGCCTCCCAACAATTCTATCAATGGCTAATTTTCATCGAGCATGGAATGTGTACAAGGCCCAGTGTAAGCACTTGATGTGTATGAATTCACTGACTCCTTATAGAGATCCTAACACATGGGTAATGAATATCATCCCCAAGATATATAGATGAGGACACAAGTGGAGAAACAACCACTGCTCCTGAAAAAATGAGCTTCCTTTCCATTCAAATGCCATAATGGGAGAAAGAGCTAAGACTTGCAGAAATGAACAAGACCAATTCTTCCTGAAAAAATGGGTAACAATGAACAGTATTTATAATGCTGAAGAAAACCATGCACCTGTTGTGTTATTGCTGTCACTTTAACCCCTCATGCCTATTTTTGGAGGCCTCTAAAGGGCTCTAACTTTTCCTTCAGTATACCTGAGTGGTAATGTGAAGACGACCAGGATGATTTTTGAAAAAAACATTTCCCACTGGGCAAAACTGCCATTATAAACTGAAAATATGATGGAAATACAGTGACACTTTTAGACCTGGGTTTTCTCTAAGCAAACAACAGACAAATGTGCTAAAGGAGGAAACAGGAAATTTTTATTGGAACCAGCTTTAGTAATTAGTCGTGTTAGATGAATGAGGTTTGGGAGACCCCTTTGTGTATGGCTGGGAACCATCAGGCCATATTTGCACACTTCCTAGCATGGTGGGCTGACACTTCCCCTCGACAGTAAGTTAAACAGAAATTCCCCAAGCCCGCCATCATTCTGCTGAACTCGCTGATCTTAGCGGCTGAGCATGGGTGATTGGGTCGGAGCAGGATGTGACTGTGTGATTACTTCCATCTTCCCTTTGCTCTGTCCTCACAGTGGGAACCCTCGTGCTTCCTGCCTTCTTTGCAATGTGCTTCCAAAATCAGGACTCAAGGCAAATGTTACATGGATTTACCTCTTAAATAAAATTCTAAGGAACTGGAGGAATGTAAGAAAATTCAAGCATTTTCCAGATTCCTTGGATTCCCTCAACTATGAAGACTTAGGAATAAAGATTTATGGAAATGCTGATGCCTTTACAGCCACGAAGAAGCAGGTTAGCTATGTTTTGTGAAGGTAGATCTAAACCAAGATTCATTCCCCTTCAAATGGAGGAAGACTCTATTGCTTCTCCTGCCTCTGTCAAGGTGGCCCATTTTACGGAACTGTCCTACAGCTGGGCCCCAACAGCCCATCTCAACCTGGCAGGTGGGTTCCACGGGGCAGAGAAGCAAACCACTGCCTCAAAACACTTGATCGCTGCAGCTCTCAGCCTTGGATACAGGGAGGCATCACCTTGGTGAGCTTTCTAAAACCATCAACCACCACCCACTTCAGGTATTCTGATTTTCTCTGTCTAGGGGAGACCTGGACAGCATCTTTTTAAAAAAGCCCCCTAAGTGAATTCAAGGGTAGCCAGGGTTGAGGACCACTGAACCAGACAACATTTCTTCCCAAGTTATCCTAATGGCCTTCCCTCTGATAACCCCTTCTCCTCCCTGCCCCCAAGAAATCCATACTCGTCCAAAAGGTCCCTGAGCCCTGGATTGGTTTGTATGAAATATATCATTCATTATGTTGCTCCTCTGCTTAGAATTCTTCAGTGACTCTCCACTGCCTTTCAGATACAATCCGGACTCCTCAGCAGACCCACAGCCCTCTTAATTTGGCCTCCGCCTGGCCATTCTGCTCCTGGAAGGCCTCCAAATGCCAGCGCTGCTCCGCTCTTACTGAATTCTTGGGGTTCCCAGGATAGACATGCCCTCTTGCACCTCAGACTCTTAATCTCTTCTCTCTCCTTCTCCAGTTCCCCTTCTGCACCCCATCAAGCTCTCTCCCCCACCTTCCCTAGTGCGGGCGAGGGGTACCTACCATAAACTTCTTAATTCATCTGTATAGCTTGAGTGAGAGACTATTTTTGCCACATTGGAAGCATGCATACATTTGTTTGAAGGACCTAGAAACACTCCATGAAAATTTCCCTTTCTCCAAAAACAGGTTAACAACTAGGACTTCAACCCCTGTCTCTTTGCAATTAATAACAATAAACATTCCATACACACACCCTGCCAGAGACTGGTAATCAGGAGCTACCTGTGTAAAATTCCTAGTTGGCTTAAGTCAGATAGCAGAATGTATATATTAATATTTATTAAACTCTTCTGTTATCTAATCACAGCAAAGATTCTGACTAGCAACTAGCAACATTCCTACCCTCAGGTGCCTAAAAAAATTCTAAACATCTGCTGTGCCTATGCTGAAAGAAACCATTTAGGAAGCTTCTGGAAGACCGGGCAATACTAATTAAGTTTCTCAGCCCATCTGGCCTCACGGTAGCTGACCCAAATCCACCTTTAGATATGTGCCAGCATAGCCACACGTTTATGTGAAGCCAATCGTCCTTCACGTCCCCCCTCAATTCAGTATTTATTTACTGGGCATCTACTATCTGTGCTGCCAGCTGGGCTTAGGGATAACCAAAGACAGCGTCCTGCCCCGAAGCAGGAAGCCAAAGGGAAAGGTAATTCACAGTTGAGTACATGGTGTCAGATGATCCTCTACTTAGGAACAGCTGGATTCCTAAGGGCTATTCTGAGATCCATGTGTTCAAGCCCCAAGTGACCCTATACAGGCAGCACCAGAGTCCCCATGTCACACGTGAAGAGCAAAATTCTAACAACAGCCCACAAGCCCTTGCTCCCTCCTATACCCCGTCACACCATCTCCCTCCGGCTAACGGACCCAGCCCTACAGGCCTCTTCTCCCCTACCCTGTGCTCCCTTTTCCTGCTTTATTTTTTCTTATTATGCTTACTCTGTCTCTCCCCTCTGTAAACTCCCAAAGGGCAAGCTTCTTTGCCTGTTTTACTCTCTGCTGTATCCCAAGCACCTACAACAGTGTGGGGCACAGAGCAGTTTGTTCACTACATAAATATTACATAAATAAATAAATCGCAATATGGTTTTTCTTCTAGTGAAGTGTTCTTCTTACTTTTTCAGGCCAGGATCTACAATAAGAAGCACATTATATATATGCATGCATGTGTGTGTGTATAAATATGCACACATTCATGTACACAAACACGTGTGTATATATAAACATGTGTCAAACAAATTTCCCCACATAGCATTTACAGTAAGTAATGCTGTCTTACATTTTTCTATTCTATTTTAAAAAATGCTATTTGTTACCTCCCAAAACAACCCATTTGAAATTCACTATTCTCATGCAGCTTTTTCTTACAGAGAAAGAAAAATAAAAAAGGAAGAAAGAGAAAGAATAAACTAAGACACTTCTGTATAGTACAGAGGGGGCTGTACACAGGAAAGACAGGTATGAATTCAGAGATGGAGGGGAGGGGGTTCTCCAGCACTCATTTTCATGCTCTGCCTTATTTAAGGAGGTTGTGATCTTTCACTTAAAGACTGGATTGTGGGAGAGGAGATCTGGAGGAAAAGAGACAGAATAAACTCAGTGGAGAGCTGGCAAAGCACAGAGCAGGTGTGTGTGAAGGAATGGTAAGCAGTCTCGATTTCCTGTAACACAGAACAAAGAGGAGGCAGGAAGGGGAAAGCAGGTTATCTCACAGAGCGGACATGAGCACTCCATCTGAGTGTCCCAAGTTCCCTCTAATAATCCATCACAGAAAGGGGTCAAAGTATTACCTGCAACAGGTCATGAAAACAGGTCCAGGAAAGAATTCATTGCTTAGTTAAGTAGCCTTAAGAAAATAATCTCTCTGGACCGGATTCCTCATCTTTAAAATCTGGGATTGCCATAGGCTTTGTAAATTCCCTACGTTTCTGACTCTAAGAATTCCTTTATGCCCATTTCTCCTGCTCGCTAAGATAGCATTAAAATAGGTTCCATTTCTACTGTTAATTTTCCAGATTTATCATCAACTACATGGAGACATCCTTCTTCCCTCAAAAAATTGGATCAGTAGTAACTGCTTTGAGTTCCCCAATTTTGTAAATTTACTGAAGTTTATTGCTAAAACATCTAATTTGTTTCTTAATAGATCAATTTCTTGATTTGTCCCACAAAGCCTATGTTCATATTACAGAGAACTCAAAACCTTAGATGTTTTTGCATGTGTGTCTACAGCCCTCAAACTAAAACTAATCTTTTAGTTAGGAAGAAAACACTTCAACCCACAGAAAACTCTTGAGTTTTATTTTGCTTACTGATCTTGTACGTTTGTGTTTCAGTTAATAGCACTATTCTGGTATATACCGAATCCGTGAATTGGGCTGGAATGCATCTTGGAACTTTTTACTTTTTTTTTCCCTCTTTACAAATGAAGAAGCTGGTCTAAAGTTTAGGTAATTTGCTTAAAGTCCCAGAGCTACCCAGCCCTCTCTCCCAGGTGAGAGAACTTTCTGCACCCTGCAGTCTTGCCTACAAAGATTACTCTCACTTTTAAATCACTGGACTGTTTTTCAGTACAAGTAAGAACGGGGAGTTTTGAGGGCGTTCTCTTTCTAAGGCTTTTTCCCCCCTCCGGCTTGAGGTTTGGAGGCAGATATGTTGCTTTCTAGTAAAGAATATTCCTAGAAATAATATACAGGAGGGAAAATGACCCATTTTCCCCAAAGATGTGATGACAACTTAATAAATGGTTCTGCTTTGAAAGAAGGGAACCTTGGGACCCACAAGGCAAACCTACACCTGAAATTCTGCACAGAAGGCCACACTCCAGCTATGCAGAAATGAAATCAATTGAAATCCCCTTTGGGGACCATTTAGGTCAAGTGTTTGCAAAACACTGTTTTTTAACACACAAACCAGGAAAAAGGCAAGTAGCTCACATCAAAAAATATGTGCCCTTCCCCTGCAAAGGCAAACAGCTCGGTATGAATTTAAGTCCAGGCATGACCAGGCACTATCAGGAACTCCAGACTTGAGCTGATCCACTTACTTCCAGGAACAGAAAACTTCTCCCAATGAATCAAAAATTGGCACTGACTACCCAGCACAAAAAGAGTCAAACTGAAATTAAAATAAACTATTAAGGAAATAGATACTGCATCATTACATCTTCCTACTTCATTTCAATCTGGGGCAGGGTGAAAAAACTTTCGTTTACACACACATACGTACACTCACACTCTCTCACACTTTTAGTATTCTACATCAAACATTTATGCATTTCAAACCATGCATTGCTATGGCTCTTAAAATACTAAGCTCTTTAAAGATGATAATTGGATAGATTAAAATAACAACTTCAAGAAAGGAAACCACCTAGATAACATAGTTTTGAGGGTCCTTGTTTTTCTGAGTTTCATTTTTTTCAGTAAGTGAAGCCAATGTTTTAAGATTATATAACCCACTTTCTAACTTATTTTTTCAAGGCAAAAATACCTGGTTACAAACCTAAAATAACACCCACCCCCTTATCTCCCCAGTGAAAGGTTGACAGGCTCATCAAGTCTTTTTTTTTAAATGTATGTTAGCAAAGCTTATTCTACTAAGCACCCTCTCCCCAATCTTTGACTTTTGCCCTAAGTTCTACAGTATTACAGCACAGCAAAGATAAAGTACTGTGCAAATTGTAGTGCTACAAAAACCTTAAGTTAGAAATAAAAGGAATAGTGAGGAATTCTAAAGAAATCACTCATCTTTCAGTCCATTCTCACAGAGAAAAAAAAAATCAAAAATAGAATGAAACACCCAGCAGCTTTATCAAAGACCAATGAAAATTAAAAAATGGCAGACACTGGTTAATGCAAGCAGCTTAGAGCCACTCCTATGTCTAACTTCAAACAGGAAACATTGCAGGCAGACCTTGCTTTATTGTACTTCACAGATACTGCAGTCTTTACAAATTGAAGGCTTGTGGCAACCCTGCATTGATCAATACTATTCGGGATGCTTTTCCAACAGCATTTAAAAAAAAATTAAGGTATATATACTGTTTTTTAGACATAACGCTATTTCACACTTAACAGACTACAGTAAAATGTAAACATAACGTTTATGTGCACCGGGAAACCAAAAAATTCATGTGACTCGCTTTACCAGGAGGCCTGGAACCAAACATGCAATACCTCCAAGGTATGCCTGTGTTCAACCTGACTTTCTCAGTTTTGTGCAAAAGGTGAGTAAGAAAAATAAGGATTATTGTCTTCCAGGTGAGCTAAAGAATTATCTTCATCAAAATTGCTTATGAGACACTCAGCCCCCCAAACACACAATCTACTGGTCAAAAGTTGATTCAGGTACATTTGTTTAGTTTAGGAACGTTACTGGTTTTATAACATATGTTTTCCCTACAAGCACATTGAGATCCTCATTTTGTTGCTTCTCTGTTTTGCTTACACATGTGGGCAGGAAGGGGTTCCACTCAGTTCACATACGACCTTGGACTAGTTACTGAACTTCCAGGCAACTCAGCTGCCCCTCAGTAGGGAAGAGGCAATGTTTTTCCAGGCTGCCTTTGCAAAGTTCTGGAATTTCCCACGGAATGACTTTAACAAATGCACAAGCACAAGACAAGATCCCTTTTTGATACTATACAGTTTGATGTCCTTTCTGAGCTGAAGAGGGAGGTGAAAATGATTTCACAATTTCAGGATTTCAGCATCTTCTATCTACTTTGTCACCTGAGTGTGACAAAGGGCATGGCACAGCTGGAGTACAGCCCTGGGCATGGGCCACAGGCCATTTTGCCTCCCAGGTCTCTTCCTCTAAGGCTTCCGGAGTGCTGCAGCCTGGGAAAGGCTACAACCTCAGGGCGTGGAAAACTTTTGTCCCTCAGACATCCTCTAGAGACTCCTGCAAGGAGGAGGAAGGCGCCTTTCTGTCGAGCGGCAGGAAGCAGCCTCCAGCCCTCCCGGCAGGACACTCAGAGGTGGGGCAGGGATGAGAACACAATGTGGAGGGGAGGTGTCTAAGGCATCTGAGGACTGGGCTGCACTGACCTCAGACTTCAATTAGCCTTTGATTTTGCTCCTGGGGGCGGGGTGGGGGGTAAGACAGAAGAAGGCTACTGAGTTGTGATCTATGTGGGTGAACTATGAAGCTCACCAGTAGCAGAATGAAAACCAAGGATGAAGGATTAAGAGAGACTGATTCATACTGGGTTCTGGCCCGACTTTACCAGGAATAATATTTTACCTCTTGGTGCCCAAGAACACTATTTCCTCACAGGTAGGCATTTTCCAGATGCCATTCAAAATGTTTCCAGTGACATCTGGGAGAAAAGTTTCCCTTAGAAATATAATTTTGGAATCCTTTCACTGAAGACAGCTTGGTTCAGCACAATCAATAGAGGCTAGGAAATGGTATCCCAACCCCCTTCTCCAAATATTAAAGGCTCTGGTCCTCCATGCATGAGGCCCCTTAGAGGGGACGCAGAAACCACTCATTTGTCAATCCCGGACTGAACATTATATCTCCTGACCTACCAGCACAAGCCTCCTAGGAAACCACAAAGTTACCGCAAGGCTCTACTTGGCCACTAAATATTGTTTCCTCCATTGAACCAACTCCTGCCAAATATACATCCATAACTGGAATCTACAGCCACAGAAACCTGGTTGAAATCCTAGCTCCACCTTGTACAATGAGTGATCTTAGGCAAGATATTTAACTCCCGCAAGCCTTAGACTCCTCATTTGTAAAATGGGAATAATTATACCTACCTTGTGGAGCTGCCGTGAAGATTAACTGTGACAATGAAAGCAAACGTCAGGATGAATTTTAGCTTCTATGCTGTTGTTACTGTTCTGCCAAGTCTATGGATTCTTTATAAAAATTAAAGGTTTTTTCCACACTAGAGTAGACTAACTGTTGCTTGTGAGAGACTATAAACATGTATATATACTTTATATATACTTTATTTATATATGTTATAAATACACACACACACACACACATACACATATACACACCCTAAATATGCAGGTCTTTCTTCCTGACCATTGTTAATTAGGATGGCAAGAAGGCCTAGTAGACCTAATTAAAGAATTCCCGGCAGGACTAGACCCTATTCCTTATCATTGATCATGATAATCCTTAACAATAACACAGGATCCCCAAAGGAAAAGTGCAAACAGACAGGAAGAGTCTTTCTCAGCTGGGAATTAACCCTTTTTACATTAATTAGATTTCTGACTAGTTTTGGGTTGAAAGAAAACACCACTGATTGTACTCACTCCAGCCATCCATTCCTATAAAACATATTTTAACCCTACAGCGCTGTCTTCCTTAAAGGAGTAAGAATTACCCTTCAAGTCTCAGAATTCCTCCCTACACAATGGTCACACAATCGGATACAAAGACAATTGTCAAAGTCCACTCCAGAAAAGCATTTTCCTCCTAATTTCACAGCCATGTTAAAGAGGCACTTGGGTCTGTGCTTTTTAGGACATGGTGTTGGATACTGACACTTTATGGCTGGGCATTAGTTCACCCTGACCACCACGGTGAGGACAATCTTTGGTTTCTTGAATGCTGTATAGATTATTCCTTTGTATTGTAGCCCCACAACTCCAAAGTAAGTACCTTAGAGGTAAATCCTGTTAAAATGAGCGCCTCAGAGAAACTCAGAGGAATGACTAGGTTTGGAAATTAAATTCTCTCTCCTCCACTAGATCCCAACTCCTATATTCCTAAGCGTTGGACTAAGCCAACTTTAAAAAAGAAAAATCACCTTTCTCCCCAGGTCTGCTTTATAATTTCAAGAACAGGCTTGGCATGACGTGAGCCTCCCTACCAGTTACACCATGGGCCAGCTTGTGCGGTAATGTTCTGAAGCACCGAGCATTTGGTCTTTAGTGATTTGGCTATGTTCAGGGAGGAAGGGGAAACATCTGAAGTTATTTTTACTTTTGCAAGTCTTCTGGTTGTACAGGGTGAATACTAGGGTGGGTCAAGTATTGTCTGGAACCTTCAGAGTTCTTTTTTTTTTTTTTTTGCATGGCCTCATTTCCGTCTTCCTGTTGCTGGGAAGGAGAGCTAAGCATGAGAAACGCGTGTTTACAATACTGGACCATCCTGTCCAGCACAAGGCTCTCTTCAAAAAAAGTATGATTCACTTCACCCACTGTACTTTGGATGCCCCATTCTTCTGAATCAAATCATCCTTCCCTGAATATTTTCAAATTGCATATTTACTAGCCTAAGTCATAAAAATACCACCCTCATTTGAATTGCATCATGGCTTAAAATCTCCATGGGGACACCAAGGGAAACCCAAGTACTTATTTTTGTATTTGAAACCACCTCTTAGAATCCCACCAAGCCTCTGATTGGAAGGCATCTCACTCTAGCCTCCCATACCCCCTTCAAAGCCCCACACTAGTTTTTACACATAAGAGTTTAAGTACTATCTACATTTTTCAATCACTTCACAGTGGTAACTTGTTTAATTATAAAATGTTTTTCTATTAATCTATATATTTTCCAGAAGCAACCAAACATCCCTTTTTTTATGTGAAAAAGCCCTTAAGCTTCACTTGGTCTGTGGTTTTTGAACTACAATATAGAACAACAACAAAACAAACAAAAACTCTTTAGTTTTAAGGGGCATCATGTCATCTTTGCTGTAGGACTATAGGTAAATCCTTTGATTTGTCCAGTGTATTAAAATTTGGAACACTGCCTTCAATTAACCATAATTCATTACTTAACTGTTAAACCTTTTCAGTCTTTACGGAGTTAAATGGTGTTTCTCATTAGATCTACAATTAGGAAGTTAGGCACAGGTAATTCACTGAAATGACATTTCTCATCTACCCTAGGGAAAGATTAAATTGGAAGCTATTTAATCTGATTCTGTGGAGTAAGGAAACCAAGTCAGACTCCTTTCTTGAGCATCCAGCCAGTTTTGTGTAAGGTGTCACTCAGCCTGAATTAAAATAAAATCTGTTTTTGTCAAAAGCAAATTTTTAAAAACAGCTGGGAGAGAAAGTCAGTCTGCTGAGCTTCATTTTAAACTCTGAACAGTAGTGCTAATGAAAAAAGTGTGCACCCCAGGTTTGGGCCATGCTGTAAATCTAGCAGGCCACAATAAAAGTTAATACATGCAATGGCCAACATTTTCTCAGATAACGTCTCGAAGTAACGTCTGAAGGCACATCTGCTAACTATTCGACACTCATTTCCCAGGACTTTAGTTCTATTAGAGGGGCTATTGACTTACAGGGCACCCCTCTGACCATCTGCTGCAGTCTGCAAGCCAAGATGGCACTGGGTGCCTCCATTACTTTCACACTTATGGTCGGCAAATTATCTCTGCAGAGGACCAGCCTGCAGTCCAGATGGATGCTCAATTACAACCTCTTGGAGCTGCTGATAGATTTACATCCAGAGTTCTGCTGGGCTATTATTTCCCCTCATCCCTTCAGCAAACAGAGTTTTGCAAAAAATGTAATCTGAGACAGTATTCTGCCTTCTCCAGAGCTGTGATTTTTTTTCCCACCCAAATGCGTCATACACGCCATCCTCATGAATCTTTCGGTAACCGATGGCTGTGCCTGGGCTGCATTCCTCCACCTCAAGCGCAATCGCTGAGGAAGCCTCTGAATCCTAAGAATTTACCCATTTCCTAACCGAGTTGCGTGTAAAATGACTCGGTCAAAGCAAGCGTGGGGCAAGGTTTTCTTCTCCACAGTGCAGATTAATGACTACACAGAGGGGTTTCCTTCTACAGCAATTAGCATATTGAGTATTTACTGAACCATAGTCCCAGACACTGTATTAGCTCGTTTGATCCTCAGCACCTCCCCGCGCGGTATACACGTTACTACCCTCACGTTGCAGATAAAGGAGATACAGAGAGGTCGTGTCACTTTCCGGATTCGCTCAGCTAGCAGGCTGCAGACTCAGGATTCCCACCGCGCGGACCTCACCCCGGGTCCGCTCTGACTCCCCACATGACCCGGGCTGCGCGCTGGAGGATCGCGCCAAGACTGTAGTTACACGTGGCGGCGTCTGTTTGCGCCGGCCAGAGGTGTAACTCCTGAAGAATCAAAGGCTCGGCCCGAGACGTTGGAGGTGTGGACAGGGGCACAGAGTGGGGCATGGGTCTAAACAGCCTTCACCTTGTTACAAAAAAATTCAGATAGGGCGGCGTGCTTCCTTCCTGTCGCCGGCCCCGGGACTCTGGCGCGCGGGCGCCTCCTCCCGAGCTAAGGGCGTGGGCATTTCCATGGGGCATTTTAGGAAACCCAGACCAACGGCCCAGCACGTGAAGGCACACTGCAGCCTTCCAGCAGGCGCCCCCACATGCAAGCGCTGGGGCTGGCTAAACAGCTCCAACGCTCTCCTGGCCCGGCAACCACCAAAGAGAGACTTCCCTGGCTAAGCCTGTTATTTTTCAGCATTTAAAATATTTCAACAAAAACGGCTGGAAACTAAGACAATTTTTTGGTGAATTTACTTTCAAGTAGTTAAACAACAACAACAACAACGACCACTATGGTCTAAACAACAACAACGACGACGACGACGACGACGACGATGACGACGACCACTATGGTCTGAACATTCCTAAGTAATAGACTCTCAAGGGGAGTCAGCGTTGATTTTTGTACTTGGATGGTGAAGGACAGCCAGTACGGAGCCCGGAACGGTCCCCGAAGGCGAGAGTGGAAAGGAGGTCGCGCCGCGCCCCTTGGAGTCAGAGGCCACAGCCTGGGATTTAGAATAAGAATTATAGGGCCGCTAGTTCGGCTGGGCAGGAAGCCAATCAACCCTGAGCCCCCAGGCCGGCCTTCGCCCGGAGCCTAGGCTGGAAGCTAATGTGGTTTCACTTCATCAGTCACGGTCGCCCCTCAGCCCGCAGCCCTTCCCGGAGCCCACCCAGAGCACCAGCCCGCTGTCCCCAGGAGTCATTACCCGAGATTAAGACCTCCCTCCCCGGACTACGACCCTTGTTTTCCCCACACTCCACCTCCTCCACTCCAAGAAACTCGGGCGACTCGGTTCCGAGTCTCCTCGGACAGCGCTGCAAAAGCACAGAACGTCAGGCATCGACTTGACAAGGCAGGGTGACATTTCCTCCGAGGCAGGTCCCCTCCGCAGCTGGCTCCCGAAGCCGGCCCGACGGCAAGGCACAAATCTAGCTTACGTGTTAGGATCATGGTGTCCGGCTTCTCTCTGCACATCAAGCGCTGCGGGGGACGACAGGCGCGCAGGGGGAAATCGAGGCAGCACCAGGCAGCTCTGCTCCAGCGCCGGGACCCACGGCGGCACTTAAGACGTGCGCCCTGGTGGTCCTCAGCGCATCCTTGATCGCCACTCCGTGCCCCTCGCCAAGGCCCCAGAAAGCAGGCGGAGTTTTCCAGAGATCGAAAAGGGACAGTGCTCAGGGAGCAGGGCGAGAAGCCCGGGAGCGGGGGCTCCTGCCGCAGGGGAGTTCGGCCATGACAAGGATCGGAGAGAAGCTCCTTCGCAGAAGCGGCTGGAGCGCTCTGCCTCCCGCGTAGCCTGCTGGCCTCGCCCGGCTGAAGCAGCACTCACCCACGAGGGGAGGGACCAGGCCCGGCGGGTCGCCTCCTCCTCGCCGCCAGTGTCGCCAGCAGGGGCCTCTCGCAATTCTCAAGCCCCACCTCGCTCCCCCGGCCCCGCCCTTCAATGCCCCGCCCCTCACTGCCCCACCCCGGCCCGGTCCCTGTCTGCCCTGCCTCTCGCCTCCTCCCCACTGCAGGGCTGGCCCGCCACCTCCTCAAGCAGTCCCCTGGCCCCGCCCCTCCTGGCCCCTTCCCGCTCCTCCTCCGCCCGGGGCTGGAATGCTTTGCCCCTGCCTGAGGTCTGCAGGGGGAAGCGCCTACAAGTCTCCAACTATTGGCCTAGCGGGGCAAAGGCAAAGGTTAGACCCACAAGGCATTTACTTGCTAGTGAGGTTTGGGCGCCACACTGGGACAACGCGCACTTTCACTGTATCTTTTTACTGGTAGATTTGCACACTTTTTTTTTTTTTAAACCTATGTCATTCTGCCCTTCATCCTGGTAGGAACCGCATAAATTCCTGGGAATGGAGACGAAGTGGGGAAGAGAGGGTGTATGAGTGTTTCCACACCTTTAAATGGGAAGAAGTGTACCTGTCCCTCGGACATTCATCATTCACTGCTGAAGAGTGCAGGAATACAGAGCCAATGTAAGTAGTTGACATTGCTGTAGAGAGGGACAGCTCTTACTCAGCACGTGTTGAATCCGCTGTGTGCAGTCATAGCCAGTGTTTTCCAAACCACGGCCCATGGGCTATAACCCAATGCAGCTCCTGTAACTGGTAGAGTGGACTGTAGTCTGCAGAATTATAATCTCTCATGTTGAGAATCTGCATTTTTTTACGAGCCCTCAGGCGATTCTGATGCACTGTAATTTGAAGGCCCCTTATATAAAAGGAAGCCTCATTTTAAAAGATCACAAGTGACTGCAATACCTAAAATTTTTAAATACTCAGAATTGCGTGAAAATTTACTTTGGGGCTAATTGATGCTTTCTGCCTATTACCTCTGGGTAAACAAAACTACTAACAAAAACTCATTCATTCAACAAGTATATCCAGAGCATTTATTCACCATGTACCAAACACTGTTCCAGGCTCTGGAGATAAAGCAGTGAGCAAAAAAGATAAATTTCCCTTCCCTCTGGATTTACTTCCTAGTGGGGAAGATGCACAATAAGCAAAATAAGTAAGTGAAGTATATATAGTGTCTTAGATGGAGGTGTATAAAGCAGAGGAGGGGACACAAAACCTTAGAGCTAAGTCTGTTTTTAAATAGGGTTAAATACAAATGGGAAAATTTAGTCTCTTAATTATAGTTTAAAATGGACTGATTTCATAGCCATGTCTTAGATTACACACACAAGATTCTTTTTCACCCTACTTTTTCAAAAATAAAATAAAAATGCTCACTCCACCACTGACTCCCTAATTTACCCAAAGCAGAACTGGGCTCTGAAGAGTGGCATCTCAGGGGTGCATGGGGCTCCTCTACTTAACAGGTATTTCCAGGGCTTTGACCTGCTATAGCTGCTGGGGACACCGAGCTAAGCAAGGGCAGACCTGCCTCAGCCTGCTTAGAGTGTAAGTCTGCTGAGGAAACAACAGGGTCTTATGAAAAAGAGGTGCTGTGAAGGCCTGGGAAGTGGGGACCTGGCCTGGCCCAAGAAGACAAGAAGAGGGAACTTCCCTCTGAAGTCTGGGAGAACTGTCAAAATTCCCAGCGTTGCCAGCAAGGAGGAGTGTGATTCAGGGGAGGCTGGAAAAGTAAGGGCAAATTAATTCCCTGCAGGACTGTATTGAGGACGTTTTTTTTAAAATCCTTAACAGCAATAAATAATGAGAAGCCATTTTAATCGAAGAAGGCATCCTTTGATCAGATGTGCATTTTGAAAATTTCTCTCAGGATGCAGTGGGTACTTCAAACTTAGAACATAGGAATATGACTATATCTCCTAAACACACAAACTTTGCTTATTTGTTAACAATCCAAACCTTAAAAATATTTGTAATCTAAGCATCTCCTCCAAAGTATATCAGTTCTCAGAATAAGCTCTTAATGTTTATTATTAGCTGGGTGAAATTGTGTTTTAACTGAATTAGGTTTCCGGGAGTCCTGATGTGTGCCTCCCCACTACCACTAAGTATTCATCTTTCCAGAATAAAACCTGCCAATCTTCTTGTTTCTTCTTGTCAAGCCTCATTCCTTTCTCTTTGATTATTGATGTTGTCTTCTCTGGATCTTCTCTAATTTCACTCCACTTCTCTGGAGGTTTGTGGGATGTGGGATGCTCATTGTCTAATAACACTAATAACTCCAGACACACTTTCCTTGGTGATGCATTGGTTTGCATTTGGCCTTCCCTGAATGTCATCATCTTCCTTTCTTTGGCTTATTGATACAGCCTGTCAAATCCCAAATTCCATTTTATAAATTCTACTCCCATTAGAAATGGACATACTACATTTTGAAGACTGCTACAGTGATAGAACAGTGGTTGAAAGTTGGACTTTTGAACAGGCCACTTACCAGCTGTGTGATGAACACACTGTTTAGCCTCCCAAACTTCAGTTTCTTCATCTTTGAAAAAAAAGGTTGAAATAATGCGTATCTCACGAGGTTTTTAATGAGGATTGAGTAAGATCATGCACATCAGTGCTTAGCACATAATAAGCACTTGATGAAGCTAGACATTATTATTATTATATATTACTAAGCCATATATATAACAAAGCCATGCAATTTGTATTTAAATAATCATCCAGGAGAAGATGAAAACAAAGACAAGACCTTGACTTCAACCTTTGTGAATCTGAGAAGCCTTTACAAACTGGGGGAAGGAAGAAGTGGGAAAGTCATTAAGAGTTAAACAAACAGTGATCCTTTACCAGATGAAATAGGGAACCCAGGACAGCGCAGAGTCCTTCTTCTCCATTTAATCTACAACTCATCACCTTCATTTGTCTGTCATAGGAAGATGCCATGAGACTGGGCTTGTTAGCTGACACATGACATGAGATTTGGGTACTGAAACACTGGAGTCTTAAGCAGCAGGGATTAATGTAGCCCATTTCCCCACCAGCTGTATACCATACTCTGAAACCCCTTCAATACATGAGATTTATTAAACAACAACAACAACAACAACAACAACAACAACCACCCTACAAATTACACCAGGTTTTGTTTCTTTTGTTGCTGCCCTTAATTATCTGTTCTCAATGGCAGGTTAAAACAAACAATGAAGAAAGATTTGCCCTGAGGACATCTGCTGCTTTTCACTTCCCTAGGCACTCTTCCGCAGTTCTGGAGCATCAGCTTCCGGGAAGCTATTCACAGGGATAGCCACACCCTGTTCTCTACTTGACAGTCTTCACATTCAAGTGTCATACTACCAAGGCAAGAAAAAATCACATAGCCAACTCCTAAACTGCCTGACAGAAAGCTGAGTGACTTGAGTGGGTTACTCTCCGGTTCCTACTCTATTTTAACAAATGATATTAGATATCATTGCAATTGCCCAAGGGCACCCTCTTGCATTTTTCCTATTTTTTTTCCTATTAAAAAAAATAATAAAACTCAGGTGTCCGTAGGCACTCAGGCAGGTAATGCTGGCAAGGAAAAAAAGCTACGGTGGGGTGGTAAGAAGTGAGGAACCCAGGACCCCTCCAAGAGGGCAGTGCTACTGAGGCTCATTTGGCTGTTGGCTTGTGTTACAGCAACCCATTATTCTGGGTTTAAAGGTTTTTTTCAACAGCCCCTAGATTTCTAAATTTTTATACCACATGTCCCAATTTTTAGATGCTGGCAACCAATTAAAAAAAATTGAAACCCATTCCAAGTAATTTCAACTTTGGGCTTCATTTAGCCCTGTAGCAACTAGTTTAAGCCTTTGCTCCAGTGATATAAGCCAAGCAATCTCTTTGGAAATTTATTTCTCTCCCATAGGAACTAAAACACTCTTGTGCTTGGAGAATGTTGTAATGTAATTTGTGTTCAATGGAGCATTGTGAAATGAGTGCGGAAAATAGTTTATTTGTAATGTTCAAAGGAAATATGACAAACAGTAGAAAGTTGTGAAAATAATTTATAAACAGTATCCACTTCAGAGAAATAATTAAATTTGAAATTTAATGACTGGTCCTTAAAACATTTATTTATGGTTAATTTTCTGTGACCCAAGTCTGAGTTCTCCCACTGTCTAACCCTGGTATTTAGCCTTTTCAGAAATATTTGAAACTCAGATGCCAGGGATGTAGGATAGGGAAAGAGGAGAAAAAGAGAGGGTTTAGGAGCTGAAATAAATTAGCCTTCTTTTAATTCGACCTAGAATAGCTCTCATTCAGTCAGACCTTTTTTTAGACTACATATTTTGAACAACTAAAGTTTAAAATACGGAGAAGGTTACTTGGTCTATCAGTGACAGTTTTAGTTAAGAGGGGATAAGTCCCTTGTTCCTGCATAAATGTAATATAAATCTACTTTCTGGATAATCACTGAAGCCCCAAATATGAACCAGCCTGGCATAGAACTTTTATCATTTAACAAATATTTATTAAACCCTAGAAAAGCCAGTGTGCTGATGCAACAAAAATGAACAGTAATGACTAAGTCCTAGGATATCATGTACTGCATGGTGACTATAGTTAATAATACTGTACTACATATTTGAAAGTTGCTAAGAGAATAGATTTTGAAAGTTCTCACCACAAGAAAAAAAATTTTGCAATGATTTGTGGTGATAGATGTTAATCAGACTCATTGTGGTGATCATTTTGCAATATATACCTATACTGAATCATTACGTTTTACACCTAAAACTAATATAATGTTATATGTCCATTATATCCAAATTTTTAAAAACTTCAGTAAATGACAAAAAAAGAAAAAAAAAAGAACATAGAGGGCTTGGAGGAGAAAGCTCTTAGGTGAAAAGTCAAAACAGGTATGGTTCTGTGATAGTTCACTGGTGGGTTGGACATACTGAATTTTCAATCCTGATTTGAGAAATCAGTGGGCATTCTTTCCTAAGATAATTACTGTATTCACAGTAGATTCTCCTTTGAAAGGCTATTTCATTTAATAGCACAGGTAGTTGATCAGCCCAAGGCCTCACTGCTGAAAACAGCAGAGAAGTGACCCTGGGACACTAGTCAGTGCCTCTGCCGCCCCAATTTCCAGTGGATCTTCCATGAGGATTCTGATTTTTTCAAGAGGCCTCTGACAACATGAAGATCAAGCTAGGGAAAAGTAAAAATTGTGATTCTTTTTGAATCCACAAAAGAAACTGGGCTACTTCCTCATTGAATTCGCCAATTTTAATGGCATGCTTTTGATTCTTTATTCTGACATTTTCCTTGATTTAACAGGTTTTTTTTTTTTGAGCTTATAGCAAATAATTTATTGAAAGCTGAGGATGGACAACATTATTTTATAAGGACTGATAATATTTAATCTTTTGCTTTCTTATTATGTAAATTTTATGATTATAAAATACTTATAGCTAAAGTTTCAGAAATATGGAAAAGTATAAAGAAAAAATTAAACCTGCTTATAATCACACTACCAGAGGCAACTGCAGATGAATTACATTTTTATATCTTTCTTCCCAGTCTGTTTTTTAAGGACAGATACTTTATTGTACAAAATTGGGATCATAGTATATATTGTTTTGTAATATTTTATTTCACTTAACATACTTGAAGAATATGGCTTTTTATAGTTGCTCCATATTCTGTCTTATGGATACATAACAAATTAATCAACTAATGTTGAACTTTAGACTTTTCACCATTTTTTCTTTATTGAACATTATTGTATAATAAATTCTAAAGAACAAGAATGATAATTTCCTTGGGCATATTCACTTACTTTGAATTAAGAGGTCAAAGAGTATTAGAACATTTGATATGTACTTCCAGGCTGGCATCCATAAATTTTTTTTTTTATCTATTCTACATTTTCACCAGTGTTTAAATTTCTTTTCACATTAAGTATTGCCAGCATTATAATTTCTGTTTCTATTGCTATTTAATTAGCAAAAATATATTATCTCATTATTATTCAAGTCTACACTTGTTTGAATACTAAACTGGATAATTTTTTATTATAGTAAAACATCCATAACATAAAATTTATTTTAACCATTTTTAAGTCCACAGGTCAATAGCATGAAGTACATTCACACTGTTGGGCAACTATGATCACTAACCATCTCCAGAGCTTTTCCATCTTCCCCAGCTGAAGCTCTGTATCTATTTAACAATAATTCCCCATTCTCCTCCATCCCAGTCCCTGGTAACCACCGTTCTACTTGTTGGCTCTAGGAACTTCATTATTCCATGCACCTTATGTAAGTGTAATCATACAGTATTTGTCCTATTGTGTCTGGTCCTTTGTTATATTGGTTGAATATTTTCATGTTTATTAACAGGTGGTAATTTTTAGGTAATTAGGTAATTTAATTCTATAGCTCTTCTTTTTGATGAAGCGTTTTGTCTTTTCTTAAACATATTAACTATCTGTCATTTATTATAAAAATATTTTTACTAGTTTGTTAATTGCCTTTTACGCTTATTTATGACATTAAAAAACTAACAAGATTAAAACAAAATTCAAAGATCTTACTTATTTGTTCTTTTTAATGATTAACTAGAAATTTACTTAAATAGTTTTCCCTATATGGTATGAAGCCAGAAATGCTAAGACACAAAATCAGTTTACAAAACAAGGTCATTTAATGGGTGGGATTTTTGCTTTATTTCTAGTTACAGGTTTCATTGTTTACTCAAAGAAATATTCTAGCTGTCTTATTTGATTTTCCTATCTCCTCTAGCATCACAAATAGATGCCTTTATGCCTCCATAAAGATCCACTGCAAAAGGCTGGCAGAGTCAGGGTATAAGTTGGAGACCCAGAGGTACTGAATTTTTGAGAAACTTTTTGATTTTCAAATTTTCCATATGTATGTATGTGAGTGTGTGCATATATATCTACTGATAAATAAATCTTGGAGCACCTAAGAGGTTTCTGGAACTAAGTCCAATGCCAAGATAGCCATTTTTTAGCCTTTCACCTTGTGGGCAAAAAATTATTTTTAGTATTGCTCTCTATCTCCTTGTTCAAAAGAGCCATTCATGTGGTTCCTTCTAAATTCTGACTTTTAAATCAGTATCATTTGAAAGCAATCTGCTCAAAGAAAATTCTCTACCATAGTTTTGAAAGTCTACATGAAATCACTCATAAGTTTGTTTTCACTAAGGACATGGTTTGTGTTCATTTGAGTTGTAATGTGTTGCTTTTCTTCATAGTAGATTTGGTCTTAGAATAAAAAATAGTATGGCATGGGTTTGGGCAACTGCCTGAAAAATAATAAACAGTTCTTTTTCTCAGCTGCTAACTACAGCATGTTGGCCATTACAGTGTTATTTCTGGAAACCCCTACACAGCTCCAGATCATTAACTTACTTTAATGGCCAACAGGAGAATGAAGCTGCAGTTAGTCGTCAAGCTTGGCTTTTCATGCATAACTAACTCAGTCAGTTATCTCTTATGGATTTCGTTGAACTAAGCTGTGCAGGAGGGAACTGCAAGGCAACAAATAAGGCATTTTTAAAAGTAGTCCTGGCAATAAGAATCACACATTGTGAAAGACTGACGTTTGAGGATGTGTCAGGAGATAACAGACATGACTGGATCACTCTTACACAAATATTCTACTGTTGGACAAACAGATTTTTCTATACTGATTATGGTCATCTTTTTGATGGGTTGACATAACAAACATAAAATAAAAAGCAAAATAAAAATTAGAAAAGCCCACTGAATTTCATAACAGAATTCTCCAGATCTGAATTAGAAAAATGAATCTGTGAGGGTCCTTAAGTCCACGCATGGGTAGAACAAAGAATGCTGATCTAAATCATGTTCCTGACCTGGTCACATGTACTATCTGTGGCCTTGAGCTGCTCACATAATAATATCTCTTGCTCTTTGGTTTATTTTTAAAATATATATATACACACATATATAATATATGATATCCAATGAATTATATATTACATACATTGTATATAAGTATGTATATTTTATTATGTAGACATAAAAATAGATATAATTTACACAGCAAAACAAGGATACTGAATCATTTAAGGATTTTTAAGTTGAATACACAATATAATTTGGATCTGCATACTGTTATCACAGATAAGGAATTCAACTCTGAGAAGTTATGTAGCTTGCTTGATTTTTCTGCTAATAACAGGGAAGCAAGAACTTGAATCTGAGTCCCTCTGAAATGATAATCATGTCTAGGGCTTTAAAGTAAAACTAAGTGAACCTGGAGCAGGATTTCAGTTCTCCCCTTTCCTCAAATGTAAAATGAAGGGATTGGACCAGATGTTCTCTCAAGTCCCCTCAGCCACCTGCAGGCTCTAGTTTGTCCCGATTTATAGTGTAACACTGAATTTATATTCACATTCACTTCCTTGTATAGGGCTCTAATATATCCAACCTTAAAAATTCCACTAATTTTAAAAAAATGGTGGAAAAGAAGGAGCATCCAGTCAAGGCCATCAAGCCTCACACCAATTCAAAACAGAACACAGTGGCCCACTGAGTGTACTGCTGCAAATCCCAGGATGGCACAGGCTACGGTAGAACTCTTTTCTCTTGACAGCTGGTTTCTCATGTACCAAAGCAACATTTCTCAGAAATCCACAAGTAAAGCTTTTCTCCTCCCTGGACAACTCTCTTTACTATTACCGAGGCCTCACAAGGTATGTGGTGTGGTCCTTATACTTGCTCATGAAATTCAGACCATGCAGTTTGGTTTGGTAGAATTTCAAGGCTCTTCAACTCAAATGACCTTCTTAAAATCAAACTCTTCCTTTTCCTTTTTTTCTGTGTCACTGCTCTAATTTTCCAATTGTATTTTGATTTTAATCTTCCCACCCAGATTTTTAAACAGAGTGTTTCTATTTGTATGATTTCTTTCACACTTTTCATTAAGAGTAACTTTCCATTTTTCATACATTTAGTCTCTCTTCTAAATTTATTCTCCCTTCCAAGAAACGTATTATGATTATTATAAAAGAATATGAAACCACCATCCCCAAGTATTACTGATAGAACATTTTTTACCCATGCCTTTCCTCACAGCAACACAAACACTTTTAAAACAACTATCAAACTAATAAAAAGATGACAACATGTGTGCTGGCTGTCTTGTTTGTATGCACTACAACCTGCTACATCTGAGCCATTATCTGTATGGTGTGTAACAAAACTCTTCATTTGCACAGTGCTCTTAAATACAAATTTCATTTCCTATAACAGGAATTCCTATAGGAGTGAATATAGACAGTCAATAACTGAGCAAGATATTTTATTGTATTTTCTTCTAATCTTTTTCTTCTCTCATCTTCCTTCTACCCTCTCCCCCAATTTTTTTTTCTTTTATAGCCCAACTATTTTACATTCTGGAAAAGATGAAACTATGAAGGCAGTAAAAAGATCAGTAGTTGCCAGGGGTCCAGGGGTTAGGAGGGAGGGAGGAATGAATAGGTGCTATATATAAGAACTCTGGGGGCAGTAACACTACTCTGTATGATACTATAATGGTGTATACTTGTCATCATACATTTATCCAAACCCATGGAATGTACAACATCAAGAGTGAATCCTAACGTAAACTATGGATATTGGGTGATAATAATGTGACCCTGTAGATTCATCAACTGTACTAAATGTACCACTCTTGTTGGGGATGTTGATAAAGAGGGAGGCTATGCATGCGGGGGAAAGGTTGGGGTTATACGAGACATCTCTTAATCTATTTCTTAATTTCTCTGTAAACTTTCGTCTGTCAGAAAATATAAAGCTTATTAAAAATGTAACAGAGGCTTTAGGAGGACAAGGAATATCAAATTATAAGGTCAAACATAAGTGTTTTGCTGTCCTAGAAAGAATAAATATAGAGAACGGAGCAAAGATTCAATGTTTGAGTTCACAGTGACTGAGGATTTTTCAGAACTGATGAAAGACATGAATTCACATGTACAGGAAGCACAAAGTATACCAAGCAGAATAAATACAAAGAAATCTACACCTAGGCAGTTGCAGAATACTTTAAAAAGAAAAAAATCTCAAAGAAACTAGAAAGAAAAGAGAGATCACCTGCAGAAAAATCACCTCAATTAGACTGATGCATACTTCACAACAGCAAAAATGTAAGCCAGAGGATATTGGAATATCTTCAAGTTGACAGTGAGAAACAGAGAGAGAAGATAACTTTGAACTATGTGCCCATAAAAACAAATTTTTAAGAAAGAAGGTGAAAGACATTTTCAGAAAAATAAGAACAGAAGAAGTTAACCACCAATACATCTTTACTAATGGAGATTTTGAAAGATGTACTTACAGAAAAGGGAAAATGACCTCAAAAGTGTGATGTTCAAGGAAGAAGGGAGAGCAAAAAAACTGGTAAAATGCAGGTAAGTTGGGGAAAAAAACTATCTACAGAAAATAGAAATGTTGATAACAGGTCTAATTTGTAGAGGTTAAAAAAAAACTACAGAGACAACAGTAAGTCAGGAGGGAATAATTGGAGTAGAGTGTTCTAAGGTCCTTATATTTATTTTTTGAGTATGCATAACAAAATTTCAAGAATAATCTCTAAAAGAACAGAAATAGTGTGTTACTTCCAAACTAGTATAGGGAAAAACTGGAATGAGAAAGCAAAGAGATTTAAACGTTTTGAAGCAAAAAAGGCAAAGGATAAAGGCATAGGAGAGAGCAGGTCAAATGAAAAATACAAAATAAGGGGCATATATGTTCAAATAGATCAGTATTTATCAGTACTAATAATAAATATAAATGGTCTCAAGTTGCCACTTAAGAGCCAAAACTGATAGATTATTTTGTTCTCCAAAAAAAATAAATAAATAAAAACCTAGATATATAATGTTTACTTGAGCAATTAAAAAGATTGGGATATGGAAAGGCTGAAAGTAAAAGGATAGAAAATATACCAAGCAAATACCTGAGAAAAAAAATTAGAGTAGTTACATAAATAGAAATAAAAGGCTTTAATTCAAGAGGATTATAAACAGTGAAGAGAGTTACTACACAACACTAAAAAGCTCATTTAATAATGAAAATGAAATTATTATGAAGCTGTGTGCCCCTAGGAAAATAACCTCAAAATTTACAAAGCAAATATTGGTAGAATTAGAGGGTGAAACTGACAAATATCATGTAGGTGAGAGATTTTAACAGACTTCTCTGAATTCTGGATAGGCTGAGCAGACAAAAAAAGTAAAATAGAAAAGTTTTAATGACTATGTGTTATAGATGATCTGTACCCATCAATTAGAACATATACACTCTCAACCCTACAAGACCTGCAACCCTGTAAGACCAAACAAACAAAACAGAACAAAACCACTGATCATATACTAAACCATAAAGCAAATCTCAACACATTTTAAAGAAGTGGTATCATATCAAGCACTGTGGTGGTTTTAAAACATGTCACAAAGTCTTTTGCAGTCCTCTTATCAAATGATGGAATCAGTGTCCCCTCTCCTTGAACCCAAGTGGTCCTTGTAATGTTCAATGACTGGACTGTGGCACAAAAAACTGCTTTACTTCCAAGGTGGATTAGAGGTCCTGTAGCTTCAGCAAGTTTTCTTTGGACACTTGCTCATGCTGGAGTCTTCCATGTAAGAAGTTTCGCTATCCCAAGTCTCTGATGTGGAGCCTCCAAAAGGAAAGGCCAGAGAGAGAGAGAGAGAGATGCCGGAGGAACTCCAGCTGTTTTAGCCCACAGCTGTTTTCAGTTTTCCCAGCCCAGGCACCAGTCATATGAAAGGAGAAGCCTTTGAGAGAGGCTAACTCCAGCTAACATTTGACTGCAACTGCCCAAGAGACCCTGAGGAATGCCACGGAATGCCTTGCTGAGTCCAGGCAATTCCCAGATCCACGAGGAAAATGCATAACCAACTACTGTTGTTTTATGTCCCTGTCTTGGGATAATTTCTTATACAGAAACAGATAACCGGAACAGTCACATTCTCTGATCAAAACACAATTAAGTTAGAAGTCAATAACAACAATATACATTTTAAATATTTTTACCTATAATTTTAAATATCTTATGATTCAAGAAGAAATTATACTGAAAAAATTTAAGTACTGAATGAAAGTGAAAGTAATGCATATTTAAACATGTGAAATACAGTGGAAACTAGTGTTTGATGAAATATATACGCTTAACTGTTTATATTAGCAAAGAAGAAAGGCTAAATATTAATTAAGTACCCAGCTCAGAAAAACAACAAAATTAACTCAAAGAAAGCAAAACAAAGGAATTAATAAACAAAAGAGCAGTAATTAGTATAAATTAGAAGATATGAAAGGCAGGGAAAACAAATAATGAATAAACATATGGCAAAAGGCTTTGACTAGTTAGTAATAAAATAATGCAAATCAAGACCATAATTAGCTACCATTTTACGTATGCTGTATTTACAATGAAAACGCATGACAATGCCAAGTGTTGTAAAGGTGAGAATCTATATATATTGCTGGTTCAACCTCTTAGGAAAACAATTTTACATTCATTTTAAAGCTGAGCACTGACTATGCTATGATCCAGTAATTCTGCTCTGAGGTTTGTACCCTAGAGAAACTTCTGCATCTGTGCATCTAGAAAACTCAAGAATGTTTACAGTTACATTATACTAGGAAGAACTGGAACTAATCTAAATGTCCATCAACTGGAGCGTGCATCCTTTAAAATGGCATATTTACACAGTGGAATATTACACAGAAGTGAAAATAAGTGAGCCATAGCTACATCAACAATACGGATAAATCTTTGAAACAATGTTGAGTGAAACAGCATCATTAAAAATAAAGTGCTTACATGGAAAAAAAATGATAAAATGTGAAGAGAATGATAAATTCAACATTCAGGATTGTGACAGCCTCTGGTGCAAGGCAGGGAGAACAGACTAGGAAGAGTGCATGAGTAGCTTTAACGGGAAAGGTATTTCTACTTGTCAGTTAGGTTTTAGGCTAACAGTCGTTTTATTATTATGCTTTAAAATTTATATTCACATATATTTTCTTGTTGGTATTAAATATAATATCATTAAGATTTTAAAAGAGAAATAATGTTGGAGAAAGTTTATTACAATCATAAGAAAATCAACTTAAGAGTCAGATCCAGATTTAAATCCTGAAGCTGGCATTTACTTGCTGCATTACCTTGGAAAAGTTACTTTATCTTCAAATCTTACTTTCCTCATCCATTACATGGCAATAATAATACCTCACTGGGTAGTTGTGAGGATTAAAATGGACTATGTTTATAAAGGGCTCAACATATACTTATGAACTTGGTAAGCAATAGGAACTAAAACTTTAACTCAAAATCTGTTTTGGGGGTGTGTGTGTTTCATCTGTTTAGGCTCTTCAAACACTAATATTTATAGCTGTATTGTATTACACTGCCATTTTACCTGTGTCTTAAAAAGATTCTTTCTCTTTTAATTATTGTACTAGTTATCTTCTGTTGCAGTGTTATTATTGAAAAGTTCCAGACCTAATGAACTAGTGATAATGAAAATAATAATCAGTAACTTTTTAATATCTGAATTTGTCATTCAAAGCAATTCCCATATCCGTCTTATTTCTTCCTTTTTTTCATTTATTTTCATTTGCATAATGAAAGCTAAATAATATTAATAATAACAATAATGAAAACAATAGTAATAGTAATTTTACTCAGTAAAGGGACATCTACTTTCCAACTACTTTATAGTTTACTCCTGTCACTTAGCATAAGACATGAGTCTTCCATATTTATTTCTGTTCTATGTTTAAAAAAAAAGTATGTCATATTGCTATTGCTCATGCTATTAGGATGTTTAAAGTCGGGAGGATAAAAGTCTAAGATAGGGTTATGAAAAGGTTTATAATATTCCTTAGCATAACATTCAGAGGGAAAAGCAAACCAGGATATTTAATCTGGAAGTGACAAGGCATTCTTGGTTAGTTTTGACTTAATCTGGTCCTGAGATAGCCCTGCTCCTAAATGGCACTTTGAAATCTACATGGAATTTAGAAAGAATGAAGGAACACTCACAAA
This sequence comes from Camelus ferus, assembly GCF_009834535.1. NCBI lineage: Eukaryota > Metazoa > Chordata > Mammalia > Artiodactyla > Camelidae > Camelus > Camelus ferus. Next base: position 11,648,693 of record NC_045721.1, read on the forward strand.
TGCGCTATAACTTTTAAATCTCTCTGGGATGATCAATCTAATGCTAGGCAAGATGAAGGCAAAGGGCTTTTATTAGCATCCTCCAAACAGTGTTAAATATGAATCAATCATCTCACAATTTATATATTTTTTTCTTTATTTCCGCGGTAGGGTGGGTTTGCATGTCTGTGTCATGACTTCAGTCAAAAAAAAAGGTTTTCCTCATGAGGCTATAATAGAAACTGAACATATCAGTTGTATCTCTGGGATTCTTCCTCAGAACTAAGCTTTTAAATAACAATCTCAGTCTCCTGGGGGAGTGAGAGATCTAACCAAAAATGCTGACCTAAATAAATCTCCAGTGCAGAACAGAAGAAAGGCAAATTTAGGGAAGTTAAATTAGTATGCGTGGCTTTCCTTTTCCCTTTTCAAAATGAATTGAGTGCTTCTCTGTACTAACAGCTTTGTGACCCAGATTGTTCCGTCCCAGCAGCTTTTATTCCCTCCAACACCAACCTTACATTTTAAAATCCAAACAAGAAGTTCTTTCATGCTGATTTTCATGCTGACAATGCTTAACCTGTGGATACTCCACAGTTAGGGAGAAGCAGGGGCCCTAACCTGGAAGTTACATGTGTGAAGGAGCAGGTCTACTGCAACTGAGGCTAAGGGTTAAATGGTGTTTGCCAGGAGGATGTCAGGGATGTAATACACCTGATTGATTTTGGTTTCTAGGCCACTAACAGCCAAGCAGGGACTATAGGGAGAAACTTCAACTAAATTCTGAGTGTGTGTGTGTGTGTGTGTGTGTGTGTACACTGGTGCTTGTGATACATAAATGGGGCATGAACATGCTAGTACTTCTTCATAGAGGGCTTAAGAGATTTTTTTCCTAAAGACTTCAGCCTAACCTTCTAGCCTTGATGTGCTCACTTCTCACTCTTCCAGACATTTTCTGGACAGCAAACACCCAGTTGATCAGTAATAGGGTGGATAATACTTTTTTTTTTGATACTGATAGGAAATCTCGCAGCAGAAACAAAATACTAAAGGCACAGTCTTAACTCCTAGTCTCCTGACAAAGCTGAACTCAAGCAAAGTTTCAAAGCCCCTCCATTCGCACTTGTTCAAATCACACCCAAGAATCAAGCTGTTTTTCCTAACTTCTTGCCCATATATGAACCTATTATTTTCGTTTAATTTCCCTGAAATTTCAAAACAGCGCGACTAAGCTGCCCCATTATAGTCTGAGCTTAATAATTGCCTCACTTCCTGCTCTCAGAGCTAGCTCTGAAACAGTCTCTTTCTTTCCTAGGGACAAACTTTCTGACTCCACTTCTCTTGCTCCCTAGCCCTTTGTTGAGGCCATGCCCCCCTCACTGTCAGTTCATCACATCTTCATATTTGTTCTCTCTTTATTGGCTCCTCACCTTATTCTACACAGTCTGGTCCAGGTCCTGCCTGGTTCTGTGCAGACCCACCTGCAGTTCACTCTTCCCAGACAAACAAAGACAACATTAATGTTTCTCAAGGGCTCTTTTATAGTTGAGATTTTTTCCTGCATCTTCCAGAAAGGCGAAAAGATCTGTAAACCTGGCCAGCCTTACCACCAGTCGGAAGAACATCTGTACAGAGGAGGGAATGAGATATAAAAAAACTGATATCCCAACTGCCAGGGGCTGGAGTAAAACAGGAGACTGTGAGACCAAAGGCTCCATTAACTGTCACCAGGGTCATTGGGCCTCTTATTTGCACTTGTAGGGGGAAGGCGTTGCCTAAATGAATTACTCTCAGAGTCCGAGACTGAGACTTCACGCTGCTGGTAACCACAGCACTTGTCTGTAGAACTCTTCTGAAGGATGCAGCAGGCATTTCCCAAGATCTGTCAGCTCTGGGCCAGGATTTAATCAGCCATTTGTCTCTGAAGGATGTAATACTGCCCATAAAACTAACACCACCTAAATGTCTTTTGTAGTTTAGGGGTGTGTGTGTGTGTGTGTGTGTGTGAACATACATCCATCCCCCAACCCTCTTAGCAGCTTAAGGGAAACGTATAGGAAAGACAGGACTATGCGTTGGGTTGGGGGAGGCTCTATGACTTCTTTTATTACTCGTCATCTATTTCTAACAACCATTTTTTATTAGAAGAAGTTTAATGAGTGTTTTCTTTTAAAATTCATCTCACCCTAAATGTAATCAAGGAGTCATAACCAAGGAGCACAAACACAGAAGAAGAACTGTAATGGCTTGCCCAGCAGGCCCAATTATTCCTTTAAAGGTATATTTCTTTATTCTAGTTGCACTCGGCAGTGATTGAGAGGATGGTGGTTAGTAATAAGGGTTTCATTGTCTCTTCTTCCCCTTTGCCCGCACTCCAATTGCTCACTCCATGGCACTTTACACACCCTCTGGAGGATCCCCGGTGTGGAAGCCTGGTCATGTGCTCTTTGGTACAAACACGAGACTGGGAGACACAGGACCAGCTGGCTGTAAAAGAAAGGAGCTGGGGATGGCTTTAATATCCTGTTAGACAGACGCATGACAGATTAGCGGGGAACTCCTTCCTTCTCAGGAAACCAGGCCTCTGGCTATAGCTTTGTAAGAGCTCCGTCTTAGATCTTTATAAACACTTTCGCCCTGAACTTTAAAGGACCCATGCTTTTCAGCAATAGTTTAATGCCCATGAAACAAAAACTCAGATAAAGGGTTCAAGCATAAAATCGTATTGAAGGGTCTGATTTCTCAAGATGCTTTCTACACACTCAGACTTCATGTCCACAAAAAGATTTCAACAGTGAACTTTTTCATCAGAGAAAATACCAGCCTTAAAAATGCTCAAGCCTCTGTATGTGATTTTGAATCGCGATTGTTTTAATCAAATACAATTTGCTCCTTTAGGGACGGGTTATAGTCAAGGCCCTCCGTTAAGAGTCCTGGAGAAGAGATGTTTAAAGATGGAGCAAGGCAGTTGGAACGTGATAACTAGGGTTACAGGGATTGGAACCAGATGCTTATGAAACATCTGAGGAAGATGAATTGTACAGAAGGGAATGTGAACCCTGTGTAAAGATCTGTGGGCACATGTCTGAAAAAAGTGGACACAAAAGAAGACTTGAATACATAAACGAAGCACATGATATTTACTTGGGAAGACAATATTTATATGTTGGTTCTCCTTTAATTAATCCATCAATTTAGTGAAGTACCAATAAAAACAAGAGTACGTTTTAAGAATAATGATCACTAATACGTATTGCGTTCTATGTCCCATACTTTCTGAGTATTTTCATCTCTTAAATAGTTTAATCCCTCAATAATCTTATGATTATTCATTTCCTCATTATATAAATGAGGAATTTAGGCAGAGTTTAAGCAACCTGCTTAAGGTCACACAGCCAGTCAGCAGCAGAACCGACATTTAAACCAAACTCTAGAGCTTAAGCATCATCTGTACTTTCAAGTCAATGGAATTGAATAGTGAGTCTAGAAATTGACTTAAATAGAGGATTTAGATAACTTTACTAAATGTAGCACTGCATAACAGAAGGAGGAGGATGATCATTCAATACCTAAAATTGAAAATCGAGGCACCTAAGTAGACATGTGGAAACAAAGTTGAACCCTAGCCCACTTTTTACCCTAAAGCATTTTTCAAATGTATCAAGGATTTAAAAATGTAAAACGAAAAGAAAACTATCTGAAGAAAATCCAGGTGACTGGATAATAGGAGTTGGGGGAAGACAATTTTACGTTTTATACTATTGTGCATTTATTGTCTATTAAAATTAATCCTTTTAAAAGAGAAAGAAAAGAAAGTGGTAGGACTACTCATGAGGGTGTGTGTGTGTGTGTGTGTGTGTGTGCGCGCGCGAATTAATGCTAGTGCTATTCAGACCTGTTCCTGAAGGAACAGATCTCTGGAGGTTTCCTCTACCCAGAAAGATGTGGCTATCTTGTGTCTATTTCTATGTGATGTTACAGATGGTTCACTTTTTCTCCTTTTTAATTAAATGAACAGTATGAACTTTTGAGAGACGGTGCTAGAATTTGAGGCATGCTTTGCAGAAGTTCAGCACCTGTAAAAAGTGGCCATTATGCCAGATTTTGTGAAGTTTACATCTTGATCCGTAAGATGTGTTGTGAAATGGCAGATAGTAGTAAGGCACTGTTAACCCTGGTTGACAAGTTTGTGTGCTTTTTCTGAGAGGCACATATTCCCTTAGGTTCATTTGCAGGTTTTTGGATAGAATACAATAATTCTGAGTTTATAAATATGTACCCCAAAAAAATGACTCAAAATATTTGATGGGTTCCAATGATATCTAAAAAAACTTTAATAAAGCATCTTTGTTTAGTGAAGTTACAGATCAGTAAAGGAAGCAACGGTTTTAATTTTTATAAAATATGGGGGCAACTATGAAAAATAAGTTGAACCATTCCCAGGCAAACATCAGTTTTTAGCAATATGATTGATTATAAGCTTTAATATGAAATGAATGTTGTATTTTCATTATGCCTAAGAAATGGCTGTATGCAACCACCTGGGACTTCATCAATTATCTGAAAAGCTGCTGCCATTTTTGCCGTGGGGAACTAGCTAGTGAGAGGAATTTGTTTTAAGCTTATGACAATAATAAGGCTTAGTAACTATTTTGGGCACTGCTCACTCTTAGGCATATTCCTTTCCAGTCTGTTGCCTCTGTACATTTTCCCTCTCCTGGGAATATTCTGTTATCTGCTTTAAAATGTATTATTTATTACACAGTTACATATATCTAGTGTGGAAAAAATACACAGTACAAATGATTAAGAAAAAAATAGAGAAACCACTTTATCTTCCATCAAGAAATAAGCACTATTAATATTTTGATATGTAGATGAGAGAACTCTATTATATAAATCATTTCCTTTTGAAAATGGAAAAAAAAACCTTATAATACATGTTCACATTTAGAAAATCAAATATAGAATTGAGTGAACTTAAAAGTGAAACCCCTCCATCTATTAAGGTAGCTAGTGTGATTATTCAAATCATTTTCTATGCAATTACTAGTATATTTTACATATTCTGCATATACCAATATAAACACTATTTTTTTGTTCACAAATTTCTGTTAACTGTTCTACAACTTGCTTTTAAAAATATACATACAATGTACACATCTTCATGTTAACGTATACAGATATACCCAATTTCTTTTAAAGTTTGTATAGAATTCTGTTAGATGGCTATATCCTAATTAACTAGCCCTCTACTGATGAACATCCACAATGTGCCGTGTCTGCTTTTTAACCGCTACAGCCCTGCTTCAGTGATGGTGCGTATAGCTTTGCAAGATGAGCACATGACAAAACCACCGCCTCCAAAAAACAAACGAAAAGAAAAAGAGACTATATGGTTGGACATCAACATTTTTAGCCTTAGAATATTAAATACTATAATTATAATGGATGTCCTAGTTTATCATTTATTTAGGTTTTAAACTTTTAATGTGCTTACGTTATAGAAAAAGCATGTTTCCCAGAACCAGATATTTTCAAAGCCTCGGGAAGTACCCTAAAATATTGAGATAAATGCTGTTCATTAAAAAAAAAAGTTAAACAGTCTAATATTTTTTAATAAGTTTCCCTCTATTTTAAATTATATTGTCTACTGGACTAACTTGTAATTTAAAGTCCCTCATTACAACTTTGTTGCAAACCTTACTACTTTAGGGTTCCCCCATATTTGAGATCTCCTACTAAATAATACTTATTGATGAAAACACAATAAAGATATCATTTAATAGTTCACATGAGGAATAAAAGAACCTAGGGCCACAGGTCAGTAGTCACTTATCTGAATATATTAACTATAAGCCAAAAGCCTATAAAATGGAATTTCAAACCTCCTAACTAGTTTTTGTTTGATAAAATTGAAACATTTTTGAATAGATTAAATGGAGAGTAATCCTGTTTAATTTTTCATTTTGACTCCTAATTTTAAAGATTTTTTAAAAGTAATGTGCTCTCTAGATTTATCTGGAATATGGCATCCTTCCTTTTTTGACTTTTCAAATTCGGGAAAATGTAATAATTTACGCTCCTGTTGTTTTGCCTCAATCAACCCAGCAGCTATAGTATTCAAGATGAATAATCTCTACAATGCAGTACTATTCTTTTCTACTGGAAAGTTCGTCTCTATTAATACATTGTTCAGCTCACTGGTAACCAACTGCTCCAACCCTTACCTCAAGCTGTGTCTTAGAGCAACTTCCTACCGTCAATATGATGCCCAAAAGGCCATCCTGAAGGATCTAAGTTACAGTCACACAAAGGATATTGAGTCCATCGTTTTGTTTTGTTCTGAACTTCTTCCCGCTGTGCCAAATGATTACAAGGTTACGAGGTTAAAGTGCTGGGTGCACTAGCTGCTTTTTATATCTGAGCTCTAACTTTGCCTTACATTGTTCTTTTGCCCTGTGACACGCCCTGAGGAAAACTCTTCTCTTCCTTCCCACCAGAGCCTAGAGAAACGCATCGAGTTTCTTCTGTCAGAAATTCTGACCCGAGTCACTGGTGGGTTATGTACTCTCACACTTCCTAACCCTTCCTTCCAGGGCTTTATCATAGTTGTTGGTTTGGAGAAGGAAAGGGTGGGTTCCTACATTTATAAACTCTAGAATAAGAGATTATAAAGAGTCCAAATGTCCCTGTATCTGATCTGGTTAAGGAGAATGTTTGCAACTCAAAAGTCAGAGATTTTAGGCAAAAGGCTTGCTGAGAGAGCATCCCTGGGTAGGATGCAGCCAGCATGTAATAACTACTCCAAGATCTGCTCAGGAGCAACCTGATGCCTCTGCCCCTTTGAAAGTGAAAACCTGGCTGGAGTCAATGTATATTTTCAGAGAATACATTAGGGAGAGAAAGAATAGCTACCTCCTATTACCTTTGTGAGGGAGTAACTTTTTTTTTTTTTTTTCAGGTAGGAAGGTTAAACTAAAACGCCAGGATTAACTGCAGTGACTAGAATTTGATTCCTAGACAGGAAGTGTAAACAATTATGTGAACAATGTGCATGCAGAACCTTCAGACTGATTTACTGGGAGCTCTGTGGGACTTGTCATGCATGTCGCTCCGACCTTGCAAACTCAATGACCTAAGTCAGAAGAGGCAGGGTGCTTGTCCTCACTGTAATTTACAAGTCAAGTGTGATCACCCACTGCAACTGTCTTTCTGTGTTTTTGGTAGAAACCATGAAGTAAGTTTGCAACCCTCTGAACCTTAAGAACTCAGAGACCTTAAGACTCTTTGGGGGTGCAAAAGAAAAAAATAAAAACTTACATGTAATTTGAGGAGGTGGGGTTAGAGAAAGTGCAAGCATGGAAGTGAAACTGAGCCTGGAGGAGTCGGGAAAAGAAAATCACCACTGAGAAGAACATGTGTTTTTGCAAGAGAGCCGGAGAGTATTAGTTGGCTCCAGAGGGAACAATAGGAATAAGTTGAATAATTAAAAAACAAAAACAAATCAAGGGGGCAATGAGTAGAGGTAATTTAGCATTTGAAAAATTACAAAGCACTAGTAATCACCACATAGCTATTTATTGGCTTCTAAATCATAGGCTAACTGAGCTTAATCTAGGCAGGCTGAGTGAAGAAAGGTCAGACTGTCTGCCTTCACAAAAATAGTAAGTATATTACAGGGGCTGTGATCTAAAGGGGCAACTTCAAAAATGCCATGCTGAGCTCTAGAATCTAAATGTGTGACACTGTGACTAAATTTGATCTAAATGTAAGTCCTTGGAGATTCTCTGGTATACTTCTCACACTCTAAGTAGAAATTTAGCTCTTAGAATTTTCACTACATTTGGATCACAGTGATATTCTTTTTCCTTTCCCACTGGACCAATTCACATTTTTCCTCTCAATTTTTGTTTATCACACGTAATACTTGATAACAAAAATGAATTTTTTAAAAAGAAAATCTCTTACCAGTTTAGTTTATCCATTAGTTTATAGCAGTAGAATTCTTTGAAACTAGATAGCATGGGAATATTTCAGGGTTTGGAACTTGTGCATATAAACCAGCTGGGCTTTGTTTAAAATTTTAAAGCCTTCAAATATTTCACTGAAAGAAACCCAAGATATCTTTTTTTTATAGATGTCAAGAGGTCACATTTTTATTGGTTCATCTGTATGTCACATAGAAAGTCTGCAATATTTTTAACCATAGTGGGTCTCTAGGTTCCCTGCCTAATCACCCTATATCATCAAGAGGGGTTAATTGTGAGTGTAATTTTTGTTAAAATATAGTACTTATTTACAGGAGCCACATTTAGTCAGACTTGTTCATCTTTCTGTTAAAAGGAATGCTACAAACACAAGAAGCAAACTTTTACACAGCACTTGCTCTTCACAGAGTAACCAGGTGACATTTCAATTTAGAAACAGTTGTGCTGAAATAATTTGCATATTTGGGAGAAATTCAGGGTTATTCAGCTATACCTTTCCCCTAACTTCTTTATTCTCAGTGAAAGGAAAGAGGAACATGGTTGTCAGACAGGGGTGGTGAGGTTCTGGGATAGATAAGAGAGGGGGAAATGGATCCCATAGTATCAGGCAGTTCTTCCCCAGGGCAAACAGCATCTTAGGGGGTATCCGTGAAGCCTGATGATCATTTCCACAGAGAAATTTGGAACATTCTGAAGGAAGGGACATATGTGCTTATTTTCAGCTATAGCCCTGCTTCTCTTCCAGTGCTTTCTGTAAGGTTCTGCACTTAGTCTTGATTGCCAGTTCCTGTTCACAACCAACACACACACACACCCCTCTCTGTCTGTCTGTCTCACGTTTCTTTGATATCTCTGTATCACAGGGCAATGATTAGCTTCATTTTATGAAAGCATGAGATGAATCCAGGGTCACCTAGCATTGTCAACAGAAATAGGACCAGCATTTAAGAGTCTGAGGTCCAGACAAAGCATGAGCACCCTGCCTGGGATGAGAGGTGCCACTTCTGGGAACCAGAGCTATATTCATATAAACAGCTGCAGAATCTAGCAAGGAAATTTATGTAATTAGCAAAGCAGGCAGAGATAGGATTTTTGGCTTCAGATTCAAATTCCACTTCATGATTCCAAGGTGGAGAGTGTTTTGTTATCTACCCACGTGGGACTGATTTCCCTCTTAGGCCTCTAAATCAAATACCAGTACTGTGGCAGCAGACCAAGAAACTATAAGAGATCAAGGCAGAAAATTCTCACGCGTCCACTCCCCAAAGCTTTGGGTTCACAGTTGCTAAGTGAAATTCTAACAAGGGAAGCAAAGCCGGGCATTTCATACTATTCCCCTTTTTAGGCAGAGGTGTCAGCCACCACAGAGGCCCAGGACTGGGCCACTTAGAATGACTCTCAAGCAGTGCCCTTCATCAAGGGATTGGGATATAACTGTGCATTCTTGCTTTGAGATCTTTCTATGGTGGAAGAAGGGACTTGGTTGGCTCTCCTTGTTCTGTGCCCTGACATGAAGCCTCAGAAATCCTCTCCCTTGCTTGAGGCACCATGTCATTCAACATCCCCTCTTTTGTTTATTTATTGTGCAACCTATAGGTGTATCACTTCAATTATAAACCCAGACAGGGGCTTTCCCCTCCCCATCCCCCCATCCCCCATTGCCTAATAACTTTCCTTGGGTGAGCTGGCATTGGTCCTATGGAACAGATCCCACACAGGTCCACCACCTCTCCAGGCGGCATCCAGGGCAACGTTTGCCTCCCTCCTAGAGCTCTTGATAGCTGAGCAGATGCATGGTCCTTGGAATGTTCTTTCAATGGGTGTGTGAATCTGAAGGGCAAACAGCACAGAGGAAGATAGGAGGAGATGAGGGAAGGAGTGGAAATCTACCAAGAAAAGGGGATGGGGGAGGGCCACAAGCATTGTAGCACCAGCTTTAAGCCATAAACCTTTGAGTCATAAAGAATAACTCTGATGAGTGGACCGAACGCTGTTTGACTCAGAGAGTATTTTAGTACCTGTCCCAGCTTGATTTGAAATCCTGACACGTTTCCCGTCACCTGCACGTGGCTTTCCCGAGGTGCTGCCCTCCTGGATTGGAGGCTCGGGGGTCCCGTCTCCATTTCACAGCACTCAGAGGGAGAGGGCCCTGGACGTGTCTCCCTACTTGCTACCTCTCTTCCTCTCTCTCTTACTTGGCATCCGTTACACCTCCAGAATGATTTGGCTTTGAAACCACAGAAAGCTTACTGCATGCTAATGCTCAGCTAAAAGAGAGGACTTTTCTCAGGGAGGGGAGAGGAACAGGTAATGGCTGTCAATGCCCTTCCCTGTCTTGGGGAAATACTATGTGGAGGAGGAGGTGGTGATTAGGATGGATTTGGGGTGTTGGCAGTGGGGGAGATAAACTTATAAAAGATTATTCTATATCTAACCTAACCTAATCTACTCTCCTCACCTTCAAGTTACCACCTATGTGCATGTGAAACAGAACTGAAACCTTGATGGATACATTTATTCACAGCAGTAGCATAAATGGCTACAACAACAAAGGTAAAATTCTAAGCAGTTCTGAACGTGAGTGAAAGAATGGCAGGGATCTTTTAGGATAATCTGTGGGAGCTTTTCCAAAGAAAAGTCCTCATTCTGACCCTAAATTATCCCATACCCATCCCTCTTCTGGAGTAAGACTGAGTGGTTTATGTGCCTCTGTCACTGATGGAAATGTATCACATCCCTTAGAACAGTCCCTGGCCGGTATCCCTTCTGAGTTATAGAACATACAGAACGTATGGAACGACGGAGTGGACCGATGGCTAGGAGACTTGTGCTTCATGTAAAAGGTCCATAAATCACTACTTGTAGTATTTATAGGCTGAAGGGACAAACTATTTCACTCTGATATGTACAGTTATTAAAATACAGGTAGATGCTTTTGTGATGAATAAAACACAAATTCATTTCAAAGAGCACTAAATTTATAGCAGCTTTTTTGGTACCGTATCTCAACCAACATGAAATAAAAGGAAAGGTAACATTCTGCAGGTATTTACACAAGTTTTTTCCTTTAATAAAGAATGTATAACTGAAAGGTTACAAACCACGACTAAAGAGTACCTGCCTGGATAACAGAGACTTGATAAAACAAGCATGGTAGTTACTGTTACAGGAACAGCTTTGCTGCTTAGTAGAAACACCATAAGAAGGAGTTCAGGAAAAGATAAACAAGTGTAGGGCCCTGGAAGAGGAACTCTAACAATTTCAGAGATTGAAGAGAATCAAAGTAAAAGGAGTTATTGTCTGGCAGTTAAATGGTGGTAGACTATAGTTTTAAACAGCTGGGTTTGGGGATTCTTATATGCTAATCAAGATGGCAGAAAAGCTCTCCGAAGTCATTGTCTGCACTGGTGTATGAGGTTGACACCATGTAGCCTCCCTCAGACTGAGCCTCACTAAGTCATAAAACATATTACTTGGCCAGTAGTCAGCTCAGGTCCATCCTTTTATAATATTGCCACATTTACTTAATATAAGTTAAAACTGCAATATAGCACAAATATTAATTCATACCTTTATACACATTTTACTTGCATTCTGTTAGTATTAGATTGCTTGAGTGGTGAATTGTGTGATTAGCTGATCAACTTTGGGAGAAAGGAACATAATTCACTTAGTGTTCAGCATTGCCTGCAAGACTTCCCAGGAAGTGCCCAGGACCAAGAAATGATTTTGAAAATGGATGGTAAGCTCCTTATTCTAAGATTGGCAGACATTAAGGTGGAGGAAGAGTGGCTCCTCCAATCTCATTTGAGGGACTGAATGAAGTTCCTGCGGCAGCACTAGTTGGGGTAGTTCTGCCCCTGGTGTGTGTGTGGAGTAGGGTGGGAAGGTCATAGGTGGTCGTGCATTGTGGTGGGTGAAATGGCGGGAAGCAGAGGAAAGGTACTTACTGCTTCTAGAACAAGGTGGCTAAAGAGATTCTGTAGGCAGTTTGGGAGGAAAGAGAGTAAGATCAAGATGGTACTCATGGCCCAGTGCGGTGAGGTATCAATCAAAGCAATCGGCTAGTCGCTGGGCAATATGACCTGATCTCTTCCCTTGGTTTCCTGGCATCTTTGTGACATCTCACCTCCTGATGTTCCCTTTGAAGACTTTCTGTGGCTTTGACTTTAAGCTGACCTTATCCATATGAAAATATTAACTAGGGACCATAAGTATGGGACACAGTATGGGACTTGGTCTAAAAACGTCACCCCTCTGGAGCTAGAAAGGCATACTCCAAGAAGACACTCATCTTTATACACCAGGGGAAAATCTTTCTGTAATAATCCAGAGACTTCTCCTTCAGAGCTTTTGTAAATGTTCTGCACAGAAACTGTTGATTGTGTTGAACCAGGATTAAAGTTGTCTGTCAGCTTGCATAATTCAGTGGAATAACCTGCAAAATTGTATGAGTAAAAAAGGAGCTACTATGATTGTGAAATTAAATCTGAATCAGAAGAGATTGAATCTGGATTTTCCACTCTCTGGTGGGTTTTGCTGTATTTTGGGAGCACAAGTCCATGTGTATATGATCGCCCTGGACATCAGTAAAGGAGATCACCATCAGAACAGGTGAGTTGCAGAATGGAGACATATGTGGCTCTGGGATTGGTTCTCAAGTTATTTTCTGTTTGTCGTTGGATTGTCAGATAAAATGCAGGATGCCTAGTGGCACTGGAATCTCAGACCTATATCAAGTAATTTTTTTAGTATAAGTATCACCCATCTGATAGTTGAGATATACTTATACTTAAAAAAAAAAAACCTCATTATTTATCTGAAATCCAAATTTCATTGGGTGTTTGGTACTTTCATTTGCTAGATCTAGCAACCTTAATTTATCCTGTGGTCTTGATGGATTCTCAATGTTAAGTTAAAAAAGTAGATTAAAGAGAGATAAGTGGCCTCATTCAGGGGGGGATAAGTAGGCAAAGAATTTGAAGTGGTTTGGGCATGATGCACTGAAAGGATGGCTGCTAGGTAAATGGACTGAGCAGCAGTATTTCCATATTTCCAGACAGATTCTGACCTTGTCACAAAGTGCTCCAGTTCTGAGCACTTAGTTTCAACAGCCAGCTAGTGGTCTCTACTTGAATGTTCTGTTGGCACCTCTGACACAGTGCTGTTAGTTGTGAAGGTGGACGCGTGGCCAGGATTTCTGTTTGCCATGGCTCTTTTGGAAAGAAAGATTTGGCTTGGGTCCCTGAAACTTAAACTTACTTCAGCCACATTTTCCTGAAGAGTATAGCCAAAGCAGTGCAGGCTCCAATTAAAACATTAGCCTCCACACCTCCATGGATTCTCCTACCCTAGTGAAATGAGCTGACCACACATGAGTGGCAGTGATTCTCTTTCCACTCAGTCTTGTGGCCTTGACCAGAAGTAGGGCGAGTGGCCTCCTTGGGTCCATTTCCTTAAGCACACATCGTTACACTGGCTCACCTGGGTCACTCAGATGGTAAGACGAGTCCAGAAGGCAAATCCAAGAAAGTGTTTAATCCGGGTCCACTGCTATTACGCCCCCTAGAGGTATAGCCAGATACAATGTCACTAATTATGACACTGAGTCAGGGCAATTTCCTTAGAGGTGGGAAGGGGGCTGTAGAGGGTGGGAAGGAGTTATATTTCTGTATCTTAGAGTGGATGGCCAAAGAACACATTCTCAGTTAAACTGACCATCTTTCCCCTTAGTCTTTCCTAAATGGCATGATATCATGCAAGTCACACAGGCTCAGATCCCTCCCATCTTTTTTGACCACCTACCCTTGCATGTTATTCTCTTCCCGCATAGCTGGTAAGTTATGAAGACCAACACATTTGACTTCTGCAGTGCATGTCCCATTGCCCTTGCTACTACCCTAATTCAAGCCATCATGACTTTTCATCAGAACCATCGGCCATCAACTAGTCTCCTTGTATCTGATGTCCTTGCTCTGTAAGTCACCTTATTTAAATGGATTAAATAAGCCAACTTATTTAGACTGCTAGCTAATTTTTCTCAAACACACCTCTGATTATGAGCGTGGCTGTTTAAAATCCTCCAGAGATTCCCCATCTCATACCAAGGCCACCTATGGGATAGGAAGCAGGTCAGGGCTGAAAGATGAGTCCAGAGGCTACTAGAAATTTGCTGCCCTGTGGCCCTGATTTGTCAGAGCTGGCAGGAAAGTGGGCAGGCTTCCTGAGCCATAAACCCACTTCCCTATGATGAAAATGAAGAGAGCGAAATTTTGTCCAGTTCATTTACTTTCAAAGGAAACAAAACCCCGAAAATGTATTGAATTCTGAACGAACAATCAAAAGGCTCCAAGTGGGCTGAACGAAACAACTAGAGGAAATGAACAAAAGACCTTTTCTAGTGGAAGGAATCTGTGTACATTCTAGGGTAAACACTCAGCAAGAAGATAATTCGGCAAATGGTTACAAAGGGAGTTAGGGGGGAAAGCACAAAAGCTAATAGAAGCAGACTTTGCTAAACCTCCCTTTGTCTTAACATTTCCTATGTTCTTAAGTCTAATTGGTTGAGACTTTTTCTCAAAGGCTGCAAGGGAATTTAATCTTCATGTTAGGGATTTGGGGACTCTTTAGTAAGCGACTCTGATTACACGGAATTACACATATTCTGTGTGTGACCTGGACCATAGCTCCCCTTGGATCTACCTGAGGTTTTTACACTTATTTCCCTAAGGATTAGGGATTAAAGTCGAATGGCTTCTCAGTGGGGAAAGCTGGGTATTTTATCTACTGGGTCTTGATGCTATTATTTGTTGCCTGATTGATGATGCCTGAAATCAGAGTCCAGCTCCTGAGGAGAGCACAGCTTTTCACGTGAGCCTTGCTATGGGAGAACTCACCATGGCAGTTACAAAAATCATTTTCTAATAACAGTAACAACTGCAATTGGATCAGTGACTGAACTCCAGAAGGAGCGCCAAAGAACAGTATTTATGGGGCCCATACAGTCCTGCAAATGGCATCATCTGTGTGGATTATTTTAGCCATTAAGTCTCCAACTGGCCATTTCATGAAACCCTGATTTAAAACAAAAGCAAAAACTAAACTTCTTATTTTTAGACCACTCAAACAATTTGGTCATTTCTAATATTACTGGGTACCATACTAAGTCTTATTTTGTTAAAAAAAAATGTGACAGATCCATATTTTCTCTTCATTTCTCTTCATTCTACGAGGCCCCAAGACAAAAACTGTGTCATTAAGGCTTTTCTTAAATAAGCAGAGTAGCACAGATAGTTTTTAGATTAGAGTGGCTTCTCTAGAGTGGCTTCTCTATAAAGGAATTTGTTAATATGATATTAGATGGCTTTCCAAAATTCAAATGGTTGCCTGGGCCAGTGTTATTTCCCAGATGAAATTCTTCTTCTCAGGGCTCTAGTCTGCCTTCAGATCTTGTCCCAGATACACTTCAGTTCTTCGGATCATCAGATGCCAGAAAGGAACCTCTAACAGGGTTTCAAAAATCTCTTTTACCTCCAACAGCAACCTGATGCTGTTTCTATTGTCCCTGTCATGAAAATAAATGAGACGAGTCTCCGTAATTGAGTTTTATGCTTAAAATACATAGATTAATGGTCAGGATATTATTGCCAACCAGGAAAGGGAGTGGAAAGGAACACAGGAACCTCAAAGGAAAGGAAAAGACACAGTATCTTTTGTTTTTTGTTCTGAGATGGAAATGAACCCTCTCCAGTCATGATAAGCCTCCTTTTGATCTTCCTCTTGGCATAAAGAGAGATAAACAACTGGATGTTTTACATTTGCTTTTAAAATTCAAAGTGAAGTCCACTGCAAACCAGTTGTTGGTATGCATTACTTTGGTCAGAGAGCCAGCCACACCAGTGACCTCATGATTCTATCTATCTGCTTTCCGAAGGACACCCCCAAATCCCCTGTAGCAGTCAGGAAATGAACTTGATGCTTAGAGAGCTGTTTTTCCTGAAGGTGGCCTTGTGGTTATGACTGCTGGGTGGAAGAGTCTAATTTATTATCACAATGTTGGGGGAGCTCAGACTCCTCTTTGCGTTGTAGCAAAGGTCATGGGTATAGGAAGTGGGAGTTAGAATTTTCTGTGAAGTTTATTATGAGTCCAGAAATAGTGCATAGGCATATATCTTTATTGTCACCACGTTATGGGTCAGAAGGAAATGTGACGTGTAGCACTTGGAAATTTGGGGGCTTTACTTCTGGACAGCTCAAGGTTAGAACCTAACAGAAACATGGCTCATTTTTAAGTTTTGATTTGTTTGCTTCTCATTGACCAACTATACCCAATGAGACAGTGTTTTCAGAATGTTTATATTTTAGTATCTAAGAACTAGAAAGAAGAAGTGGAATAGAATACTTTTTTTTTTGCTTTGCAGTTTGGATATACAGGGATTTAAACCTTGGCTCTGTTGTTGAATTACTTATGAGAACTTGGGCAAATTACTTAATCCCCCAGACTTCAGTGTTTTTGTAAAATGGAGAAATAATCACTACCTTGTAAGGGTTTATGGCTTTTAAATTTAGAGCCAATATGTATCAAATATCTTGGAATATTTCCTGGCTTTTAGTAGAAATGCAGTAATGATCAGCTCTTCTTACTAAAAAAACCACAACTGGTCAGGTATTATGATATCTAAATTTCAGTCCACACTTGGGTCCTAGAACTTGGTTGCAGGTTTGTTCAAGTCTTAACCTATGGAACCTCAGTTGCCTTCTTAGAAAAATGAAAGAAGTGGTCTAAATAAGGATTCAAAAAAAAAAGCCTGTTAGTGTTATTGCCTTTCATCAAATTCTCCAAGGGATTAAGAATATGGAAGACCATTTCATGACTTAGGTCACTTAAGCACTAAAATTCTGTGATTTATGAAATAAAGCTGATTTCAAGCTTATTTAATGTAAAATTTTAATTTTTGCTAACTGTTATTAGGACATGCTATGCTAGAGATGGCTATTGATGTATATAAAATTCTTTAGAGGTAAAAGATATGATGGATGTATTTTACATGCTCCTTAATATTTGAAGAGTCAATGGTTCTTGGATGATCAGTTAAACACAATGGAATGTCTCATTTAAACTGCAGTCATAGTCACTAGAAAGGAAATAAACTGAACAGTCTTTCATAGTCATTAGAAATTGATAGAAGTCTTATGACTTGAGAGTTAGTAAGATGTAAATGGGAAAGTACTATTGATGCCAGAAGACCACTCTGAAAATATGTTTCTATACATTACAGAAAGCATGGACTATTTTGCGGACATCTAATGCTAGAGGAATAGAGTCATTTAGGGCGTCTGGTGAGAAAAACGAAACCTAGAGGTTTGAGCCTACAGGTCCAACCTTTCATATACTGCTCAAAAGAAGTGAGATCCACAGGAGACTACTTTGTGGGCCGAGGGCTCCTACAGGTCCAAAATCCTATGACTTATGAAATATAACCTCACTTAGCACTATTGAGTATATTAATTCCACTTTTATTTACTGGTTATTAGCACATGCTATGGGTAGCAATCTCAGAAGCTGCTGAAACAGTGGGAGAAAGTAACTTGCTAAGCTTGTCAAAGATTTAGAAATCCTTCAATGGTGGAGGAGAAAAAAGCAAAAACACCCTTCCTCCTCCAGTTATGACTTGAGGATGAAGGCAAGAAAGGAAGAAATGAGGACCTGCTGCGAAGTTATCATCTCCTCCCAATAGACTGTCAAGAGTTTTTATGAAGGACTAAATGAAGTTTTCCAGAATGGTATGATTTATGTCAGTTAGGCGGAACTGACCTAGGTTTATTCTTATTTTCAATTCATATGATTAAAAAAAATTTTTTAATAGATGCAAAGTCATTGGGGACTGAGAGTTCACTGAGCTTCCATAGACACTCCATTTCCTCTTCAAACATTGCTCTCCTCCATGAGAAAATGGGTTTCTATGTAAGGTCTATATAGCAGCTAATTATAAAGGGCACTCACTGCTCAAGATTACTTTCAGGCTTAAATCTCTTGAGGGAAGTCGGTGTTTCTAGCACAGGTGATGCTCTAGGTGAGGACCTCTTTGTGGAGGAAAGAAAGGAAGAAGTTTGGGTCCAAAGTGAATTCCTAATCAATCCTACTGCTGCAGCCATAGGAGTGCCTGACCTTGGGAGCGGGCTTACGTCCACGGCAGAGCAGAGCTCAAGATTAGTTTATGGACTCAGGAGTAAGTCTAAGATCAGTAAGTCTACACGCAATCACCCCCATAAAAAAGCTGATCCTAATAACATCAACCCAAGAAGAACAATAATTATGCTTCATCTATATGGCGCCATGCTTTTGAGAAAAAAATATATTTTTATAGACATCATTTGGGGGTGCTATTTTTATAACTAATTTATAGTCTGGGGAGTTAAAGATGTAATTATTTATTTTAAGAGTTAAATTCCTAGCCTTGTAAGATGCTTACGCAAATGTTTCCATAATATACTTTCAGCGTCACTAATAGAGACCCATGACAGGGTGTGGCCAGTGGATCCTTGAACCAAAATCCCTGGTAGAAAAGTATTTAAATCACAGAAACCAAGGGAAGGAAATCAACAGTTACTTAGCACCTAGTAAGTTCCAAACACAAAGCGCTGGAGTTTAAACACTTTGTAGCTCATTTATGCCTCACATTTAATCATTTCCTGTGAGATAAATAGTATTTTAGCATTATTGTTATGGTAGGATTAAATGAGGCCATTATGTGTAAAGCATTTAGATCTGTTTCGAAAACAGCAATCCTTCAATAAATGTTAGCCACTATTATAATTCTCTTTTATAGATGATGCAGTTCAGACTCAGTTTATTTTAGGGACTTCTTCAACTCACACAGCAAGTGACAAAATAGGGTTCTGAACTTGCCTCATTTCAGTTGGTCAGGAATAGGTACTATGTTGAGCAAACTTCTGTTACAGATTTGTATGGTGGTTCAACAATCAGAAAATGGAAGTTCTATTCCTCAGTAGCTTAACTGATCTAACAGGAGTTTACAAACCCATACCAAAAAGAACACAGGAATCAGCTCCTAGCATATTCCAGAGACTGCAGGATTCAATTTAACAGACCTCAGATTACTCTCAACATTCTGAGTTCTTTCTGTTTTGTTAATTTCTGCTGCTTCTCCAACTTTCTCAATTTGATGTGCCGCTTCTCTGATTATAGACCCTGACTAGGTCACACAAAAATCATTAGTCTGTATAAAATGTTCCCTTTTCTCTATATGCTTAATGGTAACTGACACTGTATTTCTTCCAAGCACAGTTAGAATGATTGTTTTTAAATGTTTTGAACTCTGAGTAAACATACACATGTGAAAAATCAACAAATATTTTTTGAAAGGTACTTTCTGGAATTGTCTTGACTATCTCAAAGTGAACATGGATTTGAGCCCTATTTTTAAAGATCCTCGTCAGAGGATTGGCTTCTTGCAAACCGGTGGGGGAGCCTCTTTCTGGACACCCTCCAGTTTTCTCTGCACTCACGTGGGATGGGAATTAAAGCTCTCCACGTAGTCTCCCTTTTCAGACCAATGTGATTACTTAACTTTTGGTGCTTCTAAAGAAACCAAATAATGTTTCTTTTTCTTTCTTTGTTCTGCCTCTTTTTTTCAGCTACTGGATTAAGGATAAAACTATTTAGTTTATTGAATTTAAAGTACATTGAACCTAGGAATTTGGAATGATCTGAGAATTAGAATCCATTTTGGAACCTGTATTCATTTAGCTGGTCCGTGGCTCCACCAAATGTTAAACCATAAATAGAGTCCACTTTTTTTACCTTAAACACTGCAGACAGATGTTCAAGTGCTTATCTTCAACTTTTAACCATCTGTCCACACTCTCACTTTTCTCTTGTTTTATAAACACCTATTAAAAAAAAAAACCCAACCATATCTTTGAAATAATTATAGACTGATAAGAAGTCACAAAAACAGTCCCAAGCATCACTCAGCTTTCCCCAGTGTGCATTGTCAAAAACAGGAAATTGACTGGCATAATGCAATTAATGAGACTACAGATTTTAGTCATCTTTAGACTGATTTCACAATTTTTTGCATGCCCTCATTAAAAAAAAGTCTTTGTGGATAATTCTATCACCCTAGATCACATGTATGTATAGATTCCTGTAACCCATCACCATGATCAAGACGGAGAACTGTTCTGTCACCACAAGGGAATTCTCCTCTGCCGTTCCTTTAAAGTCACACCCTACCCCCTTTCCTCACCCCTGCAAGCACTTCTCTCTTCTCTGTTTCAATAATTTTGTCTTTCACAGAATATTATATTCATGGAGTCCTGCAGTTTGTATTACTTTTTTAGTATGGGAGGTGAGGATTCTACCACCAAACCACCAATGCTACTTTTTTATTATAAATAGAGAATAAACTTACATACTTTTTATAGATGAATCTCTAAAACTCAAACTTCACAGGATCTTATTTTGTTAAATTGTGCTTCTAGCTTCCTGCTTTGTTTTTCTGGACATGCACTTTCTTACTTTCTTATATTGTATTTCATAAAAATAAATATATTACAATCGGGTCAGGACCTGGCTTGGTTTTATGGCTCTGGAAGCAAAATTTTAATATGCTTTTTATTTGTTCTCCATTTTCTCTAGGGAAAAAAAAAAGGAAATAAGTTTTAAATTGCTGAGAGAAGGATGACAATTGCCTACAAATAAGAACTTTCTTTGTTATACAAAAGATGGCTGTGGGAAGTAGATTAATGTCTCCCTCCTCTCCCACCTCTAATTCCATGTCCTAATGCCAGGAACCTAGGAAGAGGTTATGTTACATGGCAGCAGAAAATTAAACTACAGATAGAAGTCAGTTAGCTAATCAGTTGACCTTCAGATGGGGACATTATCCTGGAATATCCAGGTAGGTGCAGGGTGATCACAGGGTCCTTACAAGTGGACCAGGGAGACAGGAGTGTGGAGGGACCCAGTGTGAGAAGAGCTTGCTGGCCATTGCCGGCTTTGAAGATGAGGGGGCCATGAGCTAAGGAACATGGGGTGGCCTCTGGATGCTGGAAAGGCAAGGATTCCCCCATTGAGCTTCCAGAAAGGAGTGCAGCCCTCCCAACAACTTGAAGGAAGGGGGCCCAGGGAGACTCTTTTCGGACTTCTGACTTTCAGCACCGTAAGATGATAAATTTGTAATTTTAAAAGTTTGTGTTAATTTTTTACACAAATAACAAATTTATTTGGTTATAAGCCATAGAAATGTGAAGTTAGGTGAAGTCATAGAAAACTAACACAAAGAAAACTTAAAACACAGAAAACTAACACATTAGAAAACTTAAAACAATTAGAGGAGATATTTTGTACAAATACTTCTCCATGATATTTAAGAACAGAATAAAATTTTTCTTGTCTAGACTGGTGGTGAGTTAGCAGGGAGATCTGACAGGAGATAGATCTATTTTTTTTATTGAAGTATAGCTGATTTACAGTGTTTTTTCCAAATTCCACTCACTCCATCCCAACTTGAGTGGCTTGTTGTGAAGTAAACACCAGGCATCACACATCATTTCATCCAAAATATTTCAGAATGTATCTCTACAAAAGCTAAATTTAAGTTTTAAAAAACTTAGCAGCAATCACACCTAAAAAATTAATGATAGTTTCTTATCATAATATCTACTAAATGTTCAAATTTCCTAACTCTCTCACACTTTTTAAATTTTTATTTTTTATAGTTGAGTATCAGAGTTGAACAAAATATTTTTAAGTGATAATAATATATTAGCCCATAAGTCTACTGACACTGAGGGTTTTGAAGCTAAGTTTTGTTTTAGAAACATTTTGTTGGTTACTTGGGTTGCATGAAACTTCATAATATATTTCTCAACTTTCCTATTATTCTCTGGTAGTGTGCTTTTTTTTTTAATAAGAAGAGCTGAATATTGGATGATATGCCACTAATCTTCTGTGTCATTTGTTTACTTTGAGAAATAAAATTTTCGTTATCTTCATAATCACGAGAACTAAGAAGCACATCAAGTTATTTAAATATAGCAGCTCTCAGCAAACTGAGTATATTGTTTATAGAATTTAATAACTGCAGTCATCTCCAACCATACTTCCCTCAAATTCCTGCATTTGAGATGTGGTAACACACTGGAGATTTAGAGGCTTATTGGTATATAAATTACAAAGCAATCATTCTTTCAGATGGAATCTGAAGGAAGTAACGCACAGTGATAGCAAGGGCTACAGATGAAGTTGTGGTGGTCTAGGGTGATAGTGCCAACGTTCCTGGCCATTTTGCTATTTTATACTTCAGGTGCTGTTCCAATCATGAGTGTAACCAGGAGAAATTTTGGTTCTTGGACTGAGAATCATGTAAAAACCACGTGCCATTTCTGGATGGAATGGAAAATGCAGGATCACAGTGGAATTACTCCAATTTAATATCTGTAGGAAAGATTTATAGTAGTGAAATTAACTTATTCCTTCTCCAATTTCCTCCCTACTGTTTGCTGGAAATTTGAGTTAGTCAAACACACACACACACACACACACACACACACAAATGTCCCTGACATTTAAACCAAGACTTCAGATGATAGAAAATATTTAAGATGATAACATACATTTGATTCTTACTTATTTCAGTGGATATAAAACATCTAGACTGAATTAAAACAATTGCCTATTTCAATAAAATAGTTCTGAATAATCTGGATATCCATATAGGGGGAAAAAAACTTATCTCAAATCTGGCCTTACAGGAGATTAAAAAAAAATTCCATGAATTGCAGCTCTAGGTGGGAAAAGTAAACAATACGGCTTTTAGAGAAGAAGTGGAACCTCTTCCCGACCTGGAAGTAGGGAAAGACTTTGTTAGATAACCCTCTAAATAGTAATTATAAAAGAAAAGTGACAGATGTTTTATATTAAAATTAAGATCTTCTGCTCATTAGAAGACACCATTAGGAGAATGGGAGAAGATTTTCACAATATATACATCCAACAATAGTTTCTGTATCCAGAATATATAAAGAACTCCTAAAAATCAGTAAGAAAAAGATACAATCTCTATGCACACACCAGAATGGCTAAAATGAAGCAGATGGGAAATATCTAGTAATGGATATGTAGCAAATGATACTCTGTAAATTGGTACAGTTTGTACAACTTTTTGGTAGCAACAATCAGCTGTGATACATCAATTCTACCAAATACATACCCAATAGAAATGTATGTATTTGTTCACCAAAATGCAAGCATTAGAACACTCAGAGCAGCATTATCTGTAATAGCTCCAAACTGGAAACCATCCAAATGCACATCAACAGTCGAATGGATAAATGAATAGTACAGCTGACCCCTGAACAACGTGGGGGTTAGTGGCGCCAACCCTCCGCACAGTCAAAAATTCACATATGACTTATAGTCAGCCCTCCATATCCCCAGTTCCTCATTGGAGGATTTAATCAACCAAAAATAGTGTACTACTGTAGTATTTAATACTGAAAAAAAAAAATCCTGTGCAGTTCAAACCTTACTGTTCAAGAGTTAACTGTATTATCCACACAACAGAAAGCCACAGAGCAATGAGAACATCACGATTACGCACAGCAATAATGGGTGAATATCTGGAGCACAATTCTGAGTGAGGGAAGCCAGACACAAAATAGCGCACACTGTGTGACTATTATTTGAAAGCAAACAAAACTCTACTGTTAGAAACTAGGAACCTTGTGGGAGGGTAGTGGTGGTGACTGGAAGGGGACGTGAGGGGTCTCCTCCAAAGCTGGAAATGTTCTGTTTCTTGATGTGGCTTCTAGATAAATAGGCATATTCAGTTTTTAAGTTACCAAGCTCTACACTTACACATGCATTTTTCTGTGTGTATATTATGCTTTAATAAAAGTTAAAGAGGCAATTATTTTGCGTGTGTACTTGGTGGGCCTATGTGGTTTGATTTTCTTTACAACATGAATACATCCTTGGCTTTGTGATACTAGATTTGCTGTGGATTACTGGACATCAGTGGCAGCCCTCAATGTAAACCTTGAGTTTGCTGTGAGTTCGTATAGATGATTAGTATCTATGTAATTATCAAATGCAGATTGTGTTTGCAAACATTCCTTTACCTACTAAATTCACATTTCAGGGTTCCCACTGAAGGACATCTCTTTCCTGAAGCTGACCTGTTGTCTTCAGCCCAGGCAAACACACTATCCTTTGCCCTGTGTTTCCATTGTGCTTTGCTTGTATCTCTGTTGTGGCACTTACTCCATTACTTATGAAGCTGTACTTAGTTGTTTATGTATCTAAGCTTATCCAGATTCTGTGCTAGAGGGAAGGATAGGAGAGTTTGCTTTGCTTGTGCTGGTTGTGTTCCTGAAGCTCCACTTAAATGCACAGACCAATGCCATGAGTCAATAAATAATTCGGGTAAATGACCCTTGCTGAACTTGACATTTGCTTTAGGCATAATCAGGCTGTGCATTTTAATGACACAATTATGTCAATGGTTTATAACTTATTTATGAATGTCAGAATCCATTGAAATAGGGAAGGCAGCAGACAGACAAATCCTTAAATACAGAGCTCAGAACACAAATTCATTTTCTTCCTTACAGAAGATGCTTCTCAACATCTTTTTCAGTTCCTTATCTTGCATGGAAGATCATGCTTCTGTATGGCAAAAGTCTTAGGTTTTAAACAGGTTTAGAACACATGAGAGATGAATTGTGAATTAAAGATAAGGAACTGACCAGAGAAAGATTTTAGCAGAACACACTTAAACTGAGCACTTTCTTGAAGTTTTTCACTCATTCAAATGACATTAAGAAATATATATTTATACATATCTATAATCATACATCTGTGACCCAGCTTTCTTCCTAAATAATGACCCATTAAAAAAAGTCCATTTAATTATTTTGAATAAAAGGAACCAAAAGAAGCATTTTGATAACCTTTAATGGACAATTCTTACTTTTTCCCTTCTTCTTTTGCACAATCTCTCCCTACAGAATTCTTTAATGTTTAATCATTGTTAGACACAAAGGGTTTAAGCTGTAACACCTAGAGGAAAATAACTTTCATGCACTTTGCTTAATTTTACAGAGGAAACATAATTGAAACTAAATTTGAAAATTCTTCTTCAATAGCTGCTAAAGATTAACTAAATAAATGCTTTGCTGTTTTCTAAATGTGCAGTAAGGCGAGCCCGCCTTTTACATTGTTCTCCAATGTGGCTAGACTGCAGAAGCTTCATGTGGATTTCAGAGTTCAAACTGAAGTTACCTGTGATTTTTCAAAGTTTTCCCTTTTATAACCATAGCGTGTATTCTATAGCAGAGGGTCCTAGGAATTTCCACAAGGGAGTAATCTTAGGCTCATTATTTAAACTCAGAGAGTTTCACTTTAAAATGTTAAAAACAATCTTCCTCCTACAGAAATGTCGTGAGGCCAAGTACCTTAGCAAAGGGTAACTATTAAGAGTTCTGAACTCCAAACTAAGCACTTTGGGGGGGCCATTGTCCAAAAGACCATGAACAGAAAGAGGGTAATACTGACACTTCAAGTTGAATTTAAGAGGTTCCTAAAGTGAATGCTGTGGAACTTGTCACTAAATCAAATCAATCATATGTAAACACTTGCTATACCTCCTTTATTCATTGTACAACTTAGTTCTTAACAGGCCTTTTGTCCTATATTGACCAGTTTCTCCCTAAGAATCCTATTAAAACCAAACAATCACATGATACTAATTTTCTGAAAACAGAACATTTGCTATTGGACAGTTGCCCCATATGGGTAAATCCAAATTTTTACTATCAGATATAGAATCAGTTTTATTTTCACATTCAGAATTTCTACATATTATTAATTGATAGGTCCCTTTTTGCTGTCGAAGATATGTGTGTGTGTGTGTGTGTATTTTAATTTATCATTAAAGTCCCATTTTAGCTGAAGTATCTTTCTATCCATGTCTGGTACAGAATTTCATAATGGCACAAATAATGGGAACAACAGGAAGTTTCAAAAGGTAGGATGTAAGTCCAAAAGATTTTTTTGTAAGAGTGGAGCAGAGAGTGAAACACTTTGGTATGACGATTTCCTACTGTCTTCATCTCTTTCATCATGTGCTTACTTGCCAGGTTGTCCTTCACTTCATCTAAGCACCCATCTCAGTGTAAGCAAAGACTGGGTCCCACCTCCTCTTGCCACTCAAGATCTCCAGAGATTTCTCTCCCTTTTCTCCTGCATCACTACATTTTCTCTTTCTTCCAAGTTATTCCCATTAGCATAAATACCCTCTCTTGAATCCACTACCCCCTCCAGGTATTTCAATTCATCTATTTATTCCCTTTAACTGTGAAACTCCTGAAAGTCTTCTACAGTCAACTGTCTTCAATTCCACTCCTTCCTTCCTCTTTTGAACCCACCCCAAAAATGCTTTAACATCTACATCTCCACCAGAACTGCTCATCTGGAGGTCACCACTGACTCTCATGTTGCTGGTTAGTTCTCAAGTCTTTATATTCTTGACCTATCAACATTATTTGATAAGTTAATCACTTTCAATCATCCTTGAAAGACTTGTTTCTCTTGGATTCCAGAGCACTACATTCTCCTAGTTTTCTTACCTCACTGGCAATGCCTTTTCAGTCTTTTCCTGGGTTCTACTTTCTCCAGACTTTTCCTGTTGGGAGTGCCTAGGTGATCAGACATCTTTGACATCTTCTCTAGTTAAATTCCTTCTTTGGTGAGCTTATCTAGTCTCATGGCCTTAATACCATCAACATGCTCATAACTCCAAATTTATAACATTAGTCCAAATTTTTCTTCTGAATTCTACCCAACTGCACAAACACTTGGATGTCAAATTGGTCTTTAAAACTAATTACTAAACCTGATCTTCCCCTCAGAATCTGCTTCTCCCTCAGTCTTGTCCATTTTGGTTCCTGACAACTCCATTTTTTTCAAAATACTTTCTAATCATTCTTGACTTCTTTCTTTCCCTCATGCTTCACACCATATCTATCTGCAAATCTTGCTGCCCCAAGCTTCAGAATACAGCCACAGCTAGACCTCTTCTCACCATCTTCACTGCTATCAACTGGGTCTAGGCCAGTATCAGCTCTTGCCCAGGTTGTTCCAATAGCTTACTAGTTTCCTTGCTTCTCCTTTTGTCCCCTTTGAGTCTATTACAGGGTTAACAGTCAGAGTGATTCTATTAGGATTTAAGCCAGCTAACATCACTCTGTGATATCTTCTATCTAGATAATCCCTCTATGAGAGTAAAAACTAAAGTCCTTCCAACGTTCTACCAGGTCCTTCCTTTTGTCACCTTTCTGACCTTTTCTTTTAAGACCCTTCCTTTCTCCACTCCAGCTCCCATACTGGCCTCCTTGATGTTTCTTAAAAAAGAACCCCGAGGAAAAAAGGGACCCGAGACTTGCTCTCACTTCAAGGCCTTCACTTACTCTCTTCTCTGCTAGGAAAGCTCTTTCTCCCAAGACCCACAAGGTTGCTGTCCCACCCTTCATGTCTTTACTTATATGTCACCTTCTCAGAGGTGTTGTTTCAAATGCCACTCACATTCTCCTTACCCTCATCAGCTCTGTCCTCTTCCCTTTCTCTGCTTTTTTTCTCCATAACATTTATTACTTAACATAATAATATATACATAACATATAATAATATATAAACATAATATATAATTTACTTATTTATTCTCTCCATTATCTGCCTCTTACCAGTAGAATGCTAGCTCCATAACAAGAGACATTTTGTTTCAGTCATTGGTGTGTGCCCAGAGCCTAAGGGCATTTGGCACATAATAGGTGCTCAGTAAATGTTTGTTGAGTAAAAGAGTCTCTTTCACCTCTCTGCTTTTCTCACTAGAATATAAATTGCTTTGCGGCAGGGATCATGTGATATTCATCCTTCTGTCTTCAGAGTTTAACATGGTCTCTGGCAAAGAGTAGGTCAGTCATTATTATTGAAGTGAATTGTTGGAGAAGAGCACACTCTATGATTCTTTGAGTAATGCATTCCAAGATGGACAGAAGGACTGGAGGAGTGACTGAGAGGAGAGACAGAGAAAGTCTCAGTCAACCAACAGATACACAGATATTAAATTTTACATTCTATAAAAATGTAGATAGAATTTGGGAAATAAATTGAGGCCAGGGAGATTCCAGACTTTTACTGTCAAGAGAGTAGGGAGGGAGGTTATTAATCATAATCACCTGGGAATATTTGAGGGCTTCAACACTGCTACCTCTTCAGGAGAGCCACTAACATTTATGGAATATTTATTATGCGCCAGACTGCTGGATGTGATTTCCAGTGTCTGCCCGCTAGTGTTTTCTTGGCCCTCAACCCTCTGGCTCCAGCCTGAATAACTGCATTTCGCTATGTGGTGACACTTTCTTATATAAGAAGTAAAAATCATACAAGTTAATAATATTTTTTTCTCTTGCCCCCCTCTTCTCTTCTCCTCCTTCCCCTTAATAGAAAAGTATTTATAAAAATAGAATAGTTGCTTTGGGAGTTTAAGTTGCGATATAAAATCCAGAATAATTGTTTTAAGCAGTCCCATACAATAGAGACAGCTTTAAATGGCTAAACCAGCCTTTAAAAGCAGCTCTATTGGTAGTAAAATTCTTACTAAAAGGAAACTAATGATAAATATGAAATTTAGGTTACTGGTTACCTCTGGGAGGTGGGAGGAACTTTCTAAGGCATTGAAGTTGCTTAATTTTTTAAGCTGGATGGTGAGCACAAGGGTGTTCATCTTCTTACTTTTTATGTTTATGAAACATATATTTTTGTGAAATATTGAAAAAAGAAATTGCTCCTCTGGACCAAGACTTTTCTCAATCATTTAAAGACCTTTAATGTATATTAGAATTAAACTCACCAAAGTCACTTAAATAGCTTTAAAAGTTTCCATGATAAACTAATTCTAAGCATTTCAGCTCTCCCTGTGGAAAGTTTTTATGTTAGAGTCTTTCAACAATAGCAGCTAAAATAGCCTCTTCCTGCGAAGGTTACATACAGAGCCATTTTGTTTGTTTATAAGTCATTTGTTTTAAACTCTAAATATTCCTCTCTTAGAGCCCACATGATTGGAATTCTAACCAAAGGAGAAAAAGCCTGTTTAACTCAGAGAACGCTAGGGATGATACTCAGGCCCTAACCACTAAATACAACTCTAATTAAATAAAAATTTATTACGATCCAAATTAGGAACACAATTCTCATGGAGGCAAAAGATGAGACTCTGGGCCTTAGCTTCCCTACAACCCTACAAGCTCCAGGCTTCAGCAGGGCAGGAGAGAAGCAGCTGGCCTGAGACAGGTGTGTTATTAATGAGAGATTCTACATTCTTTATCTCATAGTGAGTCTTTGAAATCCGGTGTGTATTTTATACCTCAAAGAGTGGATCCATTTGTGGAACCTAATGCTTTGCAATTTTGGATGATGCCCTCTTTAAGAAACAGGCGACAACGTTACTAATACAAAACCAGGTATGAAAGCGGGTATCAGCGTAGAATGAAAAGAGACATCACAGGGAATCACTGGAGACTTGAAGCTTCATGCCCTTTTCCTTTGATATCTCTCTCGGCAATTTACCAGACACACCTATGCAGAAGTGTTTCTTGATTCCAACCTGGCTCCTCCTCCCCGCCTTAACTCCTTCACCTCCTGGCACTCACAAGGGGCCCTCTAAGTCAGGGGCTCTGAAGTGTAAGTTTCATTAGTGTTTCAGGCTAAAGTGTGTCTCCCCACATTCATATGTTGAAGTCTTGATCCCGAGTACCTCAGAATGTAACTGTATTTGGAGATAAGGTCTTTAAGGAGGTGACTGAGTTAAAACGAGACCATTAGGGTGAGGCCCTAATCCAATGTGACTAGTGTCCTTATAAGAAGAGGAAGAGACACCAGGAGGACAAGGGCACAGAGGTAAGACCATGTGGGGACAAAGCAATGATAAGGTGACTGCCAACCGAGGGGAGAGACCTCAGAAGAAATGAACCCTCCTGGCACCATGATCTTGGACTTTCAGCCTCTAGAATGGTGAGAAAATAAATTTCTGTTGTTTAAGCCACCCAGTCTAGGGTATTTTGTTTATCACAGAAGCCAGAGCAAACCAATACTATTAGCTTCTTGACAAACTTCCCCTGCTTATGGACCTTGTTCTTTCCTGCCTCATCCCCTTGCTGGACAGCAGCCTCCTCCTCTCCGTCTGATCTGACCCAACCTGAACCTTCTCTCCTTCGAGTCTTCCCAGTGGAGAGACCTCTTGGGCTCAGAGTGCACTCACACTTACTGACCTTCATTCATTTGGCTAGGGAATATGAGTTTCCATGCGACTGCTCTTATATCATTACCATGTGGTATCACTTTGACTTTTCTATCTATCATCGCTTTTTCTCCTTTACGAGATGAGTTCTTTGAAGACTATTAGGGACAATGTCATATCAAATTTGAATGTTAGAAAATTTTTTTGAATTAGGAGGGAGAAGGCCCATTGAGTGCTGTGGATAATAAAACCAAAAAAAAAAAAAGGTCTTTTAAAAATATCATTTTCAAAGTTAAAAGATAATGGAATCCACCATACCAGCTGAGACTTTAGTGCTATATCTGCACTAAACAGATAGAAACAGCATAACAACAGTTACAGCAGAGGTCCCCTAATCCCTCCCACTGCTTCTTACTAATGCAGTGGGTCAGAGGCACTTCTCTTTGTTTCTGCTGCCGCAACCCAATCCTGGTTGTTGCCTTCTGTTTTTCTGTTGCATGCAACAGCAACGGAAGTGCACAAGAATATCTTCCAAAAAGCTCTGGCCAGAATCAAAGGAAGTGAGTACATTCAAGGGTGAAAGGATGATTCAACCTCTTTGAGTGCTTAATTCTTGGTATCCCTTCTGAAATTGCTGAAAAGAATGCCAACAAGTTGTAATTACCATGGTGCTCCCTGGGAGGTGGACATCTGCCAGTACTCATTGGATGTCAACCAACAGTCCATTTTAAATAAGCCTTCGAAGGAAGTGAGCATCTATTTTGGTTATTTATAGGGACTATCTGTGGCCCTTCCAAAGTTCACAGGCCTTCTTGATAGAGTTTCACAGGACTAGCTTCTTACCAGCATTTCTTGGTGCAGGCTTAAAAGTGGACTAAATATAATATAGTAATTCACAGGAGGTTGATGAAATACAGTGGCCAATAATTAGACTCAGAATAAGAGTACCCCAAAATCTGCATAAGCTACTCACAGGGAAATGCACACTTACTCTCCTAGTAAGAAAACATATCTGGGTTCAAAATATTTATCAAATGCCATATTTTTTCCAGTGAACCAAGGTCCTCTAGGGGAGATATCCATCACCATTCTCAGGAAAGTGAGAGGCCTGCTTTTGCAATCAGAACGGCTTTCCAAGGTCCTTGTGCCAACTGCTGTGTGGAATGATTCAACATCGCCCTTGGAAACTTGCTTGGAAGCCGAGTGGGCAGCCATGAATCACCTCTCGTCCTTTACACATATCATAACTGATGTCCTTGGAATAGTGCATGAAAATAATACCTTACATTTTTATAAAGAATGCTTTCCCTGATGGCATTAGACAGTCCTGGAGTAAAAGCAGGCCCTGGTGAGCTGTGTACCCTGGAACTGGATATGTTTCAAATATGTTTGCAAATGCTGTTTTGAGTCTGAGTCAACACACCT
Organism: Camelus ferus; assembly: GCF_009834535.1. Lineage (NCBI taxonomy): Eukaryota > Metazoa > Chordata > Mammalia > Artiodactyla > Camelidae > Camelus > Camelus ferus. The sequence goes on from NC_045721.1 coordinate 11,680,413, forward strand.
GATCTGGAAGGCTGTCTGTCACAGGCAGAAGCTGGTGGTCCTGGCAGAAGCACAAAGACACCATTTTGGGAATTAAAAATAAAAAACCCAACAATGAATTTTAATCCTTTCACAGTCAACTTGAAGGAGCACTGTGATCTTGAATTATCTGGTTTTGTTATGGATAAGAAAGTAGACCTAGGAAAATCAACTTCTCATTAAAAAATGCTATGAATGCACTGAGAAAAATACCGAGAGCAGTTTTCTAGCTATTTCTCATTTGGGCAAATCTGATGCTATAATAGTCTATCAATGTGGGGAGAAATAGCTGGAATGTGAATATCTTTGGTTTCTAAGGCCGAACTTATCACCAATTTGCCGTGTATTTTTGGAGTTGCACAGACTCCCTGGGATACCTGCTGAAGTTGACTGATAGATTGTCAGCAACTGGAGTTGGCAGGCATTCTGCTCCAAGATCAAAAGTCAATGAGTTGTCTCATCAAAATGTTCTTACAAGTAGCAACAGCTGTGATGGCATTTCTGAGCCTCCATATATAAATGAAGAGCTCCCGTCAATGGGGAGCCAAGAAGCCGAAGGGACTGTGAACACAGCTTGCTGCTACTAGAACCATGTTCCATGAAGAACAGTTGATGGAAATGAGGATACTTAATTTGTAGAAAAGAAGATTCAGGGAAAATCTAGTAGCCTCTCTGTGTGATTGAAGGACTTCTGTGAAGAAGGAGAATTAAATGTGTGTTTGCCTGGGTGACCTCAAAGTACAGAACACGACCAACAGCAGAAGCCACATGGAAACAGACTCCAGACCAACTCAGGGGATTATTTTCTAACACAGCTCCTTGAAGATGATTCCACAAGGCCAAATGACATGCCCATCCCTGGAGATGTCCACATGGATGCTTGATGGTCATGTGGCAGAAACACTGTGATCTTACTACAGAATTATTCCCCTTCTCATAGATTTCAAGGAACATCTAAAAATAAGCAAGAGGAACATTATAGAAATATAGGCTGTAGATTTTTAATTTTGCCAGTTAAGGATATTTTAATTGCTATTTATTACTACCCCCATTTAACAAAATAAAGGATAAAGCCAATAACAATAGCAAAGAAATAATGTAAAAATAAAGAATAGTTCTTGAAGAGTAAATAAACTCAGATCTAAGAAAGATGTGCCATTTATGTAAACTTAAAATACAAGACAACCAATACTGTACATTCTACGTTGACACACATGCATGGGCTTGAGCGCACACACACACACACACACACACACACACACACACACACACACACACAAAAATGGTGACAGAAGAAGACATGCCAACTCATGAGAGTGGCTGGGGGGAGAGAATGGCCTGGCATGGTGTTTAAGAAGGACGTCAACTTTATCTACAGCATTTCACTTTATGTAAAAAATGTTAACACAAATATGATAAAATGTCTGCATTTGTCAGTTCTGGGTGTGGGAAGCAAGGATGTTTGTTATATTATTCTTTTGTATTCTTCTGTATTAAAATAATTGCCCTCTCCTCTCAAACAAAACAGAACACCAAGCTTTACTACACTGTCTGTACTTTACTCATTTCAACATGCAACCAAAGTGAATGAAATTGTCTATCACTACTGGTCTGCAGACCATTATCTGGGAGGTAGGAGACTTCAGGTATCAACTGTATCTCACAGGCCTACTGTGGGCCAGGCCCTGTGTCTGTGCTTCCTCTAGTCCTGTTGCTCTGTGGTTCTCTGAATCTTAATTTTCAGCAGATATTCCTTTTATGGTTCATTTCAGATCTTTTATTTCCTATTAAACCAGAAAAAACTCTTCTCTTTGATAATCTGTACTGACATCCTTTGGGGCTAAGAGAAGCCCCATCCCCTGCCTGCCACCAACAGTCACAGCATACTAAAGCATGATGCTCACACCTAATACCGAAATATCTTTAAGTACTCCTGCAAAGTCACAACCATGCCTTGCAATGAGATGGAAGTATTTCTAGCAGTGGGGGTGTCTGGAAGTGAGGGTACAGGCGGGGCTTTAATTTGATTCTATTCCTTAAGAGAAATTAAAAACCATCCTAGACTTTTCTCTAGTTTATTTTTTTCTCTACTTGGTCTTTCTTTATGTCTCTTTGTGAAGCACCTGACCTATGATATGCACTCAGTAGTTGTTTTTTGATGAACAGATGGATGGATGTGTACTTACAAAATATTTCAGTTCTCATTTCTATTGTTTAGTCCTGGGAAGTTTCCAACATTGGGTCTAAGGACGTATAGTGGAGTCAAGGAGTGCTGCATCACTGAGCCATTTTCAGTATTTCGAAATGCTTCAAGAAATCTGAGTAAAAATGTCCAACTTATTTGCTCTTGGATGCAGTTATAGCAATATAGTTTGTTAACAGCAGCTATCCTATGCTGATCAGACTTCCTGATTGGTAGCTATTTAAGCCCTTGATTTATTTTAAAGAGGGAGTGAGATTGAAAAAAAAAAGATTTCAAGAAAAAAAAAAAGAATTTCAAAGAAATCTCCTGGAAGATAAGGTCAGTCTTAGAAGAAAGTCACAATCAGGAATAATAATAATTACTATTAATTTATAATATATTAGTAATTATATAAAATAATATAATAATAACATATAGTAATTATATTAATTAATTTAAAAAACAGTGTTGGCAAAAGGACAAAGCAAAAAATGTTTACTCCCCAAATCAACACCAGTAATTCTTGATTTCATAGCTCTGCCTTTTGTTTTTAATTGGTACCATTTACAAAGGCAGAGTAGAGGTGGTGCACCTGGTTTTAGATATTACCTCTCCCAACTGATCAGCAACTCAGATAAGGCTGCAAGATTTAGATCATGAAGTTAAACCAACATATACAACTAATAGCGATTAACAGCTTATAATGAACTCTCACATATAAACTTATCCTTAGCCACTGATCTCCAAACATGCCTTTTTTTTATGTCACTGAATACACTGACTAGCAAATTTCTCCTCATTTAACACCATCAAAACATCACTTCCCTTGGAGGCCTTTTCCTGCTACTTCATCAGTCCACACTTCTTTGCATTCTCATGGTGTTTTGTACATACTTTCATTAAATAGCTCTTACTTTATATTAAAAAAGTATTCTTTTTTACATTAAAAATAGCTCTAATTTTACATTAAATTTATTTTTCATAAAAGTCTTCCACACAAGACAGTGAGGAGAGGATGCCATTTCTATGGATTTATGGATGATAACATGGAAGTTAGGGAAATGAATAAATCACAGAACCAGTGAATTTTAGACCCTGAGTTTGAAACTAGGGCCTTCTCTCTCCAACTCATGCTCTTTCTGCTCTGCAGCACCACTCTTTACAGCATGCTCTGATGCTCAGTTTTGCTAAATATTACAGGTATCACCATAGTTTTTATTTCTTAGAATTATAGTAATTAAAATTTTTAAGAAAAATAAAAATTATTCTAACAGTCTGCATTTATTATTTACAACATGCCCACAATGTTCTAAGAGATTTAGATGTATTAATTCATTTAATTCTCATAACAATCCTGTGAGATACATACTAGTATTACCTTTATTTTACAGGTAAGGAAATTGAGGTGCTGAATGGTGAGATAACTTGCTTGAAGTCCCCCAGCTAAACAGTGGCAGAATTGAGATTCATACCCAGGTGGTCTGGGCTTGGCACTCATATTCTTAACAAAAATAGACTTAAATACTGGTGTTTTTTCTCCTTAGTGGAACTTTGGACATGAAAATTGTCTACAATACTTGGTTTCAATTTTGATACTATACTTACTATGGAATCAAGATTTGGTTCTGATTTTCCATTTTTAGCCTCAACTATAATTACATAGCACAAAATTGACTCAGATGATTGAATATATTGAGTTTCACTGGATAGTTATTATAAAATAAATAGGGTTTGTTTTTTTTTTTAAAGTTTTCCCTCTTTCTACCCTTCAAATAAAGGAAACTGGTAACTGAGGGAGAAAAACAAAAAAGAAAAAAAAGCCAAACAACCTATTTCTGATTTGTCTGGGACTGCATTCAAGGTTGTAGGAATCATTCAGAATTGCATTTCAGAGTGTTCAAAGCAACCATGCTCTTTTGAAATGATTCTGAAATGAAAAAATAAAATTGTAAAATATGTTGTGACAAGCTGCTGTGTCAAAGATTTTTAAATATGGAACAATAAAAAATGGAACAAACATCATTACAGTTTATACTGTAAACATTGTAAAGACCATCTGAGCATAAAACCTAAATAAAAACAAACTAAAAGCATAGATCAGATCAAATCTTCGTAAGTATTTTGTGCCCTCTGATAATGATCAATCAAAAACTTACTTTATTAAGAAAGCAAATTTAGGAAGGCAATATTAAACAACTACGAGAATCGTAAAACATAGCTGAGAATGTGTCCAAAGAAGAAAAACTTGCCATTTCCAACAAATTAAAATAAAATTCACTATCACTATTACAGCTATTTCAACACTATTTTAGTTTAGAAATTAAGAAGAAAAAACAATTTTTGCCACTGAGATTTTTGGAGTCTCCAAAATCCCTGAAACACATTCTGGATATTCTCATCTATACGTCTAACAACATTGAACTTCTCATCTCTCATAGTTTCTTTAAAATACATCTTGAATGCTGTATATAAAATTTTATTCCTGGACATTTAGGCCAAATGACCTGGGTCCTCATTCTCCAGAATTTCTTAAATTATTTTCTTTTTTTCTGTCCCTGCATTTTCCCTAACTTGCCTATCTCCTTCACTCCTCCATCTTTTCCTTCTAGGTTAATTAATTCACTTATTCATTCACTATTTATTTCACTTCCTACACCATGACTTTGTATTTATCAAAATTGAAGCTTCTTCCTTTTAACACATTGCATTTCCTCTCTTTTTCAAGGACAGCTTGAGATTTTAGTTAGAGTCAGTCTTTCATGAGAAATGAATAGTGGAAAGTGGGGTTCTCTCCTATGCCTCTCCCAAACACTAACCTCACTCACTTTATCTCTTTGTCCTTCCTTAAAAACGGTAAGATCTCATGGACCTCACAGTATGTAGGTAGTGGTCGTTTACAAACTGCCCTATTACTAGTTTCTATATTTTGTTTCAGGTTGTAAGATACTAGAGGGGACTGAGCACAAAATGTCAGTAACTGGAATGCTCACTTCTTTTACAAGTTTTATTGGGTGACTTAAAAAAAAATACCTGGGCTCTACTCTGCCAAGACAGTGAATAGGGAATTTCACCCAGAAATTCGAAACAAGGAAGGTAAGTAAGAGGGGTTAAGTGTCTAGATTCCTTCTATCGGTTTTGGAATTACGCTAGGATGAGTATTTCTAACTTTGAACAATCCCCTAGTGACACGAAGAATGAATTTCCTATGAAAAGGAAGAAAGTGAACAACCTGAAGCTGTTTATAATCCTGTCTAAATGGTGAGTCAACAGAGTGAACTGGTGTCCCATCCCCTTTTTATCGGTTTTACTCTAAGAATATCTCTCCCCCACCTTCTGTACTTAGTTGTAAACACAGGCTCCTATTTTTTAAGGCTAGTGTTCCTCAGGATTATACACAGAAGAGGAAATTCCTTTTAAAATAGCTTTGTGATAGGACTTTTGTCCTTTACATGAAATAAACCTTTTGGGAAACAAAACAGAACGGATGGGAAATAACATGATAAGAAGTGAGCCTCCGTAGTTCTGCGTTAATTTTAAATCCAACCTCTTCACCAGGGGAGTCGTTAAAGGTTGGTGCTGACTCATTTCCCTGCCTCTGCTGTTACCCTGGAGGGAAATGCCATGACAAGTCTCGCACATGCTCATAAGCCTTAGTAACTAACTTCTTGGGTCTTTGATGTGTTTTGGGTCCACAGACGTATTGCAGCACACCTATCACCAGAGTGGCTTTGAAGAGAGTCTTGAGGCTTGGAGGGGCAAAAAGGCTCAGGGGGAAAAGATTCCTGTTATGAAAAATATTGCTGTAAAGCCAGAAATATTTCTGAAGTCTTTGTTCAGTCCAGTGAACTCCAAGGACAAACGGACTCATGTGCTAATAAACTCTGATGGGTGTGCTAACATATAGGGTCTGTACAAGTGGGATGGGGGTGGGGGGGTTGGAAAACAAGGCCTGTGGGCGGCGCTGAACTCTGCCAGGAGTAAATGTCTTTACAAAGTTCATTTACTTTCAGATATTTGAAGTTCAAGGTAATGAGACCCCCTAGCATAGGTTAAGGTTAAATACACTATTTCCTTCAGACTTTAAAGATAACTTTAGTCTTCTGTTGATAAGTCTTGATATGGGCAAAGCTCAAATTCCAGATTAAAAAAAAAACTTTCTACATAGAAATAAATTACTATAGATCTAGACAATGTCAGGATAATTTCTGACAGGTTTTAGAGGCAATAAAGTATTTTATTAAGCTAAAGTCATGGCTATTTCATTTCATTATGAGTAGGATACTCTACAAGTGAAATAAATCATCGGCAAATAAAACACTGCATTTTAATGATCTGAAAACATAACATCTTTTTAAATGGTCACTAGATATCTTGCCGATTTCACCAGTTACTTGTCACATTCCGGCTGGAAATTCTGAACCATTCCATTCACTTATTAACTCAGCCAGGGAACTGTTTTTAAAATTTATGAGAATGCTTGTGGTCAAATTCCTCTGCTGCCTTTACCTATGACTCAGTGGAGAGAATGCTTTTCAATTGGTTAGTAGTACAGGCACCTGTCTTGTATTTTGGACCGTGACTGTAACTATGACATTAATTGGTTTGCTTCTTAGCACCTTCTTGATCATACTGCCTGAACTGGGCCAATCTCGTAATAGAGCATTTTGTGATCACATGTTAAAAATGCAACTATTACAGACCAGATGGTATTACTGGGCAGTCACACTAGGAACAACACAACGGCACTGCAAGTTTTACTTTCTATAGGAACATAGAGTTCATTTCAGTCTGCAATGCAGTCTGGTATACATAATTTGCACCTGTAAAACTAGCTAGTACTTACGCTAAGGCAGGGGCCCCAGAAGTGGGGTCTTGTACCCCACTGAATGTGCAAGATGATTCTCTGGGGTCTGGGAAGAAAATATGATTGACTTCTATTTATATTTTATTTATTTTTTGATTAACAGAGAATGAAATTAGGCCCTGCTAATATTTAATATGTAGATTGAAGTTGATTCCCACCTTCATTTGCATGTTGTATGTCACGATATTCAGAGCCTAACTAAGGGAAGACTGATTTTTATGGCTTGGATGGGTTGGCAGGCTCCATTACTCACTGGCTTTCATCATATACATATATGTTTCAATTTATCTATGGATAAACATAGGTAAACTTAAGAGATTTAAAAGATACATTATCTCATTTGAAAAGAAGTTTGAAAATGATGCTAATAATTCAATACATAATGAAAAGCAAGATAAAGTTGATGTTTCTTCGATCCTAATATAAACTCTTTTATTTGTTGATAATCTCATCAGATTTGGCAAAATGCCTGTCTCTGCCCACTTCCGTCATAAAATTATAAAGAAGGCTACCAACATATTGACAGTCACTGCTTTTCAGAATGAAGCGTGACCTGGGGGGAAACTGTGCCTTGAGATATCAGATAAGGATAAAATAAAGTCATAATAATTAGCATGATGCATCCAAACTATGCATTTAAAGCATATTATTTTGATTTCTTCCATGATTATTGATTATGTAACACTCAATCTCATGTTTAATTTTAAATGTTTAGAAGCCACAACTGAAAAATTTCATTTAATAACCAATAACCTAAAGATACATTAAGGAAACATTTGTTTTTCTTGCCATGATGAAAATGACTAAAATATTCCTTGAAAAATAGTATAATGTCAAGCTAGGTTACATTCCTTTGATAGTAAACACTGATAGAAAATACACAATAAATATTATTAAAAATTTGAAGAAATAAGTTTTATAATACATTACATAGTGTAAAAGTTTGGTACAGTTAAATAAAAGTACACGTGTTTCTAATAGGTCTCAGCTTATATAGTATTTGCTAAATTTTATTTCACTGGTGGAATATGAACGATTACCCTCTCATTTTTATTATGAGTCACTAAAGGAAAGAAAAACCAATGAGGTGATATTCTCAATAATAAATGACTCCTCTTATAAAAATAGTAATTTTCAGAAAAGCTGTTAATTTAACCACAGAATGTATTCTAGGCTAAGTTTACAGAGACAACATTGCAAAATTAATAGATGAGCTATTTTAGCAAAGAAGTAAAAGCCAAAAGTGCACAAAATGCTATGGATGATATTGACATTCTAATATTTTAGTTAAAAAAGCTAATTAAGTATAGTGAATTTTTTTTAAAACAGTATTTTTAATGAGGTAGGGTGTGACCACAAAAATCTTTGTTACCATACAGAGGTTCACTGGTTATTTCAGAGCAAAGAACTTGAACCTGAAGATGAGTTACTCATTTTTCTTTAAGAAAAAGCAAATATTTCAAATTTGCTGACATTTCCGTGATGAAAAGTAGCTGTCACTATTATGTTACCTGATCATACATTTCTTAAAAGCCTGTATAATTTGTTTCTCCAAGATAAAGATGACATTTCGACAATGAGGGAGAAAGTAACTGCTTTTTAAAACAAACAACAATTTGTGTTATCTACAAAGCATTCTGAAAATAGTCTGGAAATGTGTGCATTGCTATGTGAATTTATTACTGAAAATTATGGAGGAAAGGTATAGCTCAGTGGTAGAGTGCGTGCTTAGCATTCCCAAGGTCTTGAGTTCAATTCCCAGTACCCAGTACAATTCCCAGAGTTTCTAGGCAGAGAGGAACTGAATTTAGAAACATTGCTAAAAATTTTTGTAATCAGGATCCTTGTCTCTATTTTGATCAGTCTTCAAAATAAAAAACATTGTGGAGATAAACACAATTGTTAGCAGTTATCAATAACTTTTTTCAGTAAAAGTATCAAATCTTACCAAAAAAATTTCAGATTCACAATTTCAGTTTTAAAGGCTAGTATATTAGTTTTCCTGTCTTCGGTGCAGGGTTTTGGGATTAAAAATTGCCCAGGGGTACAATAATCACCCCCCAGCTTTAAATTCCTCTTTTCTGATAGCCTATCGAACTTCTATTTCCTTTTTGCAATGCCCAGAGTTTTAGATCAAGCGTTACTCATGACTTCAAAATGGAGATTTAGATACTGAGTTATAAAATTTTAAAGGTAATGGATTTTTGAATATAGGACCAGGCCAACAGAGACAGAGAGACGGTCACACATGTCCCTTTTAGTATGCCTAGCAAATGCAATGAAGCAAGACAGTTTTACAAGTATTTCCTTGGAGGAGCTGATGATGGAGGGAAGGAGATCATAAAAACCTATCAAAAAAGAAAAACTAATTGCCCAGTATTCATTATTTGTAGCTTAAGTTGTGAAAATGTCATTTATATCGTCTTTATTGATTATATTCCATATTTTATTTTGTTTTAGTTGATATTAAATAATATAAAGAATTTAAAAAATATGAAAATAAAGAGAATGTTAAGAGTCAGTGATAGATTTGGTTTTTCTACTCATTTTTCCTAAAGCCTGTAACATTCTAGAAAAATCAATACTCCTCTGAAAAAAAAGTTTAAGTGGTAGTGGTGAGGGGAACTACCTGTTTAGGACAGCTCTACAGTTTAGCAGATACATTTGACATATTCTGATGTGCACAGGTACATTTGTGAATATCATTCTACCTTTCTCTCTAGATATTTATGTAGATATATCTATAAAGATTATTATTTTGAAAATCTATGCAGCCTTTATTTCCATAACTGTATTTAATTAGACTAAGAACTACCAAACAAATAATAGGGAGGGGGGATAAAAGGAAAGAGAAGAAGAGCAGTATCTTCTGCAGGGAACTTTAAGATAAATGTTGGTCTGTTTCTAAAACTCTTTGGAAGCCACTTTGTAAGTTAGCAACAAATACTTGTCATGTTTCTTTTCTCTGTTAGACAAATAGCCATAATAATGCTGTATCACAATTGGTAGGGGAAATGTCAATTTCTTTTTTTTTTTTTTTAGTTCCTTTTAATTGAAACTATTTGTTACAGCATGACAGCTATAAAATAAAAATAAAAAGTAGTCTGGGATTGAAAAGAAAAGAAAGGTAAAGAAAACAAAGGAAACTCCCAAACAAAGAGTGGGCGGCTTTTTCTAAATCTACATGAAGTCCTGGCAGGCAAAATAATCCTATGTATTGTACATATTAGCATTCTAGAAGGAAAACTGAACAGAACTCACACATTGTGTGCCGGCAAACTGAGGCTGATCAACAGTGAGGTTAAATAAATCATAACTGGGACTTTAACTCACCATAAAAATGTCGTTCCTACAAACAGCCGGCACCTTGCCTGACAGACAAGAAATCACCAGTGCCTTCAATCTAAACAAACTGTGGTATACATACGTAAGCACTCCAGGGAGAATTTAAGTTAATATTACAAAGTCTTCCATCTCTACTGAGCAACAAAATAAATGGCATTCTTTTAATTTTTGTCATATAAGATGACCAGTTCATGCTGGCCTTCCAAGCTTCAAAGTTGCCTCTATTCTATCTGTATCCTTAATCCTCCTCTAGAATAAGTTACATCACTCTGTTAAGACACAATTTAATAGCACTCTGCTTTTCTTTGGAACATTCAGTTACTGCTGTTTCTTCTGTTGAACTGGAAGTCCCATGAGGGGAAGGGTTATGTCAGCACTGTTTACTGATGTGTTTCTGGTGCCTAGGACAACATTTGGCATACATGACTAAATGAGTGAATGAATGAATCCATGTTTGTTCATTTCCTAAGACCATATTTTCTGCTTGTCTTGTTCATCCGAGGGTTTGGTTTTGGTATTGCTTTTGGCACTCATTTTACAAAAGAAGACTGATGTAGAAAATGTGCATTATGATGTGATATTGTAATGTCAAAAGATATAAGAGAAAGATGAAATAGATGAAAAATGGTTGCCTGGTTTTAATGACAGGCTGCATGGTATCACTGACAGCGCTTGTGTTTTCTCAAGTAGCTTTCTCAGAATAGTTTCAAGAACTTCAAACATGCCTTTCATCCTCGTGTTATCTCCGTGATATGTGAAGTATTTTCAATATCGCCATATAACAGCTTGGGAGGCAGGCAGGTCTGAAAGGCAGAAGTCCAGACATGTTTTCCATTTGAACAAATGTTTGTTTCTACCTCTGGACTTTGCTCATTTTCATTTGAGCTAATCCAAGTTTGCTTTTACTCCAGGGCACTGTATTCATTTTTATTTGTATAGCTTTCTATTGCTATAATAGAGGTTTAAAAAATGGCTTATGCTTTTTTTTTGAACTTTTAAGTTTCAGAAAGAGATGTTTAATGTAGTGGGAGCTTAACTACAATTTATTTGTAATTTCACAAGTAACATTTGTTTATTTATTCACATTAATTTTATTAATTTATTGCCCTTCTATATAGTCTTGGAGCAGGATGAAAGACTTTTTAATAAAAATTCTGCATAATAATTTCAACATTAAAAAAAAACACTTAGAAAACAGAATTTTCCTCAGGAGTGATTACTGGCTATAGGTAGCCCAGGAAAGCAAAGTGATCACACATGCTTCATGAATGTACACTCACACCCACTGCGTACAGGCTCACAGTTGTGTATTGCACACCCTCCAGGACAGCGTTCCAACCTATGCACACTATATTCTTGAAATACGGAGACCTAACAACATATACTTCTGTATTTCTATAAAATGATTGAAAAAGAATGTCTCATAGAATTTACCAGGCATCTTCAGATTTTCAGAAACCATGTAAGTTAAAACTTGGGAAGATGTTGAAAAATTACTTATTTTTAATCCAAAGATATACTATTTTAAAGGACATTATATTAAGAAAGAAAACAAGTAAAGCTGGCTTCTCCCATGAATCAAATCTGAAATAGAGGGGCTTCCATTTCCAGTGAAGAGAAACCCTGTGGCAGATTCCTTTCCCCTCCCTGATTCCTCTTCAATAATAAAACTGCATCTTTCCTTTTATTGAAGATCTATTATCCTCACTAATAAAACTGCACAGCCTTGGCAGTGTCTGCAGTAAGGCTCTAAGGACATAGTAACATCTCACACTAATGCTTCATGAGTATTTGGTACTTCAATGCACGTCAGAATAAGAACCTATTTTGTTTGTTTTCCTTTATAAAAAGTTGCATCTTTGGACTCCCCCTTCTCCAAACAAAGAGTTCAGGTATCATAAAGAACAACTTGCAAGCTGATGCAGAAAGTGAGGAAACAAAACATTCTTAGTGGCTAGGAAATACTCAAGACGGCTAAATAGAATGGGAAGTACACAGATGAGGGTCCTTCGAACCACGGAGAGCACCCTTAAACGACTGTTTTCAAATTCTTATGTTCTTTTTGTGGTTCTTTTGGAAAGCGACGTTTTGCATTTTTAGAACTCTGTTGACAAGCTCTCGCGATGGCTCCCCTCTTTGCTTTGTTTGGCAGCCTTGCAGCCCCACCTTGGGAAATAAGGCCTGTGGCCCGTGGCCCGTGGCCCGTGGTGACTGCTGATGTTCCAGGCCTCTCTTATCGTTGATGGAACTGGCGTATTGTCAAGTCTTACTGAGAGCACTTATTTCTGTAGCTGCCGAGGAGATTGGTGTACAACGGTCTTGCCAGGCGTGCACCCGCCCAGGCGATGTTTTCTTCCTCGGGAACATGGAAAGGGCACTTTTGGAGAAAGGTGTAAGGAGACAAACCAACTGCCACTTCCGAGGGGAGAAACCGGATCCCTTTGTGCTCTTATCTTTATCCACTTCCAATTCTACTGATTTACCTCTGCTGGGTTCCAGAGGAGGTAAAAAGGAGAGGAGAAAACGCTTCATTTGAGTGCTCCTGGCAATGAATGAGTGACAAGAGATGGGTCTTGGTGGATAGCTTTGATAACAACCTTCGTTCATGACTGGGGGTTGGATACTGTCATACCCAGCCCCACAGATGCACACGGCGTTTGATCAATCACACAACCACCTGGGAAGAACGCACAGAGGGCACATACTTCTTCTTCATTTATGCGTTACATTCGTTCATTTGACAAATAATTTATGGAGAGCTACCACGCACCAGGCACTGTTCTAAGTACTAGGGTTACACAGTGAACAAAACTGCTCTGGATCCCTGCCCTCTCCAAGCATACATCCTAATGGAGCCTACTTTCTACATCCTCTGTGTTCTTATGCCACAGTAAAACTGCTGGGCCATTTCCCAAATGTCTTATAAAATAAATTACTTCAATTAAAAATAATTAACATAGGACATTTTCTGCTTTGGTGCCAGGCTGGGAGTATTTGAATTTAAGTATTCAATGTTTAAAAAGTGGAAAAATCTCAGAGCTATAAAAATATATTCCATTATCTATATATGCTTCAAAAAAGACCACCATTGTAGTGCTCTTGAAGGTGGGACAAAATTTAAAGAAAATTCAGAATCCATCTTTTCTTAGACTTCTACGTTAATTATGAAATAGTCAACACTCAGTCTCAGAAACCACATGTAGTTTTCACTTCATCTCTTCTACCTCGTTACACAGGACTGGTGCACAAGCTCATGGAGTAATCTGCCTACTGTTCTGTCCATCTCTGTAGAGGGCCACGACTAACTCCCCAACATGCCCCAAGAATTGTTGCTGATGTGTATCCACAGGGGCTGCAGCCACTTGTGGAAAATGGGGGGGCAGGTCCTTCTCTCAGCTGCCCCCTTTCTGGCCCTCTCCTCCGCTCACATTGCTTCCCTGGAAAGGTGTCCTACATGGTTGTCCTCACGACACTCCCTCCTGTCTTTCCTGCACATGTGACAAAGTCAACCTCCCACAGCATCACTCTTCTCTAATGGCTTTCTTGTTCCAGATGGTCTGTCCCATCAGACCGAGCCTCGTCCAGGCTTTCAAGACCCTGACACTATGTAACCAACTTAATCTGGTAACAACCACAGCCACAGAGTTAACAGCAATACTTTGTATTTTCTGCTATAAATTGATTGTACACCACAAGATCTCATTTTGATTAAAATTATCCCCATCGACAGAGGGTTACACTGAATTTCAGAAAGGTCAAGTGATTTGCCCAAAGCCATCCAGCTGCCAAGCGGAAGAACCAGTGTTAGAGCCCAATTCTTCTGAATTCCAAACCAATTCTCTGGCCGCTGCTTCTCGTTTTCATGACACACTCTTTGCTCCAACTGGCTCCAGTCCATTTCCAGTTCCTACCAGTGGCCATACTCCTCCTGACTGCTCCATTGCTGTACCCTGCTGGACCTGCCAACACCCAGAGGCCCCTCTTAGGGTCCCGTCCTTGCTGTAGTCTGCCCTGAGAGCTCAGCACACAGATGCTCTTCTTTCTCTGAAATATTTCCTGAGTGAAGGTTTAGCCCAGGGTTTCTCAATCTCAGAATTACTGCCATTAAGACAAATCATTTTTGTTGTTGAGGGGCTGTCCTATGTAGTGCAGAGTATTTATCAGCATCCCTGACCCATTAGATGCTAATAGTACCTCCAGTTGTGATGACTAAAAATGTCTCCAGACATTGCCAAATGTCCCTTGGGGGCCCAAATCACCTTTGGCTGAGAGGCCCTGGCTTAGCATGTAGTTACTAATCTCTAGTTGAATGATGAGGGTCTGCTATGTTTCCCCATGAGATCTGCAGTGTAGGCAGAATGTGTTATCCTTGCATTCTTTGAAGATGTTCTGCCCTAAATATATGTTATGGACCCTTGCCCCACGTTCCAGTTTCAAACTGGAGCCACTGATCATATCTTCACATTCCTGATTGGTTTTAAGTTGCATCACATAATAATTATGAGCCTAGATTACAGAATTTTAAGAAATGTGCATAAATATACTCTATCACTTATTAGTTGTGTAACTGTGAGTTAATTGCTTAATTTTCTGTTCGTCTATGCCAATGTCGACAAATGGAAATATTATGCAAGTCACAAGTCATATTAAGAGGTGAAATTAATTTTATATTTTGTTTAATCTAATGCACCAAAATATTACCATTTCAAACTGTAACTAATATAAAAATTACTAACAAGATGGTTGACCTTCTTTTTGCATCAAGCCTTTGAAATTCAGTATATATTTTACTCCTACAGCAAATCTCAGTGAAAGCCGATCGCAAGTGCTCAATAGCCATGTATATCTAGTGGCCACCAGATGTGCTGGTTCCCCCATTATACTATGACATCTTGAAAGCAGGGACTGTCTTATTAATTTTATATTTAAAAACATTGCAAATTGTCTTTTAAATAAATTACTGATTTTTCTGGGCCAAAAGCTTGAGAAGTCTTTGGCTCTTTCTTTCCACCCTGAAAACCATTTAGCCCTTACGTAAAATACTAGACATAAAACAAGTAAGTCTCCTTTCTTGAATGGTTCCTGTAGACTTAGATAAAGAAGACATACATGTATTAACAACTGAAAAAATAGCAATATATAATTATTAAGTAAAACACTTTCACCTACAAGCTTCAAAACTGAACGACTGAAATAATAGTCTCTTCAACAAATCATGCTGGGGCTACTGGATGCCTACATGCAAAACAATGAAGCTGGACTCTTACCTCACACAATGTTAAAGAGTTAACTAAAAATGGATCATAAACCTACATTTAAGAGCTAAAAAAATAAAGCTGTTAGAAGAAAACATAGGTGTACATGCCCAAGATCTTGGATTTGGCAGTGGATTCTGAGGTATGACAACAAAAGCATTAGCAACAAAAGAGAAGCTAGATAAACTGGACTTAGTCAAAACTAAAACTTCTGTGCACAGCTGAGAAAGTAAGAAGACAACCCACAGAATGGGAGAAACTATTTGTAAACGAACAGACATATCTCCAAAAAGGGTGAACAATGGCAACAAGGACATGAGGGGAAGCTGCAGGTCACTAGCCATCAGAGGATGTAAACCAAACCCACAGTAAGATATCACTTCACACTCACTAGGATAACTACAGTTTAAAAAGTGGAAAATAACAAATTTGGTGAGAATGCAGAGAAACTGGAACCCTCATAAATTGCTGGTGGAAATGTAAAATGGTTCAGCCTCAGAAAAACAGTTTGGTAATTTCTTAATAAGTTAAAAATAAATAACTATATGACCCAACAATTCTACTAGGTATAGATACAAAAGAATTGGAAATGGGTGTGCAAACAGAAACTTGTAGAAGAATGTTCACAGCAGCCGAACAATTGCTAGTTAAATATATTTCACAATAAGTATATTTTCACAACAGTTAAAAAATGTAAACAATTCAACGTCCATCACTGGATGGATGGATAAATAAAATGTAGTATAATCACACAATGGAATACTATTCAGTCATAAAAGGAATGAAATACTGGTACACGCTACAACATGGATGAAACTTAAAACGTTATGCTAAGCGAAGGAAGCCAGACACAAAGGTCACATACTGTATAACTGCATTTATATGAAATATTCAGAGTAGGAAAAGCCATAGAGACAGAAAGCAGGTTAGTGGTTTCTAGGTTTGGAGGAGCATCGGAAATGGGGAGTAACTGCTTAATGGGTACAGTTGTTTCCTTTGGGGTAATTAAAATGTTTGGAACCAGGTAATAATGATTCACAGTACTGTGAATACAATAAATACTCCTGAATTGTACATTTTAAATGGTTAAAATTATGAATTTTGTGTTTTGTGTATCTTGCCACAACAAATGAAACTGAATGGTTGACAACGGTTCAGCGGCAGGGGTGTCGGGGACGGCTTTTTTGAACAAGGTAGGTTTCTGAGCACAGAGGAGGTGTAAATTAGAATTTTTAACAAAGGAGGATAAAGGTGCCCCAGATAAAAATGGAGGCCTGAGTAGAATGGCCAGTGGGACAAGTGGGGCTCACGTAGAAATGCTAAGGAAAGCCCCTTTATAGTCTGATTTTAATCCAAACAAGAATTGCTTCAAAGCACAAAGTACATTTTCATCAGAGACCAAATGCTCCCTAATTGTTAAATACAACTATCAATAAGTGAACACATAAATTAGGATGGTATGCTCTTTGGAGCTGGTAATCAGATATTATTTTTTGATTAACCCCAAGAAAAGAAGCAAATATCCTTGGGATCACTCACAGTTCATAAATTTTAATAACATTTGTTTTATAAAAACTGTGTTCCTGTGAAGGAGAGACGTGTGGACACACATAGCTTATTTGTTTTTTTCTATATCAGAGTGAATCCACACATCACTGTTCTAGGAACTACGTGAAGTCTTTGATTTATTATCACATTCAAGTGCACCCTGAAATACACAGTTTCATGAAAGGATTGTTAACTGTTCACGTGGAGATCAGCAGCCTCAGGAGGTACGACTGTGTGCCCTGCAGGGGAAGCTCAGTGACAGCTGTATGGTGACAGCCGAGACTGTCGGCTTGGAGGGCTGTGGGTTGAGTGACGAAAGGCAGCCCCACAGAAGAAGGTGTTAGGTGACTGCATTTTAAACTTAGTGGCGTAGACTTGGGCCAAGGGAGTACAGGAGGTTACTCTGGTGCACAAGAAGGTGAAGGACTATCTTTTCAGTCTTCAATTCTTAGCCGCTTTAAACTCATTGGGTTTTCTCAGCCCTGAACTAAGGTCGTCACCTTTCATGAGTTTTCCCTACAAACTAAACAAACGTCATTGTATGGCCACCTCATTCTCTCCATGGGAGATGTCAGACACCACTGACCCGGATGACTGCTGCTGGCAGCACACCCAAACAGACATGCCTAGGTTGGGAAGAGGCCTCAAAAACTGGCCGGCAGTCAGAATCCTCACTCAGGGACCCATTCCACGCAACGGGAAACATTGTTTCCAAAGGCTTCCATTTCTTAATGCCAAGTCGAAGTTCAACTTAGCTCTTCCTCTAAGAGACAACAAAGAAGGTTTAAATTTTGGTGTCTAAGAAGACTTTTTAAAAATTATGTTCATCAATTAATATTTATTTGGCAAGCTTTGGCATTCATGGTACTGAACGACAGAAGATATTACGGAGTTATACCACATCAGGAAACTTAGGGCCATCCTCAAAAACATATATTTTTATTAAATTACTTAATCACCCACCTGTGCTATCCTAAATAAGAAAGGGACAGAGGAAGCACCACATCTTCAGTCACTTTAGATTATGGTAAGAAAATTAAATGAAAATAGGTAGCGTAGATTATCTTACTTTGGATTTTGAGCCATTGTGCTAAAAGTGTTTCTGGAGAGGAAATTTACATTCCACATCAGTATTTTGTTGAGTATACTGATAATGGTATACGTAGGTTAGACATGTCTTTTATAACGCAAATAAGATATGAATTAAAAAAAAATTTTCCACTTAGGCCTTGCCATCTGATTGTTCCTTCATCAGAAGTTCTCAAAATCTACTTGCTAAAATGTCAAAAGTGTTTCTAAAATCTGAGCACCACCTGCTAATTCCAGAACTCTTTGCTTCCTACCATAGTTTCCCTCCTGCTTTTGCTGCTTGATTTTCTGTTTCTTTACACCATTCTGTTTTCTAGGTACTACATCTTCCTTCTCTGTTATAATGAGAGGAACTTCGGATTTGGAATCAAATGGATCCTACTTCTGTCAGTTACTGGTTGTGTGACTGTCTGCAATATTCCTCAATATTTGTGCCTTAATTTCTCCATTTGCAGAATAGGGGGAGTAACACTGTAAGTTTGTTAAAGGATAATGTGAAAGACTATATTTAAACCACTTATTTCACAGTAGTATGCATGGTAGGAATTCAATAAAAATTGTCCCCCTGGCCCATCAGACAAGCAATGTTCCTGCCCCACACCCCCGTTTCAAGCCGTCAGTTGGTGCCTAATATCTTGTGTGGCATCTCTGCAAATAAGCCAGCTGTGCTTCGTTTAAAGAATAATAAATGCTCATTTAAAATAACATCATAATCTGTTTACCTCCATAAAGATTTGCTTTTTTGTGTTACGTCTATTTTTGATTTTTCTCTTGCTATTTTTCTGCAGTGCAATAAGGATTAAAAATTCTAGAGGAAAAAACTGACCACCAAGGATAGTCATTAAGTATGGTAAAAAGAAAATAATACATGAAACTAACTTCAGTTTAATTTAATGTTCCAAACCAAACTATCAACATAAATTGGTATAGAAACATTTCTTTGTACACATTTTTGAGCAGGAAGCTTTAAAAAAGAATTACTCAGTTGGCTAACACCATTGGAATGTCAATTCCCAATAAACAACAAGCACTCCATTTTATTGGTCTGCTAGGAATACATATATATGAAAGTAGAACATTATAGTTTGAAAAATTTATTTTAGCCTTAAAGTCTTTGAAAACTGGCTTCAACTGTTCCTACTTTTATATTGCTTTTAATTTTTCAGTGGTTAATACATTTCAGTGAAAGGTGGAGAGTTTTAAATTACACAGTGAAACAGAAACAAATCAAAAGATTTCCTAAAAATGTGAAGAATGTCTGAAACCAACTCTAATAAAAAGGAAAATGTACTGAAAATATGTTTAAGAAGCTGTTTCTTTTTGCATTGATTTTACCCTGCATTGCCATGACCAGATTATTTAATTTTTTGAATAATTTTGTGTTCTGGGGGCATATAAAATATCTGACAACAAAAACTTCTTTATTGGTAAAAACATTTGGAATCTTTTGAATATAAAAAAGTTACTTATACAGATTGTTTCTATTTAATACCTGATGACTTTAGTGTGTGGTGGGCATCCCTAATGATGTCAGCTATCCTTCTATTGGGCATATGTCACGTTTGTCTTTCATTACCTCCTTGAAGATGGATGTGTCCATATGGCTTGCTTTGGCCAGTAGAACATTTCTAAATAGAAATCTTGAAGAGCTAGTGGGCAATTCACCTAATGCCATGCTCCACCACTGTGGAAAAACTAGGAAAAAATGATGCATGCTCATGATATATGTTCATGATATAATGTAGAGCAGAGAAAATGTGAGGAAACCTAGAGAAGCGGTGGTCAAGGTTATGGATTCATTCAGTGCCAAGTAGAGTGTTTGAACTCTATTTCAAAAGCAGTGGAGGAACTTCTGAAGGTTTGTGAGCTTGGGAATGAAGGGACCAGAGCTGGGCTACAGTACAAGCTGGAAAAGTTTTGAGGTGCATGCTAGGAAAAGCCTAAGCAAAAAGGCCAATGCCATGAATGGATGGGTCAGGGCGATTCTGATGAGAGCTTGGAAAGAAAAGAGAATTGAGCTCACACCAGAGACGGAATCTGCCCGCACCTTGATTCTGGACTTCCCAACCTCCAGAACAAAATATATTAAATGTGTTTGCTCCCATAAAGCAATCATAAAGCTTTTATGAAAATAGTGAATCTTCTATAAAAACAATGGCTATCTGCTGGTTTTCGGAGACATGTACACTAAACTGTAGTCTATTCTCTAGATGATCTCGTTGCCTATGAGCAGATGGCAGTCCTATTGGTCAGAAGAGCTTACTCATAAACTAAGGAGCCACTAAATCTCATTAATTTTTTTTATTTCTTGGCTGCTGTTGGAGGAATGTAAAATTTTTTGTCAAGTGTGAACAAATGGTGTAGACTCATCTGTTTATTAAGGACTTGAGAGCCTAAGTAGTATCTGAGAGCTGCAAAAGCCACCGATATTAATTTCAGAACACTAGCTATTGTTTATGGGCAGGGCAGGCTTAGACAGGTTTTGACATGTGTATCCCTGTCTGGCAGTACTCAGATATGGGGTGCGGAGCTTTAAGTGGAGGTCAAAGGTGAATTCTATTCTGGGAGGCTTCTGATTTGTTTTTCCTGCACTGCCCACTTCCTTCCTTAAGGAGGTACTTCCTCCTAAACAACATTTCCTTGCTCTATATTAGCACGGGACAGTGTGCACCGCAAGGGCGAGATACAGCAGTATTCACAGGAGTAAGTGCCTACAGATTCTCTCTCTTCCTACTGTCTCTCCTGTAGCTGCTCCTCCCGGGGCCAAAGGCCAAGTTACTCACCCCACAAAAGTATTATACATCAGGTAAGTTAACCAGCAAAGACAAAACCAAAAAACTGCAAGTCAGAAGCTTCTTCAGGAATTTTCTAGTTAATTAAGGAAGATAGGCTCTTGGATTAGCAGCTCAGTCATTCATTTCTTTGCTAGGTTTTCAATGAGTTTTCCTATCTAAAGCAGGAAATGAAAGGCCAATCTGAAGAATTCTTGGAGAGCCCCGTCGCTTAATCTCAACTCATTAAAGTCTGTTGCAAAGGCGGAAATGCCTGCTTCTGTGCGATTTTAAATAGAAAGCTGATATTCTTACATAAAGGTGGGAGTTCTACCTGAAGAAAATCATACTTCTTTTTCAAAGTGGCTCTTGACAGAGAGCATGTTTCCCCTGGACTGTTGAAGTAGTCCCAGGACGCTTTTAAAGGCTTCATTCTCCAGGCACTCCAACCAATATAATCATCACGTCTACATCTGAAGATTTCCCAAACAGGGTAAGTCAAGAGATTTGTCCAACAAAGTTCAGAAAGGAATGTGAACAGCCTGCTGGCACCTACAACCAGAGAGGGCAAACGTCTCATTCACTCCCTTCCCCCTGCACAGGTATTTCTGACCTCACTGCTGGTGAGAAGGGAGCTAAGAACTCCAAACTGCATGTAGAACACATAGAAGGGGAGCTACCCATGTCCAAGAGTCCATTTGGGGGCGGGGGAAACAGTAGAGATTTCCTTTTTTTTCCACAGTTGGAGAATAGTTTTCTTCCAAAAATTGATTAATTGGTTTGAATGTAGAATTCTTGGTTAATATTATTTTCAATTTACGTTTTGAGGTTTTTTTCTAGGGAATTAGAGGTACTTTCACATATGCTTTCATATTCTGGTAGAGATACAGAGAAATCAGTGCTGCTTACAGGACAGTGGATAGCACAAACATCTACGTTGCACTTTATGAGACATATATACGCACACACACATTATATAAGTATATATACATATATACTTATATCATATGATCATCTATACATCACTCAATAGATTATGGAGATCTGACCTATTTTGTTTAATACTAATAAATGCTGATAGGTTGCTTCAAGTTGATTTAGAGAGCAGTTACCCTTTCCCACAGTTGATGACATGGTTGGTTTGCACAGTCAAGTCTCAGCACTTAAATTCTGGAAGTGTGAGCTTCTCTTTCTAAGTCCTCGAGTCTGTCCTTTGGGGGAGATGCTAATAGTATCTCTTCACAGTCACAGGAATATGGCAACCATAGGTCCTAGATTTTCCAGGGTGGTCTGTATTTACAGTATTCTCTATTGATTAGACTTTGTGACATGTTTTGTTGCAGAAAAGATTTTTCCTTATATCAGGCTGGAAGCTATTCTGATTTTCTGTCACTAGTATAACTTTGAGTCCCTCTGAATCTTTGTAGCTTTAGGAAATGCTTGGACTTTGATGCGAGGGAAGATTCTGGCCCACTTTAGAAGACTGTCTTGCATATAGATTTGATTGCTTCTGACCTTTCCTCAAGTGGTTCAAATCAAAGTCTTGGGTACAAACTAAATTGGAACTCCATGGACTAATACTAAGAGGTGGTAATCTCCTTGATCAACCATGGCAAATAACTGGGCACAAATTAATGCATCAGTACTCTGTGTAGACTGGGGAATGGGATGAGACTGACTACTGAACTTAATCTGAACTTCCTGCTTGCTTCAGTGATAATTTTTTTTAACTGAAGTATAGTTGATTTCTAATGTTGTGCTAGTTTCTGACAAAGTGATTCAGTTATACGTATACATAGATATTTTTTCATATTCTTTTCCATTATAGTTTATTATAGGATATTGAATATAGTTCCCTGAGCTATGCAATAGGTCCTTGTTGTTCATCTATTTTTATATATAGTAGAGTGTTAATCAGTTAATCCTAAGCTCCTCATTTTTCTTCCTCCACCCCCTTTCCCCTTTGGTAACCATAAATTTGTTTTTTATGTCTGTGCTTCAGTGATAATATTAATAAAAACAACTCATCCTAGTTCTACATGTAGTCTCACATGGGGATTAGTCAACAAGACCTGTATCACCATATCATTATTGCTACTTCTCTCCTATTCGGCTACGAGGAGGCCACGTCTTCTCTTATGCCCCTCCCCTAATCCATATCATCTCAGAGGTCATAAGGCAGAAATCTATAGGCCTGCAAGGCTAGGAACAGAAATCTCAGTGGATTTCCTAGATGATGAAGGTGAGGCTGGGAGAAGTTTGCGGTTTGCCTGGTATCATGCGGCAAGTTAATGGCAGAGTAGTGTATATTTACTGTTCTCTCAAGTGCATGCATTACTGCTAGATAAAAACTCAAGATACAGGCTCTATGGTCATACCAAGTCCCACAATATTAGTGCACACTCACAGGAGAATAGACCTACGTGTTACAAGGCATGATAAAAGATAAATTAAGTTTTCTGGATATCTGATATCTGTAGTTACAGTGTAGCTAATTTATTGTGGCACAAGCTGCTGTTTTACTTCCCATCTCACATTTTGGCATCACGTACAAATAGATAAATTACAAAAAAAAGAAAAATCACTTTACACAACCAGTTTGATGGTTTTTGTATTTCACTGAATGAACTTTGGCCTGAATATCTGGCATTTATGTAGCTGGTGTTTAGGCTGAACTTAGTCTTAAGTGTGACGAGGTAATTTACTGAATGTCTCCACCCTATTCCCTTCCCTTCTTTTTTTTCATCAGTAAATGGGATAATGTTATATTTTAGAGAGCTATTAGGAAGATTACAAGACACTGCATACATCAGGGTACTATGTAAACTCTAAATCTATATACAAACATGAATAATTATGGTTGCAACAAAATTGAAGCGGCTATGGTAACAACTAAGTTCTTGTTCTAATGTTATTATTCGAGTTTTATTTTTCTCTTTGAATCTGTACATATGGCAAAAGAGGGTTCTGAAATATGTTTTATTTCCTCTATTGTGACTCATGATTCCTTTTTAAGGAGTTTCTTCTTCATATAAACAGGAAATACACAATTACCATAGAGCATCGAAATAAAATTAAAATGAGAAAAATTTGCAAATTATGAATTTGAGGATTCATATCTAGAATATATGAGGGACTCGTAAGTAAATAATAGAAAGACAAATGACCCAATTAGAAAATGGGCAAAGGATCTGGATGGACATTTCTTCAAGGAAGACATACAAGTGGCCAAATAAGCATAAAAGGATGATCAGCAGTATTAGCCATGCATATAGAAAGGGAAATGCAAATCAAAACTACACAAAGATACCACGTTATACCCGCTAGGATGGCTATAATCCAAAAGACAGACAGTAACATGTGTTGGTGAGAATGTGGAGAGCTTGGAACTCTCACACACTGCTGATGAGAGTGTAAAACAATGCTGCTGCTTTGGAAAATAGCCTGGCAGGTCCTCAAAGGGTTAAACACAGAGTTACTGTAAGACCCAGCAATTCTGCTCCTAGCCAAGAGAAGTGAATATATATGTACACACAACAACTTGTATACGAATGTTCACAGCAGCATCATTCATAATAGTTCAAAGCAGAAACAACTAAAATGTCCACCTACTGATAAGTGGATAAATAACGTGTGATATATACATGCAATAGAATATTGTTTGCCGATAAAGAGAAATAAAGTACTGACACATGCTACATATTATGAACCTTAAAAACTTTAAGTGAAAGACGCCAGTCTTAAAGGACCGTATTTTGTACAATTCTACTTATAGGAAATATTCGGAATAGACAAATCCGTAGAAATTCAAAGTAGACTAGTGGTTGCCTAGGACTGGGGGTGGGAGAGGTTTGGAGGAAAAATGGGAGTGACTGTTCTCATTGGCACAGGGTTTCTTTCCTTTTTTTCCCTCTGTTTCCCAGCTTTATTTAGAAAAAAGACTTACTGTGTAAATGGAAGGTATACAACATGTTGATTTGATCTAGGGTTTCTTTATGGGGTGATGAAATATTCTAAAATTGCACAACTCTGTGAATATACTAAAAACTACTTGAACTGTACACTTTATATAGGTGAATTACATAGTATGTGAATTATATCTCCATAAAGCTGCTGAGAGAAGGAGTAGGAGAGAGAGAATGCTCCTTTTTCCTGGATTCTTAATTGTATTTTTCCTTAGGAAAAATGGATGACTTCACAAGGTGCAGGAACCAAGAAGCTCTCTACCTCCAGACTGACGGAGAGAAAGAACCTGGCCCCCAAGAACTAATGATAAATTGTGAAAGTGTTCATTTCCCTCAAATTGGTGACCTGCAGTTATCAGGAACATTTCTATCTTAAACCAGATGGATTAGTAAAATCAATTTGGTCCCATGTGGACCAGAGAACCTAATGGTCAAACGCTTTGATGTTGTCAAACAACTAAGCAAGTAACACGTTAGATGAAAAGAAAACAGATGTACAGGCACCACCGAGGGAGGCTTTGATCTCCTCTGTGGTGGCTGCATGCTCTTAAAGGACACTGGAAACCTGCTTCTCCTAATGAGCCTCCCCTGCCTTATTAGGGTCACTGATTTCATGCGCACCAAACAGGTGGGAAACAGCGCTGCCTTCTGAGAAGGTACTTTGATGTTTTACTGATACTAGCCAATAAACCATTGCTGGCACTCTCAGCCAGTAAATAGTGATTATAGGATATCTTCAAAAATACTATATTTAGCCTCTGCTGGTGTGAACAGAAGGTGCACCAGAAAGGGTTGCAGCCAAAAGTCAAGAATACCTTGAAAGTCCTAATCAGACACACAGCAGTTTGCTTTTTGTAGTTTATTGCCTTTTTTTTTTAAAGTTTAAAAGTCATTGTTTGTCTCATGATACTGCTAATTTAAACAGTAAGTCGTAAAGCAAGGTTAGGTTGCAATGCATCTAGGAGAGCTCCTGTCACTCCTCTTCCAGGTTTTGACACTTGGCGGTTGAGGGGTAAAGGGCTGCCTATATGGAGCATGTGGAGTATACGCAGAGGTGGCTTCAATCCAGAAGTAGATAGCATTCTCAGGATTATACTGTGAAGAAACACCACAACAAAAAGTTGTAAGCATTTGCCACTTTGCTTGTGGTTGGAGAAGGGAATGGTGGATCACTGTGTCCCAGGCACACAGGGCTGGCTGGGGAGAGGAAAGGGACTTTCAGCATCGGGGCTGGGATACCCTGCACAGGAGAAAGTGGGGCTGGTCTACTGCAGGACTTGTGTACTACACAAAGAAGTGCCTGACCTTCAGGTTCTTTAAATTCTTGGTTTTACTGTTAAGTCTCAGTGTCTTTTAAATCTTGATAGGAAGATGGAAAAATCAAGGGAGGGTTTTTATTCTTGTTAACTGATGGAGATGATTGTCATTCTCTGTTTAATGTATCACCAAAGAGCACCAGCCTTGGGGTCAAAGGAATCTGGTCAGAATCCTGGAGTCATCATTGACTACTGTGTATATTTGGGCAAGTTACTTAACCTTCTTATTCTTCTGTAACCTCATTCACTAAATGAGATGACCTTTGAGCTTCTATTCCTTTAAATATTTTAAATTTTAAAAAGATACAGATAAGTTATTACTTCCTAATTTACAAAAGGAATGTATTCTTTGCAGAAAATTTATAAAACACAGAGAATCAAAGAGCTGGAAATTTCTTTCACTTTTTTTGGTCCCTGACTCTTTGTAATCTTGCACACTTCAAGTCAAAGACCATTAAAGCAGGGCAATACGGCACCAGTTACCCTGTCTAACCCTCTTATTTAACAGATGAGGAGCCTGAGAGATGAATTCTCCAAGGTCGCATAGCACACTTGATTGAGCACATCACTGTATACAAATTAGTATAAAATGTCTTGTCCTCTAATTGCTTTCAAATGGCATTTTTTTGATCTTAACCTTGAAAGTTCTCTACAAAAGTGGGAACTTTGAACCCTACTTTCTTATATTTATATATGCTTGGTTGTATTTTCTTCACAAAGGAAATCTTTTGGGCTTATGTTGCTGTGTCCAGCTATGGGCGTTTCCTGAAAACACAAATAAGCCACGGATCCCTGCATATCTGGCACATCTAATTTAGCCCACTGTGTTTACTTTTGCCCACTCTCAGTCTGTCACAGTCGCCCTTCTTGGGTTCTCAGTTCTTTAATCAGTGTGGTAGCAGCTGTTCCCCAGAACAGAGAGATGACCCATTTCACCTGGCCATTGGTGTCTGCAGCAGACACAGTATAAGGTCAAGGGTAAAGCAATATCATGAGAGCAGAGAGCCAAGCTTACACGGTGGGGGATACAGACAGTCCTGGACCACTGAATGCTGACACTGGGTTGGGGGATGATGTGTGAGGACAGATTAAGATTCTCTTCCTTCACAGCCAGCCACACACACACACAGAGTAAATATGTAGTTATTCTTTCTTTGCCATTCCAACATGATGATTCAACAAAGTGTGAAGAAAGCCACGGTAGAAAGGCTGCCCTCTATTACCCACCCTCATTTCAAGTGACATTAATGCTGCCCTGGCAACTAGAAGAGACTCATATTTACCTCATCATTTCTGGAATTTTAGATTCAAGTATAAGTTACTGCTGTACATTCATAAAATATCATATTGTACTAGACAGAGTTCTTAGAAATAATTATTTCATTACATTGTCTTCTGTAATAGGTAGAATTTTTTTTAACACAAAAGAAAACTCTTCTATTGATTGGTTCTGTTTATTTGCTTTCTCTGAAGGAGCAATAACGTTTTAGGAAGAAATAATGGCATATGAAGCAAAATAAACTATTAAAAGTGTAGTATTTAGTTACACTTCTGACTGCTAAACAGATATTTTACAACTCTGGTTTATATTTGTTCATAGCCCGTGGCCATCGTTAGCTACATTTCAGACAGATACTCCTGTTTTTATCCGAGAGGCATTTCAATACATTTTTAGTATGTTTTCTTTTTTCCTAACAGAATTTTTTTCTCAAAAAATCAGATATTTCAAAGACTGAATATTGTTTTTTAAAATATTTTATTCAGATCATGGAGTATATTCCATAGAAGGAAATTTGCATAGGATAAGAATACATGCCACAGGAATTTCAAATAAAAGTGCTATAATGCCACAATCAATATGTATCTTATCTTCTATCACATTGCTTCAGTGGTAACAAATTTATTTTACTTTTTTTTTATATAAGTATTATTGATTTGCATATTGTTGTCTTAGTTTCTGGTGTACAGCATAGTGATTCAGTTATGCATAAAAAATAGATATATTCTTTTTCATTATAGATTATTACAAGATACCAAATGTAGTTCCCTGACCTATACGTTAGGACCTTTTTTAAAAAAGTTAAAGTACAGTTAGTTACAATGTGTCAATTTCTGGTGTACAGCACAGTATCCCAGTCATGCATACACATACATATATTCATTTTCATTAAAGGTTATTACAAGATATTGAACATAGTTCCCTGTGCTATACAGAAGAAACTTTCTTTAGGATCTTGTTATCTATTGTTATCTATATAGTAGTTTGTGTCTGCTAATTCCAAACTCCTAATTTATCCTCCCCTCCTTCTCCTTTGGTAACTACAAGTTTGTTTTCTATGTCTGTAAGTCCCTTTCTGTTTTGTAAATAAGTTCATTTGTATCCTTTTTTTTTAGATTCCACATATAAGTGATATCATATATTTGTCTTTCTCTGAGTTCACTCAGTATGATAATCTCTATGTCCATCCATGTTGTTGCAAATGGTATTATTTTATTCTTTTTTATGGCTGAGTAGTAGTCCAGTGTGTGTGTGTGTGTGTGTGTGTGTGTGTGTGTGTGTGTGTGTGTGTGTGTGTATACACACACACACCACACCTTCTTTATTCAGTCATCTGTCAATGGACATTTAGTTTGCTTCCATGTCTTGGCTATTGTAAATAGTGCTTCTATGAACACTGGGGTGCATGTATCTTTTTGAGTTTTCTCCAGATATATGCCCAGGAGTGGAGTTGCTGGATAATATGGTAATTCTAGTTTTACTTTTCAATAAAATATTTAAACACATCAACAAAAGTAGCCTGTCATCCAGATATTTCATCAACACAATGTTTTGATACTTGGATACGCCTGAATTGTTCATTTTCATCCAGCTGTTTGGTATTAAACAAATACAATCTTCATATGCCATAAATCCTGAGCGCAAGAGAGTCTGGGATTGAGGATCTGGTTGCAGGGGGATGAAGTCTATCAGTTTATCGTCTCTCTCTGTGGCTAACCTCGTAATGCCAAGTATCACGAAGTCTCAGCCACTCATAAGCTATAATGATTAAATTTTTTTGCTTTAAGACAAACACAGGTTCCAATAAAACATTTAGTAAGTAGCTGGGTAAATCAGGATATACCTATTTCAAGCCTATTTCCTGTTTACATAAGCCTAATCTAATTCTAATTAGCATCCTGACATTAGCCTTATTTGTACTTATCTTTTGGCTATATAGTTACTTTAACACAACACACTTAGCCTATGCAGGAAAGATATGCATTTATGGAGATCTGAAGACAATACTACAAATGAAGAAAACTTTCTAAGCACTACCATCTTAGAGCAAAGGAAGCTAGCCAAGAGAACATCTGTTAAGTGGTAGAAATACCTTTCTTTGGTTCCTTTTTTAAACATGTCATAAGTTCCACTTATAATAAAACAATAGTGCATGTTAGTTACATTTGTCAAAGGAACATTGGAGAGTTGTACGCATTAAATTTCAAAGCCACACTCAACCAGAAAAGGCACATGAATGCTGAGAAGTTGAATTCTGTGGGGTTGTTTTGGCATAGGACCCTGGCAAGGAAAGGAGTTATGTATTAGGCGAAAAAAAAAAAGCCCAAATTACTAATTTATAAATAATGTTATTTTAAAAGAAGACAAACCAGAAAATATTTTGAGACCTTTAGTTAAAAGTATGGATGGTCAAGACTGAACTGTCTGTTACTTGTGCTCTTGTTCTGCTTCTTTCAGAAAAGAAAGGAAAACCTCACTTCCTGAGTGTCAGCTGTGTTCCAGACACTGCAGTCAGAGGCTTACCTGTGTTGTCTCATTTAAATGACATCACTGTTCTGTAGACTAGACATTATCGTGCCTATTTTTGAGGTGAGCCACAAAACTAAGATTCAGAAAAGTTAAAAGTACATTGCCCAGGCCACTGAGCTATTAAACTACTGAGACAGACTTTCAACTCAACTTTTATTTACTCCAAAGCCCTTTGCTGTTTACATATTTTGCAGCTTCTGAAAGTTGCTCTGAATCCATAAGGCAGAGGCTGAATTCTGGGCAGAGGTCAGGAGCTCATGAGACAGGGGAGCCAGGCTACCCGGGAGAAGAGGGTGGCAGGTGCTGTTCCTCTGCACCCCTGTGGTGTGGAAGCATGGCCTTCATGCTCCTGCTTCTGAGAGTTGTTCACCTGGGAGCTCTGAGTCACTTGTACCATGTAGGTAGGACAATCTTCATCACTGCACATGTTGCACTCAAAGCACCAATTACCATGGTATATTAACTTTAAAAGGTAAGGTTTAGCAAATTTATAGTGATAAAAAAAAAGCTATTTAAAAAATGGAGTAATCTGTATACTTTTAACATTTGCAGCACCGTATCAGCCAGATGTTTCCCCAAAGGATACTCAGGTTGTTTCAAATGTATAAGTAAGTTGTACAGAGGTGGATAATACATTTGATTAACAGGCAATTTATTCATGATAGCTGTTATCTTCTGGTCATTTTTGTGACAAGTCTTATCCAGTATTTAATAATACAAACATGTTTGAGGCTGCTTGTTTTTTTATAAGCTTATCCATTTAGTAATGAAAAGTTGGGATGCAGGCAGTAAAAAGAACAGGTATACTTTATCTTTTACTCCAATTTCACAGACAAAAACAAAGTATCTAACGTCTTTTTGACTATGGAGTGCCACTGGATGGGCCAAGGACAATGGTGGACTTACTTACATTTATAAAATGAGGTAATAATAGCTAAAAGCTGGGTCTAAAGCTGGTACCTCTTTTCATTTGGGAACTCTGAGGAAAGTGTGCAGAGAACACGTTGCATTCCCCTCAAGGTAGAGGGACAAAAGGAAATTTGTATATTCAACTAACTCTTTATCATTTTCATCTTTGCAGAATGATACACTTCTTCAATAAGTGATATTCTGAGTCTGCATATAAAAGTAATCAATCTGGGGCTGGTGTAAATTTTCTTATGCAGTAGAAATAGATGAGATATTAAAGGACAGATCCTCCTAAATTTAAATTTCACAATAATTAATCCATAGGGTTAATCCACAGGATAACTAGACGTTTTGTTCTTGTTTCTGTTTTTAGCTGAAAGATAATTAAACCTCCTCCCAGAAATCACTCTCTTGGCGGATGTTTCCTGAGAAATGGGGCCAGATGCCTCATCATCACTCGCCAGGCCACAGTAATAAGTCAATCTGGACAAATTGCCACGTACACATTCAGCCATGGTGGCCTTTAATTTCTAACAGCTTTTAAAAGCATCCATTAAAGCAAAATAGAGGAGAAAGGACTATAAATAGCTGACAGTTTTCTGAGGGATGGTTTAAAGACAAGAACCGTTGGTACTTATCATACAAAGCACTAATAGGAGGAAGCAGGAAGAAGCAGTAAAAGACAAAGCGAAATTTAAAAATCTGCAATTAAGGGAGCATCCATTTTCTGATGTTAAAATGGAACCCATTTTTGAAATTCTGAATAATTTATTTATAGTGAATTTGAAATATATTCTATGAATATAAAACATTTTAAACTGTGTAAAACAGAAGAAATCATTAATTGACTTAAGGGTGAAAGAATGCTGAAGGCAGGTTCTGCCGCGGGGGTTAGCCAGTGTAAAACGCTGCAGGACTGAGCTGTGGAGATCTTTCTCTGGGTGTAATCTCTTTGAGTCGCATTCACTTTTCCAACACTTATTGTTACAGATTCTAGATCTTCTGTAAACCTCCAGGGTTATACTTATTAGCTCAATTCTTTTTTTAACAATCTTAGTTCAAGTTGACTGACATCAGTGAATGGCATTATTGTACCTTAACTAATGGGAAATGTGATTAAAAGATTCTGTCTGCTCCTCCCTGTAAACTGATGTTAAAAACAGATTTAAAACTTAAAATCCATAATCCCCAATTAGGCTGTCAAACTTGTCATACAGTTGCTTTCCCCACATCCATAGGAAATTACTTATATAATGATATCTATAGTCAAAAAAAAAAGAAAAGCAAAACAGTAACTTGTTTGAGTGTATTAAACCATAGATTCTTGGATTATTTTAAAAATTTTATTAAACCCTGTTACAACTCTGAGCCAGGTAAATATTATTGTACATGCTTTGGAGATGGATTTAAAAGAAAAAATGAGGGATATTTCAGATAAATGTTGTGCAGGGCAATGATTATCACTTTTATTGTGCGTTTATTGAAATCAATGCAACTTGAGATTTGATAAAACAATCTCATCTCTATCTAAAAGGATTTACTGCTTACGCAGGTGAGCTGTTAGGTGCTGGAAAAACAAAGCTATAGCTAGATGTTCCTGGCTTCTAGGAGTCAGAGGAGAAAAGGAAATGTCATTGGTCCTGAACATAATTTGACCTTTCTAA
Source organism: Camelus ferus (assembly GCF_009834535.1). NCBI lineage: Eukaryota > Metazoa > Chordata > Mammalia > Artiodactyla > Camelidae > Camelus > Camelus ferus. The sequence goes on from NC_045721.1 coordinate 11,713,147, forward strand.
AATAAGAAATAAAATACAAAGCATTGAGCCTTTTCAGATACCAATTTTTTTTTCTCTGTGAAATGAAGAGACTGATGGCTTAGATGGCTTCAAGGTCCCTTCCAGCCCTAATCTTCTATGATTATATACATATTATTCTCATACAGAAGTCCTTACATGCTTTCAGTTGTTTTGCTTGTTTTTCTAAGGACCTGCAGAGCAGTGGACAAAACCATGCACAATAGTCCGGGGGTGGATACACTTATCTTGTACAAGGAGAGGACAAAGCTTTCTGTTGTTCAGATGCCTTGAATTTTGTTGGCCTTTCTGACCACACAGAAGAAATATCTGTAGTATTTCCGGAGTAGAGCAGTAAGAGTAACACATCTCTTCCTGGGTTATAAGTGATCAACTTTAAATGGTATGGATCTAATACATCTGTTAAATGAATGAATGAATGAATGAAATGAACGAACGTATTCACAGGTAAAAAAATCATTCTGACATCCTTTGGAATAAGTTGATAAATATTGGGTAGCTCTATGCTCTTAAATATTCAGGTTTGCATGTATTTTCACTTTTACCCCAAATCAAGCTCTTTGTGTGTGTGTGTGTGTGTGTGTGTACGTGTATGTGTATGTGTGTGTGTATGAATATGCATATGTTAACACATGGATTTGTATTGGTAGATAGATGCATTTTACGTTTTTAAAGGAAGTCTAAAAAAATAAATGTCTCTCTGTATAGACTCAGTGATAATATAAAACTAAAACCTGCCAGCTCACTAAACTAATTTTGATCATCATTTTCCCTGTGTTATACTTGAACCTTTGCTAACGCACATGTAACCATCAGGGAAATTAGAAACTGTGCCTTCTCAGGAGACACTGTCCCACAGCTATGTGGCTTAGTGAGCTTTTAACAAATTAAAAAAGCTTCCCTTCCTCAGGTGGAGCTTCTCCTTGCCGCGGGCTTGGAGATCTGAGGACAGGCTGGACTTCAGCTCCCAGGTGTTCTCTTGCCTGGGAGCCCTTGAGAAGGGCAGATGCTGCCCAACCGTGGCCCTGGGTTATACAGTTAGCAACTAGAATCAGCCTAATTTCCTGGCAGCTCATAAAAATCATTCTTCTCCAGCGATGCTCTTTGAGGTGTTCTTTCTGGAGGGGCCTGTCCTAACTTTGGAACACTCAGAAGCTGAACAATCATTTGCTGAGCCTACTGTGTGCCCTGCACTCTGCTGAGAGGTGTGGGAGTGCATAAGTAAAGGGAGGACAGGTCCCTGCCTTCACAGAATGCAGTCTGGGTGGAAAGTCAGAACAAAACTAGGCAATGTGGTGTGAATGGAAGTCAGGTTCTGAATATACAACCACTTGGGTTTTTCTCTATCTTCTTTATATAAAAAAGAGATTGGGCAGGAGGACTTTGAGTGTGTCTACCTAGGGCAATAAGTTTCTTATCTCTAATCTAAAAGACCAATTTGCAATATGTCCTATCTAGAGCTCATGGTGAAGATACAACTATGAGAGTAGCTGTTACATGCAGGTGGCTGGGGAGGCTTCCTAGATAAGCACTTAATGTTAAATTGTTGGAGAAGACTGGGGTGAATATTCCAGTACTTATGGGATGCTATGTAGGCATAGGCACAAAGATAGGAATTTCTATAGGAAATGTATGGAATAGTGAAGTCCAACAAGGTAACTGAAGCAGGTGTCAAGGTTGGGTTATATCAGCGGAGGCGAGAAAGGCAAGACCAGACTGGGGTCCGTCATTCCATTCTCTCCAACTGATCTGATCACAGACACATAATTGCCAAACAATTTAATACCATTTGGGGACATGAGTTGGATCTATAGCTTTAGAGCACCTGCCCTCAGTGTGAAATGTTCCAGGACTGAATCCAGGATCCTGGCCAACATTATACCATATTCTAAGCACCCAGTGAAATAATTACCCAGCTCAGACACAGACACACACACACACACACACACACACACACACACACACTCACTCAGACATGGGCACAGACCTCAAGAGGGAAACAATCCCAATATGTAATCTCAGGCCTGTGCCATGTTCTCTACTTCAAAGAAGAATCCAACAAGGGGAAGTATTAGAATTGGGAAGTTTTCCAGAAGAAGAGTGTTAAAATATTGACTCCGGCAGAACTGTAACCCAGAGAGAAATGCTCTCCTCAAACAACAAAACAATTTACAAAGTGGCTTGAAGTCAGTCGGAGAGAAAGCAGAGTTTGGGAGGTGAGCCAAGGAGCCTGCATTTCTGTCATGCTTGTTCTGGTGCCAGTGATAAACATTAGTGCATGCCTCCAGCCCTCTGCCCGCTGAGAGCTATCTAAGTGGCTGCAGTGCTTTCTAAACATAAATAATCTTAATCTTCAAATGAACAGTAGACACATGGGAACAAGATTAGCGAGACTTTTTTTTCCTTAGCCGTTTATGGAAACTTCCAGAGGAACAAACTTCAGCCTACTATGGAAATTTCATTTGAAGTAGATGTCTCTGCAGACTTGGGCAGTTTACCAGACTGGACTTGCTCTTTTCCCATAATAGTGTCCTCTAAGCCACAGAAGCTTTAGAAGAAGTAAAGGGCTTAACCAGATTCAAAGGTGCAGAAAGGGCTGGTTGTTCAAAGGAACATGAAAATGACCTTTGTCTGAGTCATGCGATGGTTCATCTGATCATCCTTAAGATGTTTTTAATTTTGGTAGAGGAAAAGGATGCCTTAATGACTTGGCAATATATATATATTAGTAACTTCGGGTATCCAAGTTATTCATGACCAATTTCTATTCAAATGGAAATATATGTATTCTCTTAATTTCACAGTATCTTAGCTCTGATAGGGAAAATCCCTGAATGTGTAAAATCTGAACCTTTCCTGGAGACTCATATTACCAGCATAGAACAGGCTACTTGCTTCACAGTCACATTGGCAGCCAGTAAGGGCGGTTTGGCACACAAAATATTCAATTGTGAATAGTTTTAGATAGTATTAGACTCTCTCTTCTAATCTGATTCAGGAGGGTGAGAAAGACGGGGCAAGAAAGGCCATAGAAGGGGTTGAAAAGGGAAACAAATCTAGGAGGAGAGAGAGGGAGACAGCTGGGAAGGAAAGGAGAAAAACACTGGGCTTTTCTACAACTAAATTATTCTTGCCTGGACTCAAAAGTCTAGTTGAGAAATACTGTACTTCCACAAGGGGGCTTTGGGAGGTTAAATTGTGGATTTATACTGTCTCTGTATGCACACTTTGAAATTCTCTCCATGCTCAGAAATTATCCAAAGAGGTGAGAAGCGCTTTCAATTAAGAATTAAGAAAAGGCCACTTTAGGAAGGCATTATTATGCAAATTTCTACTGTAAACACCTTTAGTGCGAACAAGCAGGAGGCAATATCACATACGCAGACAAGTTTTCCGAGGCTAAAATCCCCAAACTGATTTGGGGTACATTTTTCTTTCTCCTTTGACTTCATTTTCCTCAGTTCCTAGTTTTCAAACTCTTTATACCCTTTCGTAAGTTTTAAAATTCTAGTTCAGGTTCAACTGCAGACTATAAAAGGAAGAGATCTGGAAAATCAACATTTTGGTAAGAATCTCAATAAATGTAGCAGAGGAAACAGAAGAAAAGCTTTTTCCCTTTCCTTCTCCCTCCCCTACCCTCATGTTCTCTAAATGGCAAAGTAACATGATGAAGAGAAGATTTCAGTCATTTCAAGGGGGACAAAGGATGCTGGTGGAGAATCTCCCTCTTGGTGACCTCCCAGTTGGTGAGGTCTCCTTCCAAGGAGACCCTGCTGTGCTGTGAGGAAGTAAGAGGCATTAGCACACCACTCACTATCTTTCAGGGGCCAATTAGCTGGTTTGGAATATCCAGACCCTGGGTTCCTTTCATTTCTCTCTTAGCAGCTTGCCTTTTGGTTATTTACCATGCTTCATTAAGAGGGAAAGTTCAGATCTGTCCATTTGTCCCACCCTTAGGAGCACTGATGGAGCTTTTTTGGGGAAGGCAATTGAAGCCATTGAAGCGATATGTGGGGATTACCCATGGATTAGGATTACCTAAACCAGTAGTTTTCAACCCTTTTAACTAGGAGGAGTCCTTTCACAGATACAAAAAACCTTGTGCCCCCTGACATGACAGTAATTACACTGTTAGTGTCTGCTGAGGAAAGTGAGCATGTGCTCATATGAAAGAAAGGCTTGTTCATCTTGTCTTCTTGGTCTTCTGTTCCCCAGCCAACTCTTCCTGGAAAGAGATCTTTCCTAGGGCATCAATACTCTGAATTCCTTGCGGTTCAGACTCAAGTAAAGCAATGAAGGTTTACAGGAGAAGCCTGGTATCTACCATCTGTTGGAAACTCATTACTGATTGTTGAGATGTTTTGGAATAATGAATACTAAATACCAAGAGAAAAGGAAAAAATGTCTCTCCATTTCATGATAGATGTTTCCATTTGGGAAGGCTTAAATTCGAAGACGGCTATGATTTATTTGCTTAGTAATGATTCAATATATGTGTGAATCCAAAGAAATTGAAATCAATTTAAGAGTGCTGGGGATCATGGGAGTATGACCCTAACGCGTTTTTGGCAGTGTTTTTGCCTATTTAATGATAGACCTCAGGGTTAGAATTTCAGAATATAGAAGGCACGCCAACATCAGGAACAGCTGCAAAGATGTGCATGGTACTAAAAGTGTAAACTTTTTTTCCCCCTGAACTATGATATTTGTTGTTTCTCTTTGTTCATTGTTTTACAAATTTTTCTTAGTATTTGGGCTCCATTTTCTCTCAGCAGATAACTTTGTTTTCGTCATTAAGAAAACGGAGGTGATCAGGTATGAACTACTTCAAGTTATCAGCAACATCCAAATTCTTGGAACCAAAAAAGCTGCTTTTATCTTTCCCTGGATTCTTATACTCTCTTATTCTTTTCCCATTTGCTGATCACTCCCAAATTGGTATCTCTTGCCCTGTCTTCTTCTTCAAGCTGAGACTTAGACGTGCCCATGACCACTGGCCATGTGCACCTGGATGGTCACCGGCTCCTCATACTCACCACTTCCTCTTTAACCTGTTTCTCCTCCAAAATTCCTCATCTCCATGGGACCACCATTCCTCCAAGTATCCAGGTTAGGAATCTGGTGGTAAATCTAGACTTCTCTCTTTCCTTTAGTCCACACACCTGAGTATTACTGTTAACATCCCATGTATTTTACTTTCTAAATATTTCAAATCGACCCGCTACTGTGGAGCTCAGCTAAACTTCATTCAGGCTCTCATAATCTTTGCCCCGGATGCTTACAGTGACCTTTAATGACTCTTCACTGCTTAAAAATAAGGTTCCTGCTTGTTCATGTGACATTCAAGACTTTTCATGACCTTCCGTTTCCACTTTCATCTGCCACTCCTCATGGCCCACTTCACCCGACTGCACATACCAAGTGATTGCTTTTATTCCTTCTTGAAATCCCATTCCTACCTTTCTTCACACGTCTGATTGACTCTAATCCACCTTCTCTGAACCTTATGCCCGAGTTAAGTGCCTCTCCTCTGTGACCCTACTATACCTTGTACATATCTGTCTCTTATCACCCGTATGTTACATTATATTGTAATTACCTGTTAATTCATATTCCCTCCCACATTCTTCTCCTCTCCCTTTGATGCTTCTAGTCAAGAAGGAAGACGCCCGCCTACACTGTGACGCAACATTTTTTGTTTTTAGAAAAAATGCTGGGAATTTTTCACATACTTGAATTAAGAGCTGAGTTCTCATCCCTTCCCCACCCCCTGACCTACCTGGAATTGGGGAGGGATTATCACTTGCTTGTGACTCACAGAATATAGCAGTGTGACTTCTAAGGTTAGGTCAGAAGAGGTGATACTGCTTGGCCTTGTTCTCTGGGCCATTTGTTTTGGGGCCCTGTTCTACCTGGTAAGAAGTCTGACTACCCTGAGATTGCTGCACTGAGAGGAAGCCCAGGTCCTATGTGAAGAGGCCACATGTAGGTGCTCTGGAGCCCCAGCCTAGGTGCCCTCTGACAGCCAGCATCAACCACCAGACACAAATGGAGAAACCTCTGGGTGATTGCAATCCCCAGCTGTGGAGTTACCCCAACCTTTGAAACCTTCCAGCTGAGGCCTCCCTCCCCAGACCTTGTGAAGTGGAGGTGCCTGTGCCCATCCTGACTCCTGAGCATAAATGGTTGTCTTACACCACTGCGTTCTGGGGCTGTTTTGCAGCAATGGTAACAGCAACACACACCCACGGCAGTAATCTGCTCATTAACCCTTTATCGGCTCCTCACTTACTACTGACCCCTCCTCCTCATGCTTTCACTGTGCTTCTTGGGACCACATCCTAAATAAGCTAATGCACCCAAACCACTGTCTCAGGGACTCTTTAAAAAAGAAAACTCCAAGTTAAGAAACTGCCCAGCTCCCAACTTCAGAAGTTATTCAGGTGGATGTAAAATATTTTACAGTGTTTTAATTAACACTTTAAACCGCCTACACAAGAGGCTTAAACTTGGATGAGGGACGGTGGTCCTGAGAAAGCACAGTTGTTAGAGAAGACAGTGGAGCAGGCTTAAGGAGTACAGTCACATTTTTGCCCAGGACAGGGACTTTTAGAGGTCACCTGCAATGATGACAAATTAAAAGAAAGAATTGAGGTTAAAAATATGTTTTAATTTACTTTTCATCTGGAGAAAAAATAACTTTCTTTCCAAAAGACTGAAAGCATGTCTTTTAAATATCTTAGATTTTCTTTTTCTATAGGATTCTCAGGTAACTATTTAGAAAGAATTGATTTGACCATGAGAGAATTAGGAAGTAAGATGGCAGTAGTGATCCCCATAGGCAGAGTGAAGTTATTGATAATTCAACATAGACAGTGCTCTTCCTTTTACCAGGTAGATTCAGTCATATGGCGGCATTCAAGATTGTGTGTGTGTGTGTGTGTGTGTGTGTGTGTCTCATCAAAAATAGAAGAATATGATGCTCAGAAAGCATTATAAAAATCAAGACCACTCAGAAATCTTATTGAATGAAGTGTTCATAGATGGTGGTTCACAATAAAGATACCTGCAAAACTACAGTTAAGTCAAATGACTTTTTTTTTTGCATGATCACATTCCATCATCAAACATTCACCTGCAAGCCACTGCCTCACTCATTTCTTTCTCACATTTCTCTGACTACTATTTAAATATCTGAAGACAGTCCAGGGAGAAGGGCTAGAACAGTGCCTGAGACATACTTACAATATTTGCTGAATGAATAAAGCAATGCATAAGGCAAAGTCCATCATTTAGATCATAAATACTGTTCATTCTTGTTTTGTTGTCAGTACAATGCCCCACCTAGAAGTGACCTTGATTGCAAAACTATAATGAACAAAACCCAGACTGAGTGTCTCTCTTAAACACAGGCAGAAACAGACTCCTCAGTTAACGAGCATACCATCCAGATATCCCATGTCCTTAACCACGTTTCAAGGCGTTTCACCTTCTGCCCAAAAAGAAGCAATTTGCTTTTTTAAAAAAATAAGTATTTAATGCATGACCACTGACAACAGAGAGATAAGAGGCAAAAGTATGGCTGAAATGATGGCAAGGATTCATGATTTGGTTGGGTGCCAAGTAAAAGTCAGTTCCAGTTGTTCCATTAACAGTCAAAACTTCAGGCGCTGCCAGACATTACTATCTGCTTGTGCAATTTGGCACAGTCACTACTGGGTCAGGATTACAACTGCAAAGCTAGTACAGCGGATACTTTGCCCTGCAGGATCCACTATAGAAGATATGAGACCTTTTTAAAGAGTGACACACCATACACAATTATAGTAACTGTTAACACTTACAGAACACTTAGCATGTGCCAGGACACTTTCTAAGTGCTTTGGTTATAGTGACTCCTTTCATCCCCACAACATGCTCATGCAGCAGATGTTGTTAATATCATGCCCATTGTACAGATGAGGACACTAAGGTACAGAAAGGTTAAGTAACCTGTCTATGGTTACCCACATTGTAAGTGGCAGAATGGGAATTCAAGCCCCATAAGTCTGTCTCCAAGATCAATGCTCTTAATTGCTGCACATCACTGCTTCATCATGACAACCACTGTGCCTGCCTGCCCTGATGCAGTGCAAATGCCCGGCTCTGAAGACATGTATAAGTATGCTCAAACAGGTGCAAAAAATAGACCTACTTTACCCTCAAGGCTAAATACCAAAGATGTAAGATTAATGATGATGCTAGAATAATTTTCTAACTCAACCTTTCTAACTCAACTCTAATGTTTTATGAGTACTGTAACTAGCTGGAACTGCTCAAAGTTAAACATTCTTTCTGGTCTGCAGTTCTTTTAGTGGGCTATTGTTTATGGCAAATCTAGTAAATAACACGTAAATGCTTAGCTGTAGTTTTGCAGTCACTTAAGACCATGCCTCTGTTCTTTATATCCTTCAGTTATGAAACAAAAGGCAAGCCATTTGATACTGAAGCTCCAGGAAGGCAGGGGCCTGGTTAGTCTCAGTCATCAATTGTTTTGGCACAGAGTGGGTGCTCAGTGGGTAACTGAAGCATCTCTTACACTGTGTTGTCTGGCATGTCCTCACTCCTGTCTCCTTGCTCTCAGTCCTTGTTCCTGTACCATCAGCATTTTTATCATCAGCATCAACACTCTCTTACATCCCCAACTTTTGCTGTAGTTTCTGCACCTCCTGCTCCTACTGGAGGCCTGAATCTCCCCTAAGCACATCTCTTCTCTTGCAGCTCTCCCTTGCTTTCATATCCCTTTAAGTTAGTTACAGGAAGAGATGTTCTCTCTGAGCTGCTATTTCCCAATCCTTATGCCCCCATTTCTTTTGAGGCCATCAACTCTATCAGCCTAATCTCCTGATGCTCCTCTTTCTTCACTGAAGACTCTAGCCCTTGATTCATACATGTCCCTGTCACTGCAACTCCAACAGACTCATCAGGAGGCAAAATCTCTGTAGACACTGCAACCTTACAATTATCAGACCATCACCAGCACACAGTCTGGTTTTATTCCACAGAGTGCTTCATTAAGAAGTTTCCAACTCGGATACCTCATTCTGATCTCAACCTCCCACCTATCTCTCTCCCTCTGCTCATTCATTCCTCTCTGACATGCACCCTCAATTCCCTAAAATCCTGGCTTCTTACTGCCTTCAACCAGGAAAACTTCCACACGACATTAAAGCTGCAATTCACCCCCTTCTTTTTCCTCCCTGAGATGGCAAATTACCGCTGGAGAAGATCCCACAGCTTTGCAGACAGGAGCTGTTACCACTTCCCTAATCTCATGGGAGGGGGCTCTTTACTCATTCTGGGACCTCCTCGTCTCCTTCCTTTAGTGATTCCTCCAAACCTTCCCCACTCATCTCAAGCTCTGAACCATTTCCCGCAGATTGCATTGTCCAAACTGCATGAAGAAAGTTGAGGCTATCAGTTACGGTCTATGTCAGACCCCAGAGACTCCTTGTCAAGTGATTATTACCACAACACTCTCCACCCAATTTCCACTAGTCTCAGGGACTAGAAGTGCCCTTCTCCCTGCCTAGACTCTTCCCTTGCCTTTCATCATCTTCTGAAATCTTGCTTCAACCATTTTCTTATCCCTTTCTCGGAATTTCAACTTCTATTCCTCCCTCCCTCCTTCCTTCCGTCCTCTCCTCTTTCCTCGCTGTCATCCTCTCTAATTGGCAACTTCCCCCTCAGCTTAAGTGTCTCTTGTCCTGATTAAAAGACAAACAACCCAAAACAAAATAACATAAACAACAATGAACAGAAAACCAAAACATATCCAGAACCAATTCTCTCCCATCTCAAACCAGCCCCATTTCTCACTCTTTTCCCTTATCAGACAAATGTCTCCAAATGACAAGCAAGATCATCCCTTCTTTTACAAGTCTGGCGTTTCTTGCCCTTCCACACGTCCTTCACTCTCCCTGAAACCTCTTTGCCTGCGAGGACCCTCCAGGCTGGGCTGGGGCCTTTCTCTGGAATTGCTCTGGGACCCTGTGCCCACTTCTACTACTTTTATAGTTTCTTCCTTCACTGTACTTGGGTACTAGGCAGTGAGACCCTTCCATGCATGGAACATGCCACGTTCACTGTTGTGTCTCCATTGTCAGGCACAATGCCTGGCACATGGGAGAGGATCAGTAAGTCTTTGTTGAATAAATGCTTCCATATAAAGGTCTACCAAATGGCTCTGTTTCATTCATTTTTCCTCTTTATTGCTTTAATATAATTTGATCCTTTCTGACCCAACAAATCACTGCTCCCTGCCAGAACAATATTGTTCTTATCTGATTCACTAAGCTTCTGTAAAGATCTCAGATAGTTCTTTGTAGTTCAGAGTTATGGTTGAAGTCAGCTGGCCAACAGAACATCATTTCTTCACTCACATGTTCTCCTCCAATGACTTCTACACTTGGGAATGTCATAGACTACCAACATTTCCAAACTATAATGGGCACAGGCCTGGACTGATAGTTTTTATTGTCTTAAGTAAATGTATTAACCGACATCACCCCAAACCAACTTCTAGATTACTATAATTTCATAAAAGTCAGAATATTTTAATATCAAACATGGAGGAATTAAGAATAAAGGCAGAACAAAGGACAAAGCTTTAAACTGAATGCATTTGATACTATAAAAAAATCCAGTGTGTTGCTAACATCAGTCTGCTCAGGCTGCCATAACAGAATACCAGAGACTAGCAGGCTTAAACAGGAGAAATTTATTTTCTCACAGTTCTGCAGGCTGGAATTCTAAGGTCAAGGTGCTGGCAAGGTGGGTGTCTGGCAAGGACGGTGTCTGGCAAGAACTCTCTTCCTGGATTGCAGATGGCCACCTTCTGGCTGTGTCCTCACAGGGCCTTTTCTCTCTGAGTGCACTATCCTGGTGTCTCTTGCTCTTATAGACACTAGTCTTACAGATTAGTACCCTGTCCTTATGATCTCATTTAACCTCAATTACTTCCTTAAAGGCTCTATTTCCAAACACAGTCACTCAATTCTGAGGTCCTGGGGGTTAGGATTTCAACATATAAATTTGGGAGGGCCACAATTCAGTCCATAATAATTGCCCATTTCTCATTTTGTTGCAGGTCACTGGAAATTTTATCTTGGATTATTGGCACCAATCTGCAGGCCACCATTTGGGAAACACAGTTCTGAACATTGCAAATATCACATATACTGCCTCTAAAAAAATTACTCATTTTATTTCTGTATAGGTTTAGATCTTCTTGTTGTACCTCTTGTTGTATAATATTTAATTTTTGTTCTTTCTAAAAATTTCCATTTATTTTAGATAGCAAAATGCTTTGAGGCAAAGTCTGTGGGTGCAAGGATTTTTTGGGGCAAATTTGTCCAACCAGTCAAAAATATTCATTGAGCACCTACCATGTAAACTGAATGCAACTGAATCCTGTCAGCTGCGGTGTCAGGGAAAGAAAACTTAAATGCTTAAAATAATAAGATTTGGATTCTAGCCACCTCTCAGAGCTTGAGTTTCTTTATCTTTAAAATGGAGATAATCACGTGGGTTTTCTTATCTCTTTGAAGGGATTCTATGAGGGTGATTTATGTTGATTTTTTTTTTTTTAATGTGTAAAGCTCTATACAAATAAAGGTGCAATAAGAGTTATTAGAGATAACATAGTTGGGTTAAAAATATTAAAACATAAAAGAACTAGGTAAAAAAGCAGTTCTTAATAACACACAATTCCATTTTATAAAGTCATTAAACTAGTTGATTGGCATGCCTCCTGATATCGGCAAAGCATTTACAGTTTTAGTGATGTTCTTTCAGACTGGATGGATGCTGGGAACAAGTAGACAGTCATATTTTGGCTGAGCAACCGACTTTTAAGAGTACTGATAACAGGATGAATATGGATCTGAAGAGAAATCTTTATTTTGTCATTGATCTTGTCCTAAGTAATATTTTGATTAAATTAAAAAGTCCTTGATTATCAGTTCCAAGTGGTGTGCTTACAAAGTCTATGAGTGTCTAAAAGCTGAAATAAAGAACTAGTATATGAAGAGATAAAGATTCAGAATTATCTCAACAGACTGGAATGATGGAAAGGGAGGTGTATGTAAAATGAACAAGATTAGATTTAACTGGGACAAATGCCAACCCTATATTTAGGTTAAGAAAGCAAAACAAAACAAAACCCTGCTGCACAAGAGAAAAGACCTAAGGCTTCTAGTTCCTGTTAAAAATACCTCTTGCTTATAGGTGATCATAAGCTTACTATGAAACCTTAATATGACAGAGGTGATAAAAAGACAAAGAACAAATATATGGAAATGATACGTTACATTAATATTGTCATATGGTCTAGACTAAGAGAAGAAAGAATCCCATCATATCCTACCTTGCGCAGAGCAGATGGAGAGTATCTTATTCACTACACAGGGCTACCGACAAGCAAGGAAGCATCTAGAAGAGACTCTTTAAAGATACTGAAACCTTTACCACTAAGAAAATGCTGACATAATTAAGAAAACCTATCCTAGAAATAAAAGGATATCGTTCTTGCTTACTTTCGAATATTTAAAGGTTCATCATGTAGAAAAGTGAGCAAATATTTTATGTGATGCTCCAAAGACCAGTCCCATTGTAATTGTCCTGCTCAGGTGTCAGACCAAACAGTAATGGCACAAGATTGGGAGTAAGCAGACTGTCTTGACCCTAAAGGTGCACTTTTATTGAGGCTCAGGATTTATTTGCAGAAAATGGTAAGTTTGATCAAGAACTGAAATCATAAAGGTAATCTCACCATGTATAGATCATATCTGGTCACTATTAAACCACCACGTACATCTTAAAGTCCATTATCATGAAGCTATAAAATGTTCACACAAAGTCGTCTGCAGGAATGAGGGAAATGGGAAGCTATCATATGATCTCTTCCCCTAACCTCGTAAGAGTAGAACAGAGCTTGGGGTAACTCTTAGAAAATTGAGGGAATAGTTTCAGGTTAAGCTAAGCTATTAATTCTACATAAGAAAGTGTTTGGAATGCATATGGAATTCATTAGTATATGAGGTGAAGTCAGTTAAGAACATGAATAGCCACATGAAATATGGATAAATTAATGGATATAGAGCTAAGATGGGTTTTGAAGGAAGACACTGTTTTCAGGGATTTTCTGAACTTCTGGGTATGGATGTCAGAGAGTAACAGTAATAATGTTTTTCCAAACTGTTCTGGGATGTTCATTGTAACGTGAATCTGCTCCAGTGTGGTTGCTCTTGGGTGAGTGGTGGTTCTCCTCTAGAACAATAAATATTGTGTGTGTATGTTGCATTTATATATGTATAGATGTACATGTATGTGCATTTATACAACTAAAATCAGGTTAAAAGAAAACAACTACAAAAATTTTGGAATATTTATTGTTGATTTTCTTCTTTTTCCTGTTTCCTTACTACATGATATTGAACCTAAAAAGGCTTAATAAATCATACAACCTGTCTTAACTGAAAATAGCAACTGAATGGACATATACATCCTTATTTCAGCAGCCTGGAGCCCACCTCCCATAGGATGCACACCCTGTGATAGCCTGAAAATGCATTTAGAAAGAGGAGGAATTCAGTTACTCTGGGCCCATGCCATATGCTAATTTCACTTTCCCCTCTTCTCTAATACCTTCATGTATTAAGAAGTTAGAGTCTGAAAAGAACAACAACGACAACAACAACAAACAACAAAGGCAGCAAATGCTTAGGAGTAACAAAAACATGGCTAAATTATAACATCTGGACTTCATCACTGCAACCCTGACGTCAGGACACAGCCCAGATGTTAACTATAGTAACCATCTAAAGTTTGGGTGAATGTGGTCTTTCCTTTAATTTGAAAAATCCTTTTTGCAAAAATCCTTGAAAACATAACAGCTTAGGGATATAAGTAGTCTACCAAATATTTAGGAGACCAGCTTTGGGATTACACAAATACACCAGCTTCCTAGGTGTATTCATCTCCTCAGAATGTTGTGGTCGCCTACTTGGAAATCCCACTCCCCCCACCCACCTCTGCCTCCTGGAAAAACAATAAAGAAAAAAAAAATCTAAAGTACTTGGAAAGAATTGCAAGAAGGGGAGCTGTGAATGTAAACATGAGAAGTAACTAGTCCTGAGCCTTAAGGGACGTGTGGACATGAGGCAGGATGCTCTTCCTACCCCTCAAGGGCAGGCAGTCTTCCCCAGTTATAGCCCGCCGGAAAGAGCGTCCGGATTTCTATGATTTATGTACACCCTCCACATACTCTAGGCAGCTGAAGAACAAGAGAAGTCTTAGTAGAATGCAGATAGAAAAGAAAGCTGTAAGTTATATCTTAAATTTCTTTCTACTTTTGATTGCTATATTGAATTAATGGGTAATTGACACCTTACATACTTTTCACAGTCATACAGTTAATGAAGCTATGCTACATGGGCTTGTCTTTGGGATGATATTGAAAAAAAATGGAACAAAATTTCATTTGCTCTCTCCTAACCCACCCACACTCCCAACTGTCAAATATCACTGGAAAAACTGATTGGAGAAAGACCAAACTACAGTTAAAAACCTGACTTTCTCATAGACGGAAGTTCTGAATATAATATATATTCCCTTTCGGGAAACCACAGCCTTCCACTGTAGCCAAGTGAGTTTACCCCTGGTTTCCTAGACTGGCCTGGCTAGTTTTTTCACCATCTCTGCGCCCTTCACCAGGATTCACAATGTTCCCTCCTCTCCTTGCATCTTCCCTACTTTTGCCTGAATTTATTAACTTAATCCCATCCCCACTGTCTGTCATCATCACTTTCCAGGCAACTCCAGGAACAGCAGCACCAGTCAGTAATGTCACCCACAGTCATCTCTGCAGCATGTGGCAGAGTGCCTAACATACGGGAAGTAATTCACATTTGTTAAATAAAAGAATACTGCCCTTTTCGTTGTTTCCTGTTTAACATACCTGTCATGAGAGGAGAGTCTGTGTCTTACATCTTTTCACCAGAACACAGCTAGCGATGAACAGATACTCAGGCACATTGCTATGTGGGTTTGAAGAACATTTAGCAGTAATGTAATTGTACCCCATCTCTACAGATGAAGAACATGAGGATAACATAGGTTAATGACTTGCTCAGGTCTCACAGAGATGGTTTAATCCTGGAGTGCAGAATGCAAATCAGACCTCTTGACTCATCATGGTGGTTGAATAGATGAAAAAAAAAAAAAAAATCCTAAAGGTTTGTAAGTGATCACATGCACTTATTACTACGTAACTCAAACTTTCAAAATTCCTAAGAACTCAAACAAGCTTTTTAGTTAGACTAAATAATTGCAAGAATGATGGTTTTTCTGGTCACAGATTTCTAAAATAGTTTATCTAGTCAAGAGGCAAGGGCAGGCTCTTTGGAGATGGCCGTAGGTGACTCGGAATAAATAGTGAGAACAAGTAACACTATTTAACAGGCAGAATGAAGGCTACTCTTTACACACATTTGCAGTCTCTGGCCTTCTTATTACCTGCATTCTGTGTACTGTCTTGTTCGTGCTGGAAGATATGATCAGGGACCAAGTTCCACCCTGAACTTCTGCAGCAAGGCAATCAGGATGGTTGTCCACGGTGATCATCACACGTGTTGCAAGACCAAGTTCTCTGATGAGAATTTGCTATCTAATCTTGACAGGCAGTTCCCAAGAATGCATATGCTTACCTTAAAGGAAAGCCAAAAGTCTGCCATGCCCAGTGGGCAAGCGCATAGCTCTCCAGCTATTGGTAGGAATGATCTTGTGTGACAGTCTACTTTAAATATTTTAGTCATCTTGTGAATAGATGCTCTGATTAAAACACAGATTCCTGAGTAAGGAGATGTTTGCTGAATTCAGCATTAAAAAAATTGGGGGGATATCCTGATTATATCAAACATGTTAACTGAATACAGGATATGATGCTGACTTTGTTTATGTCAGCTACAGAAAAAAAAATTTTAAAGGGGAATAGAAGCTGTGGGAAAGCTGTGCGCGGAAGGTAGAATGTTCTCTTAATCCTAACCAGCTGTCCTTGCTTGAATGCGTGGGAATTTAATAGCAATCTCTCTCTTTTTCTTACAGTGTGTTTGGTGAGTAGCAAGCTCTGTATGCGTTTTACCAGAGCAATGGCAGAGCTCTTTTCTAGCTACCAAAGTGTCTAAGAGAGTACAAGAGGGAAATATTCAAAAGTCAACTTGAAACAAAATATATATAAGTACCAACGACAGATTTCTCCAAGTCTGTTAAACGCCAAGGAGCCACAAGAAGCAATTACTGAAACACCGCAAGTTTCAATTCACTCAGACTGTTTTTAGAGTGGTTACTATCTCAACTTGAATCGCCCAGCAAATCACAAGTCAAGGGTGATAGAAACACAACATTCCAGTACCTGAAGATAAATAGTCCAAGTGTCACACTCCAAACTCTTCAGATCTTTTAACTACTCCTCCTTCACATTTTTCTTTAGGGACTGACAAATTATAAATCCTTGACTTCACAGAGGGAACTGTAGCTTTACTCTGAATCTCTTGAAGTAATAGGTCAACAGGATACACAGTAATATAGGAAAGAAATAACATTTTTACTTTTGGTTTACAAAAAGATGCTGGAAAATATGCAAAGAGGAGGGGATTTCGATTTTTTTTTTTTAGTTTCTAAAAATGGTTACTCATATACGTCCTCATTTATTTATTTACTTCCTGAGTTTTGTTTCATTCCTGTAAGAGTGAATGGAACACCATGGACTTGGGATTCAAGAGAATTGAGTTCACATCCACATTTAAACTCTTAACTAGTTATGTGACCTTTGATAAGTTGCTTAACACTTTCAGCTTGAGTTTCCTAACTTTTCTTAATAAGGAAAATGCTATCTGCCTTAAATGGTTGTAGCAGCACTCAGAGACATGGATGACTCATGTAAACTGTTGGACTACAGTAGGTCCTCAATGAAAATTTGTTTCTATCTCTTCTGATATTTCATTTCTGTGATTTCTCATAAGGGCAGGCGACAGTCTAGAGCTAGCCTTTAGAACACTCAATTTCATTTTGAAACTAAGAAAACCGTGAGAAAATAAAAAAGATTAAAAATTATAAATAAAAAATGCCCATTCAGTCACTTCAGGGGTACTCGGGATGAAACATGACTATAAAGAAATGTCTTTGCCACCTTGATACCCTTTAATACAAGAAATTTTGAGTGCAAAATGCTCACAGACAATCCAGTGCCATGAATCATAAGGAACCATAAGAATCTGAATTAAGTGCAATTAGAAATATCTTCATTTAACAAATTTTACAAAAACATATGAACACAGTGCTAGGGTTCCCTTAGGACCTTAGAAGGGTATAGGCAAGTGAGGGATTCTGAAGATCATTAGTAGCCTCATTATAAATTTGCCTCTGGTGTGGAGAAAAGAGAATCCTCCTACACTGTTGGTGGGAATGTAAATTGGTGCAGCCACTATGGAGAGCAGTATGGAGGGTCTCTAAAAAAGCAAAAATAGAGTTACCATATGATGCAGCAATCCCATTCCTGGGTATGTATCTGGAAAAGATGAAAACTTTAATTTGAAAAGATACATGCACCTCAATGTTTACAGCAGCCCTATTGTAGCTTTACAATAGCTAAGACATGGAAGTATCCTAAATGTCCATGAATGGATAAAGAAGATGTGGTATGTATGTATGTGTATATATACACAGACACACACACACACACAATGGAATACTATGCAGCCATAAAAAACAAATGATATAATGCATTTGCAGAAAATGCATGGAACTAGAGATTATCATACTAAGTGAAGTAAGTCAGATAAAGACAAATATCATTATGATATCACTTATTTGTGGAATCAAAAAAAAAAAGATACAAATGAACTTATCTGCAAAATAGAAACAGACTCACAGATATAGAAAACAACCCTATGGTTACCAAAAGGAAAGGCGGGGAGAGATAAATTAGGAGTTTGGGATTAATAGGTACACATTACTGTATATGAAATAGATAAACAACAAGGACCTACTGTATAGCACAGGGAACTAACTGTATTCAATAAATTACAATAACCTACTATGTAAAAGAATATGAAAAAGAATATATGCATATATATAACTGAATCACTTTGTTGTACACATGAAACTAACACAACATTTAAATCAATTATATTTTAATTTTAAAAAACCTACCTCTGACTGTGGGGTATAGGGAATCAGTGCTTTATTATTATTATTATTATTATTATTATTATTATTTTAAAAATATAGATATTACAATCTTTGAAAATTTTATAACTTCTCCAAACCCATCACATTTCCTTCATTTTTTTCCCCCGCCTTACTTGAATTGGCGTGTAAACTTGTTTCTCCTGAGTAAGCGATGGGAATGTTGACTTATTTGAACTGGTGTGTGTGTATCTTGCCTGAAAAAAAAAAAGTACTGGTATGCTATGCAGTGCATACCAGCTCTATATATACAAGCACAAGAGATGTTTTTTCTGTTCAAGTAGATTCCTATCTAATTGGGTGAAGAAGAGTAACATATTAAACAGCACAAATGAGGTGAAATAAATAAAAAGAAGCACATAATTAATTACAGACATCTAAAAAAATCAGTAAGTGTTACAAGACTTCAGATAAAATGGACATCCGTAAAGGCTGACATTGTTCTAAATGTTATGATAGCAAGAGGACTGAAGGTGGAGATAACTTGGATCAGGGATCATGCTCCATTTGTTGGAGAATAGCAGCAAACCACAGAGGGGAAACTAACACAGTGCTTTAGTGGAACATAAGGAGACAAGTATGACTAAAGAAGAGTGCAGCTAGATAACACAGGACCTTCACAAACACATAGAAGTGTTTTGATCACATGTGCCTGAAACAGCATGACAATGAAGGTTTTTGAGCAAAAACAGTGACAAAGTGAATGTGGCTGTGGTATGCAAGATGGATTGAACTGGCAGATGCTGGAGTCAGAGAGACACGCTTAGAAGACTTGTCTAGACTTTTTCTATGTAAAAATAACGGCAGTCCGTGCCATGATGGTGGGTGTGGAACTGGAAAGGAAGGGGCAGACATGGATATACAGAGAGGCAGAAATGACAGGATTTGGTGACTGGAGTGGTATGCAGGATGAAGGGTAGGGGAAGCAAGGGTAGGAGAAGAAGAACGGACTCCAAGGACTAGGCTGTGAGGTTAACCTTGCAATTGTTGATTTTAATCTGATGTTGCAAGACCTCCAACATTTACTGGACATACCTAGTAGACAGAGATACAGGGTTAGAGTTTAAATGTGAGGCTAGGACAGATAAAGATGGACAAATAGATGAGTAGATAGACAGGTAGATAGAAAGACAGATAAAAGAGACTCAACTGATGCTGGATGGAAACAAATGTAACTATCATATCACTTACATAGATATGGTAGTTTGAGCTTTAGGAATTATCAACATGGAAGCAAGAATATAATCCCCGAAAAATTTATGAAAAAACAGTATATGTGATGGACAAGAGAGAAGGTACTATTTCAAATAGCTTCCAAGTGTTTGATTCAGAAAGAATGTGAAATAGACATTTTTGCCCCAACTTCCTGATACCTATTTTTTTCTTTTAGTTGGTCCTATACAAAATGTACTTGCATATTTTGATATACAATATTCACACATGCATTTCTGCATTTGGCAATATGTGTATATGCATGTTGGTTTGGCTTCAAAGAAGAACTTAGATCCTAGGAAGAGAGGAAGAGAGACAATAAACAAACATATAACATACTGGGATAAATGGACTGGTTGATAGGAGAATGTAATTTTAATACAGGGAGGTAGAGCGGCCTCTCAGTCGAAATAACATTTATCAGTGATCTCAATGAAGTGAGGGAGAGAGCTATGTGACTATGTGAGAACAGAGAGGGCAGCGCATGCCAAGGAACAGTGGAGTCCAGAGTGCATGGGAAGGCATGAACTAGGGGAAGAAGAAAAGAAGGTGTTGAAGGAGAGATGGGCAGGCCCCAGGTCAGATAAAGACATCTTGGGCACAGAATGGATTATATCCTAAGTGTGAGGGAAAGATACTGGAGGGTTTTGAGTGGAGGAGTGACAGGCACGGTTTACATTTAAAAACATCACTCTGGTTGCCATGTTTGGGATACATTACTGGTGGGGGGGTAGATAGGGTAGAAGTAGGGAGGCCAGTTGAGAGGCGATGGTTAAGAATACAGGCTGGAGAAGAGGGCGGCTTGGCCCAGGGCAGTAGCACTGAGGATGGTGGTCGGATTTTCCCCGCATTTTGCAGGGAGAGCTGATGTGACTGTCGGATGGAAGGAACGTGAGGTATGAAAGAAAAGAGAAGTCAGTGATGACCACCATGAACTGAGATGGAAAGACAAGCTTTATGGGACAGTGAAGAATGTGTCGATTTTGGACCTGTTATGCAATTTTTGGCAAGTTACTTAATGTCTCTAGACATGTTTCCTCATTTGTAAAATGAGGATAAAACAGGGCTACTAACAGAATCTTCTTCATGGTATTATGCAAGCATTAAATATTGATGCAAGAGAAGCTCTGAGCAGAGCCCAGCACTGCATGTTAGGAGCTCAGCTAAAATTAAACATCAGGAAGTCGAGAGGAAACGTCAATCTTATATTCTTTCTGAGTCTTTAAAAAAAAAGCTTAAAAACCTTACTACAATTTCTTCTATGACCCCTTTTTTGGGCTATAGGCACTACTGTTGTTGTGGGAGAGAGTGTTAGTTCTAAATGTCAATTATGCAGTGTGTGCTAAAAAAATAATAATTTTGATGGTGACTTACACTGAATAAGGAGATTAAGTACAAAAATGATGGTTATTAGAGAGAAGTTCTAACTGACATTAGGAAACTTCAAAGAAGAGATAAGATTTTATACCTTGAAGAAAAGAAGAGAAAGAATTTAAAAAATTGCTTGAGGGGAACATATTCCATGAGAAATAATAAAAGCCATTAAAATTTGGAGGAAAATCGATAATCATGTGATTGTGAAGAAAATCAACACATGTTTTACAAAGTATGGCTTATTTCCTTCCAGACTTCATGTTCTTAAAGAAATGACTTGTGGTCAACATAGTAAAGTGAAAAGATGTCATTTAACTAAGGAAGCTGTAAATTCACCAGTATGGTCAGGAGGAGCTGATTATGTCCCCATTTTCACGATGACATTTGAGATCTTCACAACATAATGTAGTGCATGGCTCCCAATTTGTCAATATAAGATAAAAGGTTGCTAGGTGGATGGGTGTGAGACAGGCAGGGACCGGGAACCCTTTACTGGACAAACGTCTCCTTGAGCAACAGAATACAAAGAAACTATAAGGGTCTAAAAATAACTGCCTGCATGTACAGTTGGGGCAAATTATGAACAACAAGATACAAAAAGGCCGAAACCCAGCTGGCACTTCTGAGGTGCTGGGAGCAAAAGCAGAGGACTGCGCATGATCCTTGCGCACAGCATCACCAATGGGGTGAGCAGACCACATAAGCCACCCCTCCATACTGACCTCCAATCCACCCCTAACCTCACCCCATTTAAAGGACCAGCTCGACGCCAATCCTGAGCGAGTAAGCAAGAGCACCTGTTACTTGTTTCTGCTCCCTCGTGCTGCAGCACGACTCCCAATAAAGCATCGCCTGAATTCCTCATCCAGCCTCTCACCAATGTCTATTGATTAGAGTCCAAGAACCTTGGTTGGTAACACATGTGCAGAGGTCAACATGTCCTTTCTCAGTAGTCTCAACTTTAAAACCGAATAACCATCTTTAGTTATCTCTGAGAAAACATTGAGGTAGAGATAGATTTTTAACATGCACATCATTCTAAAACATGATGCTTTGCTGACAAAAGATATCTTTATAAAAATAAAGTATTGCTACTTTACTCATTTAATAGAGTAGAATGAAAAAATACAATCTGTCCTAATTTTTGCAAATTAATACTTCTGCCACTTGAGGATAATTATCCAGTGTTTGAGGATATGGCTACTTTTCAAAGACATTCAAATAATTGGTCCCCTATGCCAGGTTTTCACATTTAATTCAAGGGAATCTTTGGTCTTCGTGGAAGCCTTCAAGGGATTTTTCTTTTTCTTTCTTTCTTTTTTTTTTTTTTTTTGGTAGGGAGGAGGTTTTCTGTTAGGTGTTCTTGTACATACTTCTTCATAAAGGTTATTGTGAGGAAATTGTCTCTGAATCACATTCTTTTGGCTTCCTCTAATTCTCAGATAGATTTTCCTTCCATTTTCTATCCTCATCACCTATCTCAACTGCATTTGTACCCAAATACAGGCCCAGAATAGGCATAAATATACCTGACACTTATTATCACCTTTAAATAGATACTTAATTACATTTTAGCTCAAAAAACAACACTAAAATGAGAGAAATATTATTTATTTACAAGCTTCATTCTAAACTTTATTTATGTAGTCTTAATTCTATTAATAATTTAAAAACTCTTCATGGTATATTTATACATGACACATTTCTATATGTATATCTATATACACATATTTATATATATAAATTTAACTTTGTTAATATTGTATTTATACAGTTTACATCTTTGTGTATTTTAAAGTAAATATTCTATCACTTTTATAGCATTTGAAAAATTCTCTTCAATATTGGGTATTCTTATATACTATTGGTGGGTGTGTAATGCATGTTGAACAATTTGGTCCTATAAGATGCGCATATCATACTATGAAATTCCATCCTTAGATGGATTACTCTATCATAGAGAAACTTCTACACACATGTACACAGAGGTATAAACAATATTCGTTCCTAATAGCAGTGCTTCTAACAGCATATAATTGGAAACAACCTAAATGCCTCTCAACAAGAGGATGAATAAGTAAATTATGGCATATTCATATAATAGCAGTAAGAATAAATGATCTTTATGTTTTAACATGAATAATATAATTCAGAGGAAAACATAGGCAGGACACTCTGACATAAATCACAGCAATATTTTGGGGGGGTCTATCTCCTAAAGCAAAGGAAGTAAAAGCAAAAATAAACAAATGGGTCCAAATTAAACTTAAAAGCTTTTTTGCACAGCAAAGGAAACCACTGACAAAACAAAAAGACAAGCTATTGAATGGGAGAAAATACTTGTAAATGATATGATCAACAAGGGATTAATATCCAAAATATGTTAACAGCTCAGACAACTCAATATCAAAAACAAAAGACAAACAAACCAATTAAAAAATGGGCAGAAGACCTGAATAGATATTTTTCCAAAGAGGACATGCAAATGGCCAACAGGCACATGAAGAGACGCTCAACATCGCTAATCATTAGGGAAATGCAAATCAAAGCCACAATGAGGTATGACCTCACACCTGTCAGACACCTGATGGCTACCATCCAAAAGAACACAAATAACAAATGTTGGCGAGGATGTGAAGAAAAGGGAACCTTCATACCACTGTTGGTGGGAATGTAAATTGGTGCAGCCATTGTGGAAAACAATATGGAGGTTTCTCAAAAAACTAACAGAACTACCACATGACCTAGCAATTCTACTCCTGGGTATACATCCAAAAACAAAACAACAAAAACACTAATTCAAAAAGATACATGTACCCCAATGCTCAAAGGAGCATAATTTACAATTGCCAAGGTATGGAAGAAACCTAAGTGTCCATCAACAGATGAAAGGATAAAGAAAATGTCCATCAACAGATGAAAGGATAAAGAAAAGTATATATATTATACTGAGTGGTATATATACATACTACTACTCAGCCACAAAAAAAAAAAATGTTGCCATTTGCAACAACATAGATGGACTTGGAGGGTGTTATGCTAAGTGAAATAAGTCAGACAGAGAAAGATAAGTACTGTATGATATCACTTATATGTGGGATCTATAAAACAAAACAAACCAGAGAAAATAACTAAAAAGAAGCAGACTTACAGATATGGAGAACAAACTAGTGGTTATCAGGGGGAGAGAGAAAGGGGGAGAGGCAATATAGGCATAGAGGATTAAGAGCTATTAACTATTATACATAAAATAAGCTACAAGGATATATTGCATAGCACAGGGAATATAGTCAATATTTTATAATAACTATAAATGGAGAATAACTTTAAAAAATGTGAATCACTATATTGTACACACATATATGATACTGGACATTATACTTCAATAAAAATTAAATGATAAAAATTATATTCAAAATATAATTATGAGCAAAGTGAGATGCAGACTATCTGCAGCATTGTACCACTTAAAACTTTTAAAAGTGAAAAATAATAATTAACATTGTTTTGAGTTACTTAGATGAGTAATAAGAGTAAAAACCAGTATGGGAATGATTAAACACCACGCTCAGGACTGGAATTTCAGGGGGAGTTTGGGAGGAAGTAGTGGGATAAAATGGGATCCAGAAGGGGCACACAGTTATTTCAAATTTTAAGACAGTAATTTTAATGTTTTATTAAGTTAGTGGTTGATACATGGCTTCCTTGTATGTCTACAATATTTAATAATAATAATCTTGCTATTGTTAACTGATAACATAGCTAAAGATGTTTTTGGACAAAAGGTTTATGGAAAGCAAAAGTACTGATTTCAAATGTTACCTGAACTGTATCAAATAAAAAGAAAAAACAGTAAGTATGTTACGAAAACAGCAATTTAAGCCACATGAGACATTGTGATCAAATGTCCCAGGGCAGGACTGCATGGACCATTAGCTAAAGCAACATCACCTTCATTTCACAAAAGCAATTAGTACATGCTTCAGTTTTCAAAGTGAGCAAGGATTACCTACTCTTAAAAAGTTATTAAAAGCACTTGGCTTTTGACCTTTAGAGCTCAGCTGGTCCAAGGTACGGGTCAGCTTTTTTCCATTGTAATAAAAGTTGCAAAATGTCATTTTCTTAGACTCCATTTAAAAACAGGAATGCTACATAAGTTATTGTGATTCAAAAACATGCACACTTACATAAAGAGCCAAGTGGGTAGCTCACGTCACGGTGTTTTATTAATCAGTTAAAATATTTTAAGTACAAATAGGGAGAAAAATACAGAGCAAGGAAAAGAAAGCAGGCACACACAGGACAGATTACGCATTCTGAGCAGATCCAACTCAGCAGCTCACTTTCAGTACTATCTGGGTAAAGAAAAAGACGGAGAGTCACAAAAGAAGCTGCAGAGTCAGGGTATGTGTGGGTCGAAGGTGGGATTAATGAAGACGGAAGGCCAGGAAGGTTCACTCTGGGAATACTTCTTGGGCAAAGTGGGAGTCATGCTCAGGGTCACAGAAATAAAAACATTTTTTTGTGAATTGGCCTCACAAGAATGGGAACTCGGAATGTGTGTGGCGTTGACTGAGGAGGTGGGTGCGCTGTTTCTACCCAACTGTCCTGGCAGCATCACCAAGCGGTGGTTTGCCCTAACCTCCCTGTTAATGTTAAGGCTCTTTCCAGACTCCATTTTCTTATTTTCCTTTCTTCCTTTCTTAAAATATTAAATGTTTATTTTTTCCCCTTTCCCAGCCTATTAACACTCTCCTCTGAGGTGCTGGCTAATCCTTGGGGTATGCGCACAGTGGCCGGTCACAGAGTGTTGTTATTGTCTTAAATGGGGCAAAAGGGCATTTGCAATAGATTTTCGGCTCTGCTTTGAAATCATATTTCTAGGGTTTACCCTCTATGTTTACCTTCAGTTGTGCAATGATTACTCCACGCCAAAGAGTTTTGGCTGGAAACATAGCCTGGGCTCGAAGTCATCAATTTATACAAATGATCACTGAGGGACTAAAGGAAACCTTTCCCTATAGTCCTTTCTTACCCTAGCAAAAAAAAGGAACAAAAGAAAGAAGAAAGAAAGAAGCTTAATATTACGCACACGATGTTGTACATAAACTGGAATTCATTACTTAATGTACATTTCACAAACTGACAATATCCTAAGTGTAACATTGCCAGTGTTGTTCTCAGATTATTTCTGTACATGCCATCTGCATACATGGGGCACTAATAAGGCAAACACTGGGCTGTCTTGTCACTTCCTACACTTTCCAGCCTGTTGCTCATGGCCACAGACAAGTTTTGCTGGTGATTGGCTGCATGTGGTCTGTAAAAAAGAAAGGGTCTCAGTCTTTCCCTGTGAATCAGTGGCACAGTATTCTACTGTGGTGGGTTCTGTCCTAAATAAGCCCTCTGCATAGTTCCAACAAATCAATAACTCTTAGAATGCAAAAATCTCCTTGTGTGAAATAGCCACGAGAAGGCCTGATATGATAACTCATCTTCACACTGCTGTGTGTTTGGTCCCATCACCTCCCTTCCCGCCCCCTTTGGTTTATCATCTCATTTGTCCACGCAGGAGCTACACATGAGTCAACATGAGCGTGCTAATTTCATTTGGCTGGAATTCACTAAATGAAATCCTAGCTTCTTGTCACAGCACAAAGGAAAGATGTTTCTACTGTAGTCTGAAAGTACATGTTCAAACTTGTTTTCATCAGTGAAAAGTTCCAAAGATTGTCTTATCAGAGCTGAAAAAAATAGGTTTGATGGCATCTTCTTCAAGATGAGATGGGCTTCATTTTTTAAAGTTTTATTTTAAATGCAGCATATTGAGCAGGTATATTAGGAATGTCCTTACTCATCTAGTTTAGTTCTCTTTTTTCCCCAGATATTTATGTTGGTGAGAAACCAATAACACTGTCTAGACCTCTGGGATATAGTAATCAAGCATGAATGGAAAACATTCAGAGGTCACACTTCAATCTGGACCTACAACATCCTGCTATTCAAAACCAGATTAGAGATGATGGCTGATGATAAACTGAACCACATTGAATGCTGAGTCAGAGATTTGAGAGTTGTCTGCAAAAGCCTAAATATGTCACCAAAAAAATCTACAAGATGAAACAAAGTCTAGACATCATTAAATGGGCTGAACCCCTGCCCCAACCCTAAGCTGTCAACAGCCAGATGCTATGTTGTGACTTTTACATCAGCATCCAGTAAATCAGGAATCCTTAATCTTTTATGGAGAGAGGTTTCCTGAAGTCATGGCTTCCTGAGGGATGTGTGTATGTTTGTGTGCGCCTGTGTGTGTGCACAGTTGCCTAATTGTGCTCATACTAATAATAAACCCCCTATGGAGACAGCAAGGGAAGAGAGAGAAAAGTGATTTGTGGAGTCAGGTTGTTCACAGATCACCAAGCAAGATTTCAGCGAGCAATAATAATGCCATATTTCTTTGCTATGTTGTAGTCATTTCCATTACCTACACATTGTTGATTTTTTTTTTACTAATAGTGTTCCTGTTCTTGACGGAAATAATTTGCTGATTGGAAACTCCTGAAACAAAGGATCAAAACTGCCACCCCTCTTTCATGACACGGAATTCAACACTAAGATATTTTTACTGTCAAAGAATGAGAAGAAGGGTCAGTATCTTGGCAAATCATGAAAATGGCCATCTGCCCTCTCTACTTCCTGGTTGCTACTCCCAAGCGCTTACTGAACTTTCTATCTGGAACACAAGTGCATTATACTGAATGTAAGGTGTGGGTCAATGACTGTCTCTAAGAAAGGCAAACTTTACTGCTTCCCTGTCTACCCTGGAGTAAAATCATGGTGGAGGACTTTTTTTTTTAAATTTTTATTCACTGGTGGAAGCAACCAAGTGAATCAACCCAGTTACTAGTTTGAAAATTTTTTTCAAATGTTGAGGAACGTCCAAATAACTTACTGAATATACCAGTGCTGCTGTGAAAAAAATTTCAATATGCAATGCATTTACCACCCTCCTGGCGCGTGTGCGCACACATATCACTACTGTCACATTCTCATAGTGACATGAAGACTTTTCTCTTCAATGATTCAAATGTTTTCATTTCCATGAGTAATAGTAGGAAAGTGATAATTATGACTTTAAAAGTTAGTTATGTCAAGGAAATTTTCACTTATAAATGATGTTCATCAGGGTGCAAATGAGCATATCTCTATCAAAGTACAGAAAAACCACTAAGTAATGATGAGATAGTATGGATCTTTTGTTAAAATGCACATGGATCAGCAGTCAGTTCATGCTGCAGAGCGGAGAGAGGTAGGGGGAGGGAGGGGATAAGGAAGAAGAAAAAGAAGCAGGAAGGAGAAAAAGAAGGGAAGAAAAAAAGGAGGGAAGGAGACAGACTCTGACTGGCTCAGCAAGTACCTTATGGTTATCTGGCAAACCGTGCCTTAGAGTCTAGTTTTCTGTACAGTTTACTTTTTTTCCTGCCAAATAATCTCTAGAGTACTAAAGTCCAGAGACAGTGTTTAATTATCTCTGTATCTTTCCTATCACTTAGCATGGTGCCTTTCACAGAGTCAGCATACAATCAATATTAGCTAATTTGTAGTTAGTAAAAGGTTATGCCCATCCAGTATAAAAACCCTCTGTTACTCTTCACTTCAGAGTTGACATTCTGTCTGCCTTCGTGACAGTACAATGTCTGAGCCATGTCTGACGTTTTCTGTTTCTAGGACCCTTTATTTAAAGATGAAATGTTCAACCTTAAAACTTTCCTGCTTTCTTTCATTGTTTGGCCTCTCCACCTGGTAACAGTAAGCTGCCATAATTAACTAGATTCTTTAGAATATACTGGTGAAATCACTTCTGAGAGAGAACTAGGCCATGATACATCAACATACTGTCAGTATTCAAAATAGACTTTAATTAAGTGTGAAAACTGGTAGCAGCAGTATTAATACAAATTCCTACCTTTTTGGGTAATTTTATCATTGATTTAATCAACCTCTGCACTGGGTAGATGATAATTAATTTTCAAATTATTGAAAGCAATCGAGAATGTTATTGACCTGAAATGGACTAGAATTTTTGAGAACATTTTATATAGGAAGCTATAGAATTGCTTCACTCTGTATTCTTAATCCTTAAATTCTATTATCTCAAGTATTTTTCTGCTCAGAGTATAATATAACCTTGGTGACTGGTAAACATTAAAGAATATAATAATTATGCCATATTTTTATTGTGATGTAATGATTATGTCATGTTTTTAATACAAGTCATCTATCATAATTTTTCTTTTCTTTTAAAAATCCAAATAGGAATATCCCTTAAAGTTATCATGGGAAGAAAAGATGTCCTTACTTCCACTTTGGTTCCATAAGAAATTGTGTGGAATAACAAAAGACTTAGGACAATCTACTTTAGGTCTATAGCCCACGTACGTTGAGACCAATCTTGTCCATAAACTGAAATATTTAAAGCACAACTTCCAATTAAGTTCATTCTGATTTGTGAATCAGTCAAAAGCATCCCATTTTAGATAGACATATTTAAACTTCAGTACACTTCAACTTTGAAAAAAGGTCAGCATCTCATCTTAAAAAATGATTAAAGATATGACCTCATAGTACTTTGGACATACTGAGTCTTTGTCCCATGAGAAGAGTGGCCAGTTCATTAGGAAAGATGCACTAGCTTGTCTGATCCTTCTTTGCAGAGAGGGTCTCCCTTGGCTCCGTGGGGACACCCACTGATGGTCTGATTTATTTATGTTTACAGGTTACTCTGCTCATGGGAGGAGTTGGACCCACAGGGATGTGCAGAAGAGCAGTTTAAGCTGGTGTTTGTCAACCTTTAGACTCATGTCCCATCCCTCTCTCCCACCCTTGATTTCTTTCTCTATCTTCAGCATTTTGTAAGATGTAGTTTGCACTATGAAAACAATAAATGGATTGAGTGTATTTTTAAAAGCCACATGTGTTCTTTCTGATACTGCCCCTTACAAATTTGTCTTTTCTCATTCCCCCAAGAGTCACTGGTTTAAAGAACAAATCAGTTATGTTTCAAACAGCCCTCAGTGTCCAAAAGACACTGTCTAGTTCTTCCTTAATGAAATAGAGTTTACCTTCCCTACGCTGGGACCCTCCTGAATTCAAAGATAGAATTCAGATGTCATCTTCATGGCTGGCAGTTAGGGATTGTGTCTGCCTTGTGTGTCCTTCAGTGCCCAGCATGGTGTTTTACATACGACAGGTCCTCAATGAATATTTGTAAGATTAACTAGTGATGATGGACAGATTCTGAACATTTTTGAGTTTTGCCCATGGACACTCACCAATGGATTTTTAAGGTGCTACCAAAAAATACCCTAACTTAAATGGGAGTAAAAATAGTAGTGCATATCTCTCAGGATTATTCTGAAGATTAAATGAGAAAGTGCCTTTAGAACTCTCAGCATAGGTTGTTATTTAGTTAGGCAATCAAATGGCAACTGAATTCTTGTTATTATATTTATTGTCATTGTTAAAGCATCCAATGATAATAGCTACCTACTGCTGGGTGCCACATTTAGTTCGTATTACAAAAAGTTTAGGTCATATTACCTGCCTAATCTTTGGCTGTGCCTGAGAAAAGAAATTAACACTATAGTTGTGAGTGTGATTATTAAGGGGATGAAGAACTTTGGTCTTTTCCATGGTTAGATCTTCATCAATAATTCCAAGTAAATGCCTCAAAAACATCCGTGTTTGTTCACAAGCAACGGGGGAAGAGCACAGAAGGATCAGTGTGAACTCATCATCATTGCACGTAAATATCTCCAACACACACCTTCTGGATGGCACATCCTCCTTCTTCAAGAATGCAGATCATTCTTAAAAGAAGTGATGAGAACCAGAAATTGGAAAACACATACAATGTCAAGTTTAACTTCAGTCTATTCCTTAATCATTCCTCTGGAATAGAGACTTTCCAGTGGAAAGTCTCTATTCCAGTTTTGGCTCCACGATGCAGCTCAAATCCAGTTTTGGCTCCACGATGCAGCTTCCCATGTGACTAATGAATATACTCCTCCTACCAAGCCTTTGGTTTCGGACGCATCTCATCATTGCAATTATACTGACCTTTGGAAAACTATGCAAACTGCTCACACATACTATTCTAAATGAAGAAAGTTACAGAAGTTTCCCTCCAGAAGGGGAGGTGTGGGAAACATCCCTTTCGAGTGGCAGTCCTGACGCTGAGCACACATTTTCCCATGGCAGAGCTGGGCCACGTGCTGGGCCGCTGCTCTCTCCCTTGTTTGGCTCCATCTATACAGCAATTTCCAAGCAGGTTCCAACTCGCTTGGGAAGACTCTCAGATATTGTATATCTAGCCTGACAAACACGTATGCAAGGACTGATTCCCTCATCGCAGCGTGAACAGTTATTCTCAAGCCACTTCATTTTGGATTTCAGCAAGTTCTGCCCCAAAGTCACCTTCATTAGATTCTTCTTTGTTTTGCTCCAAAGGTACAGAAGTAAATCCCATTTGCCATCAAAATGTTATCTTCTCATTTTCTGGACTGGTTGAAATACTTTTGCCCCAAAGGCTTAGGCAGATTATAGAGGTGTCACACTATAGTGGTGATGCTTCTTTGGAAGCAGGGCACAAAGGAAAAAGGAGTTATAACAACCAAAACTGATGCAGGGCTCACTTATGCCAATGACTCTTCTAAGTACTTTGCACAGTAGCTCATATGATCCTTAAAACAATTTTATGACACAGGTACCATTATCCTTTTTATATTGGTGAGGAACAGACTGACTTGCCCAAAGTTACTGAGCACAAGAACCAGGATTCAAACACAGGCAGTCTGATGTCACAGCCAGCTCTCTGAGACTTGATATTATGCTTCTTCTCATCAAAGCTGGCCTCAACATCAATATGCTTCTCATTATTGAAATAGTAATATCTAATTTAATATGTGCTCACATCCTTCTCCAGGAATGTGACCATGTCTCATGAAGCCTCATTAATGGCTGTCTCTCAGGCCCTTTGAAATGTTCTATCGTGTTGCACACATCTAGAGAAGTCTTTGTTTACTGGAGGAGTCTGCATATTTTGAGGCATACATCACTCTTGGTTAAAAGGCATTTTATTTGCCCTTACTTGCTTTTCACGGTGAACCAATGAGCAGAAAACAGTTCACAGGAGTCAGTATTTGTGGTTGCCTGTCATGGGAAATGGGCCAGAATTCCTGATGCCCTACTGCACGGAGAACCAATATGCTACACAGTATGTCAAGCATTCTTTTTGCTGGTGAATTGGAGACCTGGTCAGCTGAAATGTAAAAATCTATTTCACAAAAGACAGAAGATGCTGTACACTCAACAAAACACCCAGGGCGAGGGTTTCCAACCTAATATTGACACTTGAAGCATTTATTTTATGTCCATTGAACCTCACCTGGACTGAGACTGGTCTAAAATTTCCTGACTACTCCATAGGCAATTTAGTTTCTCTTCTTTCTCTAAAATGTTTAGCAATGGAACTAGTGACACATGTTTCATAAGTGTTTAGAATTTTTCCCCTTATGTCATGTTTCCTTAATAGGGAGAACAGGTTGAATACTTTAAAAAAAATCAGTGTGTTTTATAAAAGTTTTATATTATAGAAGTTGTTCTTACCTTATTAGATGTTGTTAAATAAGAACTAATATTTAGTTTATTTTTGGTTTATGTATTCATTCCACTTCCAAATTGATGAAAGCTATGGTACATAGGTCATCTGGGTTTTGCCTTACTTTCAGTCTCTCTCTGTCTTTCTCATCTGAATTTTAGTTTCTTTCCCTTTTCCTCAGAGGCAGTCTTATTGATACGTCAGTCCAGACTTGTTTGTGGAGCTCTGTCAAATATACATCAAAGATTTCCACCCTTCTCATGTATGAGAGCCCAGCATCTCAGTCTGTAAGAACTTCTGACTAGAGGTATTTGAAAGCCACTGTAAGTATTAAGTTGGGATTTTTAATTTAGGGTCTATGGATAGAATTCAAGGCATCCATGAACTTGGATGAGGGAAAATTACATTTTTATTGTCACTAAACTTTAATTGAAATTTAGCATTTCTTCCAGTTATGAATGTTGACAAACTGCCATCCCGCACATGCAATGGTATTAGCTGTCCCTGTGACTTTGTCACCAATAGGAACCAGACTTTTCCAAATCACATTACAGTTGTTGTGGAGATCACAAAATATCATCCACACTCATCCTTCCTCCCCAGTTAGAGTAGTTGTCATACCCGCTCCCCAGATCACACATGATGGTGGCTTTTCTGTACACCGATGTTCATGTGATGTTGCTGGCCTCATTCAGCCACCAAACAGGAAGGCTGAAGATTTGCATGTTGGCCACCCAGATATGGGTGTCACTCCCCAGGACTTTTTATAATTATTGGTGACAAGAAGATGGATCAAAGATGACTGTTTAATGCCATAAATTATAGCTGAGCAATAAGAATCTGCACACTGGTATCTTTAAAAAACACTGAATTTATATTTATTTCCCTGTATTTTAAACACAATATCTTGTGACAGAATTCATTCATGTTACAGTGCCATGTCAAAATTTTTTGGTTTGAATACTGTGATCACTATATTTCATTCTAATTGATTTCTGCTATAATTCTATATATTTTATTTATACATTAAAAATATAATTCTGGAAGAAGTGGTCCCTAGGCTGCACCAGAAAGCTGAAGAGATTCACTGGCACAACAAAGGTGCAGAAGCCCTATATGAAAGGATTAAGGGGCACCAAGTTTTAAGACGTGAAATGCTCCTTGAAGCCAATATGTCCCTGTTCCCACCGAGAGGAGCAGTGAGGACACGGAAGAGGCATTAAGATGGATGTCTGATTTGCCCAGAGAAGGGCTGTCAACCCCATCTGTCTGCCACTGTTAACCTCAAAGTTCTAATGCCCTGAAAATGTAGTGCCATCCTATGCTTTTAGGAAAGAAGACAAGGACTGGGAATAATGGTTGGAGAGCGAGTAGGAGTGAGAGAACTCCTGCGGGCCGGGGTTGGGCAGAAAAAGGCACTTACATAGGGAGGAGGATGCAATTAAGACAATCTGTTCTGTCCCTCCTCATGGCTTGAAGGCCTTTTCCTTCAATACAGCAATTCTGTATTTTGTTTATCTAAGGCTTTGGATTCTTAAAAATAACAGATGGAATCCCTGTTTTATATGTAAGGGAGTTTAGGGCAAGGAAAAGGTCAATGATGGTTTGCGTACATTACATCACTTGAGGTAGAAGAGCTAGGAACTGTTAAGTTATGGGGGGGGTGTGTGTGCACATGTGTGTGCATGTGTGCGTGCAGAGAGAGAGAAACAGATACAGAGAGACAGAGACAAACAGAGAGCTAAACTGATTGAAAGAGAAAAATACCTAACAAGGAAACATAAAACTTTGTCTCATGGCCACTCTGGTCAGGTAAAACCTCTGAAAGAAACTGAAATCTCAGATTAGTTTTTGAGAAACTTGATGAAAGTCATCAAGGTCATGATCCTCATGGAAGTAACATTTCAAGTACTATTAAGAGAAGTATCTCCCTCCAGAGTCTGCTAAACACTTCTTACCTGTCACCTCATTCATTTAACAACGTAAGAGAAGCAGGAAGTTTGGACTTTCTACTACCCTCCGTTCTGTAAGTAAGGGCAAAGTGGTATGATATAAAAGAAAGGCTGTATCTGATGTTTAGAGAAGTGACTTTTTGTGGATAATTAGCAGCTAATATTTAGCCTTTGGTCAGTTGGGACGATTGGGTGCAGAGAACTTTGAGGGAAAGGAAGTACACTCAAGGTATGGATGTGTACCAAATCGGTCTCCACTTGATTGAGCTATGAGCCGCACGCCAAGCACAGGGGAGGACAAAGAGTCCCCAGTAATCAGAGTCAGCTGTGGTAGCCAAAGTCCTCTCTTTTCAAGCATTGTATCTCAACATTCTACTGTGCTGAGTTACCCAAGAGGTCATATTTGCCTTAGAGAAACCGGACAGTATAAAGAATTTCTTCCTTCAGTGGACCTGAAGCAAAAATCAAAAATCCTAGTTGCTGTTAGAGATGGGGAAATGTTTAACTTCTCATTACATGTAAAAAGTAACTATCTTTCTCTAAATGATCTTCATTCAATGCTGTATTTCGGACTGACTCCATATAGACCATTAACATGTAACAGTCAGATGACAAGACAGAGACAGCAACTTTCCAGGGATAATATCCTTATTCAAAGAGATCAACAGCTGTAAAAACCTCTTCATTTATGAAAATATAAGAGGAAGCATGGGAAGCAGAAGCATTTTAATCAGCCTTAGTCTCAAATTAAAACACCAAACCACAATAAGATATTTTTGTGTTATCTTTAATAAGACATTATTTCTTGAATCTTTCCATCTGGCACAATGTATTTGTCAAGATAAACAACAATAAAGCAACCATTTTTTAAAAGAATCAACCAATCATAGTCAAGGACTTTATATTCCCATATCTTATGTCTTAAACTTCCTCTGGTCAATTGGAAATTGTTATCACCAGATAATCCACCTTAAAAAAACACATACTATAAAGTTGGATTTCTTCAAGGTATCATATTTTACTTTAAAGCCATAACAGAATGATTAAATTCAAAATATTTTACTCTCTCTCCCCTACCTTATGGTAGATTTGACATTGTTTACTCTCTCCTCATTTTGGGCAATAATGTTTAGTTTAACAGAGAGAGATTTTTGTGAGCATTTGAGATAAACTTACAGCCTACAACGATATGTAACTGGCAGGTTATCTCCCTAATCTGCTTCATCACAATCACAAACCTTAACTTTCACCTCTTCAAGTCATGTCAGGACAATTAGGCCAAAGTCAAGTGGCCTTTTATCAAGAACACACAGCACAGAAATTTGGGTTGACAGTTGGAGGCCACTTCTGATATTTTTAACCATTTAGAATTTCATTCTGTATATGGAAAACAATTGGATCAACCAAAAAGGTAAAGAAAACATAATCTTTTGACCCATCCATGCAGATGACATTACATGTACAGACTTAGAGAACAAACAGAAGGAGCCATCAAACACTACTGGGATACCATCCCTGGATTCAGAGAGGTTTCTATTTTTATTGAGAGATGCTATTTTATATCAATTTATGAATATTCTTAATACCAGAATCAGGCAGAAGTTCCTGTTTCTTTAGTGTACCCCTTCAAACAGTCTGCATTTGGTCGCTGTCATATGAGCCTTAGAACATTTGAATTGCACACTGACTGTATTTATGTTTTATTATATTTCAAACGTCTGCCTCTAGCATACCTGACACCCTCTTGGAACTCAGAGCAGCCCTAGGCTGCCAGAGGAAATACCAGCAGGCTTTCACCAAGCAGAGCAGATCACTCCCCTGCCACTCAGCCTCCTAGGCCCCCCTCCTGCACACACACCAGGCCACCTCCCGCCAGACCAGCTTCATAACTGACCCTCACCAGCCCAAAAGACCTCGGTGCTTTTGCCTGTGGTGTTCATCACCATTAATTTCCTGACATTCGAAAGGACCTTGCTTTTCTTTTCAAGGTTAGAACAACAACTCTCTCATTAAACCTTATCTAGAAATAATCAGATCAAAAACCAGAGAGGCGTTGCAGTTAAAACAAAACAAAACAAAACCCCAAACCACTCCACATACGTTAAATGCTAGAACGAGAGAGACTGAAATCATTGCCATGACAGTGATGAACTTTATCCAGCTGATGAAATCACTCATTATCCGAATTAATAACTGTGTCTATATATTTAATTGTTTTCCTTTTCAGACGTCGTCCTCACCCTCCCCCCTTCCCGCCTCACCTGCCAGCCGTCTGTCTCGGGTGTTTTTCCAAATGACATCCAGGGCTCTGGCCGTGGAGTCTCGGATGTGATCACTGAAAGACCTCCGGAGAGGGGCTCTCAGGGGCCGCGCCATCACGTGGACCTCAGGGTCCCCCATCCGCTGCAGCCACAGAGGACTTCAGCGCCGCCCTGGCGCGGCGACCATGCCGCGGGGCTGCTCCTGCAGAGGTCCCTCCCCGGCTGCGGGCTGTCGCCGTGCCAGGCGGCCAGGCTGCGTGCGCGCCGGGCCCGGGGGCGAGCGAGCCGCGCGCGAGCCCCGCACCCTCAGGAACCCGGCATTGCGGCTCGGCTCGCGCTGCGGCCCGGGGAGCGCCGACTGCAGGCGGCCGCCTGGCCCGCCGCCAAGCCCGCGCGGCTGCCACATCTGGAAAGGCTTACAAATGAGCCAACGACACCCTCGCGCAGCTCTCGATCTGCCTTCGTGGCTGTCTAGATGATTCTAGCTTCCTGTGTAATCCAATAACCTGACTTGGTACAGCATGGCTGTTGGTCTACTCAATAACTTGTCCCCCTACCCTGGCAAGCCAGGCACCCTTGCATTTTGGAAGGAAGGGCCAGGCAGGAGGCTGAAAAGGGAGGGAGGGAGGGAGACAAGGGGTGGCAGGTAGGGTTCTCTTCCACTTTCAAGGTTAATTCTCACTTACATTTGAATTTGATTAACTCATTTGCGTTTTATTGACTCCTGATTGTAGATTAGGCTGTTTATGGGACAGAAAGTTCAGCCTTTGGCTGTGGTTGTGGGAAGGAGATATGGCTGTAATGAGCAATCTTCAGATCAGTCTAGATTCCGTCTAGGAAACAGACACCTGAGTTTTAAAGGAAACATTAAACAGCTCCTCATATTTCCCCTCTAACTATGCTTACATCTACTTATATTCAGTGGTTTAATCAGATAATTCTAGGTTTTGCCCCTAACTAAGGTTCGAATGTCCCCTGGTTTTGTGAATCTTTTAGTTCCAAGTAAGCCAACTTCATCATTATAATTGCACATCAAAATCTCTGCCCAAAAGATTTTTTTTAAGTGCCAAGTGTCATTAAATCAGAATATGGGCCAACTGCTTCTTTTACAAGGTATGTTTCTGAGCTTCTAAAATGCCAAATAAATCTATTTCTTTGCCAAATAATTTGACTGATTTTCTGCCTTTCAGTGCATTAATAATCCTCTCTTTTCTCACTGTCCCCTAAATCCAATCTTAAAACTTTCAAGGTTTGGCATGGAAGCTTAATATTGGCATCAGATAGTACCTAAGGGCTAGTTCATAACCTTTGTGAAATTATATAATGCTGTAAAAGCACTTCATACATAGTAAGGCACCATGCAAATGCTATTCATTAATTATTTTCATAATAATTTTAAACATGAAATCATTTTCAACCCACACTGATCCCATGTCTGAATTTCTACAGCATGCATCCTCCTTCCCATCAACTTTGAAAACTGAATTATACAAAGGATGATAATTAAATTACTGCAGCTGTGCTCACGAGTTGTAACTAACACTAGTACCACTGCTTACTAGTAACCCATGTATTGTTCCCAGATTGTTCACACTCATGAGTCTCTCCAACCGAGAATGTACTCCTTGGTAGATATTTACTTCTTTGCCTTATCATTGGGTTGGGCATTGATCAGGAGGTAGTAAGTACCGACTGCTGCAGTACGTAGACCTCTGTACCTGTGGGAGACAATTCCAAGTGAATAGCCTCGATAAAAATCACAAAAATATTTGATCTCTAATACCCAGTTCTATTTTAAAATGAAGTACCCAAAGTCTCTCTGTATGTGTGTATGTGTGTGTCTCTGTCTGTGTGTGTTTCTGCTTTAAAGAGTCTGGGCACCTTGAAGCAGGTTGACTCATTTCCTGGTCAAGCTGAACAGGACAGGTCTATG
Organism: Camelus ferus; assembly: GCF_009834535.1. NCBI lineage: Eukaryota > Metazoa > Chordata > Mammalia > Artiodactyla > Camelidae > Camelus > Camelus ferus. Next base: position 11,751,841 of record NC_045721.1, read on the forward strand.
TGGACCCCTTTGCAGAGGAGCAGCATGAAGCAACCATAGCATGAGTAGTGAGCCACACACTGTTCTAGGCATGGGGACACTGAGGATGAATGACATCAGCTCTGTCTTTGAAAAGGAGAAATCACGTTGACCACAAACAATTTCAAAATAGTGTGATGTATTCTATCATAGAAGAATATGCAAAGGAGCACAAAGGAGGAAAAGGGAGCCTGGATTCCTAACTCCTCTTAGGCACTGACCTCAGCTAAATTTTTAGAACCATAGGACAAAGTCAATGACATACAATCATTTCCAGCATGGATATCAACAACCAATTATCTGAGTCATGCCGAGTGACTGACTATAACAACCCAAAGCTTTCCTTTACCCAAACACAAAAAGGAAGGGGAAGCAATAAAGGGGAAATAGCATTTACTGAGTACCTATGATGCACCACAAACTCTTCTAGCATTGGCTATAGACTCATGTATAGACCACTACCAATGTGATTATCTTCTCTTTAGAGACAAGGAAGCTGAAGCACAGAGAGAAAAGGATTGAGAAAGGTCAAATAGTAATTGGCAGATACAAAGTTCATACCCAGAGCTGTCTGCATCCAGAGCTAATTAACCTCCCAATAGCAACTGGCCAGAAATAAGTCATAGAGAAGAGCTATCTAGGCTCAGGTGATAATAAGCTCTGGGCCAAAGCTCCATAATCGCAGTCAAATAACCACCACTGGACCCACAGTGCGAAAGAAGCCTGAGTTTCAGATGGGTTTTAGGTGATCCCAGCTATGGAAACGGAAGGGCAACAAGTCAAGAGAGCCAAGACCAAGTCAGTGCATACTGTTTAATGATGGAGCATCCAGGTCTGATCTCCAAAGTGTTCCAGGATGACCCTCCTCCTCCTCTGCAGCACTCTCGTTCCAGGACAATACTCCTAATACTTAGCTTCTTGGAAAAGTCTACTTATCCTAAGTACAGATTCCATTAGGTAGAATAATCCACAAACCCAAAATCTCTAAAAGGTTTTTATATTTAAAAAGGAAATTTACCAACATAAATGTAACTTTTATTGACAGATTATTGGAGAAGAGGAACACAACTAAATGGTTTCAAGCAAGGTGACCCTTCATTACTGATCTTCCCAGAGCCCAGAGTAGGGCTGGCAACTTGGCCCCTCAATTCTGAAAACTCATTAAATCCAAATTTCATCACAAGGCTTTTCAAGTCCTTATGAATGAATCTTGGCCACAAATCACAGATATGGTGTAAAAAACCTTCTAATATATAGTCAACCTTAAATTATTTTTATTTTTCATGGTCTGCATTTATTGGCCATTAGAAATATTCCACACAGAAAGTGTGCTTTTCAGAATCCACTGCTTACAGAATAATTCCTTAAGTTTTATCTCCACGAATTTGAGATGATCCAAGTCTCCTGTCACTGTGAGAGGGGAGGACAGTATGTGATAATTAGTGTTGGTCTCAGCTTGGCAGATGGGAGAAGTGGGAATATGAAAAGTCACTTGGTGTTTTTCAAGATCCCACTGGGAATTATAAGAGCAATGAGAACAGTGACATTATGCTCTGATTGCTTCTCAGCTCCTTTTTGTGATAAAGGGCTAGTTTCAGCCATGGGTGGAGCTGCTCTCTGACCTAGGAAAGCTTTGCAAACTCTTCCCGATCCCTGGAGAGCAGAGATTCTTGTCAGTATATTAAGCTGGAAAGTCTGGCTTAAGTATCTTCCTGGTATTTTCCATCTAAGAAAACTATTCCACTTTAGTAATGTATTACAGATTTTAATCTAATTTTGTCTGATTTATAAATTTCATCTTCTTACTATGAACAACATTTTTAATTTTATAGTGTTTCTAGGTTCCCTGTGCTTTGATCTAATGGCAGGGACAACTTCTTTCCCAAGCCTGTGGAACATAAATCCACTTTGGTCTTATGGACACTCTTGTTTGCTGCTTCAACTCATTTATGCCTTCTTTGGAGCAATTAGAATATTTAGGACTACCCAAAGTGTTGGTAGGTTCTTTCAGAATAATGTGAATAATGATGGGAAATGTAACATTTATTAAGAGTCACTGCCACACAGGGATCTGGGTCTTTGGTACAGGAAGGAAATTATTAAAACTCCATTTGGTTAAGCCCTGTAAGTGATCCAGCCCCTGCAACAGGACAGAAGGTTTAGTGAATGACAGTGTCTACCCTGGCATCATAGGTCTGTCTCAAGGGCTATAACTCCACAAAAGGAGTTCTCTTCCATTATATAGGTATCCAAGAGCCTGAGAGAAGAATTCATAGTATGAAGGTTCTGAAACTCTGAGAAATGTGTAAATGTTCCTGTATACTCCAGTGAGTAACACCTAACATGTAGATTACATGCTGCCAATGACCGTTTCGTTTTGCATTTTGTTTATTTAATATGACCATCTTGGTACATTTGCTCTGGTGTAAGTGGCAATTTTATTTCTTAGTTTGTTTCTGCATTTGGAATGCTAAAGGTTACACTGAATTTGGTTGAGAATCTCTCTTGTGGTAAACTCTGTTAAACGTTTTCAAAGGGTTCCAGCCAAAGTTGTGTACACTAACTACCAGGTATCTATTGATACTTGATAGACCAATAGACCATGATGACGATTTTCTCCAAATCAGTGATCTCTGACCTGGGGGCAGACAAGATTCTCCTTGGAAGGCAGGAAGAAAGTCTTAGAATCTATAGCTATGTATGTAGTTCTTTAAATATTTCTATTTTTGCCAAATATATAAAGTATGCAAGTATAGTGATTTATGATCTAATTTATAAATAAACATATACATTAGAGTTCTATGCTCAGAAAGTTTTACTGATGGGAGTTAGCGATCAAAAAAGTTCAGAGGCTGTTTCTCTGCAACTACTGATATAAACCAAAATCACACTGTCTTTCAGATACTCTTTCGGATTAAAATCAACTTGTGGGGGCATATTGTTGCATAGATGCATAAAAGGAAAGGGTGTAATAGAACATGAAGTAAATATAAGGAAAGAGAGAAAGACTTCCTTTTCTTCCTGACTGATGCAACAATATCTTATTTCCTTTTCAATTACTGAATCTCATTACTACCTATGCTTTCTGAAACAGAGTTCACCTGGGCTGAGAAAAGTTACCTTGCTCATGAGAAAGGAAACTGCCATAGACTGAATGTTGTGTCCCCACCTCTCCCAATTCATATGTTGAAACTTAATCCCCAATGTGATGGTATTAGGGGTGTTAGGCAGTAGAGCTTTTAGAGGGGTCATGAGGGTGGAGCCCTTATGAATGGGATTAGTGCCCTTATAAAGAGACTTCAGAGAGCTCCCTTGTCCCTTCTGCCATGCAAGGGCTCAGCAAGAAGACAGTGAATGATGTGAAAGAAAGATAAGAACCAGGAAAACTTTACCAGACACTGAACCTGCCTGCAGCTCGATCTTGGACTTCTTAGCCTCTAGACTGTAAGAAATAAATTTCTGTTGTTTATCAGCCACTAAGTCTATGGTATTAAAGCAGCCAAAGCAGACTAAGACAAAGAAAAGCTTTACTTCAGTCTTTCCCCTTGACAGCTTTGCAGTCTTGGGACGGCATTTTCACAATTGCTTGAGGGGACTGACTAGATGCTGAGTGTGGCCCAGTGGGGGAGATGGTGGTGGTGGATGTCAGATTCATATAGGGTGGGGCCAGCTCTCCTACTGAAGTGGAACAAATAGGTCAAATGATTCTGCTGGGATAGATAGTCTCATTCCACTTCTAAACAATACCTCAACAGAATCTTAACTATTAGTAAAATAGTTGGCCATTTTAATATTTTCCTCAAGCTATTTCCCAGTTGCTTTGAATATGTTTCTTTAGAAATATTTATTTATTTTGGTTTACTCCCTTTTCAAATTTTTTTTCTTTTTTCTATAGCTGACTCATTTTCTATACTGGAATTTTTGGCAGAGACAGGAAACAAAAGCTATTAGAGAATGAGAAGAGGGAGTAGTGATGCTCCTAGAATTTTTTTTAATGTAATGATTTCAAGTTTTCTTCTATGTTATGATTTCAGAAGGTTAAAATATTTTTAATTTCTACAGAAAATCAACAAGGATAACTCACCAATGCTAACGCTAAAGAAATAATACTTCTGTAACTTATATTTCCTTAGAAAAGAACAGGCTGTCTAATGGTAAAATGAATTTTAGATACAGTAAAAACTTTAGAAGGAAATTATTCCCTTTTACTTACTCTTCATTTTCTTTTAATTTTTAATTCTTTCTTATATCCTGTTAGTTTCCTATTCTTTATTCTTCACAGTGTAAAGTTCTAGTATATTAGTAATTAAAGGAGTCCAGCATTATGACATAGAATTACAGTGTTGTAATTTCTCCGCTTACTCAGATTTACACTATAGTATTAACAACCTGAATTGCTTTTAAATTGTATTTACTTCAATTCATACTAGCTATCTTAGGTTTATTTATATTGAGATTGGGACAAAAAAAAATTACCTCTTTGCAGATGGGGTAATACCACTGATTAATTTTAAAAGATTTACTATTCTTAGTGAAAATTATAATCACTCTCTGAGGCCTGTTGGAATCTGGACTCATCCCATTTTTCCAATCTTCTCCCCTTCCAAACACAAACTCAGTGTTCCAGCTGGCTGGGCTGCACCATTGCATCACCCTGCCTCGTGCATTCCACTAGCCTAACTTTGCCAACACGATTTGCCTTGCCTAGAAATGTCTCAGATCTTCCTTTCCAGTTTTTCACAGCTTTCACTTCCCCCAGATCCTCTCTGGATCACTCCAGCCTAGGTGACCTCTCTCACCTAAATGTCTAGAGTGTCTTGACCATTTTGCCACTTAGCTGCTGTTACTTACCTTGCCCAGCATGCTGGAAGCATTTTCAAGGGATGTGTCCTCAGGGTCTAGAATAAGGAAATCCTGAGCCAACTAAACAGAAGAGGCAGGAAAAGCAGCACATATCAACATCATTTGTTCCCAGTCCTTTCCCCGTTTATCCCTGGCCCTTGGCTCTCTAGTGGAGGGAAGAGAGAGAAAGTGAGTAAAGATGGCTGGACTTGGATTAACCTAGAGTAGGGATAATAGGTTCCACTGAGGGGAAGTAAAGACTGTAGATTTACTAAAGAATTATAATATTTATATCAGTTGTCACCAATATATGGTAGTGATTTGTCAGTGTCACATGGGCTGTATCTAGGATTCCAAAATTGCAAATTAGGTATGTTTGTTTATATTATTCCTCATTTCTCTCTCTGAACATCTCCAATACTGAGCTCGCTTCCTTATCCCTAAGTCATCCAAGTCCTTCCTCCATCTGACTGTCCAGAGTCACCACTGCACAATGGACTCATTCACCTCCAAATATCCCCCATCTCACAGAAGTTGAAAATCCTATTGTCGGGGGCTTGACAATACTCGCTGGGCTATTCCAAAATGAGGGTTAGTCCCAGGAGAGGAGGGGGAAGGTGTAGGGCTGTAAAGGAATTTATATCTAAAACAAGAACTTGGTCCAAATAAACATCTCCTTATTGAACGTGAGTGGTGGGACAACCAAGACTCCCAGCTCCTTAATGCAAAGTCTTTGCTCTTTTTATCTCCTCCTATCATGTCTGCATTTGGAATTATTTCCACTGCTTTAAAATGTTGTTTTTATTTGATTGGGCAATGAGTTGGCTGGCTCATGGCAGATATGTGAAACTGTATGACACAACAGGGCATCTCTGATTACTTTGCTTGCTCAATCAACTTTTCACGTGTGTATATGTTCTCTCATCTTGACCATAAGCTCTCGGAGGGTAGTGTCTCAAAGAGTTTTATAAGCCCAGCACACTATTTGGTAAAAATAGATATTCAGAAATATTCCTGGTTATATTTACAATAAAATACGACCTTTCCCTAACCATTCAGTGTCATGATCATTTTACTTAAGCCTTAGGATTTTGTTATGCAGTACAAACTTTGAAACCTATACTGAAATTTACATGCATGTGGAGGAAGACTAAATTGGAAAGTTTCATTGACATTAACCAATGATCCTTAAACTTTAGTGTGGATAAGAATTCCCTAGATAGTACATTACATTTAAGATTCTTGGGTCTAAGAGATTCTGATTCAGGAGTCCTAGAGGAATCCAGGAATCTGCATTTTAAAACAAATATTCTAGAACATTCTGAGGCACATTTTAACAAACCTTGCATTAAAAGAGTACACTTTTATTTTCAATTGAAATGCCATTTTTCTTTCAATCAAAAATTATTAAATGTTCTTTATGTGTGAGACATTTAAAGATAAGTCAGACATGAATTTTATTATATAATATGAAAAATAAGCTTTAATCATCATAATAAAGGGCACAAAGGGATAAAAACTTTATGAGAACTTCAAATATAGTATTGAGAGTTCCCAGAAAAAGGGCTGATTTTAGAGTAGTGGAAATCTTGGAAGCCTTCAAAGAGGAGGAGTATCTGGCAATCTGGAGGCAGCATAAAAGGAAGTTTTAGGAAAAGGTAACAGAATTAGCAAAGACACTGAAGTAGAAAAGAGCAGGATGTGAAGAGTGTGAGCAGTCCTGTGATGGAGTCCTGGGGGTGGCTGGAGATGAGGTGGGGAACTTGGCTGAGTAAATAGGGCTAGAGATTGTGCAGACATATCTTTATTTGGATGAGACTCCTAAAAGAAAGTATAAGGACAGACAAGGACAGAAAAGCCAAACATCATTGCCATGTAACTTACTTAAGGCTTAGGAAGGGATTTAGTGAGATAAAGATTCAATCATAAACAATATTTCTTAATTATACTAAATATGATGTTAATGAATTCTATGATATGAATATGTAATCTTACTTCTATGTGCTCTATGATATTAATGCCTATTATTTGAGGCAAACAAAATAAAATTCACAAATTGGAAGATTAAGACCAATGTTAAATACACTAAAATAAAAATCAAAGTGCTGTCTAATGTATTTCTGAAATATAATCCCATAGAATTGACCAGCACTTTGATTTTTATTTTTTTTCCATCCCTATCACTTACATAGTTAAACACTTAAAGAAATATAAACCAGGCTAAATTTTAGAGAATCACAAAAACATTATGGGGTGTTCCTTTGTGCTCCTTCCTCTTAAAAACAAAACAAAACAAAACAAAACCTGAAATGCCTAAGAGTTAAATAATTTCACTAAAGAAAACAAAAAGGAGGTAAGCTGAAGTCATGGGAAATTGTAGAGAAAGAGCAAGAGGCTGGAAACCTACCACAGATGGAGCAAAGACTTTCCAGATGTGGAATTCTTCCTATAGAGTTGTGCTGTCTCATTTAAGTTCTACGGGGGGAAGAATGCATCTATGGCTTCCTTCTAACTTCTATCTGTAATCTAACTAAACCCCCTCTGCTGAAATTTTGTATTTTGTTTCCTCCAGGAAAAAGTCTTGCTATCTGTGATCGGCAGTTATTTTTTAAAAACTAGCTTCCATTCCAGATGGGAGCACTTTCAGAACGCCTGAAGGTATTTGTCTGTCTGTCAGAATATCTCCATTTGAAAAGACATCTCTAACATCTCTCTGTCACAGTCCCTTTGTCCACATCACAGAAAGTCCAGGGTAGTTATTGCATGTGAGGATGATGGAGTCACTGCTCTGTTTATGCTCTGCTGTCAGGGACCATCTGGGAGAATGGCTCCTGATTAGCTGCAGAGTGATGAGTGCCAACTCAGAGTCAGGGTCACTAGTTAGACTGAGAAGACTTGTTTTGTTTTTTTTTTCAAGGCCCCCAAATTTGGTGATTAAAATATTACTGAACAATGAAAGTTTCACAATATAATAAATAAGCCAGCTTCCCAATTTACTTTCACAAAATAAGAAAAGCCTTACGTCCTTGCGGTCACCTGGCTGAGCTTTGTTTTGCACAGATGAAAGCTACTGTTTTCATAATTGCATCAGGAATGCAGTCCTTGGTGGTCTTTGGGAAAAAAGTCATGGAAATGCCCCCACAACCCACAAACGCATGTGATTTTTTTAAATAAAAAAATACCAAGTCATAAAATACAAGTTAAATCTAGTAGAATTCAATTTTTTTCCTTTTAAAGGTATTTTATTTTTTAAAATGTATCAACTATCTCACTCCCTAAGTGTTTGTTTATATTCCTCCCTCTTCCAGTTTTACACTCTTAGCTCTTATTATTTAATATCTTACTGACTATACTTAGAGGAATGAGGAAATGTGAATACAGTCTAAGGAAAATATGAAATTGCTGAGGGAACAGGAACTGACTCAAACAAATTACAATGCAAATTAAAAACCGAGTGGCATGGTCAGGATGAAGTTAAGTGATCTTAAAAGGAGACAGTTTATTTGGTCAAGGGGAAAATAATCAATCCACAAGTCTCATAAATACGAGATATGATGGTACTGATGTGGCTGAGTAGGGCTGAAAGAGGTGTGATGTCTTCTATGGGCTGCTAGGTAATTATAGTTCTGTAGCCTAAAAAGGCAGTATAACTGTAAAAAAATACAATTTTATTGAACATCCACTATATATGTACTTCTTGCGAGGTCTTTTAGAATAAAACAAACCAAACAGCAGACCAATATGCCATGGTTCCTCATTGTGGCTGCTTATAACATATTTTGGAAGCTACATATACTATATACATATACATACATATATATATATATACACACACACACATATACATATATATATACACACACACACATGTATGAAGCAGAAAATAATGCAAGACGTCAGGTAAAATTAAGTGATAGACTATTTTTGATATTAATTGTATTCAATAGAAGTTTGGAGAAGGATGGCTAATCATCTGAGCGGAAGGAACTCATTCTTGTTAGGTCCATCTAAAAGCCTGAGATGTGAGGATATGGAGTTACCCTGCAGATGTGGGGTGGGGACCTCCTGAGAGTTGTAAGCTGACACCTTGGGAGTCATCTGGGATAGAAGCGGCTACTTTTTCCATCTCTTTCTCTAGTTTGCATTGTCTCTAACTTTTCTTTTTTTTTCTTGGCTCATTTGCCCCACTATCCTGCTACTCTTTGCAGAATGGTTTCCTCTGTGACTCTACCTAACAGCTAATGTGAACTTTCAGCCAAAGCATCTGTTACAAGTTGATTGAGTCTCTGGCTCATAATTTGAATGAAAGGGAGTGGGAAGGAGAAGGATGAGGAGGAGGAAGAGGAGAAGGATGAGGAGGAGGAAGAGGAGGAGGAGAGAAAGAGATTGTCCACTGGTTACTCAATGTATTCTCTGGCCTTGAGTCACATGTGCCCCTCACCCCACCTGCCTGACCCCAGTCCAACTGACTCTGGCCATGGGTTAGGATGGAGAGTGGCGGTGGTCACAGTGCACACAAGCTGCTCCTTTCAAGGGTGGAATATAAGATGAGCAATGAAATCTGTCTGATTTAAACAAATAGCTCATCAAAGAGTGGAGCAATTGAGGAGGCTTTGCACAAAAAGTGGCACTAAATGAGTCCTTGAAGAAAGTGTGTGATTTGGAGAAAAAAATAAGGAGTATTTGGGGGACAGTAAACTTTAGGAGCAAAGGCATAAAGACAGCAATATGTAGATCATATAAACTATATGAATTGTTGCAGTTTTACTAATTTTGGTCATATTTTTATTGGTGTGTATTAAAGATAAGGTAGAGGAAGCGTCTCTTCTGAGACTGCATTGAAGATACACAATAAATAACAGCTGTTGATAATATATTTAGTAGTAGTATTTTCCTTTTGAAAACTGGAAGAAATTTCGAACGGGAGAAATGAAATAATCACAATCAGTGGCTAAGAGCAGTTACTTTTGCCTAAAGAAGAAAGGATGAAAGCTAACAAAAGTGGTGTGTGTAATAGATTTTATGATCAATGAGTTTAAAAATTTTTTACATTAAAAATGTATTAGATAGCTCCTTTAATTGTGGTATATCCAAACAATGCAATATAATTCAGCACTAAAAAGAAACATGCTATCAAGTCATGAAAAGACATGGAGGAACCTTAAATGCATATTTGTAAGTGAAAGAAGCCAACCCAAAAAGCCTATATGCTGTACCATTAAAGCATCACACAGAGTAGTTTCCCTCCCTAAATATCCTCTGTGCGCCATTGATTCATGCCTCCCTTCCCCAATCCCTGACAACCTCTGATCTTTTTACCTTGTCCACAGTTTTGCCTTTAAAAGAATGTCATATAATTTGAACCGTACTTTCCACTCAGTTTTTCTGTGAATCTAAAACTGCTCTAAAAAATAAAGTCTATTAATTTAATACCCCCCTTTTATCTGCACAGCACAGTGCCAAGTGCTTTTTAAAAGGATGCTTACAAGACTGTTGGAAGGCAAGGCTGAGATGAAACTCTCAATGGACAATGACAAGCCACATATGATTAAGAATGAAAATGACAGGTATAGACTATATATGCTGTAGATGTATCATTTCAAAAACTATGAACTTAATATGAGCAGGAGTTGTCACAGAAGACTTCCTGGTGAAGGTGGAACCCAAATAAGACCTTGGGGAATGGGGGAGTTAATTTCTGGAAGGGAAGCAGGAAGAACAAAGGTCAAGTTATGCAGAAGCAAATTCAGGAGCAAATGAGGTTGCTACCATGGTTACAGCGGAAGGTGCCTGTTAGGGGAGGATGGGAGATAAGGTTGGAAAGGAAGGGTAAGGTCTGATTAAGGAAAAATTTGTTCATCAGCCTGAGGAGTCTTGGCACTTAACCACTACGTACAGCATAGTGGTTAAGAGCATGCACTCTAGCCTGTGTTGCTTGCTCTGAATCTTGCCTTGGCCATAGCGTGACTTTGGTTATTTTAGGAAACCTTTCTGAGTCTCAGGTTCGTCATCTCCATAACGTGGAAAAAATTACACCCTCCTTATATGGTTGCTAGAGGATTAAATGAGTTCATATCTATAAAGTGCTTAGAAGAGTGCAGGCACAGAGTAAATGTTTGATATTATTATCCACTCAACCATTCATTTGACAAACATTAAGTCCAAAACCCTCTAAAAGGCTGGCACTACACAGGTGCAGGGAAAATGTCCTCCTTTCAGGAAATCACAGCACAGCAGGGAAAACATTTGGATAAATATACAGAAGACCACAGACTTAAAAAGGTAAATAAAGAAGTGATGAACTGTACCATTGTCCTCCATTTATGTTTCCTTAAATCCATAGAAAAGAATGATTAAACATTTATTTTAAGAAGCTTATCACCAGGAACTAACATAGTGTTGCAGGTCAATTATACTTTAAAAACCAACCAACCAACCAACTCATAGAAAAAGAGATCAAGTTTGTGTTACCAAAGGCAGGGATGGAGGTGGGGCTAAGGGGGAGGGGGAATTGGATGGAGGTGGTCAAAGGGTGCAAACTTCCAGTTATAAAGTAAATAAGTATTAGGGATATAATGTACAATATGATTAGCATAATTAACACTCCTGTATGTTATATATCAAAGCTGTTACGAGAATAAATCCTCATCACCAGAAAACATTTATTTCTATTTATTTTATATCTTTGAGATGATAGATATTCACAGAACTTATCATGGTAATCATTTCATGATGTATTTAAGGCAAATCATTATTCTGTAAAACCTTAAACTTATATAGTGTTGTATGTCAATTCTATCTCAATAAAACTGGAAGAAAAAAAAGAAGCAGTTTATAACATTAGCAGTTGGGAGTCACTGGAATGTGCTTCCTGGGGAAGCTCAATGGTTAGAAAATTTTAAAAACAAAAAGAAAAACCTCAATTTGGTGGTCAAGTGAGGGTTTTTGATGACCATTTTGCTTAAACATCACTTGTAGAATTTTGTAAGATTATTTCTACCTGATAATAGTATCAAGACAAAGTAGCTACTTAAACCCATGATCCACTTTCCTGAAATGGCCAGATTATTCTGGACAGACTGCACACAATATGGGCACCAGCCCTTTCTCGGGCATTGGATGATTTGTTATGGTTGCTAATAACTGTCTTGGATTCCCTGCTTAGATAAACCGTATCTCAAAATCATATTTTAATTTTAAAACAGAAATATATATGGGTCCATTTGAAAGAGATATTGATCGCAAACTTTTGCTTATAGAAACACAAATTAAAGTCTTTCAAACCAATGGAGGGTCAATAAGAGAAGAAAAGTACAGTCACATCAGCAGAATTTCATACCTAATATTTCAAACCTAGAATTTCAAACCTAACATTTCATACTCAGACAGGTCAAAGTAATACCTTGTTATATGTACCTTTCCAAAGTAAAATCACCTCTCTAAAGAAATGAGAATTAATGTACAACTATCTTGTGGGTATGTATTTGTGTAAATATTCAAGCTATTAATAAAAGTAACTGAATTGCAAACTATGCATGGAGAACTCTATAAAGGTAAATATTTGGAGGCACCTAAGAAATGATCAGATATGATTTTCAAACTAAATGAAAGTTCTATTGCTTTTTAAATATAACTGACAAAAAGAAGCCCTTCCATAAATCAGGGAGACTGAAAATGGCAAATGAATTTTTCTACTGATAAAAGGTCAATGTCAATTAAAACATGGAAGTGAAAAACTGCCTCATTAGCCTGTATTGGCAGTTCATCACCTCCTGTTCAATGCTGATAGCCATTCTTTTGAGAGATAAAGTGGGGGAGCAAAATGTGCACAGACTTTTTGGAGGAAGAAATCTGAAGCCTGTCAAATACCATGAAAAGCTAGTCACTGATAGGCTGGAGATTAACTGTCTGCATGAGTTATTTGATACGTCAAATGAATGGATTGATTTAAAAGTATTTCTTGAACATCTATTCTGTGCTAGATATTACACTGAGTGAGGGGATGACAAAGATGAAATGTGGAGTTTATGCCTTCAAGGAGCTCACAGCCTGATATGGAAGATAATTCATGAACAGAAATATGTCACAGGAATCACTACATCACCTGTGGACAACCACCCCAAGTGCAGAAGGTAACATTTAAATTGCAACTTGTTAAAAGAAAAATTATCATGTGCTTGCAATATAAGTGAGAAGAAAAGGAAATACGTTTAATTGGTTCTGGCGATACAGTGGATTTGTTTTAGCTACTTAGTAATAAATGAAACACCAGTAGAACATTAAGAAACAGATTAAGAAAATTATCTGTATTGAAAAATACCCTATGAATCCAAGATCTTTGGCAGTTAAGAATAGCTTACTTATATTTTTCATGAATTCCTTGATACCTGAAAGCTAATGTGTTTCCTCTCAACAGCCCAGTCAACCACAGCCAACTTTTCATGGATTAGTTTACATTAGGTTTCAGAAAAACTGAGAGGTTATGTGTGGGCATACCCTAAATTCCTTTCGCATAAAAAAGCAGGCTAGCAGAGACCATAATACTAAGAAAAGTGAAATAAGTGAGTATTTATAAGCCATTAGGAAAAAATAATGAAATTCATTTTCTAAGAATAAAAGGGAATAAAGAATTTGGAATGTTGGCCAAAGGCCAGCCTGGCCTGATAAAGACAATTTTCAGACCCTGCCCAACTCTGTAAAACAGCTGAGGGCCTTTGCAGTTACAGAAAGTGCCTCACCAGAAAGTGCTTCACCTACAACAGAATGCTCAGATCTTACATTTGGCTTTGGGAGTATTGTGCGTATAAAATGTTTGTTGATTTTTAAAAAATATCTCATTTATTCATTCATTTACTGATCATAAAGCAACTACTTTAATGCCAGGCGTTGGAAACACAGAGCTGAATGAAACAAAATTCCATCTTTCAGGGTGCTTACAGTCTAGTGAGTGAGACGGCACTAAAATCAATCTGATCTGTACTAAAACAGAGACATAAAATAGGGCAGTCTATCAAAGAAGAACTCTGAAATAGAGCAGTCCTAGTTTTGCTTTTTCAACAAATCCCTTCGGATCTGTCAATATTGGAACATGACTTAGAGTGGAATAGATCGCACCAGTAATTAATTCTCTGAATCAAAGAAATGATCGGACTGGAAAAAGTCTTTGCATTTCAATTTTTTTTTTTTTTTTTTGGTCATATGCATTTCCCTTCTCAGTGGTCAAAAGCAGCCAAGAAAATTAATACCAAAAGGCACCAAGTCTGGGCTTTGTTATTTAGTATGTTTACAAGGAGCTTGGAATGAAATTATGAAAACCCCGTTTTTTCCCTCACACATGCGTCACAAAGAAGTGTTTGATTTCTATATTCTGCCTTACTAGCCACAACACAAAGTTTGGGGAGACTATGAATCTGTTATATGCTTCTGAAAGCTATCTTTCACAAATGTTTCAGGCTATAATTATTCATTATCTTGATTTTTAACATTTTCTGGCCAACTAAATAACCTAGAGGCAGGAGAACAAACATTCTAAGAAAAATGACCAAGGAATGTAACCAGAGTCAGATTCTAAGTCATCTTTCTCAATGGTGCCCTTTACACATTCGTATGGGATAGAGCCCCGAATAACATCATTAATTAATTACCTAGCTGAGATATTTGGCAGTTGTCGGGGTAGTGGGAGTAATGGAGAGAGCTGGGGAGAGAGGAAGTCAAAGTTTTAGAACCATGTTAACTCTAAATGCGTAAGATCGAAGCCAAAGCATCTTTGTAATTATAATTTATTGGTTAACACGTTTTATAGAACACCCACCATGAACTAATAGCTGTTTTAATTACAGAGAATGCAAAGACAATATTCTTGATCTAGAAAAGCTCACAGCCTAGAGAAGAGAACATACAGCAAAGGAAGATGATAAGAGTATAACTGAAAACACATAGTTTTCTAGGAGCACAGGAAAATCTAGGACTAACCCTGCCTGGGAAATAATTCATTAAGGAGGTGATATTGTTGGACCCAGTAAAACAAGTAGATTTTTCAAAACAGAAAAGGAAAAAGAAATGCCATTTTTGGTTAATGATAGTGGTCTGCTTCCCAAAGGCTGCCATGTAGCCTGAGAAAATTTATGATCTGTAATTTAATTTCAGAATGAGAGAGACTGCGTATTAGTCCCTATTACTACTTTTCAAATATGCTCAGAGAGTCCCATTTTGGTGACTAAAATACAGTGCTAATTTTCTAGCTTACCTGCTTCTAGGCAGTAGAGAGCACACTCTAAATCATACTAGTAGGTATCTTCCTCCCCATGTGATTAAATGAAACTATATTCATTTAGGATGAAGAAAAACATGGTCCGTATCTCTTTTTTTCCCCTAAATAAGTCTTTTCTCTCTTTCTCCCTCTATCACTCTCTGCCTCTCATCCCTATTTTTAAAAAGGCAGTTGCACCATCTAGGTAGAAGTAGAAAGATCCAGAGTTAGAAGGGGTTCTGTGGCTGTCTGCTGTAGCTGAAGTTAGACAAACCAACCAGCCAACCAACACAAAGGAATAGAAAGAAGAGAAAGTACTGGCGGGTATATCAGTGAGACTCCTGACAGGAAACATGGTACACAGGGCAAACTGAGGGGAGTTTAGTAACAGAACTGTTGTAAAGGTGTAGGGAAGCCATAAGGCAAGAGGAGAGAATGGTTGTCAGAACTTGGAAACTTGGGTGGAAAGGGCCAGCAGTGACTCCTTGGGAGGCAGACGGTGCAATAAACTACCCATCCTCACAGCCCTATCGTTTCCCCAGCCCTCAGTCTCCTGCTGGGGCTCCTTACTGATGGAACAGGGAAAATAGAAAGGAGGGCAGCCCACTGATTCTTCCCACACTGGTCAGCCTCCTGGGCGCAGAGCTGGGGAGAAGCAGGCTGGAGGGTGGATCTGAGGGGTGAAATGGGCAGATTCAGTACAATATACCGCATCCGGATTACAGATGGCCAGCTATGTAAAGCAGGAAAGTTTGATCTTATCCTGTAATCAGTAAGGAGGCAAAAAAAAAAAAAAAAAAAAAAAAAAAAGAAGGAAAAAGAAAAGTTAAAGTAGGAAAGTAGGAATTGATACCATCAGGGGAAGCTTTTCAAAGATAACAGGTGACAATGCAGAGAGTGAACTGGTGTAACGATAGGTTAAGGCAGGGAAACCAGTTCTGGACATTGTTTCAAAAATCCACCGCGAAGTGGAGGGCTGCTTAAAACAAGGGCAAGGAGAATGGACAAGGGATGATTAGAAGGCAGTGCTGACAGGACTGTGTGCAGGAGGGGAGGGAGGGAGGGTGGGAGCTGGGCAGACAGGATCCAACTGCCCCAGGGACTAGGGATGCAGGGGATAATGGAGCCCTAGGAAAAGGCGACTCAGGGTATATATTTCTCAAGGACTAATCTTCTGTGAAAATTGAAGATTATCTGTTCACTGGAGAGAATCTCACCTTAATAGAGCCAAGAATTTCTAAAGAGGTATTAAAAATACGGCCAACTCTGCCTATACTGTGATGACCTCTATCTGAATTCACTCAGTCAGAGTCTCATGGAGAAAGTGATCTCTTTCTTCCACATGGACAGCTGCTCAGCTGTTAATTGGTGCCCCAAGGAAGCATTTAAGAACTCTTGGAGCAGACACAGGCAGCAGTAACACAGCTAGCTTCTATGTGGCTTGTTCACAGGGTGGTTATAAGCACAACTAATTATTATAAGAAACAGCTACCATTTTTTAGAGCTTACTTTGTGCCAAGCATTGTTGCCTTACAACAACAACATGGCAGGTTATTTATTTATACTCTAGAAATACGAAAATGAGAAGGTTAAATAACTTGTTCAAGGCCACACGGATAGGAAGCAGACGTGCTGGAAAATACAGCAATGGCATTGGGCCCACTCTTTACAGATTCTGGTGGCATAAGGGAAGTTATATAAAAATATTACGTGTTGGATACAATTATGCATATTGATACTTGTGTGATTAATTCTGACGTTTTAAAAACAAATTAATTGGAATCTATTTCAGATCTTGTCGATGTACATTCTGATACAGAATTTCTTAAAAACATCATTTTTATTTGATTCTTTTCCTAGGAAGCTTTCTAAATAAACTGGGTTAAGAATTTTTCAATTGAGAAGAGAAAAAGGAGGATGCTAGCCCAATGGAACTAGAGTCTGAGTTCCTTCCCGGCAAGGATCATGCCTTGTTCATAATTGCTTCCTCAATAAAACCTAGTATGATGCCTAGTATATGCTGCTGTTCAATAAGCACTTGTGGAGTAAATGAACCAATGGGATGTTGTTTCAAAACTGCCTGCCCTTGGAGGGTTTTGTCATCCTAAGATGTCAGATAAGCTGCAGAATGACTCCACGAGGCTGTATTGACATAGCAACATGGATCAGAAGAGAAGATGGCTACTTAAGCACACAAAGGGACAACTGCACAACTGCAACTCAAGAATTATTGATGGAATGTTCCCAAAATGATTTTGTTTAGAGCTTCATAAAGCCTGGTGGAGTTGGTTCCAGTTGGCTTGGATGAGAGGTCACACAGATTAAAAATAGACGTTCTTAATAAGAAACAATAGGCTACATTCATTTAGCAGGACAGAAAAAATGATGGGCCTTAGGGGTGGGAATGAAGCTTAATCCTATTTAAAGGCTCAATTAACCCCCAGAAGATTGAGTGGGTCCTCTGCCTGCCTTGCCATTCCTCTGTCTAGCAGAGCTTAAAATAGAGATTTGTAAAGAGGAATAAAGGATTCACGTTTGTATATAAAACACTCAAAATGTTTTAAATATTTAAAATACAGCATAATACATTTTGGAAATACAAGAATTAGATTGATTAAACTGGTATGGTCCTTTCAAACTTTTTGAAAGAAATCATATTCTTTTTTGAATTGGCAATCTGTTACCAATTGAATAAAATATTCAAACATAAGCCTTTATCTTGACACATAAATTCATTGATTTTTTTTAAAGAATTACTCATATTGTCAAACAAAATTATATTTTCCTCTTAAAGTACTACATTCTCAAGAAATCTAAATCAAAATCTATTCTGGAGTAAATTCCAATCATTCTAATGTTTTAACATCCAGAAGCCAGGTTCTGCTCAAATCAGTCCGTCCTGGGTTAAGCACCAGATATGAGGCCTCCAGGAGCCTGGTTAGGGCATGTTTATCAATTGGTGGAGCCTACCTTCACAGATCATCTGGCAGAACCTCTGTGAATAAAATTTATCAGCTTTTAAAATTTGTGCCCCAGTAGTATAGAAATGGACCCAGAGAGATCATTAAATAGATAACTAATTTCATGTTTTTGCTGTTGTTTCTGTTTTTGAGGGGGAAAATTTCCAAGATTATGATACAAAGTGGTGGTTGCATTATAACTATGCTCTCTGTTTAATTAGCTCTTTGTTTTAATGGAAATATCTCTAAGAGGAGCTTGACAAATCTAAGTGCTTCTTCCTATCACACTGACATCATTTTAGTGCCTGAGGGAGAAGATAAGCCTGCCCTTCCAGTCCCTCAAGCAATGGCATTTCCATCCCTCCTCCCTCTTCCCCACAGGCCAAGAATTTGCATCCTAATTTTCTCTTTGGGGTATAAAAGAATTTGCTGATTTTCTGAAATAAGATGTCAACTTTGTTCTATTATACATTTTGTTTAAATTGCAGCTAATCTTGTGAATTACAGAGATTGTCACAACCCAAGATAAAGCACAACTTTGGCTAAATTTCTTTTTCTTTGTGATGCAAAAGATCTCTCAACCATTTACTTCTTGTCCTAAAGAGATAGCTAATACATCTATGATTGAAGGTATTAGAGATCTGGAACTGTAATTTGAATTCGTTTAGTATACACTGTTAATCTGTGTAATACAACTGCATTGATACACTGAGTAGTTTTTCTTTTGAACTGATGCATGATGCCAATTCAATATTTTCTTTTTATTCTAAAGAATATTACCTTTCAACATATTAGAGAGCAGAAGCAAAACACAATCTAAACAGAAAACTTTAGCTCACGGAACATAAGCTATGAAAACTATCTGGCAGCAAAAATCAGATCACTGAACTTTAAAGAGAACATCCCCTGTATAAAAATCCTATCACACAAAATAATGCTTTAGCGTTAAGGCACTTGAAGTCATGACATCTTTTAGATCACACTATTAACTTTCAATACGGCTCTTAAAAATCACATGTCTAAAAGCTACGTGATGTGCTTCAAGTTTAGTAAAGCACCTTCAATCTGTTTTTTAAAAAGATGATTATTATTA
The DNA here is from genome assembly GCF_009834535.1 of Camelus ferus. NCBI lineage: Eukaryota > Metazoa > Chordata > Mammalia > Artiodactyla > Camelidae > Camelus > Camelus ferus. Next base: position 11,771,003 of record NC_045721.1, read on the forward strand.
CACAGAAAACATAAGACAATATTGAGGAAGATCAAAAGATTTTTAAAAAGCATATAATTATCAATCCAAGTCTAATTTTTGGTATGTCAGTTATTTCTCATTAGTTCTTATCCATTTCCCATAATATTGTTAAAGAGTTATAATCATAGCACAGAGCATAAAAAGTACTATAATTTTTTCTCTAACTATTCATATTGCTTCATAATTATATCTTTGATAGTATAACGTCAGCTTTAAACAAGTACATCTTTCCTAGGACTACTAAACAAGCTATTAAAATTTTTTTAAAGTCTTGATAATTACAGTCGTCCCTCAGTATTCACAGGGCATTATTTCCAGGACTCCTTGGCAAATACCAAAATTCATGGATACTCAAGTCTCTTATATAAAATGGCCCAGTCCTTGCATACAGTCTACACACATTGTCCTGTATACTTTGAATCCATGTCTAGATTGCTTATATACCTAATAAAAAGTAAATGCTAAATATATAGTTGCCTTTGTGGCAAATTCAAGTTTTGCCTTTTGGAGCTTTCTGGAATTTGGGGAGGTTTTTTTTAATATTTTAGATCCATGGTTGGTTGAGTCTGTGAATTCAGAACCCACAGATAACGGAGGACCAGCTGTATTAAAGACACATCTCCAAAGACCATTCCTCAGTACACTGAACAACGTCTAACTCTTTTCCTCAGGAAGACAAACTGTAGTTGCAGTTACAATCAAGGCTATAAGAAGTTCACATCTTATTCTAACAAGATGCAATGCTGTGTTAGAAAACATTTTTTTTTACATTTTGAGCAAAACTTATGTTTTAGAAATTCAACAATAACATTTACCCAGAGACTGATGAGGTGTATTCATTTTAGATATTTAATGAAATGTTTATATGAAGATGGAATTTTATTCTAAAATAGAAGTGAAAATACAACCAGTGTCAACTTACCAGCCTTTTCCTTCTCCAAAACACCTGGAATAGCCTGAAAAAGAAAACAAAAGCCACAAAATTGTGGTATTACTAGAAGGAAACATCAAATAACATTATTAGAAATAAAATGAAGCCAAAATTAAATAGAACCTGGTAATAGAAATATGAGAGAGGAGGAACTGAATAGGCATTTTTTTCGAAAGAAGGAATACAAATGGCCAACAGGTGCATGAAAAAGTGCTCAACATCATTAATCATCAGGGAAATGAAAATCAAAACCACAGTGAGACATCACCTCACATCTGTTAGATGATTATTATAAAAAAGACAAGAGATAACATCATAGGCGAGGATGAGGAGAAAAGGGAACCCTCATGCACTGTTGATGGGAATGTAAATTGGTGCAGCTACTATGGAAAACAGTAGGGAGGTTTCTCAAAAAGTTAACAATAGAACTACTATATATGATCCAGCAATCCCACTTCTGGGTGTATATCCAAAGAAAGTGAAAAGAGGGTATCAAAGAGGTATCTGCACTCCCATATTCAATGAAACATTATTCACAATAGCCAAGATATAGTAACAGTCTAAGTGTCCATTAATGGATGAATGGATAAAGAAGATATGGCTTTGTGTGCATGTATGTGTGTGTGTATAAGAAGGCAACTGTACCATATGCAATAACATGGACTTTGATGGCATTATGTTAAGTGAAATAAGCCAGACAGAGAAACACAAATACTGCATGGTATTTTTTATATGTGGATTCTAAAAAAAAAAATGTGAAACTGATAGTATGAAAGAGTGGAATAGTGGTTGCCAGGGGCTAGGGGGTGGAGGAAATAGGGAGGGATTAGTAAAAGGGTATAAACTTTCAGCTATATGATGAATAAGATCTGAGGATGTAATATGAAGCACAGTGATTACAGTTGGTATTATATAATTGATATCTGTTAAGAAAGTAGAACTTAAATGTTTTCATCAAAAAAGGTAAGTATGTGAAGTGATCAATGTGTTAATTAACTAAAAGGGGAATCCTTTCACAGTGTATACATGTATCAAATCACTACAATGTATACTTTAAATGTCTTACAATTTTGTCAATTATACCTCAATAAAGCTGAAAAGAAAAAAAAAGAGAATTGTGGAACCATTGGTAAAGTTACTAGATCGAGATATGATAATTGTAAATCAACCACGTAACTGTTTTCTTCTCTACGACAGACTCATTTTATACTTAAAAGATATTGGCAATAAATGAGACTAAAAATACTTTTGAATTTGAGTTGAAATTTTGTAGTTCAATTTCTTCGTCCTATTTTGGAGACTCACCTCAGGTATAGTATAATGACTATGACTTACATAGTATATGACTTTAATTTATGACTCACATATAAAATACAGTTAGCATGGGGGTATTAACTTTTATTGGAGGCCGTTTATAAATCTGTCTGGCCCACTGGGATTTGATGCCTTCTACTCCACAAACACTGACCACACAAGACGTCTACAAGTGATGTCTCTCTCCCTCTCCTTAGGGAACACAGTCCCCTGAGTTGAAGTAAGAAAAGCAGGCTCAAACGGGTAATTAGTTTTGTTGCAAGTGTGTGTGTATGTGTGTGTGTGTGTGTGTGTGTGTGTGTGTGTGTGTGTGAGTGGCAGCAGAAGGCTCACTTGTACCTCTGCTGTAGGTCAGCCTAAGGAAATATCAAATATCAAGACACTCATATCTTTGTGAGATACTGATTATTGTTGAGGGCCTTACCTTTGGAATTTATAGGATTTGGAGATTGATGTGATTTTTCAAACAAGGGAAACAATCTTTTTATGGATAAAAAAATAGAAAGGGTTTTATTTTGGCAAGATTGATCTACAGTGAAAGCATATTTTGACTTAATCTCTATCTACATTTAGTTATTCACTTTTTGTTCTCTGGGTGTGAACGCTGACTCTGCATCCTGACAAAGATGCAGAAATGACAAGAACATGAAGTTACTAACTGGCAGGGTGGAGGACTATGCCCAGGGACCAGGGCATCAGAGGGACTGACTGCATAGGCTTCAAGCATCTTCCTTAGCCCCCTTTAGTTTAAGATGGTCATCTGATTTTTCCTTTGCTTCAAGAAGGAATTATGATTCTACACCTGACAAGAAAGCTGTGCTACAGTTTTGGTGATGTTTGATTACTTTTTATGTGTCTTTTTTGGGAAAGAATTTAAAAATGGAAGGAAATCCATACTATATATTATATTTTAAGCCTAGCCCCTAGATTTGCCCCCAGTCTGGAGATCAGGACTTTAAAACTGAGTTTTCTCTTTTGTGACAAGCAAATAAACAAACAACAAAACAACATAAAAATCCTTTCATTGACAAGATTGTAAAGGCTGGTGACAGTAATTAAAGGATGTTCATGGAGAAAGTTCCTTAGTGTACAAATGGCTAACACAAGGTACTCTGTTATGTACAAGGTACAGTTTTAAGCTTTTACTTGCATAAACTCAGTCCTTAGAACAACTCCATGAAGTCTTAAAAAGTAGAGTAATTTTTCGAGGTCACGGTAAAGGAATGGAAGCCAGGACACAACCCCTGGCACATTGACCTCTGAGGTCACTAATGCTAATTTTAAAATACTAACTGGAATATTTTGAAATGAAAGAAGAGAAAGGTTTGGAGAGGTCCCATGAGCAGATGTTGACTTAGATCACAAAATACTTGTGCAGGAGAAACTATATGAGGCATTTAGAAATCATCTAAGCTAGCTCTCTCTTCTTACAGCTAAGGCATTTAAGACAAATTGAATGTCTTAGCCCAAATTACAAGTTGGCCAGTGATATTTTATTTTGATTATTAAGTGTGTAACCAAGTATATATAAGTAAATATTTAATAAAGATGTTAATCAATGAGTTGCCCTATCAAACAAAAATATTTTAGCCTCCATGTGGTCTAAGCCAATATGTCATGTGGACAATGCCAGTTACTTTAAAATCTCGCTGCATGTTCTTCTGCATGATTCTTTAAGCTACCAAAGTTCACTTCCATTAAATAACTGCAATGGCCCTATTATAACGTGGAGAAAGGAATGTCTAAGTTTAATGTATGCAAATTCTCTTTTAAAGTAAAACCATGTAGTAATAACAGCTGGATATCCCTCAGTGGATTTATCTTTGAATTTGAGGGAGAGTTGTCTCTTTAGAAAAATGGTTGATGAATACACTGATTAGAGTTGTGAAATTTCCCAGGGATGAAAGGCATTACATTAAAAAACAATTCTGACACTTGGTTTGCAATTAATGAAAGCTATTTGTTGATTCTTAATCAGATGCCTCACATTATTCTACAGAAAAACACCCTTAGGAAAGTTTTCTTCTTTGTGGAATTCACAATCCAACTGAAGACAATCCATGAAAAGACACAGAAGAGTTCCACGCAGTGGCTGCGAAATGATAGCAATTAACACCCTCACTGGTGTGACATGAACAGGAGTAGGAAGACGGTAGGTATTCGGGCAACCCAGGTGGAAGTGGAATGGTGTTCTTGGGCAGGCACTGAGGCCAGGGGGAGGAAGTTCTGGTCAGGAGATTCTTCTTGCCTTTGACTTCTGAGAAGTGGCATGGCTAGATCTGGGACCATGTCCTGAGGTTTCATAGTCTTTTATCTGTTCCTAGGCTTGGGAAAAAAAACATTTCATGCAAGCTGCCTGTATTGTTTGGTACAGAGTAGGTGTCATCGAACATTTGTGGGATTAAAAGACCAAGTGCGTGTTTATATATACAGTTTAAATAACATGCATAACTGCTGCTTATGAGAAAGCTCCCATAAAAAGCATATTTTTGAATTCATTAGGGGTTTTTGTTAATAGCTGCCATGTGTTTCATTTGAACTGTATCCTCAGGAAGTGATTTAACATTTCTGGCAATAAAGCAATTAAATAGGATTTTCCTGCTGGCCATATGGGTTCGCTGTAACTTCATATTTTCTTCTCCCATTTCTTAATGGAACAAAGGAAGTCTACTAATAACTTCCAAATGAGAGAAAAGAATTATTCATGGTCTTTTGTTATTCTTCTCTGTGATATGCAAATGATAGGCTAACAACCATTCTATGGCTCTACTGACCCTCCAATAGCTCTCCACATGCAAAGAGTTTCATTTATGCTGAGTTGTTAAGGTGTTTTACAAGTGAATTTTTAAGAAACCATTAAAGAGAAAGCTTTTTCGTAAAAGAGGAGGAAATAATTTGCTTTCTCTTAACGAGGTCTTTTAAAGCTGTGTGTGGGAGCTTAGGCTGTGTGTGTGTCTGTTTATGTTTTTGGACATGAAACGTGGTCGGGGAAATGCTGATTTTGACGTGCCCTGCGGAAATGTTGTAGACATATGTTGATTCATTTGGTCTGTTGCTACAATGGCTTTCTGCACTTACAGAAGGACCTCAGCTGGATACCTTTTAGGAATTACACCAACTACACAGAAGCTGCTAACATAAACGGTAACATAAGTAATGGATGTCATATCTGAATCCATTTTAGTACAATGATGACTGAAATATTCTAATTGTTCCAATTTCATTGTGATGATTTCAGGTGAAAATGGAGTAAGATTTTTCCACTTTAATATGTTATTTTTATTAATATGTGATGTCATGTAAATTATTTTACATATATATTTTACATACATATATATGTATTAATACATCTATTAATATATTATCTTTATAAATTATTTTCTTATTAATCTTTTGGAATCAGGATGATAAAATACTACCATTAAGAAGGCCCTTTGAAAGTCAATCCATTCCAACAATAGACAGCTATGATAGGCTGAAAGGTTTGACTTGTAGTTTCCATGAAGTGACAAAGCGCTACCACTTATCTTGTGCTTTCTCTTCTTATAGGTAGTGCTTGCTTTGCATGTTTTTAAATATTAGAGAGGCTCACACAACCATCTGAAATACTCTGTTTTGTTCTATAGGAATTTCCTCTATTTACCTTTTTAAAAATGGGAAGAAATCAGTGACTATTACAGAGTAAATTATTCCTTTCCCTTAAAAACATTTGCTTTTATTCCCACAAAAATATTTTACAGAGAAATTTCAAAATGGGTAGTTACATCCTTAGCAACTGCAGGAAGACGTCCCTCAGTGGTGGAAGAGCCTCGGTCTCAGATGAGAGCACAAGAGCCCGTTGTGGGCACAACAGGAAGAGGTGGGGGACTCACATTTTTGGGGAAGACATGAAAGACAACATTAAAGAAAAGGAGCTACACTGGAAAATGGGTTTGTTTGCATCTCTATTTAAAGACTCTTTTGAAATCTTTCCAGACTGTGATATTGTTAACTAGTCAATGATTTCTGCTTGCTTTCATCTGAACAAAGAAGTTCATTGAAAATCTGTGTCTGATTGGCAATCTGATATCATCTATTTTGCTTTACAAAGTCTCTAGCTTTGACAATCATTGTTCTTTCATTGAAAATACAGATTTTATTTTTAGAGCAGTTTTAGGTTCACAACAAAACTGAGAGGAAAGTACAACGTTTTCCCCTAAATCCTCTGCCCTGACACATACATAGCCTCAACAGTCAGAGTGATACTTTTGTCACAACTGATGGACCTACATTGTTTCATTACTGGCACTCAAAGTCTATAGTTTATATCTGGGTTCACTCTTGGCATGGTCTACTCTGTGCATTTGAACTAATGTATAAGATATGTACCTACCATTACAGTATCATGCAGAACAGTTTCTTTGCTCTAAAAATCCTTTTTTTGGGTTATTGTTTCTTAAAAAAAATTTTTTTTGCTTTATTGTTATTTTATTTATTTTTAGGGGGAGTTTATTAGGCTTACTTATTTTTTTTAGAGGAGGTACTGGGGATTGAACTCAGGACCTTGATGTATGCTAAGCATATGCTCTACCACTTAAGCTATACCCTCCCCACCTAAAAATCCTCTTGTGCTCTGACTATTCATCCTTATCTCCTCCTAACCTCTGGTAGCCACTGATCTTTTTTACTGTCCCCGTAGTTTTGCCTTTCAAGACTGTCCTATAGTTGGAATCACACAGGATATAGCCTTTTCAGATTGGCTTGTTTCACTTAGTAACATGCATTTAAAGGTTGCTCCATGTCTTTCCAGGGCTTGATAGCTCATTTCTTCTTAGAACTAAATAATATTCCACTGTGTGGGTGTATTAGTTTTTTTTAATCCATTTACCTACTGAAGGACATCTTGGTTGTTCCAGGTTTGGACAATTAATTATGAATAAAGCTCCTATAAATATCTGTGTGCAAGTTTTTGTGTGAACATAAAATTTCAGCTCCACTGGGAAAATACTAAAGAGTGCAATGGCTAGACTGTATTGTAAGAGTATGTTTAGTTTTGGAATGTTCATTTTTTGATGACACAAAATTACGGATAGAATAATTGTATTAATACAAGTCAGGGCGGGGTTGCCTTTCTGGTTTCTACAATCCTGACTAGTAGTGTGTGAGATGCATGTGCAGAGAACAACGTTCTTACTTTAATATACAGTTATATCTGAAAGATGAGTAGACATAAACAGCCTCTTTCCTGACCCTTTTTAGATATAATCTAACAAATGCCTCCCTTTCAAGAACGGCACGCAGGTTGCTCACGGGTTTAACAAAGTGCACTCAAACACAAGTGGCTTGGGACAGCGATCTCCTGATTTCAGGTGGCCACAGAAGTCTTAGACATTGCCACCCTACCCGTCCTTGATGGACCAGCCAGTTGTGCTCTGGTGCCTCCTGCAGCCTGCAGGATGCACAGAATCTGATGGGGTAGGAGGGAAGGGTGGGCTAGGTGTGCATGAAATATGCACACGTGAAGTGGGTGGGGAAGCGGAAGTGGGCAGTTCTGCCATAGAACGTTCAGAGTAGTAGGCCCTTTCCCGCTAAAGTGGTTCTCATCGTTCACTAAACGGGTATACAAATCTGCAAGTTATGTAAGTGTTGGATGGCATGTTCCTTTTCTTTTCTCTCCTTTTTTTTTTTTTTTTACAGTAATTACAATTAATTCTAACAACTCCTTTAACTGTCAAAAATGTCCCAGTTTGGATGATAATTTGTGTGGGAACACTTTGCATGGATTCTATCAACAGCATCCCATGCCCTTCGCTTCCATGTAGGCTGGGCCTATGGGGGCCCCAGCAGGGGATATAAGGCTGCGATACTGTCATGTATTTATATTTCTCCATCCTGTTCCTGGAGTTCCTAAGGTAGCAGAGTGATAGAGTTGTCTTTTGTTATGTAAATGAGATGACCTTTTGACCTTACCGAAGGATGGGGTAGGCTGCCAGTGAAGCCAACCAAACTCCCGGGAGGGGAGAGGGGCTGGGTACTAAGTTCAATTGCTAGTGGTTAATGATTTAATCAATCATGCCTATGTAATGAACCTCCATAAAAACTCAAAAGGATGCAGTTGAGAGAGCTTCTGGGTTGATGAACACGTGGAGATTTGGGGAGACCGATGACTCAGAGAGGGCACAGAAGTTCCCTGTCCTTTCCTCATACCATGCCCTTCGCATCTCTTCCATCAGGCTGTTCCTGAGTTATATCCTTTAATAACAAACCAGTAGTCTAGTAAGTAAAATGTTTCTCTGAGTTCTGTAAGCCGCTCTATCAACTTAATCTAACCCAAGGAGTGGGTTTTTGGAACCTCTGATCTATACCTGGTTGGTTTGAAGCACAGGCGATAACCTGGGCCGGCAACTGGCATCTGAAGTGGGGAGGGAGGGGGGCAGTCTGGGTGACTGAGCTCTTAACTCGTGGGATCTGATGCCATCTCCAGGTGGATAGTGTCAGAATAGAGCTGAATGGCAGGACACCCACACAGTGTCTGGAGAATTACTTGGTGGTGTGGAGGAAATCCTCTCCCACAATGGAAAGTGGTTCTAGAACCCCTTCACAGGGGGAAGGAGTATCTATTCCCCTTGATCTTACATGGCATAGTTGTCTTGAACTGGTTATGTCCTTTCACTCAAGGTCTTAAGCTGCTGACTTTGCAGACTTCTTCTCTCTACATTCTGTTAACTTTTTACTTCTCTTTGGAGTGGTCACGGCTCAGTACTAAGCCCCCTGATTATGGCACTAACCATATGTTTCTCCTCCCTTAGAACTTTGTAAACAGCCCCTTTGTAATTAATCCTTCCCATATAATCCTAGTTTAAGGGTTCCTTCTGTTCTGAATTGGTACACCTCTATTCCTTTCTTTCTTTGAGAATGCGCATAAAAATTCTGTTTTTCTTCCTGCCTACCCCACTCTGTGTGGGGCATTGTGTAGGGCATAGATTGTAATAAGTGAAAAAGTCTTAAGAACCACTAACGTATCTTTAATGTCTATCTTAATCCCAGAAAACTGCATTTCAAAATGGGTCAGTAAATTCTGAGCCTTTGGTAAGATGAAATTTGTGATACCGACACATTTTCAACTTATGCTAAAGGTGACAAGATTAGAATGATTGAGTACAGGAAACAAGATTTGGGGAGAGTAGGATACTGAGAGAGGAAGTGGGAGATTTTAAGATATGATATAAGATTAGGTAATAATATTAACAATTAGCCACATTTTTGTTTCTAAACATAGATGGATAATTAGCAAGTATGAAATTGTTAATGCCCTGATTGAATTGCTTCAATACTAATTTTCTATAGAAAGCTTGTTAAATGTATTTTGCAAATTGGCCATAAGAGTAAATACTTTGTAGACACAGCATGGTTAACTGAAATTTATATATAACTTTAGAAGTTAGATAAAATTTTGACTTCATCATTAACTAAATGTTTTACTAAATATGCTTTCAACAAATATTTATCAAAGGCTGAGTAGAAGATAGGAGATGGTGAGAGAAGGCAATAATTTAGAGTTCTAGGAGAAAAGACAAGGATGAAAAGACCACGTGTGGCACTTCTTTGATCAGTATCCCTAAGGCACTGGTGCTTGCATCTTTCTGGGGCTGTGTACAGAGGCAGAGGAGAAGCAAGGCAGGGTGGGGAAGGCCTGGATTAAAGGCACTAAGTGGGACCAAACAGGGAGAGAGAGTATAGAGGGGAGATACTTGAATCTGGACCATTAAGGAGCCTGCATTTACAAGGGCAGGCAGAAGTTGAGGAGAATGGAAAGAGACTGAGAAAGGATGCGCAGAGAGATAAGTGGGTCAAGAGAGTCACGTTACAGTAGTTACCAGTGGGCTCAGCATTTTGTGACTAGCTGGACAGAGTGATGTCAAAATGCTTCAATGACGTGGGGAATGGGCAACACACAGTAAGAAAGGCACTTACCCAGTACCTACTCCATGCCAGGCACTTTTCTAAACACTTGGCACATATTAACTCATAATTTACATATGAGGAAATCATGTCACATAAAGACAAGGTGACTTACTTGCCCAAGGCGTTCCCATTTGTAAATGGTCAAGCCAAGAATTAAAACCAGGATTTTAGCCCAGATTAATCTGTGTTCTTAACCTCTATTCTATACAGCTTCTCTTGGACTGACATATTCCTTTTTCTGTAAATATCTTCTACTATAGATAGCGATAGAAAAAAAAAGGAAGTTAGAAACCAAAGATATTGGTATTGCTTTTAATTATTGGGAAAAAAAAATCAAATTGGAATGTGGGCTTAAAGGAGTAAGTGAACCCTCATCATCCTTGAGATGCTTAAATGGGTGGGTGTGTCTGATTTGAAAGGGGCAGGGGATATTAACACAGAATCAGCCCTGGCACATTTTCCTCTTCTCCATGTCAGTCCTGGGCTGGCTACTTCTTCCCTCTTCCTTCACAATCAGGCATTACTGGCTAAGAGTACGCTTACTAGAGTAAAAGGAGAAACCAATTTTATGACCACACTAGAAAACATTTATACACTTTCATGAGACAGTTGAACACTTTGCACTTTAGCCTTGTGTGATGCCTCTCTTCCAAAGAATCACAACTGAGTGAGGTTCACTCCAAAGCCAGGCACTGACAAGGAGCACTTCAAATGGAGCTACCTTTTACAGACCTGGAGTTTTTCATCAATCAGCAGGGATGCCAAAGGGCTGATTTTTACTTAGAATGGGTATACCTTTCATCAAGGTCAAAATTAATCAGTTTACTGGCTGTTTAGTTTATAAAAATGTTTGTACGAGCACATCAACAAAATAAAAAACACCCCACCAAAGTAAAAGTAATGTAGGAAGCATGGAATAGACACGTGACCCTCGAGAACAGCTGCGATCTAATTGAGATCCCATTTTTTCCCCATGGCAAAGAATGCTTTCAAAACATCATGCCCTCAACACTGCTCCATTATTGTCTGCTTTCCCCAACCCACTCGTTTCAGGATCCTCCCCCAAACATTGCTCAATTTTGTGACTAATTATTAAGGTTGACAAAAAACTGATTTGGGTTTTAAATGACCAAATCGGCACTAAGTCAAATTATTTCTATTCTCAATATCGGCAAGATGCTGCTTTATTATCGAAAACTTCTTCCTGATCTCCATTTGGAATATTTGGCCTCATGGTGACTTCTGCTACCCATGAAATGGATTAAAAATGTGTCTTATCAGTTCTTCTCTTTGAGACCTTAAGGTCTTGTTGGGGTGACTCTAGCCCTTGTATTGGGTGCAATTTCATCCAATGACCTATTTTCTGTATTGAATAAAGGAACGTATTTGGTAGCATGTTTTAAAATAAAAATATGAAAGCAATGTCATGTTTTACCCTTTTAAAGACTGCAATACAGCAGGATCCCAAGCCCATGAAACTGATATCATCCCAATTACTTAAAATACAAAATCTAGTACTAGGAAAGAACAATACATCTTTTGAATATTTAGGTTCAGGGAAATAGTCAATAAAGAAACTAGAGACTGTAAAGTAATTCCAAAGTGAGGGCATTTGGGTAACATAGACTATGTTCCGTCTGTAATGAGGCCTTTTCCTCTTTCCTATTAGGCACTGTCTTTTCTATAGGAAGTTACCATTACACTAGCCTTGAGTCAGGAGGATAATTTACCCAAATCTCAGGAAAACTGGAGAGGTTTCTAAAATTTCTATCATTTAAAAAATAAGAAACAAATATACTTTTAAAATTGGTTATTTGCAGGCTCTCCTAATAATGATTCACATAATGGTCCAGATGAAAGTGGTGACCTATTTTTAAGTGTCTTTTATAGGAATTCAGTAAATGTGCTACATTCTCTGGTAGGCCTACTTTTAATTCCCACAACTGTTTTCTTCACTATTTCGGTCAAAATTCAAATAACAAACAGTACTTTTCCATAAAGTCTCCATTCTGAGAACCTAGATTTATTAAGTAGGCCTGAAAAATATTCCTATTCAAATGCTTTATTGGCATTGGGGTTTTGAACATGTATTTTTTTCAAGAACTACAGTAAATTTTATTTTATTATGGGCAGAATTCAGAATAAAGTTAATCACAATTGCTTTATTAAATGCTGTAATTTGTTAATCAAAACATTTAAGGTAATATCTATTGGCTGTTTTAACTGGTACCCACTGCTGTTCAATACTTGATAATTTTGGCTTTGAAAGACAACCATATGTCAGTTGTTAAAATAAACATACAGTCTTAGTTGTTACAGTTAAATGATTGGAAGCTTTTTGTTCTACTTAGGCAAGGACTGTAGAATTTTTAATCTATTTTTACCCCCTATAAAACTCTCTTACTTTGTTGGACACAAACTATTACACTGAATTTAGATTACTGCCTTGGAATTCACAGAGATCTGACATTCTACCATATAATTAACCCCCAAGGGATTTAAACTGGGTATTCAGAGAACTCAGATCTAGTCCTGTAGCCTTAAGAAAATTAAACATTTTAGATTACACTTTTCTTAATTATAAAGTTTTAGCATATCTTTAAAATTCTAAATTTTAAATAATTCTTAATTTGTGCTGAAATGTCAGAGTTTCTACTGGAAAAGTAGCAAAAAAACCAAAACAAAACAAAACAAAAAAATGTAGCCAAACTGAAACCATATGAGCTCTAGGAAGTAATATTTCTTTACTGCTTAGAGATGGCATTACCCACAGAGTTTACTGTGATGGTTTTAATATATGTCCACAAGTCTCTGACCCTCCTCCCTTTAAAAGGTGGAGACTCATTTCCTTCTCTAATAGGGCATGGCCAAGTGTGACTTCTGACATGACGCTATACAAGGTACTGCAGCTTTCCCCTTGCATTCTCTTTGTATGACTTATTCTGGGATAAGCTAGTTTCCATATCACGAGGATGCTTAAGTCCCCCTATGTGGTTCATATGGCAAGGAACCAAAGCCTCCTGCCAACAACCATGTAAGTGAGGCATACTGGAAACAGATTCTACAGACCTAGTCACACCTTCAGAAATCTTGACAGCAACCTCAGGACAGATGCTAAGCCAGCACCACCCAACTAAGCTGCTCCTGAATTTTTGACCCACAAACACTGTGTGAGATTATTCATTGTTATTTTAAGTTGTGTGGCAGACCTGAGAGAATCAGGTAGAACAGCTGATCTCTATTCTTCATTATTTTTCTTTTTCATCATTCTTTGCAGTTAAGTATTCTGCTTGGGTTGATGGTCATCATTTATTCATTTATATTTATTGAGCTCCCCTGTACACTTTAGGCCAAAATAAGAATTATATACAGCGTAATAAAAACTTAGTTCTACCATTAAGGAACTTAGACTTTTCAACAAAGATGTGAGCATACAGAGTCAGACGAATGGTGTTCATACCGTCTTGAGATACACAGTGATAAGGTAATGCAGCAAAGTGAATGCCTTATTGGTATTAAGTATTTGTGTGTGTATGTATAAAACTTAATCTTTACAGTAATCCTACGAGGCATCCAATAAGCATTTCACTGATTGGTGGTATCACTTTTGAAAATAGGTATTTTTCTGATTATAGGCATATCTCAGGGCTTTGAAAATATGAAAAGATACTTTAATGCAGTGTTAGTGTAAGTCAATCCAGCAAGCTGGCTTATGAATCATGTGAAACAGTTAATGTATCTCAATGCATCCAATTCTGTGGCTTAATTAGAGCCTGTCAGCAGGTGCCACTGAGCACAGGAGGGACAGCCTGCTACTTGAGAACACAGACTACAGGTTCTGACAAATCAGATTCGATTTTTTTTGAGTCTTACATCAGAAAGTCTTACATCTGGCCATGTTGTTCAAAATTTTTATTGTTGTTGCTGTTCTCTCTCAAATGTGTTCATAAGGAAACTCTCTAGAAGTATCTTCAAAAGGAAACTGAAGATTTTTAGTGGCTCATATTATTAAGGAGTATGTAGGAGACAAGTCTCTAGGGCAATTCCTTAAAAGTGACTTTAAAGTAAGCTCTAAATTTATGAGTAGTATATAGCTTCCTTCTTTCTTTTTTCTGTGTTAATATGAGTAAGCCCTTGGCTTCCAAAACAAATTCAAACCATGTACTTTTACTTATGAAATGAAAAACGGAAGATTTTTTTTTTCCAGATTAGAATCTTACTGCACATGAAGCATTTCTAGAATCTTTACTAAATTTGAAAATTCGGAATTTAAAGTAACCAAAATGCAATTATAATTGTGCTTTCCTTGATGAGTATCAAAAGTTATGTTTGTGTGCGTAGGATGTATGTATGTAAATATATACATTTTAACGCAATTATTAGAGTATCATATAGTCATTTAATGATACTTTGGTGATGTTATGTAATGACTGTTTGTAAAAGATAATTCAAGTGATTGATTTGTTTAAACACTAAGTGCTAAAAAAAAATTTTGCTTTCCTAGAAATTACACAGGCATGTAAATGAACTACACATTAAACAGACACAACTGGGAATGAGGATCATAACAAGGTTTCTGAACCCTGTAACTTATGGCAATTATTTTACACAAAAACTGAGGAAACAACAAACAACAAGAAAAGAGAAATCTCAGAAGTTGGTCAGTCTTGGGTTTTTGCTTGTATAGTTTGGTGAGAGCCCTGAAAGCTTGGAAAGGAAGTAACAATGAGGCTAATGAGCTCTTGGCTTTTGAACCAGAGGCAGTCCCTTGAGGACACTGTTGGATCATTTCACAAATGGTGAGCAGGGATAATATGATACACAGAAAAAACATTTTTCTTGCTTCCAACAGACTTAAATTGCACAACACTTCAACAACACTTCTCAAACATTTGAACATGTTCTAGGACAATAATTTTATACACGCACAGAGAAAATCTCAGAAGGCCATAAATGTTGTTCTGCTCCATGGAAGGTTGCAAGTGGGTGGTTTCTGAGGCCTGACCATAAGGCAGAGACAGAAATGAAGCAGGCCGAGTGAACAATTCTCAGTAAGTAATTGGTCTTTCATGTGAAGACAAACAGCTGCTGGAACTTTTTGGAAAATTCTATAGAGATTTAAGAATTCAAAGAACAAGAACTTTTGGCACTCTAACGAATGAAAGTCAGGACTGAATAATCTCTGGGAAAAGTGGACACTAAGGGAAAAGATTGTCTTCTTGTATCATATTTTAAAACATGCCGTGGTTTATATTTATTCCAAACTAAGCCAAGAAAATGGCCCTATTAACTACTCATTCAATATACACTAAAATTTAGTATTACAAGGCAATGAGGAGGATATTAAAAATTATGAAGTATAATTCCTAGTGACAGTAAACTTGAGATTTAAGATAGAGAAAAAGACATCCACATGCAAATTTCACTACTGATTCAAGAAACTAAGAGGTGGTATTTGACAGTGAGAGGGTCTAGCTTTTTATTCAAGGAAGTCTTGCACTTAGACCATAGTTCTATGAGCATTAGCTGATCTCTACTCAGAGTTTGGGATGTGGTATAGTAGAACAGTAAAAGGCTCACAAAAAAGTACACATAGTTGTGTATATATCTTGCCACTCACAACTCAAAAGTCACTTACTCCTTTCCCCGCCCCAACTGGAGCCAATTTATTAAGCTGGACAAACAATGCTGGGCCGTAATATCTTTCCTTCACTAAGCTCACTAAAAAAGCCAGACAAATTATGTATGCCTAAGTAATAAAACAGATAGAACTGAGACTTTCAGGCATTCCCATCTCAGACTAGCTAGATCAGGGGTTCTCAGACTCAAGTGTGCATCTGAATCACTTGCTGGGTCCTGCTCCCAGAGTTGTCTCATTCAGTCAGTAGGTCTAGGGTGGGGCTCAAGATTTTATATTTTCTTTAAGTTCTCAGGTGATATTGCTGTTGCTGCTCTAGCAAACATACTGTGAGAACTGCTGAGCTAGGAGAACATACTGGTTTGATTCTAGTTCTGAAAACAGAATCTGTGGGTGGAGTTTGGAAAGTGATGGAAAGGATGGTATGAGATGATGCTACAGAATTAGGTGATGATGAGGTTACACAAGACCTTGTAGTTTATGTTACACACTGAGAATCTATCTGTGGGTTTTAAGTAGATGAGTGATGTGATCCGACGTGCAGCTTTCAAAGATCATGCTGGCTGCACTGCAGAGAGTGTATTGGGGAAAAGAGGACCAGAGATGGCACCAACAGGTAAGTCACAGTTCAGGAAAGAGAAATGACTGCTGCTTAGGCTGCAGGGCTGATGATGAAGATGGGAAGAAGAGGTCAGACCTACTTTACACTTTAGAAGGAGAATCATCAGCAGACACTTGGCGATGGATTGATTGTCGGAACACCGGAGAGGCAGATGCCAAAGAAGATCATCAGCCTCTTGTCCTATGGAGCTTAGAAGATGGAGTAGTGGAGGTAAAGAAAGCCGCAGGGGGAGTGGACTGGGCGGTAGCAGGAGCCAATTTCATCTTGGACAAGATCAACCAGACACTTTTAAACCACTGGTTACAGGGGTGTGGAGGTCAGAGGAGAGGTCTGAGCTGAAATACAAATTTGGTAGGACCTGAAGCCAGGGAAATGGAGCCTCAGAGTATGAGGGTGTGACAATTACTTCTCTGGGTTGACTAAATCTGAAGCATATTTTTTTACAAAAATAATTTTTACTGCAATATAAAAATAAGTCCCTCTTTCAACAATCAAACTGAGGCCTGTCTGTGAGCCATGATGACCTTGCTAAAAAGACATTTTCTTTGCTTTGTATGTAGAAAATAATGATGGATAGGAGAAAACGTGGTCTTCTCTTAGGTGGCAACTCCAGTTGGTAGGATTCTTTTTTGCTTAGATTTGAGGCTATGAAGCCATAGCCCAGGTGTAGAAATAACAAATTCTAAGCTTAACAGTATTCTAATAAGTGTGACTCAGTGAAAGGTAACACTCCAAAGAAGGTGGAGAATAAAGATCATCCAGTTTGAAGACTTATAAAGATAAGGTATTGTTTTGTTAAAATAGCTGTTGTCATGAAGGGTTAAGAAGGGGAAAGAAATCAGTACGCCTGGTTTTGTCATTTAGCTGCCTTCACTACAGAATGCCTTCAAATTTAAAGTATCTATGTTCTAATTCAGAAATGATGCAGATAGAAACATCAAAAAAGAAACAAATCGCCAAATCAAAACCCCCCAAAACCCCCAAAACCCTAAAACTCAGGATATTTTACTTTTTGTTGAAAAATGCAATCTATTTTTTGAAATTTCTAAGATTTCTAAAGCATAAATATTTTTACATACCAAAAAGAGTAAAATATTGATATTGGCATCAAGTCAGGCCTTGCTCCTTGTTTTAAGTGGCTTTAATATTATCCTTTCCTTGTCTTATTGCTTTTTGCTAGTCTGGTCCTTGACATAACGTGTTGAGAATGTGACCATAGGACAGTGTGTGTGATGACTGAGGATGAAGACTCAAACTATTTCAGGTTGAGTTCAGCCTCCGTAAAACAACAACAAAAACTTTTTTTAACTGAAGAACTAGCTTCAGCATTTTTAATGACCTTTAAATCACACATAGTAAAATCTTGACTGACCAGACTATTTTGGAAATGGAACATAAATTGCATTTTTCCTTAATATAGCTTTAAATTTAAAAAAGGAAAAGTTTATTTCAATTATTGTTGAAAATCATTGTAAAGTGGACCAGGATATTTTCCTGCCCTAGCAAATAAAGCATAAGGAACACAATGCAGTCTTTCATTAAAGACCCTGGTTCTTGCAGTGCCTATAGCTTCTAATTTTCTGAGCTGCACACCCCTCCCTCTAGTTTCAAGAAGTCCCCACGAGGGTCAGAGAGCAAGCAGAGTACACAGGACATACCCTGGAAGCTGCTTGAAATAGTAAATACGCACTGTAGGTGATCTTCTTGGGTTTGCCTTCTTGGGTTTGCCTTGTCTGAGAAGTAAATTATAGGTAAACTGATTAACCCATCAATTAACCTAGGTTAACTGATATTTTTGAGAATTAAGATAGTTTAGTTACAACAATATATTTAAGTGTGATGTTTTCTGAAGTATACTGAATCTCTACTAAAATGGACGCATAAGAGTGATTTTGTGATTCTGGAATCTTCTGTCTAGAAATTTACAAAAATTTCTATTTATCTTCCCTGAAGATAGGGGAAAGGATTAAATCACCTCTCTGAAATTTCTACAGCACTATGAATCTAGAAAGTTACTTAAATAAAAAGTTACTAAAGTAAAATAACATAAAAGTTTATTTAAGTAAAGTTCATTTAAGTAAAATTTCAGTAAAAAAGGTATTTAAGTAAAAGTTAAGTAAAAGTTATTAAGAAAAATAATTTATTTTTCAAAAAAGATTATAGTATTTTTCATATAGGATTTATTACTTGTTACAGAATTTAAAAATACTTTTGTTGCCTGCCTTATTATTAAAATGCATAAAAATTCTTGTAAAATATCTTCCTGCCAATATTATATGAGTTTTTCTTTGAGATGCAGAATAAAAATTTTCTAAGACTCAAACTGCTCAAAGGAAGAATTTAAAGCTACAGTGGGAATGGCTCTCCAATTTGTTGTAGGACTGTCCTTCATGTCTTCCCATTTAAAATATGACTTCAGAATATTTAAAACAAAATGCACAGTGACCCAAACTCAGTGTGAGTTCATGAAAGGTTCATAAAGTGTCCTTCTCCTTCATTATCTAACATCCATTTGTCAGACAGCTACAAACGTTTTTGTTTCCTTAGGCTCCACATTAGAGTAAGAAACTCATTACAAGATCTTAGCAAGCCCAGAGTCAGTCATACGCAAGACATTTTTTGAGCACCTCCTCTGTGTGCTGGGCACTATTCTAGCACTGGGAAAACAGTGACGAACAGAACCAGCCCCTCCTCTAAGGAGGCTAACTTTGCAGTATGGGAGATTGACTAACAACATCAAAACAAATAGGTTAATGCCATATTCAGATAACTATGAAGAAGAAGATAAAATAAGGCCATGTGGTTTGGACTGACCTAGGCTGGGAGAGGTGGCTTTAGTAGTCAGGGAAGAAGTCTTCTCTCTGGAGGCGGCATCGGAGTTGCAACCTGAGGAATGAGGAGACCGCCCTGCACAGATACAGGGAAGCAGCAGAAGCTGCAAGTGCGAAGCCCTTGGGATGGAAAGGAGCTTGGTGAGCTCACAGCTCAGAGACGAGGCTGGAGTCAGTGTAGCAGAGTGAAAGACGGGGAGAATAGAGGAAGAGGAGGTCAGGAAGCAAGTTCCAGGCCAGGTGAGCCCTGGTAGGCATTCTGTGCTGGCTGCGATGGAAAGCATCTGGGAGGTTTTAAGCAGGAAGAGTAGCTTGATCTGATTAGTGCTTAAAAAGATTACTCTGTACCTAGGATCTACTGCGGGTGAGGAGTGAAGGCAGGGGTCCAGCTTGGACACTGGGAAACAATGGAAACTTGACCTGGGATTGTGGGAGACAAACATCGATTGTCTCTGGCCAAGGATAAGGAGAGGGGAAAATTCAGCCTTTTTTTTTGGTTTGGAAAGTGGGCAGGACTTCCTGAAGCATGGATTGGATGGGTCATTTGAAGGAAGTGGCCTGGATATTGGCTGGAGACCTGGGTGTTTGGAGGAGAAACCAATTGTTCTGCTGGCATGTTAAGCATGAGATGCTTGTTAGATATCCACACAGAGATAGGTCATAATTATAGCTATGATTTATCAGTGCTTGCTATGCCCCAGACACAGTTCTAAGCCCTTGTAGGTGCAATAGCTAATTTAGTCCTATCAGCTACAGGAGAGCTGCAAGGAGGGACTACTATCATGACTGCTAAAGTTAAAATAAGTGGCATAGTCTGAATTGGTTCTCAGAAAACCTGGCTCAGGACCCTAGCTGGTTATCACTGTGCTAAGCTGAAGGAGGAGAGAAAAGTCTGGGCTTAGGGGAGAGATCCAAATTTCATATATACATTTTAGAGTCATCACAGACACTACAATGTGTCTTTAAGACCATGGGTCAGGATGAGATCTCCCAAAGAAAAAGTGTAGCTGGAGAGGAAAAGATGACTGGAGACAGCGTCTTGGGGCCTTCACCCGCTTAGGGGTCTCTCGAAGAAGGAAGAGCAAAGGAACATGAGAAATAGAAGCTAGTGTGCCTGGAGGAAATCAGGCAAATGGACAATCTGTCTAAAGTTCACTGGAACAAAAATACAGAACTTTTTTTTTTAAAGGTATCTTTCAGAGATTATGGAAACCAAGAACATGTGGGTCCAACATTTTTCTCTACGGAATTTTAATATTTTTATGTGAGCATACAATAAATTCTTTTCCAGACAACTTCATGTTTACTACCAAGTCACGAGACTTTCTGACGTAGGCTGGAAGAAAATTAAGGGAGGGCTGTCTGACCCCTGACTGAATTTCTCAAAGCATATTTGAAACGAACACCCTATTTTCCTGCATGGAAAAGCCACCTTTTGGTCAAGCTGATGAAAATTCCTATTTTTCATAAGAAAGTACAGGATAATGTATATCAGATATTCTGCCTTATAGAAAACACTAACAGATGGAATGTTCAAGCCAAATCTAGATCTGTGGTTCCATAAAACCACCAATTCACTTGTCCACACTATATAAAGTCTGCCATGGGGCATGACAACATAAAGAAGAAAAAATTAATCAATCATTGTTCATTGGACCTACACTGAGACTTTTTTAATTTCAAAACAACCTGATTTTTTGACAAGAGAATAGGTTTTCATAAATGTTTTACAAATTGTGAAAAAAATGACTTTATATTTTCGTCTACGAAGGTACATTTTACTACTTACTATACTTGAATTTTTGCTGGGAGAGGAAAAGATATGATATTCAGAATCTTTCCAAATACTGGGAAAAGAGCATATTTCTAAAGACTCATCTTTCTTTTGAAAATATAGAGTTCTTTTTTTCTAAACCTTCCAATAGGAGCTAGAAGTCATTCATCTAAATCTGTGAAGCATATTCCGTTATCTGCTAAAATCCAGGGAAACAGAACCTTTAATAAGGTTTATTTTTCTAACAAATACACAGTCCTAAGGTGAAGTTGCTTGACTACAGGATAATATGGTTTATTACTGGGACTGGAGGTAGAATTACAATGTAGGAACTACAATGTATCAATATGTTATACAATTTGCTTAATTATTTTAATATGCAGACTAGGAAATGTAACAATTTCAGAGGAGGTTTTTTTTAACACTCAAAAAGAGAAGTCCTATTTTTCTCAATGTATGAGATTAGCTTTTGCTTTGAAGTGAAGTTAGTAGCTACTGAGACCTTAGAGAGATAAAGCAGTCAAGATTAAGCATTGTGTCGGCGCACACAGCTAAGCTATGTGTTCTATTGTGGAGATTTGCTGTGTGAGTAAAAAGAATTGGACTTATCAGAAGGGTGGATTTGAATATGAGCTCTGTTACTCACTAGCCACATGCTCTTGGCTTTAACCTCATCTTCTTTATCTTGGAAATAAGAACAACCCAGCATTTGCAGGGTTGTTGGGATGACTAATAAAATATTTTGAAAACATTATGTAGTATGCACCCAAATATAAACTGATATTATTACCATGTGACATTAACAGTAACTTGAGATGGCAAAACCAAAGCATTAAGACTGGAGTCAAATTTGACATTTTTTTCTAATATAGTTTAGATACATACATCATTGAATAGAAGTGAATGATCAGCTAAAGGAGATAAAATGGAAAATATAAACAAAGTATAAACAAAATCAGTTGTCTCTGGCCAAAGGCAGAAGGGAAAGTACTATCTCCTTCCTGAATTAAAAAATAAAGAAAAGAAATAGGAAGGAGACTTGTTCAAATAACTTGCTTGACAATATCTTTATTGTAGAACTGAATTCCAGAATATAAGAGCATTTAATTTTTTTATATTCTGTTATGCTAAAATCTTGATTATGTAACAAAAAATGTCTATATGAAGGAGTATAGTAAATGGATATTATTTCTATAACACATATTAGATATTAGCAATATGGTGTTTGAATTCAAGCAGGTACTTCCAATTCAATTAGGATTATTTTAAGATTACTCATTATCTGCCTAATTTCAGAATAATTAATTACCTCATTTGTAGTTATGAATGAATTCACTCATAGTTACATAAAATAATTGGTTCAATATTTTCAAAGGTCACGATACAGGGTAATAACATATTCTAGGGAATTTGTATTTTGTAATTAATTTTAATACCTTGATTTGATTTGATAATCATATTAGCATCACCAATTGTAAATGGATGGAAAAATAGGGGGTGGATTCTGCTGTCATGCTGTTCAACTTTACTGCACATATATCAGGGAATTTAGGAGGATAAAACAAAATCAAGAAAATTGAATTTCTAACATAATGTATATATTAAGATGGGTATATATATAATTGTACCCACAAAGCACTTTTCCCATAAACTTTGGTAAAATAAGGCTAGAAAGCATAACATTACTGATGTTTAACAGAGACGGATTTGCAACAATAAAGAAAACTTAACAGAGTATTAACTAAATTATTGAATCAAGCAAGAGTCTCTCAGCATCAAGAAGTCAGTCCCATTCTTTTGACTGCTATTAATATAAACTGCATGAAAGAAATTATTTTCCCATAATATCAACTGTGTATATAATATTGACCAATAAGCTTCATTCATTTATTCTTTCATCCAACTAATATTTATTAATCCCTTACTATGTGTTGAGTAGTGTCTTTCAATGTCACCTGTCTATTGGTATAGCTAGAGGAACTTAGTTCTGGGTTAAATTGCTGTAAACCATTACCTTTGCAGATAGTTTGATGCAATTCAAAAACCATGAACTGGCTGCAATTTTGTCCCAACTTGTTCTGGGCTTAGTCAAGCTACTGGTCCTGTCTGCCCCTCAGAATCCAGCTCACGGGAGCTGGGATGATACCCTGATCCAATTAGAGGCTGGCTGGAAGATGAAGTAAGATTAATAAATCTTTGAAATGGTTAAGAATAAATTAGAGTAACAATGTCATGGTTTTGAAAAAAATTATTGTTTTAGCTTTACTGGAAATATTTGTGGTTGAGGCTGTCACTACCACGTCATCTGAACTCAAATCTTGACGTGATAGACTGGCATGTGGGAGTGGGTTAAGTGATTTTGTCTGAAAGGGGACATCACACAGCAACTACCGCTGTGAAAGAGAGAAGCTATCCATAAAGTATCCAATCACATCACATCCTATGGCAACAACCCAGTGTGGACACCAGTTGGGAAAATCAATATTAGTGGGCATTGGTTCTTTACCAGTGCCTCTTTTTTGTGACAACACAGAGATGAATAACTCTTGACTCCTGATCCTGAGTTCAGTCTTGTGAAATCTGTTTCAAATGTTCCCACATCTCAGCTGTGCAAGGAGGATGAGCCAGACGATGCAGACGGACTCACCCCTTCTATAACATGTGGTGGCACTGCACCCACGTCCCAGGGGAGTAACCAGTCTGACCAGCAACCGGTAAGCCTCAGCTCACTCAGTTCTTGAAACAGTAGACTAACAATAAATAGCCTTTATTGGTGGTTTGCAGAAATCAAAGCATTCCACAGAATCAACAATGGTTGTAGACATCTAGATTTTTATTTTTGTATACTTGGTTTGCTTTTTATTTTTCCACACAAAATGTCTGTAAGTTAATCAAGCAATAAAACAAAACCCATTTATGGATTTGGGTCTTTATTTTTAACCAGATGCACTTCATATATAGCCATGCATATGTCTGGTAACAAGACAGAGAGGAATTTCCAGAAGAGCAGGAGCTCAGTAAATATTTGCAGAATGACTGATAATTAATTAACTGAATCATTCACTTGTTCGTCAGATAGGAATTTCATAGACTAAACTACCTTTATTCTAGTTGCTGTGAGGTTAAAAGACAATGAGATGTTGCATATTAGAACAATTTTCATAGTGAAAATGGCTATACAAGGGATGAACACAGCTCAAGAGATATAGTAACTGGCTTCTAAGTCAGACAGGACAAGGCACAGTGTGTGACTTTTCTGGTCTCTGGTGACCACCTTTCTAGGTTATTTATAAGAAAGAGATGATGCATGTGGAGCAGTTAGCAGGGAGCCAGGCAAATAGCAAGTGCCTAAGAAATAAAGTATTATCTTCTCAATTCTCTACTTTCCGTTTACAGTTTTTCCTTTTATAAGGTTCATCTCTAGGAATGATCACATCAGACAACAGACTACTGTTTATTATTTTAGACCTTTTTGTTGACATTTGCTTGTGCTTTAAAAATCACCCTCCATTTCCGACTTCATACTGGATAGAGATGTTCTGTCATTACTTCACTGTTTTGAAACAAAAAGAATAAAAGGCTCTCATCTCCAGAAAATTTTCTTTAAGAATCAGAGATTATTTTTGATTTAAGCCTAAAATTCCATTTCTACAAAAGTAAATCTGTAAGCACACAAAGCAGGGTTTCTTAACCTGGGGCCCTTCATTTTTGAATCCCTAAAATTGCATGCCAAATTTATTTGTGAATGTGTACTTTTACTTCTTTAGAAAACACCTCCCAGCTTTCATTAAATACAGAGAAGGATTATGATTCTCTCCAAATTAAAAATTACTGGTATAGAAAGTCTATAACAATTAAATAGTTTATAATGTGTTTCATTCGTGGCTCAAGAGATCACACTCATTTCTTCCTTCTTTACTTCTCCATTCATTTAGCAAATATTGATTGAATGTCTACTGTGTGCTTAAAGCAGCGGGATTACAGCAGGGAATAAAATATAAAATCTCTGCTGTTCTCATTGGCTTACATTCCAGAAGGGGGAAATGGACAAACAGCAATTAATAAAACACAACACAAAATCAGGTAGCAACAAGGGTTGTAAAAGAAGAGAAAAAGCAGAGGCAGGAGTAGACCATGATGGGTCGGGTGTGGTCTTAGGGCCTCAGACAGGGGCTCAGGGAAAACCTCTCTGAGCAAAGATGAGGAAAAAATGCAGGGGAAAGCGATCCACATCACTGGTACTTCTGGGCCTTCCAGGCACTTTTTTAGGCTAGAAATCATCTTCAGTTTTTTTATGCTGACTTTCCTCTTGCATATGGCCCTGCTACTTTTTGTTCCTCCTTTTGTTGGTTGTTCTTCTTTCACAGGCCCAATGGAAGTGAATTTCGACACTTGTCTCCTCTCCTGTAAAATGAGGGTGTTTGACCAGCTGGTTCCTTAACTTGTTAACACATTGTGCTGCCTATTGTTATTTTATTATTGTTATAAACTTCACATGTTTCAAAGTTCTCCCAAATTTGGTGACAATTTGGTTTAAGCCATACATTCTGTAATTAATTCATCCACCAGATAGATGCACAAAGGAGTGAAATGTACGTCCTTGCCTCTAAAGAGCTTAAAATCTGACAGCGCTATACTTTCTGAAAGTTCAGCTGTGCTCCATGCCTGCACCCAACTGAAGATGAATTATTTTTCTCCTCAGAGTGGTTTTACCAGCACCTGAGTCTGTCTAAAGTTCCCCATGTTGTGGCATCGACAAAGGCATATTCTTATCCAGCTACAGCGATGTCCAGAAACAATACTGCTCCTTTGAGACTCCTGCTGAGAGAAGCATGTCTTTCGTAGGATTGGAGTGAAGAGTGGGTGGAGAATCACATTTCAGCAAAAGTATGTTTTTCTCATCGAACTAATCTCTCTAGCTTAGAATCACAACACTGTACAAAAGAACTAGTAACAAACAAAAAAACAGAAAAAATGAGAAAGGAAAGCGAAAGAGTGCCCTCAAGAAATGGGACAGCTTGACGCATGCTACCATGTGAGAATTGTCCATTGCCTACTGTCTTCCACGAAACTGAGACCAGCCTGCAGACAGAATCTGCAGAATCTTAATTTAAGAATCTAAATTAGATTGGTGAACTGTTCTCACCTATGCTTTCTATAATTTCATTTGCTTGGAATGTCAAGAGAGTTAGATGTATAATTCCTCAGTGATTTGACCAGTTTGAGAGATTGGATCGTCCACCACTGTTAGTTCATACCATTTGCAGCCTTAAGTGCAGCTACATCAAGTCATTATTCTGCCCAGAAACTGATGGCTCATTGCCTGAGACAGGAACATCATGTACAAGGCTGCTGTTTTGCACAACTCCTGGGATTGTGCAATATGGTGTCCCCAATCAATTATGATAACTGAATGGACAAAAGCATTAAAACTGCATGTCTCTGAGCTAAAATGTGCTCAAATAAAATGTGCATCAAATAAGATGGGGAATATTGTTTATTCTGTGCAAGGCATTAAACTATGTAGTTTATAATCTTACTTGATTTTTTTAACATGTCTGTAAAGCAGATGATGTAGATGATGATGATTACGGTAAGTCCCATTTTATGGATAAGAAAAAGAGAGCCAGAGATAGTAAGTGACCTCTCAAAGTCAAGCTCTTGGTGAATGAATGGACATGAATTTAAGTCATCTCTGATCCCCAAACCTGTGCTCTTTTCCTACCCTGGGTTACCTCTAGGTGAAAGTTAGACTTCTCCATAGTTTTAATTCCTTTAGTTCAATTTATAGATATGCCATCCTGAGTTTTCTCAGAGAGGCACCTTTTCTAGACATTGGTTTGAAAATAAATCTACAGCATGTGAATCAAAGTCAATACTGCATATTATTTTCACATACTTAGGGACCCAAATTTGAAATACTTGGATGTTTAAGTTTCCAGAATAGTAGCACAAAAGGTCCAGCCCATCAAGATGTTTGGTTAGTACCATTTTTTTGGGAATGTGGTCAGGGTTTCTCAGAATCTTAGGATTTATTTTGCTTTGGTATTTTCTGAATCTATGTTAGCATCCTATAAATGATTCATTCATTTACCCATTTATTCTTTCTTTCAGTACTTACTGAGTTCTTACTATACTCTAATTCTGAATTTTATACTTATGAAAGTACAAAGATGAATTAGCTATAGGTTCTCCTTTTATAGTACTTTCAATCTAGAGGAGAAGTTCTAGTAAATGAATGGAGGACAGAGTACAGAGTGACAGGTGGTTTTTGATGTCTGCCATCAAACAATGCCAACAAAATGGTTCTTGCAAAACAGTGGTAGAAATGGTTACAGATGAAATAAGGCACAAGGTTAGCCACTACTCCTCTATAGCTATCACGAAGACCATGATCATAACACAAGCCAGACTGATCTGTTAGGACAGCAAGTATAGATACAATCATTTGGGTAGATTTTTTCCTTGTGGCTTGGAAATAGGGAAAGAAAGTAATAATCATAAAAGTGGGTTTCACTTTGTAATTAGACACAGTTTGCACGTGGTGAGAAAGGACAAAAGTCTAATTGTGTACACACATTTAACCTAGTACATTGTCAACTTCTAATTATTTAATTATTTTGCCAAATTGGATAATAGGTGGATAATGAGAAGTGAAGAAAAAGTGAGTCTAGTAGACTGAAAAAGCAAATAATATCTGTAATTCCAGAACAGTGAAGTAGGAGAGGAATTTAGAGCCCTCCCTCCCCACTATCTTTGCACAAGAGGAGAGTAAACCACAGAGGGGAAATGCACTTGCCCATGTGCGATAGACGACGAACTAGGGGAAGAACTTGGGATGCAAGTTGAGAGGCAAGGATATGGTGGCGATGGAACTTGTAGACTTGTTTTTCTCTGCCTAACAATATCCAACTGTCACGTATTGTGCCTAAAATGTTAGGAGTTGCTGTAATTACAAACAACTCTAAAATTTAAAACACTAGTTGATTTCAGATCCTCTAGAGTGAAAGCAAAAAGTAAAGATTGCAGAGAAAGTAAAGGAAATGAATCTCCTCGAAGCAGTGGTTAAAGGCTGCCTTGGGAAAGAGAGGGAGGGAGGGAAGTGGCCAGCAGACAGTTCAGAGATGGGGGGATCTCTTGGCAGAGAGAATATACTTATGTGGTTAATCAAGAGTGAGCTGAAGTAAATTTGCACTTTCAAACTCAGCAATGAATCAGGGTAAAAAGACAAAGTTTTCATTTTAACTTAGAAAAGGATGACTTCATAAACCTTTGGTGGTGTTATTTAAGATGTTTATAAATACTATAAAGACATTCAAATTTGTTATATATTTGGAAGTTTTGCATTGTGCATCTGCCATATCATGTTACATAAAGTTAGGTACCTTCTACTGCATCATGAGATGATTTCACAAGAATCTGACACATGAGAAAATATTCTGAAACTATGTCCTGAGTTGCACTTTGGGATTATAGCATTATCCTTAGAGAATATATGTCACTCGTCTGTAAAGCCTGGCTAAATTTTCAGTGTGCATTGCGTGTGTGTGTGTGTGTGTGTGTGTGTGTGTGTGTGTGTGTGTGAAGACGTCCCCAACAGTGTTAAAAGAGGCTCTTTCAGCATATTTCAAGACTACTGGGTTTGAGGGAAGGAAAATTGTTCACAATCATTGTTTAAGATTTTTTTTAATTAGCAACAGGAATGAAATTTGAAATTTGCAAATAAGCTATGGTCTAAATGTTTACTTTCAAGTCTGCTGTTTGGAATTCTGAAATCATTTTCTTATAGACAAACAACAACAAACAACCTGACATGGTAGCATGGATTGGCAAGTCTGCTTACTAAATCCCTTTAGACCATCACATACCTAAAGTTTAACTGTTTTTCTTGTTCTTTGTAACATAGGCCACAGGTACAAGAACTTAATGCTAAAGCACAGAGTTCCTCTAATGTGTGGACTCACTGACCTTCCCAGTGTCTAGGCTGGGGATGTGTCTAGGAGGGAGGTGACAGAGGGGCTGTGTTGCCCCCAGCACACATGCTCCTTTTTATTTCATAGCCCCTGTGATTGGTTCTCTTGCTTCCCTTTTTCTAGGGAAGATATTTCCACGGCAGATATTTCTGACAATGTTTTATTTTTTCTTGGGTCCAGAACAAGAGGAAACAGACCTAAAACCAGAATATATTGCTTTTGGTTTTTCATGAATGTTTCAGAAAACAAAGGGAGAAACAACCAGGTGACCATTAAATCAATTTCTTTATGAAAAAGCAACATCACATTGTGGTAATAATGGTGATGAAGAAGGCTTTATCTACATTTTTGAGGAAAGTCAGATACAGATAGCCCCAGGTGTGTCATCACAGGAGCTTAAGGATGTGCAGATGCTTTGAGACCAAGAGCAGCAGGACTGGACAGTGCTGGAGTAGAAGTGTTGGGGGCTGGGGCACAAGAAAGGTGCAGATCTGGGAATTTAATCTTTCTTCTATAGTATACTCCCCATTCTGGGCCAGCCTTCATGTGCAGATTTAAAGTTTAGGTAAATCATTTTGAAGGTTAGAGGTTA
This sequence comes from Camelus ferus, assembly GCF_009834535.1. Taxonomy (NCBI): domain Eukaryota; kingdom Metazoa; phylum Chordata; class Mammalia; order Artiodactyla; family Camelidae; genus Camelus; species Camelus ferus. The sequence goes on from NC_045721.1 coordinate 11,800,643, forward strand.
GAGAAGACAGAGAGGGAAGGGCTGAAAGAAGAGAAGCAGCTGGTGTTTCCACGGCTAATTCCAGGAGGTTTGGGCCATAAGTAAATCAGGAAAAATGAATAAGCAGAAGTCATCCTCCTATAGGCACAGAAGCATGAATAGTTCATTTCAGTATTTGAAGGATATCTGGAAAAGGTACTTTCTATAAGAACATAGAATAAGGCCTCCTAATCCTCAAGGGAAAAGAAAATACTAATAAAAAGCTTCCAGGAGATCTCACTTGCAGAAGTATTTTGTAAATGGGGAGGAAAGGAAAAAAAGGTGTGTATGAAGGGAAGGAGGTGGGAGAGAGCGTGGCCTCCATGAGGGTGGTATGTATGTGCCTGATGGTTGGGCACAAGCGGTTCCATTTCACTGAAGCTTAAGGTATACTATTATGGCAAGGAGTGCAAAACCAAGCTAGAGAGGTAAGATCACTCAGGGCTCGGTGCTACACTAAAGAAGTTGGATATTTTTCTCCAGAGCATAGAGGGCTACCGAAGTTTAGCAGAAGTGACACTGAGAGATTTGCATTTTGGATGAATGAACTGGCAATGTGTTGGATTTAAGGATGTCAGACTGAAAAGGGATCTAGTTAGGAAGCTGTTGTTAAGAGGCCATAAGAAAGATGATGAGGACCTTATGAAGACCATTGTTAGAGAGTTGATAAGTAGGAATGGAGGGTATGGTTTTTGATTCAAAAAATAATTAGATACTTCTGATTAAATATGAATAAACACATTCACTTAGATTAGACTGCTCCTTCAAACACACAGTAAGAGTGAGAGAGAGAGAGATGGAGAAAGGAAGCGAAGGTGACAGGAGGACACAGAGATAATGTAAGCCATATCAATAACATTTTCACTCTGGAAAGTAGATGGACTGTTGGTAGCTACTCAAAGGCTACAGAGAGCTGTATTCTCAGCCTTCTTGGGGGAAGTCAGTAAGAATTAAGCAGAACCCCTGAGCTTAAAGAAACCTGAACTTGCTCAAGAAATGGAGGCACCAGTTACTAGGGATGGGAATGTGGGGATAAAAAGAGGAGGAAAGACTTTACATGTAGCAGTTGGATTCCCAGATCCACAGACCCACACTGCACGGCCAATTAACTGCCCATCTGCCACTTCTGCAGAAACTAATCAGACAGGTTCCAGACCCAAGGAAGCTGGGCAGAGCCGAGGGCAGGATGAGATGCAGCAGTGGAAGTAGAGAGCAAGTGAAAGGCAGACACTCCCTTCTCCTGCTCAACCCCTTGGATTTTGACAACCACACATCACCTAGGAAATACTGGAGACTTTCTTTCTGGAGAAACTTGTCAGCCAAAGAGAAAAGATCAACAGATGTCAGCATTTGAGAAACTTCCCCAAAAGACTTGGGTCTCAATCAGATCACTAGTCACCAGTAAACAAGTCTCAGAGTGGCTTCTTTCATCTCCTTCCAACACAGAACATCCAATCAACTTTTAGTGACTTATTCTTATATATGAACATATAGCTAATGCTCACCAGATATATAAGGAAGGCTGCTAACATGAAAGACAACAAAAAAGAATACGTACAAAATATAAAATTTGAAGAAAACAGAGATAATGCAAGGAGGAAAAGAAAACTGTAAAGAAAACCATAATTAGAGTCAATGGATAAGTAAATGATTAAAAAATACCATAAAAGGTACCAGATGCCATAGAAAAGGACTATGGTCTTTTGACTATGGTCAAAGAACATGAATGGTCTTACGTACTTTTTAAACAAAAATTAATGGATGTTTTGGAAAACAAATCAGCAAAAATTTTCTCAGAAAGAAGATAAAATTGAAAAAGGCACAGAAAATGGAAGACAAAGGTTTAAAAAAGTGGAGGATAAGCCCAAGAGGTCTATCTCTAAATCATGGGAGATCCAGAAAGAGAACACAGAAAACCAGAAGGAAGAAATTATTTTTAAAAGTACAAAGATATCGCCAAAAACAAAGGAATAAGTTTTTAGACTTAAAGGGACAAACACACGCTTAGAAAAAAAAGAAAAAAAGGATGGAGAGAGAGAAAGGAACAGACTCACACTAAGGTATATCACTGTAAATTCTCACTCCACTAGAGATAGAAGAATATAAATTTTTGGTAGAGAAAATGAAAACAGTTCACATATAGGATTGGGAATCAGAGAGACATTGGATATTCTCAAGAGCAAAACTTCAAGCTAGAAGGCAATCAAGTAATGCTTAGACACTTTAAGGAAAATGATTTCCAACCTTGAGTTCTACACCTATCTAAACTATCAATCAACTGTCAGGACAGATTAAAAACATTTTGAGACATGGAAGTTAATTTTAAAAATGACATTCCAGGGACCATTCCTTAGGAAGATATTAGAGAATTTTCTCCACTATAGCAAGGAAGTAAACCAAAAAGGGGGAATAAATGAATTCCAGGGTATAGGGGATCCAACCCAGGATGAACCAAAGAGAATTCCACGGATGATGGTGACAGGTTGACAGCGGGGAAGAGGGACAGATAACTGATAATCCACAGGGAAGCAGAAAAATAGAAAGCTTCATGAGAAGTAACTTCAAGAAAAAAATAAAACAAGACAAAACAAACCAGACAGATTACCAGATCAACAATACCAGCACATTGAAAGAAGTTTTACAATTCTGGCAGAGAGTTTAGAGATGAGTAAGTGAAAAGAATATAAAGAATAAGCCCTGTTTCTCTCAAAAGAGATAATTAAGGGGCAAAAAGTTATTTCAAATAAGGGAATATAATCATATTATAATATGATGAAGTGTCTGTGTGTGTGTTTATGTGTGTGTGTGTGTGTGTGTGTATAGGAGAGACAAATCTTACCTTTTTGTAGCTACATAACTAAAAGGGAAAAATCAAGAAATCTCAGTTAAGCATGCTATTTAGAAATACAGAAGAGCAATAGAAACAGCAAGACTTGTTTGAAATGACTGCTTGGGGAGAAGAAATCAAGAGGGGATAGATGGAGTAGGGGGTTGTTAAATTTTTATTATACATGCAGTCCTACTACTCTGACCATTAAAACATGAACATGTTTTTGTTATTACAAATAAAAAGTAAGTATCACAAAAGGAAACCGAGGAAAAATCATCTGATTTTGATGTTGGCTTGGGTAGGTGAGGTGAGAAAGGTAGAGTATTCTAGGTGAATGATTAGATTGGATTAGGCAATGTGCAGCTGATTTTAGGAAAGGAGCAGGTAGCCAGTGGCTAGAGCTATGAGGAGGAAAAAGAGATAGGTTGCATTTTAGATCTCCTGAGTTTGAAGGTGGATGTGGCCTCAGGATATTTGATCAGGACTCTATCTTTCCTCTTTGCTTGTCTTTTATTTGCTGACCTTAATCCTCGAGAAGAGCTTCTCCATGCAGCAGGTGATAATAGCTGTAAGCACACTGAGAATTACATCTTTTAGTTTGTGACCAGAAACTAAAGTAAGCAGTCTTGTCTGACAGGTCTGAAAATTTCTAGAGATATTATGAGAGCTAGCCTGGATGACCTGTTTCCCTCTGGGGCCAAAGGCTTGATCTGTTAGCAGGAGGTGTCTAGAAGAGAAAAAATACTATGCACCACATTGATAACTTTTCCTAAACATCACATTCCTTTCTTTCAAGGATCATCTTCAAATGTATTCTAATGACAGATGTTGTAACTACTTCAACTGGAATTCATTTAGCTTTCCTTTACAACACCCATCACTTTATTATCCATATGTCCTTTATCATTTATTACACTTAGTTGAATTTTTTTTTATGTATGTATAATATATCTCCTCTCCAAGATTTTAAGCTCTGTATTGATTTGTTATTTCTGAGCCTATTTTATACCCAACAGTTTGTGCCTCCCACTCCCTCAATCTTACATTCTCCTTCCCTTGCTCCCCACTGGTAACCACTAGTTTGTTCTCTATTCTTTTGAATATCTTCCTTTGAAATATTTTTCTTTTTCAAGATAACTACACCTTTACACAGTCAAATCTAGTGACAGTTTTCATAAAGTAGAATTTTTGAAGTAAATTTTTGATACAGATGTGTGATTTTGACTTAGATTTTCTGAAATGGACACATTCAGGGACAGTTTTCATGAATAAGGTAATGATAATGTGATGATATTTTCTTCCATGATTTGTAAATTGGCTTTGAACATCTTTCTGAATGAGTCTCAAATGTTTTTAAACAATGATATTTAGTAAACACAAATGTAGTATTTATTATATACCAAGCATGGTTCTAAGTCCTTTGCATGTATTAATTTATCCCCACTATAAACAAATGTGGAAGGTATTATTTTTATTATCCTCATTTTATAGATGAAGGTACTGAAGCACTAAGAATTTAAGAAGCTAATGTCACAGACTAGGAAATAGAGTTGAGATTCAGTCTCAAATCCAGTATTTCACTGGTGATATGCTACATGATCAGGTAATGTTAATTTTTCCAATGTAATCACTAAGAAAGAGGTTGCATACTTATGCCTTGAGCCAAATCCATACTCCTCCACTTTTTGTACAGTCTGTAAGCTACATTTTATGGTGTCTGAAAAACAAGAAAAGAGACTATATTGTGGCACACGAAAAATATATAAAATTGAAATTTTAGTGTCCAGAAGTAAAGTGTTACTGGAGCATATCCATGTACATTGGTTTATATATTATTCACACTGTTTGCAATATAACAGCAGAACTGAGTAGTTGTGAAGGGACTAAATGGTCCACAGAGACTAAAATATTTATTATTTGACCCTTTATAGAAAAAGTTTGCCAACCCCAAACTTAGAAAAATAATACTTGTGTGGATGTCTATCTTCTGACACATTTCTCAAAAGAAATTCCAAAGGAATTTTTAGTTTTAGTAATTTATATTATAGTGATTTGATTTGATTTTTCTTATTTTAAATTGAATTCATTTTCATGGCATATAATAACGTATATCCATTCATTCAACAAATGTTTAATTCATATATGCCAAACATTGCTCGTAGAAAACACAGAAAAGAATAAAGAGTAAAATAAAACCTTTAGTATCATTATTTTACTGTCAGTTTTCATGCTTCCACAAACATCTATAGAGTGCTTTGCACACCATTAAGAGATCAATAAATCCTTATTAGTAATTAATTTTGTTGCATTTTACACTTAGAATGTGTTTCCTATTATGTGCTAAATGGCTCCATATGCTTATAAAGAGATAACAGGAAGTCATGGATAGACAGCTTTATGATGAAAAAAAGGCAAGACATTAGTGGAACTAGAGAGAAGCAGTGGAGCACTGCAGCTAAAGGCAGGTCCTGGAGCCAGACTGTCTGCCTTCAAATCTCGCTACCCTATCTCCCTCTCAAGTTACACATGGAAGCACTCAGGCTGAAGATCACCCCTCTCCCTGGCTTCGGTTTCCTCATCTGTGAACTTCTGTGCTTGAGATTAAAGGATCTGCAAGGTCTCAAGAATTTTATGGACAGTTATGATGGCTTTTGATTTTTAATGTTTCTATTAAGAGATGCTGGTGTGATGTGAGACACCAACAAGATCAGAATGTGATCAAATAAATATTTACCATTGGCTAAACATTAACTATTGCTTTGTAATATTAGATAACTTATTTTAGCCTCCTTTAAAAAGTAGAATCCTCACTCATGTGTGGATAAGCATATCAGTTCTTTCATTTTTCAAAGTTAAGTGATAAATATATAGTAGTAGAGATAAGTTTTATATGTAAACAAATTGTCCAGAACTATAGTTAAAGCTGAGTAATTTTTTATTAAATCAAGATAGTTGAAATGTCCCTTTTTATTCTCTGATTCAAAACATGATTCACTTAGAGATATGTAGAGACAAACAGTAGCTCTTCTTGGGTACATACTTTGCAGCTAGGGTTTAAACTTTTATTATATCAATAAGACAGAATATGAAAATATTTATTTTAGTAAAGGCATACATTTGAAATATCTATAGTCTTTTAAGAGACTATCAACAAGATGCTGCAGGAGAAAACATTCATGATTCTTCATTTAAAATGAAGTCTGTGACTTGTTAAACAATAATTTATTTTTAATTGTTAGCTTCCTGGGGTAGGTAGTTGGGTTAAGACAATTGTATAAAAACTCTTTTCAATTAAGAGGCAGGTCACGGTAGTCTGTGCTGGCTGCTGAAATGTGTGTGTAGTCTGTGTCTGACTGTATATGTGAATATGTGCACCTTTGTGTGTTTGCAGAACACACGTGTTGTGGACCCAGGCTCATATTCACATACACATACCAAGAAAGTCATCAGATAGAAAAGGAAGTATACAGGAATCATTTTGTCCAGGAAGTGTTCTATGTGAATTTATTTTAAATAAATTTAAAAAATAATCTAGCCCAATCAGTATTTTATCATTAATATGTATATGGTACATTGTCTTTGGGGAAGAAGAATCACTAGCTGATTGTGAGAACTATGATTAAAGAAAAAATAAATTAAACCTGTGGCCAGAACATTTACAACACTAACCTCACATTTATCAGTAATACCAGTATTGTAACTCCCCCAAGTAACCCCCTCGTTTGTTCTGTAGAGAAGATAAAAGCTGAAATGCACAGACATCCACTTAAAGAAAAATCTATCTTAGCAAAACAACAACAAAAGCCCTACTATAAATCCTTTTTATTAGAAAATTAAACCCTCTTTTTAAAAAGATACTGTATATTTTTAATGTCCCTGATGATATTACTCTGCCTTCTAAGTTGTCCTTGTTAACATAGGTCACATTGCCCTGAATGGTGACCAGGGTGGCTTTGCTTTTTGAGGCTGCAACCCAGACAGGTAACAGGAGTTAAGCCAAGGGGTGGCTTGCCCTGCCAAGTATTGGAAGAGGAACTCCCATGGAGAGGAAGCGGAGATGGGCATCTAGTCAGGGGTTTCAGACCATCTAAAGAAGCTTTTTCCTCCGTTACATCTGTGGTGTTTCTTCTGAGTCAGACGGAAAAATGTGTGTTTGAATTCATATATAGTATCTGTAAAAGGTTTCACAACCTTTTACTGCTTGTTTACTTAAAACAACAAAAGCTTATTTTCCTAAAGCCCTTCCAGCACTAATGTTCTATACTATGTAGTCAGAGGCACAGTTCTCGATTTACACAATCAGCCAAACTCCTTCCAGCTTTGCTTAAATAAAGCTTTTACTAGGAAGCTTTTCCTGGCCCTTCTAAGTAGTTAGATGCTCTTGCTACATGCCCCCACAGCAAGCTGTGCTTCTATCATAGCCCTTAGCATACTTCATTGTCACTGCCAGTTTCATTGTCTTATGGGCTGGACTGTGAGTCAAGTGGGAGCAGGGACTGGGTCTGTCATTGTCCCCTTTGTCTACTCACAGGGCCCAGCACGGTATCAAGTAGTTGTGAAAAGATTCATGCTGAGTGAGTGCCAAGATAATTACCAGAGCTTTTAGTATAGGTATGCACCTAAATAGAACTCCCTTAGAAGTAAAACAAACACAAAAACAAAAACAAAAACAAAAACAAAAACCCCAAACCCCCGGAAACTGAATGTGTTTAGTTCAAAATTCATTTACACACTAAGGTCATTAGCCCATTGCATTGTTTGAATGCCACTAATACTAGTTCACTGAAAAAGTTCTGATATGAAGAAAATGAGAAGTTTAAAATCAATGATCATTCTCATTTCAAATGAAGTAAGACAACTTGGAGGGTTGTATTTATAGTCATCATATTGTTGCACAGTTAAAATATATTATTTTCTAGAGCTTGACCATCACCATAAAGAAATAAATATTCAAATGTTCTAAATACTGCAGTCATTTTAAAAATGGACTTTGATATCTGAACTGAAACTTTAAAAAAAGCTATTCCACAGCACATAATCATTTCTTGGTGAACTGTATTAGTCAGCATGGGCTGCCGTAACAAAATACCATAGACTAGGTGGCTTAAACAACAGAAATTTACTTCTCACTGTTCTGGAGGCCAGCAGTCTAAGATCAAGGTGCAGCAGATTTGCTCCCTAGTGAGGACCCTCTTCCTTCCTTGCAGATGGCCACCTTCTAGCTGCATGCCCACATGGGCTTTCTTCTGAGTGCATGAGGGGGGAGAGAGAGAGCAAGCTCTCTTGTGTCTCCTTCTATAGGGACACTAACCCTATTGAATCTGGGCCCCCACCCTTATGACTTCATTTAACCTTAATTACTTCAATATTCTGAATACTTACAGTCACATTGAGGGTTAGGGCTTTGAGATACGAATTTGGGGGAATGCAATTCAGGTAAGTAGCTTTATTATTCTAGGATAAAATTTTAAGTAATTCAACTTGAAGCTCTGGAAAGAATTCTTTTGGCATGTATAACACAAAGTAGTACTGAGGTATTAAAGAAAGAAATCTTTTTTTTTTTTTTTTTTCCCAATTAAGCACTCTTACGATGATACAAGAGAGGTTATTTTTCCGGAGTTTGGAGTAACAGTTACTGACTTGGCATTATCTTTATGGGGATTGATATCATCTGGCCAGATATCATACAAGGCATTTCCTCTTGAACTTTTCAATGTAATCTTATTTTAGACTTTTAGACCTGTTTATGAACTCAGAAACTGCCCAGTCCAATTCCTTTATTCAAAGATGAGGAAATTTAGTGTCAAAGAGCCCGAGTTGCCCAAATTCCTTAGCAAGTTAGTCAAAGTGTTTCACAAATAGCTTCAATTTACATTTTATCTAAATTGTCCTTCCTTCTCCTGCACTGCAGATTCTCACCACACCAGATTACGCAGCAATCACTTTTCAAAGTCCTGATTGAAATTTCTCCAAGACTGCACTGTCCAAACAGAATTGATCTGTCTCTCTGGAATTTTTCCAAATGCTTGTATAGCACTTCTCAAATTATGCAAAAGTAACGTGTGTTAATTTACATTCTTTATTAAATTAAGAGCTGAGTGAAATCAGCAGCTGGGTTCTATTTATATTCACCAGTCCTAACCTATAGGATAGGACTTTAATAAAATTATTTCCAAACTTCATTTCTGAAGGTCATGTGGCTTATAAATGGTACATCAAAAACAGAAATCTGGGTCTCCTGACTTCTTCCTATTCCTGGACCACACCTCATTCTTAAGGTGCTAATTTTAGCGTTCTAGAACGTCTTTGGAAGCAAAGAACTTATAAAACATGTCAGAGAAGCCTCAGAAAAGGACTTACCTGAGTAAGACATGACATCCTAATTTACTGTCTGACACCTACATAGTTCAAATATACCACGACAAAACAAACAAACAAAAACGATTACATTTCCCATGTGGCAAATTTACCCCAAGAATTCAGCACCAAAAGTCAAATTTGATTTTTACTGGTATGACTCTGGCTTGCGGAAGGACTGTGCAGAAACTGAGTACAGTCACGTTGTGAGATGCCTTATAGAAAAATCACTGATGCCCCAAACAGATTAAAGGTCATGAAGTTAAGCCTGGGGCAATTGTTCTCTGAACTCTGGCACATTCTTACTGGGTTTCTGCTGTTTTATTGCTTTTGGCCCTTCCCTTAAGGTTTAGCAAGGATTGTGAAATTCTGAATACAGTCACAAGAAGACAGGTTGATTCTCCTTTCATGATTCAAATGCCAATTCTTTTCATCTCCAGAATTTTCTTTCCTGAGAATTATAATAGTTGAGATATTTTGCAACAGATGTGTTGAATTCTTATGAAAATTGAGATGGACAAAAAAACACCTATTTTTTTTAATGCTGTATGAATATTCAGAATTAATAAGATTAGAAATTTTGCCATTCCCTAAACGTGTAAAAATGTTTGGAAGAAATTAGGGGAGGACTACCTGATGATAAAAAAATATAAATTCCACTTAGGGTACACGTTTTATAAAAATACCTGTATATATATTCTCATATATTAAGTATTCTCTTAAAAGAGATAAGAATTTTCTGAAAATCCCCAGATAAATCTTTAAAGCTGATCTTGCTGTCACATTTTGCTCTATAACAAACATTCTCCTAACCACCTTAAGTTTCTCTAGAACTAATGGCTCTAAGTCAGAAGATTCTAACTTGACAAATTAACTGAAATAGATGTTATCAGAACAAGTCTCTTTTTCAATATGCAAAATACACATGTACAATCCACCATATAGAGAAATACACATACATAGATAATTTTATTTATAAGTAATAAAATAGCCTGAGGAACTTCATTAAAGCTCTAATCATACTTTGATCTCAATGAATCAGTTTTGTGAGACTGCAAAGGAGGTGTGTTGTTTTGGTAGAAGAAAGGGGGATAGCCTTTGACTTGCATTCACTCCAAAAAAGAGCTTGATTTCCCTGATAGGTATTCTTAGGTATTTGCTTAGCAGCATAGGCTATTATTAATTTACCTCTTCTGTTTTCTTCTGGCCCATGGTAGGTGAAAGAAATGTAGTAAGACTTTTTTTTTTTTTAAAGAAATAAACATTGAAATATTTTTCCATTTTATCCATTATAGTTCCTCTTTCCCAAATAATCACAAAACACAGGGTTACAATATCCTTGAAAGTACAACATAAAATTCCTGCTCAGGAAGGAGCCAGATAAAAATGCTAACAGAGAAGAGAAATAAAAAAGGGGTGGTGAGTAGGAAAGATTCCCTTTGATCTGAACCCAAGCACCCCAGAAAGACATTTCTTTTACATTTTCTTTCTTTTCCGTTTTTTGTAAAAACTCACCAACAAAGTTACTCAGGATAAAACTATGTTACATTGCAAGCTTGTGGAAGATATTCGTTTGCAAAATTATTTGAAAGGTGATCCCCATTTTATTATGCAAAAGCAAAACAGTTACCGATCGCCTTTTAAAACAGTATTTGTTCTGTCCTCTCTGCTGTCTCACAAAACCTGCCCCTTAAGCTGATCCGGAATTCCTGGCAACTGAAATGGCTTATTTTGTATCCTTAACCCATCAATTTGGCTTTATTGGGTAATGTTACCTTCAGGTAATGCTATACAAATCTGGGCAAATGAGTTTTACTTCAAAGACCTGGGATCCAGATTATAAACGAAAAGGGCTCAGTTCTGCTGGCCATGTGTACCTGCAGCTCCGCTTGAGGTCAGTGGGAATTGCTACCATTGGAAGAGGTGAAGTTTACTTTCAGCCAGTTTGGCAAAACACAATTCATTCTAAATAAAACATCAGAGAGGAGATCTCAGCAAACCCAGTAATGTTGAAATTTGTGCGGAACAGCAATCCAAAAACTGGTTTTGTGACATCTAAGAGTGCCTGCACTTAACTAAGGAGTTTTGCAAAATTATTTAAGGAGTTCTTAAAATATTCTTAACTGTTCATTACCAAAAATGATATAAAATAAAAAAAAAATCAACCATACCACAATTTCAGGAGAAAGATGAACAGTGACATAAAGGTAAGCAATGAAACACTATCATAACAAGTGGGAAGTTTAAATTCTAAAACATTACAACATATATCAAAACATACATGAAATTAAACTAATGCCATTTATGTCGTCATGGAATGAACAGACAGAAATACCAGCAGACTGCAGATGTGTTTACATTTGATGGAGTTTGACCGGAATGGGACAACCACTAATTGAAAGGCTTGTGAAGAGCTATTGCATCAGTATTTTAAAAGTGAGTATGCGGGATTCTTCTTTAGGGTACTTAGAAAGCATTCTCCCAGAACCGGGGAGAATGCTTTCTCTGCCTATCCCCACAGGAGACAGACACCCTAGGTTCAGAGAAGCTGCCTTGAGCAATTTATTTCATGTCTCTGAGTCCTAGTTTCCTCTTCTGCAAAATGAGAATGATAAAGGCCACCTCGCTGAATTATTTTGAGAATTAAATGCACATAAAAACACTCAGCACAGGGCCTTGCCCGGAGTAAGTATTCAGTGCGTTAGTTTATGTGAGATGGGGGTGGTGGTGGTGAAACCCTGTCTGTATATCAGAATCACCTAGGAAAATTTAAAACATAACTAGTCGCCAGGGCACCCCTACAAACCAATTAAAATCAGAACCTGGGCTTAGGGACCATACATACATTGGTCTAATAAAAGCTCCCCAGGAGATTCTAATTGCAGCCAGGGTTGCAAACCAATGGACCTAAGCTATCTAATTAGTCTAGTAGTGGTTGTAGACTTTGGCTGCACATTGAAATTATCTGGAAACTTAAAAATACTGGTACCTGGGTTTCTGTTTCTGATTTAACTGATACATGGTTCAGACTGGGAATTGAGAGTGTTAAAAGTTCTTCAGTTAATTATTTTTTTTTAAATCTCACTTTACTGAAGTGTGATTGACATACAAAAAGCTGTACATATTTAATGTATACAACTGGTGAGTCTGGAGATAAGTATACACCCCTGAAACCATCACCACAGTCAAGAGCACACACAAATCCATTACCTTCCAAACTCTCCTCCTGCCCCCTTTATTTATCTTTATTTTTTTCCCCAGTTAACTCTAATGTGCCCCAGGTTGAGGACCCTAGAGAATTAGGAGGATAACACTTATCCTGTGTGCTCTGGTTGCATAATTGCTTTTTTTTTTTTTATAAATAGTGTGATTTTTCTGATTATACAAGTAATCCATGTCTTAAAAATTAATGCAGAAAACCATGAAAAAGATAATAATTTAAAAAATCTGTAATCTCACTGCCCAGGTGTAAATATAAAGAAGTAGCCTATCTTTAAAAAAGTCTCCATTACATGTAATTATTTTGCATATTTTGAAGAAAATTTCACACAAATTATGTAGGAACTTTTTGGCAAACATTCCTTAACAAAATCAAATATCCTTGAGGAAGGGATAAACTCAAGCTTCTTGCTCAAGGCAGAACTCAAGCAGCTGATAACAGGGATTGCTGCCCGAGTCGTCCTCATCAGTCACATTTATCAGTAATCTTCCACAAGGAAGTCATAGCATTGGATGCTGGGCACTGGGCCAGGTTATGACTCGAATGCTTGGCCAAGCTAAGACAGACCTCCAACAGTTAAGACAGGAAGAAGAAGGGTGAACAGAGAATGTCCTAAAACCAAAGAAATAAATCCAAACTCAGAGCCAGAGTCACTGGACACAATAGATGCCAACTACTAAGCTTTTGAGAAATCAAGAGAACTTGCCAGTTTCCTGGCCCAAAGGAAAGTGTTGAGCAGTGGCTTAAGCTGGATTTGCTTACAGGGCAAAGACGGATTAGCACTAAACAATACTAACTTCATGTAGTCTATGGAGTCAGTCTAGAAGCTGGAGACAAAATCTGCAGGGAAGGTGAACTCAGTGACACTAAAGGACACAGAAGCTGAGCAACAGAGCTTAAAAGACTTGCTGGAAGTTAACCAGTAAAACTGGAGAAAGAGTCCATCCATGTTTTGGGAGCATTGTAAAGTCTGGCTTGGAAAAATTTCCTTGACATCCTCCAGAGTGGAGGCAAGAAAGTGTAAAAGTAGAACACTTGTCTGAGTGCAGATTCCTGGGCATTCTTGAAAGTGGGAGCCAAGTACCTGATAAAGTAATCATCTCAAGGATAAGCCTGAAATTAGACGTAAACTCTGATGTAAGCTTACCTTTCCTGGATGCATTAGCTCACAACTCTTCCATTTCTGACCAGGGACATCTATTTCTCATAATCCATGATTAATTATCTGCCCTCTAGTATTGTTGCCTAATTTTTAAATGTATGTTAATCTTGTTACTAGAACAAAACTATAAACAAGGGGAGGTGTGGAAGAGGAAAAGTGAACTTACATTGTGTTTAGAATAAAACTTATAGTCTGTGGGCCCCGTGTGACCTTACTGCTCATCCTGCATTGGTCACACCGGCTGCTTCCTGTTCCCTAAGCATCCCATACACTTTCCTGTCTCCAGGCCTTTGCCCTGGCTATTTCCTGTCTAGAATTCTCCTCTTCCAGCTCTGTCCATCCACATGGATGGCTTCTTCTCATGATTTAAGTATTACAGCATCCTAGAGAGGCCATTCTAGACTATCCTATCAAAAGATTTCTCTCCTTTTTTCTCTATTTTTTAAAATTATTTCCTTATCACAATGCAGTCATTCATTTTTTCCCCCCAGAATTATGCATATTTGCTTACTCTGTGCATGGCAATGGCATATAATAGTTGGTCTCTACCACCAGCAGCCTACACTTTAGTGGGGATATAAACATGAATCGTCCAATCTCATAAATCATTGCAAAATCTCAATTCTGTTAAGATCTACAAATGAGAACCCGCAGAACACCTGTAAGTGTTTGATTTTGGATTTCCTTGTAGTTTGTTATCTATCTCCCACTTGAATATGCACTCCCTAAGAGTTTTGCTTTCTGTCTGGTTCTGCACTGTAGCCCCACAGTGTGCACACTATGGGAACTTAATAGGTATCATTGAATAAATGAATGCTAACCATTTACATTTACTATTTTCTTTAAACTTCATAGTAACCATGAGAACTATGTACAACTATCCCTATTTTATGGAGTAACAGCATTGAAGCTCAGATAAGAAATTAGTTCAAGGTCATGAAGCTGGTGACAAAACCAGAAATTGAACTAGCTCTTATTCCAAGTCATTGCTCTTTCTATTCCAAAAAAAGCATGGGAGAGGCAAAGAATAAATTATTGTAAATTGCTTTACTACAATGTAGAACCTAAGCTCACTAGTTAAATTATTTTCACATCTCCCCATAAGACCAAAAGCAAAAACAAAAATCAGTCAACCAACCAAACCCATTACCATGCAAAAGAATCCTACAGCTTTATTTTCCAATAGCATTGTAGGACCAACAAAATCTAACCTTGCCAACCAAGCTCAAATATTTCTAGTGTTTGGTGATTGCAAAATAGGATTTCATTTTGATCTCTTTAGATTTGGCAGCAAAATGATAACTTGAACAGTCAAGAACAAAGCTGTATGCTTGTGTGGCATTTGCTTGACTTGGCTGAAGGAAACCAGGTACAAAGGTACATACTCTCTTAACTCTTTCTGCACTGTAAGAAGTTCTCTGAAATTAGAAAGAAACTCTTACGGTGTTTTCTTTGTTAATTATGACTTGAATGTTAGCAGGGAGAGGCGTGCATGTGTGTGTCTGTGTGTGTGTCTGTGCAGGTGTGTATTTTGCTCACATATTTGCTTTTATATTCTCCTTTTCTCCCCAAGATCTCTCCTTCCAGATCTTGGATTATATAGGGCTGGACTCCGGCTTGAGAGAAAAGACAAGAACTCTGGGGAAGCCAGAGAACACTAATAAAGTGAGTTCTGATCCAGATTCTCAGATGAGTCTATGGCCATACCACCCTGAACACGCCTGATCTTGTTAGATTCTCAGATGACACTGAACTTTGCATGGAACACCAGCTTATTAGCTTTCTCTCCAGATTTGCTTCCCCCATTTGCTTCCCTCCACACAAGTCAAACATTATTTTTAAGTTTCCAGATCTCTAGGTAATGCCACTCCTAGCTCCCCTTGTGTTTGGTGGCCCAAAGTACTGGCACAAAAATCTCTCAAGCTTATGGAGATTCCTTTTTTGGAACAGGGTTAAGTGATTTTTAAATTTATCACATTCTGAAGACTTCTTTCCAAACCTTTCAAAGATCCATCAAAAGTAAACACCTTTCCTCTAATTAAATAAAAAAGAAAAATTGTCTCACATTTCAAATTCATTTACCTGTAAACCATCAAAACAATAAGAACTAATTGTTGTCTAAGAATCTCTTTTTAGTTTGTTAAAAGTTAGTTGACAAGTTTTCCCCTCATATTTAATTAACCTCATATTTGGCCAAGGATTAAATGTGGTATGTTTGAGATTGGATGATAAATCTGTGCTCAAAGACTTCCAATACTTTCTTCAACTGGGACAAAGGTCCTCCTGTCCTGATGCTTAATTTACATTTAATCCAATCTGCATTCCATTAGTATAATCTTTAGCCATCCAATTACATTTTCAATTTCCATTTCACAACCTCTATCCTATTACTAGCTTTCACGTAGGTCAAGAGTGTACTCTGTAGGAATACATTCATTGATTGACATATGTTGAGAAAAAATTACTTTGAGTTCAACTGATTACCTCTGTCCTTTGGAATTAGAAGCACACTGGGCTATAGAATCCACTCAGCTAAGTGCTCACGTGGCTTGCTGATATCTAAGGTTATGTAAGAGGAGCTGACCCATCCCCTTGAGCAGTGTGTTATCCTCCTTTGGAGGCAGAGTTACTGGTCTCAGTTTATCTCAGGACATGGTGATATTTCCAGGATCCTCTGGAAGGTCATATGATTCTGTGCCTTCCTCCTGCTCTAGATGTGATCAGCTCCCCCCACAAAGGGTGCCTTGGAGTTCATGGGATTCAAGTACATAAGGTGCCACAGATTTTGCTTTTGAGAATCAGGGAGTCTGCCTTCCTCAATTAACCTTTTACAACACTTTCATTGTGTACCACTGAGCAAGCAGCTTTGAGACGGTGTTGCTTCTGGGTTTCCAGACATGTGTCATTTCCACTGCATATTTAGTAGCGCGTAACTGCCTGAAGTGGGAAGACGGGAATGTGGGGCATGTCTCACTGACAAGGAAGACGGTTTTCATTAAAAAAAAATATCACTCAACTGCTAATGGAAACGTCAACCTCCCAGCCCTATTCTTAAAAATAAATAAATACAAGGAGTTCCCCGTGTGAGAGGCACATTAGGGACACAAGATATTCATTTCCACGAAGTCACTCACAGCAGGCCTGTCTGGAAAAATGCTTTCATCTTCTGTGGAGGGAGGGGGAACTGTACCAGCAAGAAGGTTTAAAGACTGAGGCTTTGAAGTTGAGGGTGAAGTGGGAAAAGTGATCTTTTGGTCAGGTGAATTTGGACCAAGCCAGATAATTTCTATACTTCAACTCAGCATATACTGCGTAGAGACCAGAGAGTTACGATGTGTAGAGGAGAAGCCTCTACATCTAGTCCAGTGGTGTTCACAGGGGGCTTCCTGCAGTCCCGGGGCTCCCACAAGGACCCCTGGGTGCAGAGGGCAGTTGGAGCAGTAGGTACCATGCTGCTGCGGCCAGGACAGCTCTACTTTTAGCTGCTTCAGAGTGTGGTCTACTTCAATTCATATAATGCACAACCACTAAGCATCTGCTCTGACGCTGGCACTGCTCCAAGTGTGGTCATGTGAGGGTGGTCGAGATAGAAGTGGCCTTGGCCTCGTGAAGCCTGTAGCCTATGCAAGGTTCTCTGTGGGCTGCTGGGAGGTGTGTGAACCATGAATGGTGTTCCAACACACTCAATTTGAAGATGAATAAACTGAAGATCAGACAGATAAAGTCCCCCACATAATAAACTTAAGAGTTGGGGATAGACTCTAGGTGCTGTGACTTATATGTCATTGTTCTTCCTGCCAAGCTCAGAGCTCAGAAAGGAAGAGAAGGAATGAAAAACTGTAGAAGTCCACATTTCTACAGAACAACTCCAGAGGGTTTGAATTTCGGTCCATGACTAGGTTTTTCTCTCTGTTCATTTAAGTGCTCTCTCAAGATGCAATCAAAGCTGTACACCCGTCCTTGGACTTGGGGAAGGAAGATCAGCTGTATGATCTGTTCCCTCCAGACCAGTGTGTCCGATTCCTCTCTGGTGGGAGGTCATCTGGCTGCAGTTGGTTCCAAGAGCTTTCCCATCAGTCCCTCTCCGTCCCTGCGGCCCCTTCTGCACAGCCCGGTCTCTGTGGAATTGCTGGGGCTCTCTTGCATTCTTTGCTGCCTTGCATCACTTCCTTCCTTCCTTTCCTGTAGGCACCGGGAATGCTTTCTCTCCAACTCTGTTTCTGCTGCTCACCCTTCCACCCATGACCTTTGCCTCTTTCCCTTTCCTCTCTGTTCCCCTGGAGGCTCTGTTACTATACGTCTATAATGATGGAAACTAGGATGGGGTGGGACACAACTCAGTGTGTTTTCCTTTTGATTCTGCGCTTCTGCTTTGTTCTCTCACTGTCCGTAAAAGCCCTCACTCTTTTTAAATATTGGGTTTCACCTTTAGCCCTAATCACTCGTTCTGCCTACTGTGCCTCCCTCCCCCTTCACATCTGCAACCATCTGCAGTCCTATCACCAGCAAGGTGAGATCTGATCAGGCTTTCTACACAAAGAAGGGCAATCTGCAATGTTGATGACTCAGGATGTGGAATGTCCCTTATTCAGTCTGTCCAGACCTTGACCTGCTGCGATGTGTGACACAGAGAGCTGCTGGCGGTGATCTTTCACTGTCCTTGAAGATCCTGTAATACATTCAGCATTCTGTCTCTGGGAGCTGATTCATTCTCAAGAGCCAAATCCTCTCAAAAACATTAACCAGGGAGTGATGGAGCAGGAGAGGATTCATTTGACCTGTGATCTGAGACTGTGCTTATTGGGGAACAGTTTTACCTCCTTACCATTTACATTACTTACTACTTCTTTTTAAAATGTGTGTATGCGTGGTTTTGGTCATGGGAAATAGGACACTAAGTGTCTGAAAAAATGGAGCTAAAGGGAATTGACCTTTATTAGGGATTATTTTAAAAGCCCCAGAAAATTCCAAGTCAAAGGCTCAAAATCATGCTTTCCTTAATAATTGGTAATAAAGATTGAACGTTTGTAGACAGACCTGCAGTCAATATGAACCATTGTTTCTGTGGGTAGCCTGTTTACAGCCGCTTTGTAGGGAAACAGTAGTATTGTTCTAAGATTGATTGTCAGTTCACTGGGATTCCAAGAAAATGCCCAAAGGAATTCCTCTGTGGTGATGTGGCAAGAACATCATTTCTTCAGAGGCTCCAACACAGGGCAGAAATCCCTCTTTTGTAAGTGTTTGTATTCATCATTGATAAAATGGATGTTTAGTTGCCGGCATTTGAATTATTACAGTTGTAAGACAAACACAGTTCGTGAACTTTCTAACATGTTTTGACCAAAGGCTCAAATACTTCCTTATCTTCTTGAGTAGAAAGGAACATGCCATTGATGGAAAGGGGAAGTTAACAGAGGAACACAAAATGTTTCATTTTAAAAGACATAGTACTCCTCCTAATACACTGTTTAACATGAGATTTTTGCTTATAAAGAAAGAGGCCTATGTGTTAAGCCATTAAGAAGCCAGATAAACAAAATTTCGCAGAACAGATGTATCTCTAATTTATAATATATGTACTTTAGGTTATCCCAATGAGGTGAGATGGTTGAAATGCCATCAATATCATGACCCAGCATCCACCACGTTTTGGCTCAGAGAACAGCAAAAAAGAAGCATAGCTGGGGAAAGCGGTGAAGATGGCTATAACTGAAACCCAAATCACAATGATTAAGATAGATGCAGAGAGGGCTGACTGAATTATTAATCTTTTTCATTGTCCTCAGCTTCCCAGATGTGACCACATTCACTGGTGTCATTCTGAATACAAAAGTGTGCTGTGGGGTTTCTCCTGATGATAAAAGCGCTCCTTCCTCTTTCACTTTTCCCTGTACTGGAATAGTCCCATCTTTCTGGGAACTTGACTCTCCAAGCTGCTCCTCATCTTATGCAAGGCCATGCAGGACAAGGGCATCCTTTATGGGCTGTTGATCTGCTTAGTTAGCCCAACTGCATTGGTCCTTTTCTAAATGACACCTGTGTGTCTCCTTAATTCACCCTAACACAGAGAATACCAGAATGTGATTCAGCTCAAAGAACAATCTGCCACAGAATTTAGAAAAATGCAAACACACTATTTAAAATGTTAATTCACAAAAACAATTTTATGTACTCCTTTTAAAGAGTACATCTATTGTATAAAACTGAAGCACAGAATTGCCATGCTGTACACTAGAGAGTAACACAGCATTGTAAATCGGCTATACTTCAACACAAGAGAAGTGAATTATAATAATGGTTTTCATTGGTAGAGGGCTTACTATGCATTGAGCGCTCTGCATAGAAATTTCCTTCCATAAATCACTGAATCTTTGTGAATAACCTTTCAAAGGGCCTAGTTAAATAATTTAGTTTAAATTAAAATATTTTAAAACTAGCTTATTATAAATACTAAAGAGAAAAGATAAAATGCATAAGTGTGCATTCATATATAAAGTAATTTTATAATTCCTATAATTATTAGAATGTAATTAATAATAATATAAATTATTATTAAATAACTTTATAAGTGTGTATTGCTCTGTTTCATGAAAATTTTTACCGTGATTTCCAGGTTTGGAGTGCTTTACCAAAATTTAATCCAAATCTAATAATTTTCCAAGAATTCAAAAAAATAGAAAAAGCATTGATGAAGGACAAATTATGTGCCTATAATGTGACATCTTCTGCTTCATAGGTTTGTGTGGAAATGCTGTAAGTGAAATAACTGTATCTTCTCTTAAGCTGTGATTTTTAATATTTAAAATTTTGCCTCTCTCAATAGGTCTCAATGTATGGAAACACTGTATCAATGGTCATTTTGCTGTGGATTTAGATCTTCCACAGTGAGCACTTCAAATCCATGCTTCAACTTTATCTCTGACCCAGGAGGCCAAAGGGCAAGCTGACTCAATCTTAAATTCTTTAAATCTACTATCTAAACTGGAAATTTCAACAGCTATTTTTTTGGCATGTGATGAAAATTTAAAAAATCATCTATATACTTTGAAGCTTGGCTACCATTTTAACTCAAGTAGAGCATAAAGTACATGTAACTATGAGTAATTTACTAAACTTGGCTTAAAAAACCCTGGAGAATATATATATATATATATATGTGTTACATATATATATGTTATATACATATATACATATATACGTATATATATATGTTATATACTATTATATATTATCATTATAATATATAATGTATTATTATATCAGGAAATATTAATATCTATGATTTTTGTTAGAGTGGCTTATAGATTTTCTAATTTTCTTCTGATATTTTCACCAGCGTGAAACCTGAAAAAGTTTAAATTGTACTCTAACTACTGGTCCAAGAAAAAGCATCAAAGAGCAGAAAGATGTTCCCATGTGGCCTTAGTCATGTCTCCTGGGTGAAGAGATAGTTTGACTGTGGGGAACTGCTCAGTGGCTCCTGTCTTCTCCTCCCTGTGGATAGTGTTCTCACAGTACCCGGTAAACACCAACCAACAATGTATGTGATCATTTTAATAAGGGGGAGAAAGGTGAGGCTGCTGCCAGTGAAGATGGGGAGGATTAGCTAAGGACATGCATTCCTCTGGCCTCTAAGGCCCCCTTCACTGGGCAGCCTTCTCTGGATCTGGCGCTGAGAGGGTCACGCCCTGCTCTGAAGCCCAGCACCCCTCCTTCCCCTTCTCCCTGCCCACCACCAGCCCTACTCATCAGGCAATTTCTGAATATGGGAAAGACAATATAGTTAGACTAGGAAGTGTGACTTTGTGATAGTAGAGTTAGAATTGTTAAGAAATAAGGCAGGGAGGTGTGTGGGAGAAGGGAGGAAAGCTGTTTTATGGATTCATAACTAGCACAGGAAGAGTGGACACTCAGTCTTGTCAGTACACTTTTCAACTTTATTGAGGATTCTGCCTCATGATATCATTGCAAGGCTCTGACAAAGTAACTGCCTGCTTTTACCTACAAAAGTCTTCCATATGATGGAAGCAAGACACGACTATTCTTTTTAGCTAATATTTAATCCTAGTTCTTGTCTAGTGACTCAAGTCAGTGGGTCTCACTGTATCAGGATTGTCCAATGTTAAATATTGATTTCTGTGGCTGATTTCATGGCTATTTGGTGTGGATTATGTGTGTCAGCAGATTGTAAATACCATGGGAGAAAAAAAAAAAGAAAGAAAATCTGTTAGAAACCATCAGTGACAAAAGCCAGCAGCTAATGAGTCTTTTAGTTGCTCTCAACTCTTGCACTGTGATTTACTGTTTTTGGTTTTGGTCGACTAAGATGTTTTTGGTGGATAAGTTAAGGACAGCGTGGTACAATGAAGATTTTTAGGAACTTGGTTAAAAAGAATCCACTAAATTGCCTGCTTTTAAGTCCAGGGATGACATCTTACTTGTCCTTCATTTTTCAGACCCTAGCATAGAGATCAGCACATGGTAAGACCTCCACTTTTCTTTTAAGGAGTCAATGAAAAGGCATAAAAACTAACAGAAGTACGAAGTAATCACACTTAAGTATATCAAATCTAGCCCTTTAAATTATGCACCATTTAATAAATAATCCTAAAAGTTAGAAACATGAACAACTTTATGACAAGAAGACATGTCTGTGGCAAGAATCCTCTTAGTTGTAGGGAGGACATTTATTAAGGGTGTTTATAAGGTACTACAAAAATTTTCTTTCAAAGGGAACCACTCTGAAAATTGAAAGCTTGTAGAGAGGAAAACAGCAAGCATATGACAAAGTTGCTTAATTATACTAAGCCATAGATTCTTACAGAGAAATAAAAAAGCCAAATACTGCCTAGAGATACTCTGCCTTATCTGTACTTCCATAGGCATTTACTGTGCAATATACATTTCCTGACAGCACTGCAAGTCCTCAAACATCCTCTGTAAATTTAACTTCTTAAAGTTCCTGAAAAATCATTTAAAGTTCTACAGTTTTGGAGTATTGGAGGCATAAATTTTAAATAGGTGACTCCTAATGATAAAAGGTGAATTATTATAACCTAAATTGCCTCATCATTGTAGATCTCTTATTTTGTGTATGAAGGGATATACAATTTGACCAGAAGATGGCAGCAATCTGAAAGAAACAAAACAAGAAACCAAACAGGAAAACAAAAAAGCAAGGTATGGCAATTACCCTGCTTTCTACTGTTCAAGGGTTCAATGATGAACGTTACTTTAATTAGTATTAATCTTTTGTCGTATATTATCCTTTTTGAGGTGTAAGATGTCCTCATTCCAAGAAAAATAACTTGAGTGAGAGCCTACTTGTACTATTCTCTCATCAAAGAAGAAAATCCTTTGAAAGATCCAATAATTATCTTTAGACAGACTTTTAAGTCAGTAGTATATTAATTTTATCTTGGAGTAAAAAATAATATCTTAAAGTAATATATATGGTACTCAAACTTATGATCCAGAAAGAGATTAAATATGTTAAAAATTTTCTCCCAAGTATCTGTTTGGGGTGGAGGAATGTTCTTGTATATAAAATGCATTATACACAAACATAATTAAAAAAACATAAAAATTCTTTCTTGGATAAATATATATATATATATATTTCTTGGATAAATAAATATATATACATAGATATAATTTTATTTATTTACAAATCTTTTAAAAAAGAAAAAAAATCATTCATCAGAATGTAACAGAACTTCCCTTATGTGCCTAACTTACTAACAAGTTGAAGTGAATTGAATTAAAAAGATGCTCAAGGGAGCATATAGCTCATGTCCTTGTAATGTACCTTCTAATTTACATAACAAATGGAATTATAGATAATCTACTATGACAATATTCTTCAAATCAGTTAATGAGTAATGTTGTTTACTCTGTGTAACTCAGAAATATGCTAGAATAATTGTGAAAAAATAATAAATACATGATGGTAACTAATGAAAAACAATGAAATGATTTAAATTTTGTGCCTTCTGCTTTTAAATGGCACCATATACTTTTTGCCACATAATTATTTTCTGGTTTGATGGCAGTATTTTAATGAAAGTTTCCAGCTATTTTGTGAGAAAAAATTATATTTAGTCTATTATTTCAAAAAGCTTAAGAAAAATAGTCCTTTAGCCTAATCTGAATATAAGGAGGTACTTTTGAGGCCTATTCCTGCTGCCCAGGGAGCTCTTAAGTAAGAAAATATCCCTTTACTCCTCTGGAGTCAGCCTGACCTAATGCCCTCCAACCATGTTTGATCTGACTATTTGAAACCCAATAGGTATACTTATTGCTGAAATCCATTCTTCTTTATTCCAAGAAACTACCAAAGCTTCTAGAGCTCAGCCCCAAACTGAAGGTCCAGTGCCCATGGCCAGACTGATTCTATTCCTGGTCATTGCATCGGACCTCTTCCCCAGCACATTTCCCAAACCTCTATAGGCATATAGAGGTTTCATACCAGGATGAAAACTGCTTAGCTGCAAACACTGATCATTTCATATGAAAAAGGAAGAATCAATCAAAGGGCAGAACTAAGGGCATCTCCCTTAGATAGGTTTTTGGGCAGGGTATTGAAAATTACCCACAAATTGACCCAAAGGCCTTTCTAGCTATATTTTCTGCGAAGTGTGGTTATATACCCCATTTTTTAATTCAACTTAAGATTATCTAATATGCCCTGAACAGAGTGTTTTTTAGTTTTCTGATGCTTTTTACATGCTATTCCTCTTCCTCTTACATCACCTGGGAAACTCCTAGTCATTATTAAAGACCACATTCCATAGTCATTTCCTCTGGGCAGTCTTACCTAAGGGTTCCCACCTTCTCTATAGTACTCTCTTCAGAATTAATACATTTCTTTAACATTTAATCCTAGACTTGGTAATAATTTTAACTTGGTACTTACTACATCTTTTCATAACCACATGTTTGGGTCTCTGCTTACATCACAGAGTGCTCCTCATGAAGGTGAAGGTTATGGCATGTGTGGCAGAGACTACAGAGGTACTCCCTAAGGTCAATGCACCGACTCCCTTGCTTCTGGGAATAATGGATGCCAATGGCTGCAGCTGTTTCCCTCTTTGGGAAATGTCCTTGGCAGCCAGGAACTGCCTCGCTCTAGAATACATCACTTTCTAGGGGCAGCCTAAGACCGAGGATTGGCTGGTGCAGGATACAGAGATCCAACCTCCTTGTCTCAATTTGGGACAGCTCTGAAGAGCCATCCAAGCTCCGGAGAGCTCCAGAGGATCCGCTGAGGCTGCAACTGTTACTGCACTGCAGCTCAACCATCTCTGCCCTCTGACCAATCCTGCTTTCCTCACTTCCATATGTTTCTATCTCCCAAGAACACGCTCCAGTAAAGCTTCTCCCAGCAATTCTTGGTCCCAGAGCCTGATTCCAGAGATTGCAATCATGTCATTTCCCCTCCCTTTTTTCCTTAAATTCTGTCCCAGTGCCTAGCACACAGGCTTACACATACCTATAGCGAGAGTGAGTTCTTACGAGTTTTTTGAAAAAAAAAAAAAAAAAAAAAAAAAAAGGAATTGTTTCATAACATTAATGTTCATAACATTAATAGTATGAGTTCAGCTACATTATAAATTAGAAAGGCTTTTGTTTAATAAAATATAGAATAATTTCATAAAGACATCAATATATGTTAGACATATTACACATGGCTAATGATACTGTTCTTTATATTCTGATTAAAGTAAGGTCTTCAAATGTCTAATAAATATTTTTAAAGTTAATTATTACTAGAAATAAAAAATTGCTCTTTAACAAATATGCAATTCCTTTTTGGTCTATATAACTACATAAGAGAATATTAGAAAAGCAGATAAAAATGTATGTAGAACTATTCATCATGTTATATAATATTGCATCTAATGTAGAAAAACTACAAATATGCTATAAGTAGGGAAATGATTGCACAATTTTGATATCTTCATGAAATTCAAAATGTAAAATTTGATAGTTAATATTTGCTTAGAAAATACACTTAAATGGAAATTCTACTGGTTCTGGGTTCTAAATGTTTTTATCTACTGAAAGTTAAAATTAAAAGTTAAAATTCTGACTTTACTCTCCAATAGACAGTTCAAAAAAAAAAAAGGTAGAACTATCTATCTGTCTGCAATCCAGTCTCTGAATATAGAATTTAATGATCTGGATCAGCAGAATTCCAGACCTAGGCTAAGTCGAGCTGCTCTGATCCAGAGTCTGCTCTCACTCCTACTTTCTTTGTTTCTTATTGGCACCCAGAGCTCAGAACTTGGTGATGATGAAGTTTTAGGAATAAATAATGTTTTTTGCCCTAGCAGCAGAGAAGTTCTGGGGCAGCTTCACTAGGATGCTCTTGGAAATGGAGTAGACATATATCAGAGGCTGTCTGGACTCAAAAAAAAAAATCTCCAACATTTTCCTTGCCCATATAATTTGTTTGGTCTAGGATTTAAACAAAATTAATGCCATGGATTGATCAAAGAAGATCTTATTCAGAAGGCCATTATATAAAAGAGAATGAAATAAATGAGCCTGGTTGAGGCAGGTGAAGGAAGGCAGTTCCAGGGGTACCCAGAACAACACACAGTCTGAACAGCACTGATTTATTGTTATTATTGCTTGTTTGTATGATTCTCTGCATGTCACATTATGACTAATTGGGTAAATGCCCATTCAGTAAGTTACTGTAATATTTATACAAAGATAGGGCCTTCAAAATGAATCAACAGAGCAGCAACAAAATAAAACGGAGAAATCAATCTATGGTAAAAAGGAAACAGAGTTGTTTTCATGACCATCAACTGATTTTCTTTTGAAGGAATTTACTAATCCTGAAGTTGCCCGGATTACGCCGAGTTGTCACAGTGGAAAAAACAGAGAATCACTAAAAAGTGACAGTTGCAACAATAATCTAAGGAATATAAACCATTCATTCATTAAAAAAAAACCTAGCATATAAAATGCTTGTTAAATACCCAGATATCAAGAATATTGATATTTTTCAAGTGGTGGTATCTTAGGACACCATGACGATAAAGAGTAAGTGATTCCCTTATTTTCATATTTTGTTACATGACTCCATCTGTTTAGATGTGTGATATTCAGAATATTCAAATACTTGGTTGCTGTTTCTGCTTTTTCATTTAGAAATCTGGTATGTGGTAGACAGCTCAAAACTATAGTCAGGAAAGCCCTCTGTGTAAACTTTGTATAACTGCTATTGAATATTCACCTGGAATCCCTGGTTAAACATTTAGACTGACTTCAACTGTCTTTAAGGAGTACATGTGCTGTAAACCAGAGATTGGCACAACATTGTAAACTGACTATATTTCAATAAAATATATATATATACACACACAAAAAAAGAACTGAGTACAGAGGCCATCAAATGCCTGGGGAAGAATTAGTGATCAATTAAGGAATCAAAATAGAGAATTAGAAAAAAAAATGGTATCATTGAATATGTAATTAGAACTTTGGGACAACTTGGTTTGAAATGAAGAAAGCTCTGTGAAAATGGCCTATGGGTTATTATTACTGCCCAGTGCTATGAATTATATTCTTGGTTGCTGTGATGTGGCATGCCGTTGGCTTGCCATTTTACATTGCCCAGAAATAACTGGAAATTGTTATTTCTCTTGGATGAAAATGTGAGCTGGATTCGAGAAGTAACATCAGCACATGGAAAAACGAAATTTTTCTCATTGTAATGATGATAACATACAAAAGTACTATTCATATGACCAAATCTTAGGTTGCAGATTTTTTTTTCTTTCTTACTGTTCCTTACCCTAATGGAATCTATTCAATTCTGACTGTCCTATCATTCATGTGTTCCATTTTTTTCTCATCTTTCTTTTGGATGTAGGAATTCTGCTCCAGACGTTTAATTAACCAAGTTATTAAAAATAAAACACAAAAAAGACAGAAAAACAATTCTGCCAACTCGAAAATTTACTTAAATACCATGTGCTCAGTCTTTAGTACTAAGGATCAGTATATCTGGATGAAAGTTAAACTTATTCTTGGCACAAGGAAACTCCTAGATTCAAAATGAAAAGTCTTACGTGAGGAGGTCATTGTGGAGATCAAATAACCCATCCCAAACAAGACTGTCATGAATTAACGTGTAAATGGAGTGGAAACAGATGTAAGTATCTTCAAACACAAGTAATGAGAAAATTTTGAATTATTTTAAATACAAAAGCAAATGGCTATGAAAAATGTTTCTATTTTTCAAAGCCCAAGGTTAATGAATTACATTATTTATTATTTCAAAATCCAGAATATGTGAATGGAATCCTCTATACTTGAGAATCAGAATTCTAAGAAATATCTCATTAAAATAGTAATAGAATGATTTCTTTTTTAGAAACATTTCCCCCCCAGCTTTCTAGAGGCTCAGTTTTCCTTAAAAAGCTATACATTTTGTCTTACTGTTCTTCCTCATAAACAATGAAGATCTTAGTAAACAAAGACAAATATTTCTTTAAAAATCCATCTACTTTAATGTTATTGTTTAGCTATGTCAAAGTTAAATAGCCACATTCAAAAGCATTAGAATCTAAGGCATTTTTCTAGGACCATTACATTTTTGTTTGCATTTATTAATGGTAAACTGTACTAATTCAAATTTTTTGATGTTTCAGAAGAAGGTGACTTTACTTTCTTCAAGAATTCTATCTGTGTCATCTTTTGCTTTACTATGCAGATTATTTCCTTTACTGATCCTATGTGACATATGAAATACTATTTAAATTCTAGTCAATTTTATATATTACCTTGCTTTTTTTCCCTAAGAAGTCAGTAAAAAGGAGTATTTGCAGTTCCTATTTGTAAAAAAAATAAAGTTTAATTTCTTTATTTAGTTTTAAGTAGTGGACAACATTAGGGAAAATGACTAACTTTTGCTAAAAAAATTATCTGATAACCATTTAAGCAAAAATATTGAAGAATATCCTGGTAAAACAAAATAGAGATACTACTAAAATTTTGCTTATGAATTGGGTTTTAAATAGTATTTTAAAATGATGTGATCTGGACTTCCAAATCTACATGCTCTTTAAAAATTTTAGTGCCTACCATTTAATATATCACAAGCACAATGACTTTAGCTTAATGATCATATATATAAGACATGTGATTCCATTTAGATATAAAACCTGGCTTACACTGAAAGTATTATGGGGGATTCCTGATGGTTTTTCTTTCCTTTCTTGATCAGTTTTAATTTCATTAATATGCTGTATAACTGGGGCAAATGCCAATGACATCCTATAGTCTCATAGCAGAATCAGATTTTCCATTTCCATGAAGTGTAGCAAAAGGGATACTGTGGAATTCTCTACTAGGAAATAAACCTGAATGAAGTAATCCCTGTCAAGGTGCCTGAAGTGCATTATTTGTAACAAAGATGTCATGTTCATCAGTCTCTTCATTGGATAGCTGATCTAATCATCAAAACTCGAACAAGCATTTCTTTACGGGGGCCTTGTAGAGTCTTCTGAGGATCTGATGAAGATATTGACAGTCTTCCCATGGGGAAATGCTCACATGCACACATAATGTAAAATACAATTTCAGGGGTTCAGGCATCCTCCTAAATCCATCCATGAATTCCAAGCTAATTCTTTTTCTAATCTTGTGTAGCTAATTCATCATGGATGAATGTCAGACTCTTAGTCAGACTGTCCCTGATAACTTTAACAAATCGCTTTCCATCAAAACAGTATTTTATGGACTTCTTAAGTTTTATTTTTAAGCAGCCTTACACGGAGTTCTCCTTTTACAGAAGCAACAATTAACAAGTTGATTATTGGTTGTAAAACGTGCCCATTAATCTCTATCCTTCTACCTGCTGAGCTTTTCTCTTTGAAACTCTTTCTCAGATCTTTTCAAACCTTTTATCTCCTGTCACAGATGAAAATAACACCACACTCCATACGTGGTAACAATGACTAAACCCGTATTTGTGGTTTCTATGTTTATCCTGAGTAATAGTCTTACATAAAATCAATGTTACTAAAATTTATACTGACTAATAACTATATGACTATATAAGAACTCCATAATTATTAATTTGGTTTCATTAAAATTTAACCATATAGTTAAGAATTATTCCATACAGACCATTAGAAAATGACATCAAGGAATGGAGATACACATACATATACATATATATTATACACATACACACACATATATATTACATAAAATGTGATACACACAAACACACACATACATATAAACACATATAAAAGTCTGTGCTCAATGGATGATTTAGAAAATGATGTTAGGACAATACAACCTATGCCATGCTCTGACTAACCAAGCACTGTACATTACTGTTCAATAAAACTGTTCCTGTGCACTTTGAGATTCCAAACATTAGTGACATTTTGTTTCAAATTTAATAATTTTTGTTGGTTCTGAAGCCACGTGATTAGCATGTGAATCTATGTACAAAGCAGTGTCTAGGTGCTTGGAAGATCTGGATGTCATCCCGGCCCTGTCCCTTATTAGCAGCAAGACCATAGGCAACTAAAATTAGCCACTTTCCTCTCTATGAACACTAAGTAATAACAGCATCTGCCTTAAACACTGTGGTGAGGATGTGATGGCTTACGACCTACTAGTCCATAATATAGTATCTGCCACACAGTGTGCACTCCATAAATGCTTGTTCTTTTTATTTTTGACATTATTATTACATAGGTAGAACACTTTTCTCCATAATTATTATCCAGATAAAGCTTCTGGGTCTTTCCTCAAGTTCTTATTCTTGTAGTCTCTACTTTTACTAGGTTTAGATACAAATTCATAGGAATACTATGCATGACAATTAATGGTGCTTGTGTGTACAATGGCCAACATATAAATTGACAGTTTCAAGAGTCATGTAGATTAGACCATATCTCATTGAGTGAAAACAGGTTAAATGAGGTTGTTTTTTAATGACTTAAATGTTAGTGGCTTTTGCTGAAAATAATATAATGTCAAAATTCATATGCAATGTCATCACCCACCTTTTTACCCCCACTTCAAAACATTTATGCTTTTTAGGGAGGACAATACTATTGACAAGTGTATGTCAGAGCAGAAAATTACTGTTTGCTTCTACCACTGTACAGAGGAGGAAAAACAATAGATTGTGTGTAAGTGCCTCACTAAGTTGATTATAGCATGAACGTGTTTTGGAGTCATATTGAGAGATTTTTGTTTTTCTTCAACAAAGGTTATACTGATCATGCAATTTTTGAAACTGTTGTTAAAAGTGGCTAAAATATCAGGTTGACTGTGGCAATGGAGTCCTTTCTTTTTTTTATAGTCATCTAGAAATGATCACGAACTTATAGGCAGGACATAATCTTGAAGCTTTATTTCAGTCACCTTCCAGCAGCATGTAGGCAGGATTCATTCAGAATCAGTCTCTGGCTGGGGGCAATCTGCTGGCCCTTAGCTCCCACCCCACTCCGTGAGCTGACGTTCCACCCTCATCTATCTCATCGCAATTGTGACGGTGATGATGAAAAGATTAGGAGTGGATTCAGTCTGTGGAATTAGAGCTACTCTTGCTAGTTTGAGCTGGAGTAAAATGTATCTGTCTTTTTCCATTCTGAAGCAATTACACTAATGAAGATTAATAATTTCTGCTGTTTCTGAAGTCTTCAAAGGAGGGTTATTTTGTAATTCCAGTATTCAATACATTCTGATATAAATGCCAATATCGTCCAACATTCCTTCATATACTTTCGGATACACTCAAAGCTGCTCTGTCTAGCTGGGATTCCAACATGCCCAAATGTTTGAGTTTCTCATCCCTCTTGTTAGAATCCTCTCAGTCACATGTCAACGAGACGAGTTGTCTTCTCTATGAAACTGATGTTACTCTACATAGCAGAATACCCTCCCTGATTCTCCAGTACTTATTTTACAAATAAAACATATAGTTTTCTTTATCTTGGGCTTGGTGTCTCTTTCTTCATAAATGTATGATTAATGGTGACTGAATGACCACCTACAATAATCAGTATCTTTAAGAAAAATGACGACAAAACCTGTTTTAGTGCCTAGCTTTAAAATCTTTCATGTAATGACCTTATATCAACTAATACAGGATCAGCTCTAGCAACAGAATACCCTGGTCAGTGGGATGTCAAATACGGCTCTACAGTCAATCAAAGCACTATATATAAAATGATATGATTACAAATGGGTTTGCAGAAGTGTCTTATGTGAAAGGCATTATAAGATTGCCTCAAAGGAACAAAACAAAGAATTTAAGAAAGAAACGGATGAGATTTTTGACATGAAGCACCAGATCTTGTTTCTAATGTGTTTTTTGGCAGTGGATAACCTACCTTTTAATGTTTTAAATTTTTGCTTCAAATACATCTCAGAAATCTACTTTAATGCTCCATTTTCAGCATGATATATATACATGGCATTCATGAAAAAAATCTAAAGATTATTCATTGGTCTTCTTCTAATAATAAATATAAAAGTAGAAAACGTATTGAAAAATAGGCACTTAGAATCCAGAGACCTTATGCACAAAAAGAAAGCCAAATATTTGTGGTAGTTAGTCACCATTATAAATAGACTTCACAGCAGCAAATCAAGTGTAACATTAAATAATTCTGAAATGAAAGTAAGCATTCTGTAAAAGGGTGACATTATGGAGCAGAAGGTTAGTTCATTTTAGGCGGATGTTAGAAGTAGCTGTTCTCTGAATTTAATGTTTCTACTTAATATTAAAATTGAAATTTTAGTTCATGGTGAAAAGAACAGCTCTGCAGAACACTGGAGCTTTCTCTCTTTTCGCAAAATAGCAGAACTGCCATCACACATCTATTCCCTAAGCTCCAAGTTGAAGGGAATTTAGTATCTCATAAGATAGATAAAATTCTTCTCTAATATTTTAACCCAGGACAATAATATAAAATTAACCCATGGCCCAAGAATTATTTTTAAACTGTAGTATAAAGAGAGTATATTCAAAAGAATAACAACGCCAGTAACAGCAAAAAATAAAGCTTGCACACACATTAAAACAGCCCTTACGCCATCACAAAAGCCTGTTTTTCAAGCTATATTGTTGGCCATTTTCTTAAAAAAACTTCCTAAAAGTCAGTTGCTTTTGACAGTGGAATGGTTTTTTTTTCTCCCTGGGTACCTCTCACGGCCGGCTAGAGAATTTGACTAGATTATAGTTCAGTGGCTGAACACAGCTGCGTGTCCAGTCATCTAACTCTGCCTGTGCTGTTGGTCAGGATGCGTTAAGCAGGTTTTGGGTGTCTTAAAGGGGAACATTGTGTTTTGAGGCCAAGTCAGTTGCACACTGATTCTCATTGCTTACTGACTAGTGAGTTATGGCATCACTACGAAGATATGATTGTATGCCTGGGAAACGAGTCACACGTGAACAGATGGATATAAATCTCCATATCTGATTTTATTCCAAGTTAACAACTTTTCAATTAATATTTGATTTGTGGTGCATGAAAAAAACATATTTCTATTCAATAACTGATTTTAAGTATTTCTTAATTTTGCCTGTGGGGTGAATAGTTTGGTCAATTGATATGGCAATACATGAAAAATTTGAAAAAGAACCCATCATAAAAGTCTACTGAAGGATTAAAGTCCTAGGAAAACTGATGGTTTTATGTATCTCATTCTGAAACTTTACTGAAGACAGTAACCATAAAAATTAGGTACATATCTCAATGGAAATACACTGGCCACTTTTACAAACACGGGAGTAGTGAAAGAACTGCACACAGAATTTTAGCTGTTGTTACAAATTATACGGTGACCACATACTAAAATACGTATGTTCCAAGGGAGAAAGACGATACCATTGGTAATTATTCTAAAGTAAAAGGTGAACACAGAAAAAATTTCATAGTGAAAAATTCTTCAGGATAATAGTTGGTGCTTTAAGAAGCAAATTTAAGCATAAATATCTTTAAAGAGGGAATTCACCTTCCTTTCTACTACCTTCTTACATATCAGTCCCACACCTGTCCCCAGTGTTCAGAAAACCAATGCTCCAACGATTCCCAAAGCTTTAAGCTAAAACTGTTGAGAGGCTTTTATCTTTTTTCTTAATAAGGTTGTGGTAAAATGAGATTGTTAGGATTCATATTTGAACTTTGCATCTCAACATTATCTACTCATCGTGAAAAAGAAGAGCACCATTTCACTGCAGTCTGCCCACTGGCACACATTATTTCTGACCCTACTTTTTCAGTGTCTCACAAAATAGTATCAGGTAATAGGTTATTACCTCTTATTTCCAATATACATAACACATAAAGCAAGTCATTGCATTTCACTGTTTACATATCTCCCTCCCTTGCTAGACTGTG
Organism: Camelus ferus; assembly: GCF_009834535.1. Taxonomy (NCBI): domain Eukaryota; kingdom Metazoa; phylum Chordata; class Mammalia; order Artiodactyla; family Camelidae; genus Camelus; species Camelus ferus. The sequence continues at coordinate 11,834,623 of NC_045721.1, forward strand.
AGATATTTAAATGCAGAGAATATATTTTTATTGCTCTCCAAGTCTTTTTCATCTTGCATAACACATGGCACGTTGTAGGTGTTCAATAAATATTTATTCCATCAAAAATACTTTAGATATTCTTGCAAATGAACACACCTACGATGTTTTAAATTCAAGTATTCTCTTTTGAGTTTTATTTCAGACATGCCTTTTATTTTAAAGGCAGGCAAACAAGCAATCCAAACTTGTTTCTCTGTGTTAAGCTAACACAGGCATTTAAAAAAATAATACGACACTGTGATTTTCACTAAACTAGGAAAGGTTATTTTGGAGCTGCTGGGACTTTAGATATTTGAAGTAGTAATTACTTCCTCCATAAATGTTACCTTTAGAGTCAAATACTGCTTTTCAGTTGCAGTTCAACTTTTTACTTAAAGGAAAATGTCTTTTTTTCACAATTCATGGTGCTGTTTTATTATATGTGGTAATTCTCCTTTTCGTTTGTTTTGGTAGCATTGTTAAGTCCATGAGGCATCATCATAAAAATGATAGTAGTTTAACATTGTTCAGTATTTTTTCTGTGCCAGGGATTTCACTAAGCATGTGACATGCACTATATCATTTAATATCCACATAAACTTCATGATGTGTGTGATCTTACGTGTCTGTCTCTACCTCTTCATCTATCCATCCATCCATCAATTTTCCAACTGGTAAACTGTGTAGTCAGGATAATAACACAGGGAGAGTTATCTTTAGATTTTGCATTCTTGGTTCTTTAAAGTTCTGAGTATCCAGCAACAAAATTTAATACCATATTTTGCAAAATTCTGGAATAATTACCTATTTTAGTAAATTACTTGTGTTATCATTTATAAAACAAACTAACAGCATACGTTGGGTAGTACTTAATTAAATACTATCAAGTCACTGCAACTAAGAATCCAAGAGCATTTCTTCTAAATTAAATGGATGAGATATCAACTCTTACCTGATGATCATCAACACTTCAAGTTGAAACTGACTGTTATCATTTACAACTTACCGAAGACTTGGGTTTGGTTCCAGAACTGGCCACCGGGGTGGAAGATGGTAGATCAGGGGACTCAGTGTTAGCAGACAAGTTTATCTGTGTCTGATTCACTGAAGTGGTATCTGCTCCACTGTCAGATCCTGATTCCAGATCCTGTTTAAAAAACGCATTGATAAGAGGGGCATATCCATGCTCTCTATAGGCCTTTCTCCCTGCCTCCAACACTCTTCTGCCTCCTCTTTCTCCCAACACACACTGACACACCAGAGTTAAGACGGCTGACATTGCCATGTCACCCAAATCAGACATTCTTTTGTATTAACAATTGTACTCTTAAGAGGGTCTGGTTTTAGAAAGCAAAGGCTGAAAAAGAGGTAGTATTACTACTTTGATAATTTAACAGCCAATTGTGAATTGGAAGGGACAGTAGTGGGAGCTCAGGCACTGCTGTCAAGGAGGTAGAAGCCCACAGACACTCCTTGCTTGTTGTGTGACCCTGAGTAACATTTCAAGCTAAAATAGTTTCTTCCCTTCAACCTCCACAGCATATCATTCTCTATTTTGCAATCTCATTACCTTATCTACCACATATCAATTATATGCATCCACCATCTCTACCTATGCATGCATATATGTATGTATCCATATATCTGTCTGTATATATCTCTGTCTATCTTTCATTTGTTTCTTTTTCTAATCCTTGATTGTCTCCTTCTATTGCAATCTATGTATCACAAGAGCAGGGACTTCACCTGTCTTGTTCACTGATACATCCCCAGGCTTAGAATAGTGCCTGGCACCTAGAACATGCTCATTAAATATTGTTTTATGAAAGAAAAACTAGGCTTACAAATGTAATATTTAACCAAGGAGGTGCAAGATCTGTACACTAGAAGCTATAAGACACTGAGGAAAGAAGTTGAAAAAGGCAAATAAATGGAAAGACATCTTATGTTCCTGAATTGGAAGAATTTAAATTGTGAAAATGTTGATACCACCAAAGTGATCTATAGATTCAGTGCAACCCCTGTCAAAATTCCAATAGCATTTTTTCACAGAACAGGAAAAAACAATCCTAAAATTTGTATGGAACCACAAAAGATCTTGGACAGCCAAAGCAATCTTAAGATTTTTCTTTCTTAAGAAAGAAAAACAAAGCTGGCAGCATCACATTTCCTTATTTCAAACTACAGTGCTATGGTAATCAAAACAGCATGGTACTTGCATAAAAACAGATACACACACCAATGGAAGAGAACAGACAGCCCAGAAATAAAACATGCATATACAGTCAACTAATATTTGACAAGGGAGCCAAAAATACTCAATGGGGAAAATGTCTTTTCAATAAATGGTGTTGGGAAAATTGAATATTCACATGGAAATGAGTGAAAATGGACCCTCATCTTACACCACTCACAATAATTAACTTGAAATGAATTAAAGATGTAAATGTAAGATCTGAAACCATGAAACTCCTAGAAGAAAGCATAGACAAAAAGCTTCTTGACATTGGCATTGGCAACGATTTTTTGGATATGCCACCAAAAGCATAAGTAATAAAAGCAAAAATAAATAAGCAGGATTATATTAAGCTAAATGGATTCTGCACAGCAAACAATCAAAAGAAGAATGAAGAGGCAATCTATAGAATTGGGAGAAAATATTTGCAAACCTTATTATCAGATAAGGGGTTAATATCCAAAATATATAAGGAATCTATACAATTTAATAGCAAAAAAAATAATCTGATTAAAAAATTTAGAGTACCTGAATAGATATTTTTCCAAAGAAGACACATAAATGGCCAACAAGTACATGAAAAGATGCTCAACATTACTAATTATCAGAGAAATGCAAATTAAAACTACGATATATCACCTCACACCCGTTAGAATGGCTATTATAAAAAAGACAAGCAATAACAAGTGTTGAAGAGAAAGTGGAAAAAAGGGAATTAAAGTGCATTGCTAGTGGAAATGTAAATTAGTACTGCTACTTTGGAAAACAGTATGGAGGTTCCTCAAAAAGTTAAAAATAGATGTGACCCAGCAATCTCACCTCTGGGTACACATCCAAAGGGAATGAATCACTGTCTTAAAGAGATATCTGCACCCCTGTGTTCACTGCTGCATTATTCACAATAGCCAAGACATGGGAACAACCCAAGTGTCTACTGATGGATGAATGGATAAAGAATATGTGATACACACACACACACACACACACACACACAAAGCTATATTATTTGGCTATAGAAAAGAAGGAAACCCTGCCTTTTGTCACAACACGGATAGCCCTTAAGAACATTATGCTAAATGAAATAAGCCAGAAAGAAAAACATAAATACTGTGATGATCTCACTTACATGCGGATTCTAATAAAAAGCTAAACTCATAGAAACAGAGCGGAGTGGTGGTTACCGGAGGATGGGGGTGGGGGAAATGGGGGCAATGTCTGTCAGAGGGTACAAACTTCCAGTTATAAGATGCATAAGTTCTGGGTACCTAATACTCACTTCTGTGGCTATAGTTAACAACACTGTATTATATACTTGAAAGTTGCTAAGAAAGTAGATATTAAATGTTCTCACCACACACACATTTGTAGTTATACAGTTGATGGATGGGTTAACTAACCTTATTGTGGCAATTATTTTGCAATATATAACTGTGTCGAATCATCACATTGTATACCTTAAACAATATTATAAGTCACTTATATCTCAATAAAAGTACAAAAAAAGAAAAAAGGGAAAAACAAAGATAGAAAGAGTACAAAAGATATACACAACATATATTCAATATCTTGTAGTAACCTATGCTGAAACAGAATATGAAAATGAATATATCTATGTTCATGTATGATTGAAGCATTATGCTGTACACTTTCATACAACATTGTAAGCTGACTATATCTCAATAAAAATATACACAACAATAATAAATATGAAACAAAAACACTATATTCTCAAGAGTATGTGTATAAAACACAGAACCCTAACCAAATTTCTCATGCTCTGAGTGATTTCAGATCAGTGGTCATCTATTCTTTTTTTTTTTTTTTTTTTGCATGGAAATTACAAACACCATTTTACCATCACAGAAAAATGATTCATTAAAATTTCAAATTGAATCAACATCAAATGGATGGTAATAAACAACAGGTAATTTATAAATATCAGATGCATAATCGTAATAGCAGGTAGTTTACAAGGTATTTATATTTGACCTTTATGTATATCAGAAATCATTTGCATTAATTTTGCCATCCTGTTTATGATCTGATTAAGTAAATAACAAGGTAACCTTGCATTTTTCTAATAATTCTCAGGTGAAATGATAAATATTGAAAATATATACCATTTAAAGACAACACTGTAACAGTCTTACTCTGCTTCAGTGTTCACAAACTCTACATGGCAGGTTTTATCATCATCACTTGATAGATGATAAAACCAAAGCTTAAAGCAAGTAACTTGGCCAAATCCACATTCTGTGGCAGGCGTGGCATTAAAACCCAGATCTGTCTGACCCTTACTTGTCAGGCTCCCTCAAAGCAGACTACTATAATTTTTACCTCTATCCTTATTTTAATATTTTGTAACTTTAAAGCCATTCTTATGAGATCAGATGAAATTGGGCGCGTTTAGGGTGGTATGGCCATAGACTAAAGCCATCCTTAAAGACTCCAGCCTATATCATCTTTTACATCCTTTATTACATGTAGAACTCACTCCAGCCCTTTCTCACAAATAATCTCAAACTGAGGTCACTGTTTCACTGCATGTCTTGTCTTCTCTGCTAAACTGTACATTCACAATGGAGTATGAAGCTGTGGCAGAGGGAGTTTCTTCCCCGAATCTGGGACACTACTCCTTGGTGGACAATCAAGGTCATAGTCATCTGTAATAATCCACTTATTCCATGGCACAATTATCAAAAGGAATGGAAATCATATGTGGAAAAATTTTTGATGATGAGAGAATGTTACAATTAGCTCTAAATACCAAGGAACAGAAATAAAGAAAAAGGGATGACCTAGAAAAACAGAGACCAAAAAGAAGTTTTGAGGGATTCAGGCTACATCTTATTCATCTTTAGCCCAGTGCTTGACGTAAGTGAGTACACGGGAGAAGGAAAAGGAATTAACAAATACTAAATATGTATTCTGTGCCAGATCTTTGCAATGCATCTTATATATGTTCTTCACTTACTCCTCCCAATAAGCCATTAAGTAGGAGACAAAATTTCCTTTTCATTTTTTACATGAACTAGAAGTTGAGAAATTAAATAATTTCCTTATATTCTCAGATATTCATTTGTAGAGCTGGGAAGTGACCTAGACCTGCAGACTCCAAAGTTTGTTTCTACTGTATTATTTTGCCTATTCCAAGTGTCTGCTGAACTGGAAACTCAGAAATAGATTTTTATTTACAGAATCAATCATATTTGAGCAGTGGTGATGATGGTCCATGAGATACTGCATGCAATATAAAATCCAGTTTATACTTTAAATGAAGGCAGAAGATATAGATGTAGGCAAATCCTAAAATCATCACCCACCTTACCTCTTGTTTTGTATTGTCTTTACCATTCAGCAAAGAACCATATCTAGCAGGTAAGAGCTATTCTGCTCTCTGGGAGGAGATAATAGTATGGAACTGTATTTAGCAGAAATACGGGCTGTGCTTTTTTCCCCTAAATACATGAGACTGAGGAAAGGTCAATATAGAGTAAAAGGGGAGAGATTGAAGAGATAGGGAGAGATTAGCAATTCACACCAGAAAAATTTAAAAGATAAAATGAATCCCACACCTACATTATTGGCAAAAAAGTATTGAGAAGCATCTCCTATTGAAAAATGTGGTTTTAAAAGAGTTGATGAAAATGAGTATGAAGCTTCTATACAGCCTTCATATGTAAACAGGTTAAAACATCCCTTCTTGTTAGTCTTCAGGATACTACTTTGGTTGCATCTCCTCCATTTGGATGCCTGTCCTACTGAAGTATGTGCAAAACACTACAGCAACACCGGGGAAGAAGTAAGTGATTCTGCCTGGGAATTTCACTGAGTAGATTTTAGAGTGCTCTCAAGTTGATTTCATCTAAACTCTTCATTGTAATATGGTGGGTTAGTTCAATCAGCATCCATCCATTCATCTACCCAACCATTCATCCACCCACCTTATCCATCGATCCATTCAGCAAATATTTATTAACCATCTTCTACATGCAATGTACATTGTGGGACACTGAAAATAAAATATTCAAGATAAACAGAACATTGTTGATGGCATGTATAGCATATCAGAGAAGACAGACAATTAGGGGAACAACAGCAATGAAGAGAATTTGATCACTAGGAAGCAAAATAATTTTTTAAAGTGACCCTCTTTCCTGTCTAATAACCATTTTCTTTTAAATCACACACTTCTCTTATGGCCCCCCGCATGAAGCCTGGAATTATGAGTGATCTCAAGGTCATGTGGGGGAAGATGGTGCCATCAAAGATGTTTCATTTGCAAGAGGGACTGTACCAAGTAGAGATACCATGTTCACATGCAAAAAAGTGGAAAGTAGGAAGCTCACAGGAACTTGCCGCCGCAGGTTGGTGGGCGTGCTGGATGGAGAGGAGCTGGTGCTGAGAGCATTCTCAATGTCCTGATCAAGTTGGTCCAGTTTCATGATTAGCAGCACCATCGAGTCTAGCCGTGCCCTATCTCGGTCTTCTCTTATTTCCTGAGGAACAGAACATGTTGTTACTGAATCTGAAAGGCCATTTCTTGGAAAGAATAAAAAGTCCCCTGTTCTTCAATGTGACAAAAAGGACACTGAATAATAGGCAGTTTTCTACTTAAGGGGGAAGGGAAGTCCTATTCTGTACCATCAATGGGCTCTTCATTGAGAAGATACTGACCTTCTGCCAAGAAAGCATTTTACATGAATATTAAATATATATCTTTTAGAGCAAAGCTCAATGGGAAAAAAGTATAACATCAATGAGTACTGATATATATTTACTACTTTCTGATTAATTATTCTTGGGAAAAGTTGTATATTTACTCTTCTTTTGTCATGGTACAAATCAATTATAACATACTAATAATTGTGGGTTAGACATTTAAGAATGCATATATGATAATATTTTTGAATGAATATTTCTGAGTATAGTAAAAAAAAGGAAAATAATCAAGGCAGGGTTTTGTTTGTTTGTTTGTTTTATTTTTTTGCATGGGGCCATTTACCTACTGCTGCTTCAAGTTATGTCATTGCCAATATATATTTTCAAGCTTCTTTTTCTTTGACACACTTTTGTAAAAAGCCTCCAAAATCAGATGAATCATGGTTACTTATTCTGAATTCTCCATAATATAGACATATATTTATGGAAATACTTTCATTTTTGAAAAAGCCAAAGCTTCTCATTGACCGTATGGAGTTGTTTGGGCATGACTATTTACTATTCTTCTGTGTTCAAATCAAGTCACTTAGTATTAGGAATCTTCTTAATCATTTATAGTGTGCAAGGTATCAGGTTTCGGCAGTATTGGGTAAAACAAAAAAACAAAACAAAACATGGAAAGCACTGTAAGGCTCCTTAGAGGTAAACTCTACTGAGGGATGTAATGGATTCAGGATCAGCACTTTCGAGGCAAATCATCATTTGTGGCTCATGCTGCCAGCTTCTCATCTGTCTGAGATATTTACCTGGGTGAAGTCAGCTTTAAAAGGCCCACCAAGGGTGACCTCAAAGGGAAACTACATGAGTACGAGGGAGTAAGCTGGAGGATTTGATGATGTGATGCGATTAGTAGTGGCATGAATGAGGTGACTGGCTGAATCAGATCGTTTACTTTTTTGGGGACTTTTTCTGTTAATCTCTGTAAATTCCCTAGTCACTATTAAGAGAGACCCCAAAGAACAAGGACTGGGATAATTTCGTGGATTCATCTAATTCTTTAGGGCTCTCTCTACCTTAAACAGTTAAAGCAGACTGTTAATATTAAAAATAATTATATTTCAGAAGTCAAATAATTGGTTTATTAGATTAAGTTGGTTAAAAATTCATTAATTCAGCTAACATCGATGAGTTGTTTGGGTAAGCGGAACCTGTGCTTGGTTTAAATATTAATGTTAAATTGAAAGACCTAGTACTGTTTCCACAAAGACATTAATTTTGAGAATAAATTAAGAATCTTTTTGAGTCTTGTTAATTCCTTTAGAGTCCTATGCTGTGACTTTTTCTAAACTTTCTTTTCATCATCCCTGCTGTCTAAAACATTTAATGAGGTTCTGACAGAGAATTACAGAACTTTTGTCACCAGAAAGTTTATTGGGCTTTAGAAGATCCAGGATACTTGCAAACAAACAAGCCTGAACCTTACTATATATCATAGCCCTCAATGCTACAGAATTTTGTTATATTCAAAAGAATGCTATTTATAGTAAAACCCTACTTACACCTTAAAATAGAGTCCCAGAAATATTAGAGATTATTGAGTTTAACTCTCTTCTAAATAACCCCAAAATGGAAGAATCCTACTGAATAGAAGAGAGTCCCCCTTATTACTCCTCCAGTGTGTTTGCTTATATAATTTCCTTCTCTTTTTAGAAGCACCAAGTTGTGCTTGACAAGTTAATGTTCTTTGCATCTCTCTATATAGCCATGTGTGTTTTTGTGTAATTGTCCTTCATTCCCCAGTAATAACATCCTCAAGCACAAAGATTCAGTTTTTCTACTGGCAGATACAGAGTCAAGTCTACATTGCATACACAATATGTTTTCATGAATAATAATAATATAATAATATTAAAATCAATAGAAGCCAGTGAAATAACACTTCCTAAATCCTTAGAAAATATGTCTTGATATTCTTCCAGCTATTAAGTCAATGTCGGATAAAACAGTATATCCTGCAGCTATCCTAGACCTATCAGCAGTAGCCTCAGAAACAATTTGTCTTTGAATTAACTGGATGCTGAGATTGTGCTTTAAAAACATTTTCAAATCCATGGGCTGGGCATCAAATTATTTTGAATAATCTGTCCAAAAGAATAAGGTCAAACAGCCTTGGTCTAAGATATTTCTTTAGAGAAATAAGCTCATTTCTTTTCCCTTTCCCTCATGGATGCTTCCTTATCCACATCCATTACAACATCTGCCCAAAGTGCCAAGTACGCAGACTGGTATCGTATGTTACACATTCACTAAATGCCACAAAACAGAGTTGGATTCAAATCAGATGCTTTGGATAAATCTTTTGTCCTTATTGTTAAAGCCCAAGTATGAATATTTCTCAAAGTTCTAACCTTTCATATGTCTGTGGCGAAACTCCAGCAAACAGCTCATGCCTGAAAACAGAGCTGTGTATTTGCAGATTCTGGCGAGGCTGAATCCTACAGTGGAGCTTTCATTTCATACTGTCACTACAGGCCACGAAGAGGAACTTCTTAATAAGTGAAGCTGCCTATCCATGAAGTTCTAGGTCTTTCAGTAACTTAACCTCCTTAAAGCAAAGCCAAGATGCGAAATTCTCTCCCTTCCATCTTTCCTGCCTTCTCCTCTGCAGTCACAGCTGTTCTGGGCCAAGCACGATTAAAAGGACAAAATGTTCATCTGTGAATAAGAGACATAAAATCTCTGCTGTCCTGAATATTACAGTAACCATGAGAAGACAGATAATGAAAGTTAACAAATTCAGAAATAAGATAGTTTCTGACAGGGACAAGTGTAAGAAGAAAACAAATACGGTAATGAGGTACACAGTAACTACAGGGGGAATGTCCCACTTTGTGGGGGTTGGTCAGTGAAGAGCTTTCTGTGGAAGTGAGAGTAAACTATGATGGCGTGAAAACAAATTAGGTAGAGGAGAGAAAGAGATGGAGACAGAGATGCAGAGAGAGAGAGAGAGAAAAGGAAGGAAGAAGAGGGAGGAGGGAGGAAGGAGGAGAAAGAACTGGGAAAGTAGTGTCCCATGCAGGGTGGGGAGTGAAAGATGCTAAGGTGAGAATGAGTTTGGTGAGTAAGAGGATCTGAAAAAAGGTTAGAGAAGCTGGGCCAGGGAAAGTGAAAGGGAGAGTGAGTGAGTGCTAGGGCAAAATGAGGAAAATTATATCCTGTTATGAAGGTCACCGTAAAGAGGTCAATTTTATTCTTTGTGCAATGGGACCATGGGCAGGATGTAAGCAAATTAGTGATTTACTATGTTTTAAAATTTTTGAGCTCTCACCACATACTGACAACCAAACTTTTAAAAATCCTCACCATATTTTATATCCAGCAATGCCACACGACAAATACATGCTAAATAGTTCAATTTATCCTAAGGTTACTGTTCTAGTTCTAGCCATAGTCCTTTTCCTGCTGAGGTCCGAATTGCACCCACATTACAGTGATTATAAAGAAATAATAGAAACTTTTTATAACAGGGTCCTACATATTTTGAGATCAAAGTGAAAAAGAATAAGGAATTCTTTTGGGAACCTATTTCCTGGAAGTAGGGAGTGGGTGAGTCGTGATATGTTGGTAAATGTTTAGCAACTGGATCTCCAAATAAAAATTCCTAATTTGTAGTTATGTGTGCTGATTTTCTGTAGTATAAGTATCTCCCTAGCCATGGCCGATTTCAAGCTACCAATTAGGCATTACTGAATGCAAAGTTGGAAGAGATGCACACAGTTGGCTCCTGTAAGCTGATGTTAGCTGATGCATGGTTCCAACACATGCTGGGAGTGGGGACCAGCAGGATGGAGAATCATTTTTAGAATCTGACTTGAATGGAAACATTGATAACTAAACCAATGCTATAATTTTGGTTTAGTCAACATAATAGCATATTAAATAAACATTTTATTAAAAATAACATTTTATTTATTTAATGTATTTACTTTCCCTAACTTTTGCTCTTCTTGCCCAGACAGAGTTTGGTAATATAAAAGATTTAAATTTAGTGTTCTTCTTTTTTTCCCTAGTAGTGGCTTCTTTATCTGCCTTCCTGGTTTTATCCATTATCTATGTATATAAAATTCTTTAAAATTAATTACCATGAACATATCTTTATATTTGTATTTTCACTTAAATAAGTCAAAACTCATTTCTTTAAGTTACTCATTGCACCACTTGGATACTTCATTCAACATTTAAGACCTTAGAAACCTAGAAGCCCAAGACAGCCATTATTGGTTCCAATGTCCTGACTTTGCAGATGAGAAAAGAGAGTAACAGGGAGTTTTGAGTCCAGATCCCACCTTCACTGGTAAACTTAGCAGCCTAGAGCCTGGCTCTCCCTACTCTTTGTCCTAGTCTCTTTCCAATACTCCATTTTGCTTTCCTTCCATGGGTACACTTTAAAATTTAAGGTCCATTTTAGCATCATGTATTCTTTCTTACCTCCCACAACCTGGTTTCCATTGTTTCCAACATACAGAAACTATGTTTTGGAAGAACACCAATAACCACAATTTATTGCAAGAAGCCTTTGAAGCATCTGGTTCAATTCTTTACACTTCTATTTAACAATCATTCAAGGTATGTTTATTGACCACCTACTACATGCTATACATCATTTCCTAGGAAGCAACCAATTTCATATTTGTACAGTTACAATATTTAGAAATGTTATGGAGTCAAATTCTGCCTTCCTCTCACTTCCCATTTTCTGCCTCCAGAGCTAGACAGCATAGAGTGCCTATTCCATGAAACAGCCTTTCAAATACTTGAAAAACTATTTTGTGCCCATTTCTTCCTTTTCTAGGTAAATAACCCTCAGTTCCTTTAATAATTTCTCATCTGACATGTTTTCAAATCCTTATAAGTTCTGTTTACACTTCTCTGGATATGACATAATTCTGTCAATGACCCAATTAATGGTTGATGCCCAGAATTAAATATATTACTCTACATGTTCTCTGACCATGAAGGCAGAGAAAGCAATTATTTCCCTTCATTCTATATACCCTCTTTAATGTGCCTAAGAATTAAGTGCCTGCTTAGAATATGAACAGGCTATTCTTAATTGGATAACCACAATCTGCTTGTTTAATGAGGAAAAGTATTTTGTTGACTGTGACCTGACCTTGAGTCAACAGTGTGATATATGTCTCTTTTTCCCAGTATGTGCCTGTCATGCTAAGAACAGAAACATCCTGTTGTCTTGAGACTATAACCAGCTGTTGTCAAGGTATAGATAATATATGTAGCTGCTGTGAAAGAAATTTTCACTTGTATCTTTTTCAGACACAAGTCAGTGGATTCTTAGGCAAATTAGGAGAGAAACTTCTTTTCCATTTGATTTGTTGTCAAAAACCTAACATAGCCAAGCCACACATGGTTGTTTACTGGGCAATCTGAAAGATGCTCCCTCTTTACTTCCAAGGGTTATTTAATCCCTGGGCAGTGAAGTCACTTAGATCGCAGTGGTATCTTGGGGGAAATAAACAGAGTTTCTAGTGGGTCATTCTCTACGGGGACGTAAATTGAAATCCTTTGAACAGGAGCCTCCACTACCTTTGTTTCTTCCCATCTTAAGAAAATAATTCTGACCCTCCTTTTTATCCAGATGCTCTTTATTGAACAACATAGAACACAACACACACAGTGAGTGGGGAGGAAGTGCAACTTGCTGGGTATTTCACAGACTGGGCAAACATGAAGTCCAGAGGAAAGAGTGCCTCCCCCAGGGACGCACAGGCTCTATTTTTCTAATGTCAAGCATTTGGAAGAGAACCAAAAAATTCAGTGAAATACCCAGATGCTTCCAAATAGTAGAGTTTGGCTCAGCAAACACACTATTGCTTGAATGTTCTGCTTGTCAATGAGTTGTGGCATCGCATAGACAGCCGTCATAAATTAAAGGCCAGGCCAGGGATAGAACTAAGACTTCCTGATTCATAATCCAAGGTTCTGGCCCCTACACTGTCTTTGATTCCATGTGCATCTTACTGGCTATTCTAGGCTGGTAATTCTCCTTGCTCACCCGTAAAAGAAAGGGACCTTTTAGCAAAAGACTTGGCTCAACTTCATTCTGAATTATTTGATCTACAGCCAGCTGGACTAGTATGAAATCTTGTATTAGTGTTATAAATTTCATTTGACAATAAATTCCTCATTCTAGACTTTCCTGTCTTAGTATAATATCCTGCTTAAAGAACCAGAAAGTTATTAAATCTTTGTTTCTTCAGAAGCAGTGAAGATTTTCATCTGAATTGACCGACAGAAGCTAAAAATAACGTATTATCTTATGTCAGAATTTCTAGGCAAGTTAAATAAGTTAGCCTTAATTTATATTCGGGCGCATTTTAAGATGAAACTTATATGGACTGGGAAGTAACAGAAAACCCCAGCAATTATCTCCTACTTGCCAGATATAGTCTGTTCAACCACAAAATCTTTGTATATTATCTCTAATTAATAATAACATATGCTAATATCATTTAATATTAGATGGTGGAGAGAGATAAATAATATCCTTATTTAAAGTTGCTGAAAGACATCTTTTAACTGATATGTAAACTGTGGCTTTACATTAAGTGTTTATGTTCGCTATTTATCTCCTATTTAAAATGCATATGATAAAAACTGGTCTCTCCTCTACTCAGTTTTTAAACTCCAGTGAAGCTTCAAATGGAGCATTTCTTAGCCGAGACTTTTGTAAATTGCCGACACAGTCTTCTGGATGGTTTCAAAGGACATTTATGCAGCTGGTCCTGAGGAGCACTTAGAAGTGGCAGGTGTGAATGGGGAAAGGGTTGTGTGGGTGGCAATTCCTGTCTGTCCCAGGGGAACCTGAGGATGATTTCCTCCCCTGGCTTTAAAGGCTCATTTTTGGCTGCGATATAATTTCTACCTAAATAATTTGGTAAGCACTCTGAAACCAGTCTTCACTTTAACTGCTAAAGTTGTAGACTGACATTTAAAGTCACTTAATACATTTATAGACACAAAGTCAGTCTTTCTGGATTGATTACATATTCTGTGTCATCACGACTACATGATATTTGCAAATCCTTGCAGGTTATTTTTATCTTTTCTTCTTTCTTTTTTCCTTTCTTTCTTTCTTTAACAATTCTCAACAGCTCTTTGGGTTCAGGTATCAAAGGAGACAGGATTTCTTCTGATTTGAAAACGTAAGAAAAACATATATTTAACATTAATATTTCATAAACTATTTTCAGGACTATTATGATGATTTTTAATGTGGATAACAAAAAAAGACATAAAGAAAAATTTATTCCTTTTCCATAAAAAGATATGATTTAATTTAGAAAAAAAAGTCTTGTGTTGAGCTGGGTTCTGTTCACTTTTCTAGTTTCACCTTTCATTACTCTCCTTGATCTCCTCAGTGTTCCTCAAGTTCAATCATTCTGAGGACCACTATAAATTTCTTAATATTTTTCTTCAGTTAGGTTCACCTTTTTACAGTTAAATACATTTTTAGGATCCAAATAGGCATTTTTCCAAATAAGACATACAGATGGCCAACAGGTACATGAAAAGATGCTCAATATCACTAATTATCAGAGAAATGCAAATCAAAACTGCAATCAGGTATTTGTTCACACCTGTCAGAATGGCTATTATGAAAAAGACAAGAAATAACAAGTGTTGGTGAGGATGTGCACTGCTGATGGGAATGTCAACTGGTGCAGCCACTATGGAAAAGAGTATGGAGGTCCCTCAAAAAATAAAAAAAATGGAACTACCATATGATCCAGCCGTTCCACTTTTAGATATTTATCTTAAGAAAACAAAAACATTAACTGGAAAACATAAAGGCACCACCATGTTCATTGCAGCATTACTTACAATAACCAAGACACAGAAGCAAGCTAAGTGTCCACTGATGGACGAATGAACAAAGAAAATGTGGTATATATATAATGGAATATTATTCAGCCATAAAAAGAATGAAATCTTGCCATCTGTGACAACATGATAGACCTTGATATTACTATGCTAAGTGAAATAAATCAGATAGAGAAAGAAAAATATTGTATGATTTCACTTAAATGTGGAATCTAAAAAAACAAAAACAGAAACAAAAAGTTTAACTCATAGATACAGAAAACAGACTGGTGCTTGCCAGAGGCAGGTTGGTTGGGGGGGTGGGCAAAATGGGTGAAGGGGGTCAAAAAGTACAAAGATTTTCCCCTCTTTTTTATTAATTTATTTTTTAAAGTGAAGTATAGTAAGTTTACAATGTCGTGTCAATATTCGGTGTATAGCATGCTTTGGTCATATATATACATACGTGTATTTCTTGTCATGTTCTTTTTCATTATAGGTTACTAAAAGATAATGAATATAGTTCCCTGTACAGTAGAAATGTGTTATTTATCTATTTTAATGATAGTATTTAGTATCTGCAAATCTCGAACTCCCAATTTATCCCTTCCAGTCCCCTCCCCACCCCACCCCCCGGTAACGAGGTAACCATAAGTTTGTTTTCTATGTGAGTCTGTTTGTTTTGTAAATAAGTTCATTTGTGTCTTTTTTTTTTTTTTTTTTTAAGATTCCATGTATGGTATTTTTCTTTCTCTTTCTGGCTTACTTCACTTACAATGACAATCTCCAGGTCCATCCATGTTGCTGTAAACTGCATTATTTTATTCTTTTTTAGGGTTGAGTAGTATTCCATTGAATATACATACCACATCTTCTTTATACAGTCATCTGTCATTGGACTTTTAGGTTGTTTCCATGTCTTGGGTATTGTAAATAGTGCTGCTATAAATATTGAGGTGCATGCATCTTTGAATTAGAGTTCCCACCAGATACATGCCCAGGAGTGGGATTGCTGAATCCTATGATAAGTCTATTTTCAGTTTTTTGAGGAATCTCCATACTGCTGTCCATAATGGCTGCACCAAACTACATTCCCACCAGTAGTGTAGGAGGGTTTCCTTTTCTCCACACCCTCTCCAGCATTTATCATTTGTGGATTTTATTAATATTAATTTTTCCAATCCAAAAGCATGGGATAGCTTTACATTCCTTTAAGTCTTCTTTAATTTCCTCAGTCTGTTTTGTACTTCTTGGCATATAAGTCTTTCACCTCCTTGGTCAAAAGAGAGTAGATCTTAAAAGTTCTCATTACAAAAAAAATTGTCTAACTATGTGTAGTATTGAATATTAACCAGAGTAAATGTGGTGATCATTTTGCAATATATACAAATATTGATTCATTATTGTGTACACCTGAAACTAATATGTTATATGTCAATTATATCTCAATTGAAACAATGAATTTTTATATGTAATTATAAAAATACATCTAATATATGAACTACAAATGATAATCTATTTTTTATAATGTATTATCAAAATAAAAAATCCTTATACTATCTGATGTAATCTCACATAAACCACACTATGTTTTAGGAAATACTGTACCAGAAATACAGAACTTTTGGTTTCTCAAATATGCCATGTTTTCTCTCATTTGTAACTAGGATTATCAGATTTAGCAAATAAAAAGTATATTTGAATTTCAGATTAATGTGAAATATATATTTTAGTATATGTCCCAAATACTGCACGGGATATTACGTGGGATATACTTATGCTAAAACATATTTTGTTGTTTATTTGAAATTCAAATGTAATTGAGAATCCTATATTTTATCTGGCAACTCTCTTTTTGACTCATGTAATAATGCTCCTTTGGCTTAACACACCTCTGCCTTGCTTGGGTATATCAGAGGAAACCCCTGGTTTCAAATTCAATGTCATTTCCAGTGGAGAGGTCTTTCACAAGGTTGTTTCCTTGAATGCATGAACATTAACTGCCTCTTAAATTTAGTTATACAACTTCAAAGAATGGAATTTTTTTTTTCTCAGTATCTTAGTCAGTGTTATAATAATTCCAAGCAAAAGTTGAAGACTTGCCACTTTACTTTTAATTTAGTAGAATTAAATATGAAAAATGCATGAGGCTGCTCTTGTGATATTTTTAGGATTACACATTTACTTAAATTGTTAATATTTTGTACTAAATCTTCCACAAATGAGCAAATTCAGAGTAAATTTTTGCCATTGTATATTTTCTAACTTCTATCATGTGATGTGCGTTTGTGGCTTTGACATTAATGACGAATCCTGGCATTGAAGAAGTATGGGAACTACTTTTCTAGCCCAGTCCTCTCATTTTTTTCCCATGTGATAATAACTTTGGCAAGTTAAGACTTTATTAAGGCTACAGACTTAATGGCAGAACTGGAAAATCCGAGTCTCTTGATTCAAGTCAGCTTTGCTTCCTGTTACCCAGGTAGCTACTAACACTTTTAGTTCTATAAGGTACTTTCTTCTTCAGCTCTACAGGTGACCCAAAAGGTTATTATTTCCCATATAAACTTGCATGAATTGAGATATCTGGGCTAAATACACGTATATTAAAAAACAGACTTTGTCACACAGGAGTGACATTATTTTATTTTTATCTATAAATTTAGAGATAAACTGTCTTATTAATTAATGAGTTGCTCCTTTCTTCCTTCTTCCTTCCCTTCCTCCCTCCTTTCTTTTTCTTTCTCCTTCTCTCCCTTCCTTCCCCTTCTCTTCCTTCCTTCCTTCCTCCTTCCCTCCATGCCTCTCTCCTTTCCCTCCCTCCCTTCCTTCTGTCTGTCTTTCTGTCTGTCAACAACAAATGCTATCAGGGGTTTCTCAAATATTAGTGCACATCATAATTATCTGAAGAACTTGTTAAACACAGATTGTTGGTGACTTAGTAGGTCTTTGATGGGGATGGAATATGGCGTTTTCAGCAAGTTCCCAGGTAATGCTGCTGTTGCTGGGAGCCACATTCTGAGAACCTCTGAACACACACACATTAGAGCAATAGGTCTCAACAGTGGATGATTATAAGTACACTTGTATAGCTTTGAAAACTTCCACATGCTAAGTGTCCACCCACCAAATTCCGATTCAGTTGGCATAGCATAATGTGTTTTTTTAAAAGTTCCACAGATGAATTAAAGTAGAGTGAGGGCTGAGGAACACTGAAATATATTTCAGAGAGAGCCATTTCATGCCTTCGGACAAAAATTAGGACAATAAAAATAGATTCTCAACCGGAGTAATTCCACAGTAAGAAATCCATTAATTCCCTACAGTAATAGATTAATGGAAAATACACAACAAAAAAAAGTCAAAAAGTCATTCATAACATTGAAAACCTTTTTAAAACCACTTGTTAGTGACTTAATAAATAGAACAATAATAACAAAAACTCTCTCAGGTAGCAAGTACTTAGAAGGCAACATTCTTAACTTGATTAAGAATATAAGACAATTGAAAGTATTGAGGGTAATGGCGAAACATTAGAAACACCTCTACAATATTAAGAAAAATGGATCATCAAAGGATAAATGGATCATCCCTAAGGAAAATGTGTTTATATATATTTATGCATACACACACACATATAATGGAATAACATTCAGCCATAAAAAAGAAAGAAACCCTTCCATTTGTGACAACATGGATGAAGCTGAGCACATTATGGTAAGTTAAATAAGCCAGAGAAAGACAAATACTGTGTGGTATCACATATGTGGAATCTAAAAAAAAGAAAAAAAGAAAAAAAGCTGATTTCATAGAAACAGAAAGTAGAATGGTAGTTGCCTGGGGCTATGGGGAGGAGAAAATGGGGAAATTTAGGTCAAAGTATATAAACTTTCAGTTGTAAGACGAGTAAGTTCTGAGAATCTATTGTACAGCATGGTGACTATAGTTAATATGGTACTGTACACTTGAACGTTGCTGAGAGTACATCTTAAGCATCCTACCACACACACAAGAGTTAACTGAGGTAATGGATGTGTTAATTATCTTGATTTTGGTAATCATTCCACAATGTATATGAGTTTCAAATCATCACATTGAATAGTTTAAATATATATAAATATATTTGTCAACTGCTCCTCAATAAAGTTGAAAAAAAATCAATGACAGTTAAATTCCAGGATGTATATCATCTACTTTTAGCGTAAGTATTTCTTTCATTGATCTCTTTTTGATGATTGCTAATTTGAAGAGGAATAACTAGTCAATAGTAGCTCCCTTGTATTATCAAGTATTTCATACACATATAGACTACTCAATTTTTAAAGTCCATGTGAGAAAAGATGAAGCCTCATGCTTCTCTGTAACCAATGAATGACCTAGCAGAGGAACTACCCATAGTAGGACTCAAAAGTATTTTTTGATTAGTTAACAATTAGTTATCTCCTAAGTCCCAATCTTTAATGAGCATCCACATACTACTGTCAATCTCTAAAAGTCAAAGTTTCTATAGAAAGAAAGCATAAACAACTACTATGGGAACTTTCATTTTTCTTTTTAATTGAAGGGAACTTTTCAGATTCACTGATTAGAACATGCATTGGCAGCAGAGTACTTCATTGTTTGTGTCCTTACAAGACTTAGTGAAAACTCAAAAACGTCTTTGTGGTATAATACTTCTGAGGGAAAGGGACATTTGAAAAATAGCCTTTTGCTTCCAAAATATTGAGGTTACTCATCCTTCAATTCCCTGAGATCATTAAGACCTGTTTGTTTCCCTTCCTCTTGTGCATAAGGAAACCAAACAGTATCTTCTTTCCCAATATGGCCATAACTCTTAACCCAAATTTCTGCCTAGGGAATCTCTCCAGCACATGGAAGAGAATTTTTGCTTTATCCACGTATCTTGCTTGTTCTCCATATAAACTATGTGTCCATAAAAGAGACCCATAAGTTTCTATGGTTTTTAATTCAAATGGTCAAATTCAATGAGTCTCCTGTGCATCTGACCTGCACCTACTTCCTATAATGAGTAGTAATTATTGAGCTATTAATTGTAGAAGTACAAATAAGCACAGAGTAAAATGTGACTAGTAAAGCTTGTGAGTTAGCTTAATAATAGTAAGTATTTGAAAATAGGATTCAAGTTTTCTTAAAATACTATGGTTGAGGTATATATATAATATATATTTAATGAGGGTTGAATCAACTAATAAAAGTAACTTTCTGTGTTTTCAAAAGGTCGAGTTTAAGACAATACAGTATCAGTCTTCTCAGAAGCCCAAGGAAGATCGAAATGTACTTAGTGATAAAATTCTGTTATTTTCATGGTGAAATTATGAAACAAATAGACCACAAATTACTAATTTAGAGCTGGAAAGTACTTTAGAGGTTTGCAGCTTTTTTACCAATGAAAAAATTGTCTAAGATTAGTAAATCAAGAAACAATTGAGACAACCAACAGAATGGGAGAAAATATTTGCAAACAATGCAATTGACAAGGGTTTAATTCCCAGAATATACAAACAGCTCATACAGGTCAATAACAAAAAAAAATAAAGAACCCAATTGAAAAATGAGCAGTCAACCTAAGCAGACATTTCTCCGATGAAGACATACAGGTGGCTAATAGGCACATGAAAAGATCATCGCTAATTATCAGAAAAATGCAAATCAAAACTACAATGAGGTATTAACTCACACTGGTCAGAATGGCCATCATTTAAAGGTTAACAAGCAATTAATGCTGGAGAGGGAGTGGAGAGAAGGGAATCCTCCTACACTGTTGTGGGATGTAATTTGGTGCAGCCACTATGGAACAGTGTGAAGATCCCTTAAAAAACTAAAAATAGACTTACTCTATGATCTAGCAATCCCACTACTGGGCATGTATCTAAAGGAAATTCTAATTTGAAAGATACATGCACCCCAATGTTCATAGCAGCACCATTTACAGTATCCAAGACATGGAAACAACCTAAATGTTTATCAACAGATGACTGAATAAAGAAGTTGTGATGTATATATACAACGGAATACTACTAAGCCATAAAAAAGAATGAAATAATGCCATTTATAGCAAAAATGGATGGACACAGAGATTATCATACTAAGTGAAGTGAGCCAGAAAGAGAAAGACAAATACCATATGATATCACTTATATGTGGAATCTAAAAGATGACACAAATGAACTTACTTACAAAACAGAAACAGACCCACAGACATAGAAAACAAACTTTTGGTTACCAGGGGAGAAAGGGAGGGATGGATACATTGGGATTTACAGATACTAACTACTATATACAGAATATATAAACAACAAGGTCCTATTGTATACCACAGGAAACTATACTCAATATCTTGTAGTAACCTATAATTAAAAAGAACATGAAAAAGAATACATATTCCTGTATGTATAACTGAATCACCATGTTGTACACCAGAGACTAACACAACATTGTAAATTGCCTATACTTCAATTAATAAAAAAACAGTTGGCTTGCTAGGTTTTTGACTGCAAGGATAGCTGGAGAGAAGGTTAAAGTATATACCCTGGAAAACCATACATGATTAATGTATACGTTGGTTGAAAAATGGGTATTTTAGCGACTGTACATCTCTTCTTTTTGAATGTTTAAGTTACTCTTGGAGCAAATTTGGCCCATTGCTCTTCTTTTAGTCCTGGTTTCAGGGAGAGGCTGTATAAATTTTTTCCCTTATTTATTGGGCAACTACTAGATCAATAACCCTGTGCTGTGTATAAGAAATAAAACAAATCCTCCCTTCTTTTAATAATTTTATATTACCTCTAGTAGACTGCTATGCAAACAAGCAGCAAAATAAAATGGGATGAGTATGAGTTTAGTACCAGAGCAAAGTGCTATCAAAACAAAAAAATGAAGAGACTCTGGGTGATCTTGGGGTCAGCTGCATAGAGAAGGCAACAATTAACTGAGCCTTGAAAACTGAATAAGACTTGGGGGGATGGACGGCATGGAAGTGCAAGGTGTGCTTAGGAATATTATAGGATGTGGAACATGTTAAAAAATAAGTCTGCATTCTCATTGAGTTGTGCGATGACACGAGACTAGGTTTTGCTAAAGGGTTGTGCAAAGCACAGTGATAAACACACACAGAGTGGTTGACTTAAATTCCATAGGTTTACACTGGCCCCCGAGCTTACCATTCATCTTTCTATTTTCTTCTCTTCACCCATCAGCTTCCCTTTTCCAGATTTTCATTATGATATTTTTACAAGGTAAATTATTGTATTGTCATAAAAATATACTTTAAGTAGAAAATGCCAACGAACCCCTTCTGCTCTCTCTGAAATCCCCATGCTTCATGGTGCCACCTCTGCCTGGGGTCTCTAGTGGTACAGTATTTCCCATATTTATTTCAAGATGAACCTAAATTTACCAGTTAAGTGATTTGTAGAAGGAGACCTGTTTTATAAGCTGGTGAGGAGGATCCTCTGCTAGGTCGGTAAAGTTTCATTTTATTGTTTTTTGGGCAACAGTTGAATCCCATTATAAAGCAATAAGGAAAAAATATTTTTACAATTATCAAACTTCTAGGCCCTTCTTAAACAATCTGTGGCTATTAAATTAGGAATGACATTTCCACAGGTTTTCTGTTTTGATGTGTGCTGTTATTCAATTTGATAAAATTAATTTTATTTAACCACAGATATTTGCTGATGACTAAAAGGCCAAATACATGAGAAAGCATAGGTCTTTTAGTAGAAGCTGGTATCATTACTGATAAAATAATTCGAAGTACATATTCTTCTACTGCAAGCAAGTTAAAGGAAAGGACTGGATACTTTTATTCTCAATGTCTCCTTCTGGACTGAAAGTGTTGCTCCATTACAGAGTAAGAAAGTCCAACCAAGGGGAAAATAAGAATTATGATTTCACTATTTTAAAGAATCTGTTATTTGCTGAAATACAACCCAAATGTGAATTTTAGTATGTCTATAAAATACGAAATAAATTAAATAATCTTAAAAAATGTCATTATTCCATATAAGAGGATTTTAAGGTGAGTATCTCCTTATGTTATTGAAAATAGAAACACAGCAATACTCTTCTTGCCGAAAGTTCTCATAATCTTTTCAAATTAAAATAATACAACTCATTGTCCTACTTGGAAAAGATAACAGTAATGGAAAAAAAAATTAGATCTCCATTATTTGCCTTAAGATGTTTCTTGTGCTCTTGGTCAGAAATTAGTTATTAAATAGAACTGACCTCCTTTGAGCAAGTATTTATAACAGCCTCTGCATAAATAGCTATAAATATGACAGCATGCATTTATTGCTAAGTTTTGTGAGGAAGTAAGTAGTAAGAGTTCTATGAACTTTCTCACATACACATGTCACTAGGAATACTGTCTTAAAAGCCCTTCAAGCATTTAGGATCTGTGTCCCTTTCCGAGTTCCTGGGAACACAACGTGCAGTGAAAGAAGAAGGGTTAGGAAGAAAGGGTCACTATCTCTAAGGAAATATGCAAGCGCCACAGATGCGTGAACCAAGCTGCTGTTTCCCACACACTCCATGGCTCCTCTTGAGCACAGGAAGGGAAAGAAAAATCCTCTGAAAAATTAACCACATGTTAGTATTGAAACGCTGCCAGGAACTCAGACGGCCCTAGAGGGTTTGTTTCAAATCAATATTGATGGAGCCATGTGGGGGGTCAAGAGACTGGCACATCTGCTCTCAGAGTTCCACAGGATGGAGTATTTTTATTCGGCCAAAGAGGAAAACTCAGAAAACAAATAGACAGCGGTGGGAGTGGTACCAGTGGCACTAACAGTCCGCTTGACATCTTTAGATTAATGTATAGTGAGAAGGTGGCTTACTATCCCAATCAATCTCTCATTTAATGCCATCCCTGGGAGGAAGAGGGGCTCTGTTTCAGCAGAAGGTGACATGGACATTACAAAGCCCTACTGCTGACTGAGAAATTGCATTTTGCTGGAATTTTTTGAAGTACTGGATCAGAGTCATACTATGTTGTAGCAAAAATATGACCATTGGCATGGTCAAATTAATTGTAGTTCAATGCATGTAAAGCAAAAACCACCTACCCCTTCCAAAACACCTAAAAATTATCCCCCGCCCTTTTTTGAATGGACCAACCTGATTGTATACAAATTGAATAGCTGCCTATGCTTAGTATTCCAAGCAATTGTTAGTAAGTCATTTTTCCTCCATAAAGAAATTGCAGGCATTATGTATGTAAACATAAAGCTGGCAAGCAGTTAACACTCAGCATATTTCTTTTCCCTTCTTTTCCGAGCCTCAGTAGTATTTTATATTATTTTCTAAATTATATATGGCTATACAGACGTGAAGGGCATTTATTAGTAGTATTAACAATTGCAGTGGTAGATACAAACTAATATTTTTCAGTTATCTGCATACTTGCTTCTATATCATAATAAATACCTTGTTTTTATATCTCAGATATAATTCTTCTGACTCACTCTATACATTCAAGTAAACCTTGTTCTTAGTTGCTTTGCTTTATTTTCTCACTCTGCACCATCTCTGTTCTGAGGATCATAGAATTTAAAGCTTGAAGAACTTGAGAGCATTTAGAGTATCTTTATCTTTAAACAGATAGGATAACTGAGACCAAGGAGAAGTTTAGTTAGGACAAATTTGATACAGAAATTAGCTGTTTCTCCACCCATTTCCTACATACTTCACACTTCATATGGGATTCCTGACTTTACTGTGCTGTTGCCTAATTCTATATATATTTTTTCCTTCTCTTTAAAAAAATTGCCTATATATTGTAAGAAATGAAGCAGAGTGAGAAAATGAAGCAGAGACTAAGAACAAGGTTTAATCTAATGTAGTGAGTGAGTCAGAAGAATTATATCTGAGATATTAAAAAAAAGATATTTATTACAATATGTAGGCAATTTTTTAAGAAAGGAAAACATATCTCAAGATTACTTACAATGAGAACCTACTGAAAAGTTTCTTGTTTTATCATGGGCTTTTCTTAATTTTGTCCAGTTTTAGCCTACAACTTGCCACCTCTAAGGGCCTTTTCTAATGCAGATGTGGCCCAACTTTAATCTGTATTTTGGGACTTCCTGCTGTTTGCTTTGATTCCACGCTCTCGCACTGCCCTGACACTGGATTCTTCTGTTCTGTCCTCCAGCTTCCCACACCAGGACAGCAGGCTCAGCTCAGCTCCCAAGAATCACTCTATTCTTCATTCATTTCTTCTTTCTTTGAACCTGTATTGCCAATCTAGTGAGTGTGATATAATTTCACACCAGTTGTTTCTAATTGTACAGAATGGGATTTTTTTTTAATACGTGAAGATTAGACAAATCTTTCTATTTTTATTTATTATTTTTCAAACTGAAGTATAGCTGATTTACAGTGTTTCAGGTGTACAGCAAAGTTATGTGTGTGTGTGTGTGTGTGTGTGTGTGTGTATACACATATACATATATATATAATAATTCTTTTTCAGATTCTTTTCCATTATAGGTTATTACAAGATGTTGAGTATAGTTCCCTGTGCTATACAATAGGTCCTTGTTTATCTATTTTATATATAGTAGTTAGTGTCTGCAAATCCCAAACTCCTAATTTATCCCTTCCTTCCCCCTTTGGTAACCATAAGTTTGCTATTCTATGTCTGTGAGCGTATTTCTGTTTTGTAATTAAGTTCATTTGTATCTTTTTTTTTTTTTTTTAGATTCCACATATAAGTGATATCATATGGTATTTGTCTTTCTCTAGACAATCTTTCGTGATCTGTTTCTACCTCTGTCAGCTTGAAATCTGTGCTACTCTTCAGCTCAGACTCCATCTCTTTTCCTACTCCATGTGGAAATATCCTGTTCATTCTCCAGGGCATAATTTATTGGTCATCCTCTCTGACTTCTTTCCTATTCCTTTTTCTCCCGGAGTTAATCAATCCTTTCGCCTTGCACTCATAGGCCCCTTGTTCTCTAACCTTCATTTTTGTCTATTTTCTTGAAAAAAGTGTCAGCTCCTTAGGGTCAAGAATAAATCTTCTTCCTTTAAATTGTATTCTTTTCTCCTGGGCCTTTCACAATTTCTGCCCTTTTGAGAAACAAACTCAATCTTTTATTAGATGAAAGTTCTGGGATGCAGAAATGATGTCTTATTACACTTTTGCACCCCTCTTAGTACCTAGTAAAACAATGAGCACATGGTGGCCCTAGATGTAGTGACTGCTTGACCATCTGGCCAGAAATCTAGTAGCAGAGTTCCCAGTTTGGTCTCAAAGAGACAAAATCCTCTGTACAGATGGATTTGGGAACAAGGGAAGAGCTGCAGTTGACATTTAGGGCTCAGGAAGAAAGGAATTTAGTTTTTCTTATTAGTCTTTTAATCTCAGCCATTCCTAGGTCTCTGCGTGGGTGTGCGCTGGTGTAGGAAGAAAAGGAAGCAAAAGAGAACAGAAGAATGGAAGTTAGAAATGCATTCATTGGCTCCACTGGAGTCTTGGGAGAAAAAAACATGTTATTGGCAAGAGATGCCGTGTGATCTACTTTAAACGTAAATGTTTTTCAAACACCCATATGCCTAGCTTAATGTTTCCCAAACTGGTATTTGAGGATTTTAGCAGGGATTTTTCACTTGAGATGTCAATAGCCGTGACTTGAGAAAATGTATGAATAATCAAATAAATTTGTGAAATTCTGTTTTCTGTGATGTTTATTTCCTATAATTGTTTACTGAAGCATTATAATGTGCCTTAGCATACTGAAAGCTTTGAGAATCCCTCAAGAGAATACAATTATTTAGCTTTATTTAACCAAGCATTTCTTAAACATATCTGACATGGCATCCTTTTATTCATTTTGTTTGTTTTTCACAGAACACTAGTTTGAGGAATGCTGGCCCAACTACTCCGGGTGACTTGAGTTCAGAAGAAAAGAAACTTCATGGAAGATTGTAGAGCACCCTGCCCTCTCTCCATCTGTTGGGTCTCTGAGAGGTAAGAATTAAGTTGTCCAAGATGGATCTCCTGCTGGGTGGCCTTCTGAGTTGAAATGCCCCCCAAAGAGCTCTCTGGAGACTGGCTATAGATAATGCTGAAGTAAATCAGTTTTAATAAAGTGGGTTTTTCAAACTTTATGGACATGCATATACCTGGAGATCTTTCTAAAATGCAGATTCTGATTTAGTAGGTCTGACCTGGTGCCTGAGATTCTGAATTTCTAGCATTCTCCAAGGTAATACTAATTATACTGATTATGTTGGTCTTGAGAAAGCCCTTTGAGTAGCAAGGTAGTTGAGGTGGTGGATAAGATTTGGAAGCCACTGGGCCATCGTGGACTCATGGACCCCAGCCCCTTTATGATTCCAGGGAAAGGGTTGGTGCTCCTCAATCAAGGAATACTGGAATGGCAGAACAGGGCTAGAGGCCAAAGGCATATGGCTATTTGGTTCCAGTTCTGACTTTCTCAGAATTTGATGTCTGTTCCAATGTATTGTACTTGAATGTGGCTAGCGGTGCAACTGCATGACTGCTGCCACTCCTTTTTGTGTATTCCCCAGTATATGCCATTCTTGAAAGCCAATGAATGTTCTGCCTGGTCATTTGCTTCTGTTATTTGACAATCTTTTAGTACAAGTTTTCTGAGTAGAGTCGAAGAGGAATTGGGAAGTTTAAGAAATTAAGAAATAAGTTAGCAAGGAATTATTCATATTGTTCTTCAAAAGGTCCTCCATAAAGTTAATCCCAAACCAACAATTTGAACTCATTTTCTCCTTTTCCTCAACCCAGAGCTTTTAGGTCTATTTAGTCTAGTCTCTTCCTTAGCCTACTTTCATGCCATGCTAAATTTCTCCTTCAAACAAGCACACAGGCTGTCCCTCCATGTTTCCCCTTTCTTTCTAATCCTCACTCAAATTAGAGCTGACCTCAAGTTGTGCTTTCTTCATTAAGCCTCCCCTCATCACCCTAAAGCATACACTACAGAATGCAACTTGCACTAGTGCTATGTGTTTCTTAGTCCAGCATTCCTGTCTGTTATATTTGAGGTTCTTTGAGAATAGGGAACATTCTTTATTAGTGTTTTGTAAATTTAGTTTTCTTATTTTTTGCTTTTCTAGGCTCTCACATCTTTCTAGTTTTGTGCTTGTGGGCAGCAAAGAAAACTTCTCTAAGGACTTAGTTATCTCATCTGTGAAATACAAACATTGGACTAATTTGTGGTTTTCAAATACCTTGGAGACACAGAAACATTTCTTCCGAGAATATATTACACAGCAACCTGATACATGGAAGAGATCAAAGTAGACCCTGGTAGGGCTGCAGGGCAACATGGTGGGGTGGGGAAGGCAGAGACTTCCCTCTCACCCACCCCTCTACTCTTTGTAGAGTCTCTGCCTAATCATAAAGTTGCACGGAAATCCAGAAAACCGCTGTCTTCAATGATCTCTAAGTTTTTTTTTAATGACTTTCAAGACTGAATTTAATAAGCAGATTATTTATTGGTTTATAGTAAAATGGATAAACCCATCATGTGAAATAAATAAAATCATAAAATAAAATCCATACCCCATGATGGCTTTTAAGGTGTGGCTCAATGAACACCTGCATCAGGAACATTGTGATGCTTTTTAGAGATGCCAGATCATTGGTCCCTATTGAGGTCAACTGAATCATAGTGGGTGAGACCTGGAGCTTACTAGGTCCCCTAGATGATTCTTGTAAACATGAAGATTTAAAAAACAATGATGTAGAGCAGTGATTCTAAACAATAGTGCACATAAAGATCAACTATTCAGTTTTCTACAATGTAAGTATGTCTATTACTATCATAAGTTATGATTTAAGAGATTTTGGATGAGGTCCAGGCATCTGTACTTTAAAAAAACTTTCAGAAGTGATTTTCTGTGTACCTCTGGTTGAGAGCCACTGATACAGTGTAAGGAAAAGTAAAACACCAAAAGCTGAGATACACACAGTTGCTGTCATCATGCAGCAAGTTTAGTTTTGAGCTTCCAAGCAGTTAAAGAAAAAAGGGAAAGGTTTATTTCATATATCTTTTTTCCATGCTCATTATAGTGCAGGGCATAAAGTAGTAACTCAATATGTATATTTTTATTTATTGTAAGCACTCTTGTATTTCTTTTTTGGTGTCTCTTATTGTGGTGGTAGAACCTATAGATTTTTAGAAAATTGTTCTACTTGCTCAAAAAGGCACAAAAAATTATTGTCAGCTAAGTATAACTCGAAGAATGCCAAAATACTTGTTTGGAAAATATGCTGATACTTAATAATGCCTAAATACATTTATTAGTTATTGGGGATCAAAAAATCCAATTCAAAGATTAAATCCCTATTTTGTTTTTGATAGCTTTCATTTTTTGTTATACATGTCATATTTAAAAACTTTTTTTAAAAAAGCCGATATCCAGGCCACACTCCTGAATATAAGAATCTCTGGAGGGTGGGACTTACCTCTAGTATTTTATAAAACTCTCTAAGAAATTCCAATGTAAAGCCAAGATTACAGCTTTGATCAATAGTTCTCAAATTAGAGAACGTGTAAAAGTTTCCTGGAGAATTCACTGGACATGCAAATTCCCCTGTCCCCCACAACTGAGATTCTGATCCAATAGGTTTATCTGAAAATTTAGATGTAATTGTGCTGCAGGTGGTCTTTGACAAACCAAAGCCTGTGAAAAAAATCAAATTCTAAAAAGAAATTTAAAAGTAAATGCTGGCATGAGAAATAAAAATGTAATCTATGTTTCTAATGCTGTTTAAGTACCCTTTACCAGTGGACATGACAGGCAACCTCTAATCTGTGATAGAGGCTAGGTGACAATCATACTTTTGAGTCCAGGAAGCTGTTGACAGACTTACTAGAGAGACACACTTTAGGGCAACAGACCACCGAGACACCTAAAGTCAATCTTTTGAAAAAATGATTTTTAGGTTGTATTTTGAGGTGCTGCTCACTAACTTTTTTCTCTACTGAACTTCTGAAGGTAAAAAGTAGAGTTTCAACTTGGAAAAGCCCATTCTCCATTGGATAAAAAATTGGGAAAATTACCTAAAATATTTTGGCTTATGAAATTTGGTAACTTGATTTTAAAAACCCTATATAATGGGAAGGCTGAGAAGAATCAATGTTACATTTCTTAATATATAAATTCTCTATATAAATTCTAAATCTTAGAACTAAATGTTATGAAACACAGAATTTTATAAACCATTAGATTTTTTGTGACATGTATTTTATTGCCACTAAATTACCAACAATTTGTTATATTATTCATCATTACGGAGACAGAAAAAGTCACAATCTAACCTGATGTTTAAAAGCATTAAAACTTGGCATGTGCAGTTAATTGCCATCAAGTCTAGTTGCATGAAGACACTGATAAATCAAAAAAAAGAGAAAGAATGAATAGAAAACAAATGAGGACAGACTAGAAAAGCCTCAACAAAAAGAGGATAAGCTAGAAGATCCATAATTGCTTCTTCTATGTCAGCCAAGTGAGGGTAGTGTTCCCACAGAAACACTACTCAAACTAATTGAATAAAAAAGAAAGTATTTTGGGGATATCACTGAGAAGTCTGGGAGGTAGATTCAGGCACAAACGCATTTAGGTATCAACCAAAGTTATCACAACTCTGTCTCCGTTTTCTCTGTGATGGCTTCATTTCCAGGCAAGTTTTCTCAATGTGATGCCAATCCTGGCCGCCTGGGGCTTAAGATTTTTATCTTGAGCTCAAGATAATCTCAAGACAATCTTTCTTAGAAAAAGTGCTCTCAGAAAACAAAACAAAACAAAACAAAACAAAACAAAACTGGATAACTGTGGCCAAGGGGATAAGTTATGACTGGCCAGAATGAGTGACACACTTACCTATATCTGGGGCTTGGGTTGGAGAGTTGTGGATGAGAAAGAGGGGGTGCAGAGTGGAGAGAAGGGGGTCATGTGATTCACAGTCTCCTCAAGCCAAGTAAGGCAGATACAGTAATAAAAATATTCTGGGAAAACAAAAGGTAATGGCTTCCCACAGTAGTTGGTATAGAAAATGAATCCAAAGAAAGAAGTATTTTTTGATCAGATATTAGACATTCATATTTAATATTTTATCACAGATCTTGTATTTGTCTATTTCAGTCAGTGGTCTTCTGTCTCCCTATCAAATTTTCTTATTAAAAATAACAAACTATCGATTTATTGGAAAGTATCCTTAGGTTGACATTTTAAAATGATGAAGCAGATTTAACAATATCAAAAGCTTCTAAATTTGGCCCAAATAAATTCACTTTCACACAAATTGTTGTAATCAACTCAATAATGCATTATGTTGAAAATGAGACCTGACTGACTAGTCAGCTTCCTAACAGATATTTTTTACATTTCACTGGCTATAAGCAAATTTTGGTGGATGATAGCTTAAAAAACAATGTACATGGGAATTGTGATCTAGTTTGAGAGCAAAATATACATCTAAGAAAAATGAGCATGAACAATTATAAAGTAATATATCACCAATCACTAAATGATATAATATATCCTATATGCACTCATGCTAATAGGAACATTAGAATTCTCATTTTAATCCTATAGTTTCATAACTCCTATACACATAACAGGTTTACACTCTATTAAATATGACTGGAGCAGTGTTCAATTTTTTTCAGTAAGAAAGGCAATACTCTAAATTGATTTTAAGGTTGATCTTTGCTTTACACTATTCAGGGCTGGAAAATCTCTTTTACCTATGAAAGATATATTGGCAATGCAGAGTGTGAACTGCCTCAGTGAAAACGAAAGAAGATGATTCAAATGCTTTGAAATTTTGGCAATTGAGAGATGGCAAGCAACATTGTAAGAAATGTTCCAGTATAGTAGTGAAGCTGTAAGACAGAACCACATGAAGGACAAACAGGAAGTGAACAAATGAAGACAATGATATGAGACTGGCCTTGCAAGAAGCTGGGCTGAGAAGAAAAACGTGTTCAAGAGTAGCTGCTATCTAGTTATGCACCATCGCTGCAGCTTTCTTTCTTTTTCTTGTCCCATCGTCCCTCTCCCCACCTTTTTTTTTCTCTTTTCTTTTTCAAAGAACACGGAGACTAAATCTAATTTGCAAGTTGAAGACAAAGAGCCAGTAGAGAAGAAAGTTGTTGATAGCACAGAAATTCAGGAAAATTGATGGAGCCAAGCCACTAAGGAGGTAGAAGGTGAAGGCTTTGGCTGTGGGAGGGAAGAGGGATTCCTATTCCATGAAGGCCTTTGAAAGGAAGAATTCATGAGAAAGCATGTACATTTGTGGGGAGAGGACAGGAACTTGAAGGAATGATCTCACTCAGGACTCTATTTTCTCTTTAACAAAGAGGCAAGTTTCACTGCTGAAAGTGTGTGAAGGTGTTCTGGGGCACAGGTGCCCAGTAAGACTTGAGGAACGTGGTGAAAGAAATCTATGGAATAGACACTCTAGGGGTGAGGAGTATCATATTTCCACAAAGGAAACTTCTATGAAGGTAATTGCAGGTCAGAAAAAAGGGATTAAGAGCTACTTACATAAATCAATCATAAATGTCCATCCCAAATGGGAAGAGTTAACAACCGAGTCTGTTTTTTAATTGTCAAATATCTCAGTGATAAGCTCAATCATAAGTTGCACAATCTTCACCTTTCTTCCCTCAAAATGACAAGTAACTGATTTTTGTTTTATCTTTAAAACTGACTGACTGAAATGAGATTATGGGATTACATGCAGGCTGTTTTCTTTAATTATGTATGATGTCAGGGGACTTTGGTCCTATAAATTTTGTGAAGTATGCTCTGTTGACTCAAAACAAACCAACCAACCAACAAACAAAAACCCACCTCTCTTTTGGGAACAAATATAAAAAAATGACAAAGTTTCCCCCAATTATGATGTGTTGATTGGAAGGAGAAATAAAAGTGAATGTTCTTATTGAATCATGGATTTGATGACTAACTTAATTCTGTCATTTTACAAATGAGGATGCTATTCCAGATGAAGCTCCCATAGTTAGCTAGGAATTGAGTTGAGACAGAATAATGACTTCTAAGCCATTGTTCTTTTTACAAAATAAAAGAGGGCTATTTGGACACAGACACACAGGGGAGAAGACTATGTGAGGACAAAGGGAGAGATTCGGTTGATGCATCTTCCAGACAAGGAACGCCAAGGACTACTGACAATCACCAGAAGCTAGTCAGAGACAAGGGAGCCTTTCAAGGAAATGTGACCTTCCTGATTACTTAGATTTTAGACTTCTAGCTTCCAGAACTGTAAGAAAATAAATTTCTGTTGTTTTAAGCCATCTAGTTTGTGATAGTCTGTTATGCAGCCCTCAGAAATGAATACACATATTTCCTGATAAGCCATCAAATAGGCACCAATGTAAAGTTTACTGAAAATGAGACATAGATGAAGAATATTAGCTCTTTAGAACAACTTGAGAAAGGAAATTTAGGGCTACTGAGATAACAATTAGCTTCACTAAACTGATTAATGGGAAGCAGGGACCGGATTCCAGGTATCTTATTTCCCATTCTATCACTTTTTTCCCATATTGTCCAGACGTACATAGGAAACATGTTGTGCTCTGTAGATACATATTGGAAAAAGAGACTGTTTCTACTTATGAATTTGCCTTACTGTGTTGGTTCATCAGGTTTTGTGCTTTTCTTGAAAATAACATATCAAATTTTATTGCCCAGTACTTAATTAGCTATCAAGACCAATCCTTGAAATGAGAAACTGTGTTGGTACACCAAAAGGACTGCCTCTTTTCCAATATTCCTTATTTTCACTTTTCCAGACTCTCCCATAAAAATGGAATCTGAGATTTTTTTTCCTAAAAAAATATAATTGTCTGGACAATTGGGGCGTTACAAATATAAAAGCTCCTTTAGGAGTAACCAGAAAAACATTTTTATTTTTTAAGCAGCTTTTTAACACACAGCAACTGGACAAATGCAGAAAACAGACTAGCTCAGGAGGAAACTCTATTTTCCCAGGGATCTGCTTCATTGCTCTATCTTGTAAGATCTAGTGCCATGTGAAAGATGCTTGAAGCTAGAATGGCCTATTTATTTTTGACCCTTTGCCAAAATGCATAGAATATTAAAAAATGCACATACTACCAGAAATGTGAAAATGTGTTTGGTATGGACTCTTTTAGGTTTGAAGTTTAAAAGGAAATTTACCTTTATCTTTGTACTTTTTTGGGCAGGGGGGAGCTAGGGTTACGTGACCCAGCTCTGTGTTAAAGAAGACTGAGAGTTTCTTGTAGAAAATATTTTACAAAAATTTGCATTTCTAAAAATATGTATTAAAAGGCAAACTTTGAGAGAATATATTTGAATTTATAGTCACATAGTTTTTGAGTTGGTCTTCTGGAGGCGTGTGCCCTAAGACATTTAAATAGTTTTCAGTCGTCTCTCAGAGATTTTCCAAAAGCTCTGATGGCCCACAGAGCTTCTACTACCTGTCCTCAGAATTCACACAGCTCCCACTTCTTTTTGCCCTCTTCTAGTCTTCTGTGCCATTCCTACTGTTTCTCAAGTTGACAAGCTGAGAAATGAAGGCTTTAGCAAACAGACTGTTTTCCCTTGAATGAAAACATTAATCAAGGTGAAGAGAAAACAGGGGCAGTGAGAGAGTGTATTAATAAGGCCTGTGGGCTGATTTCCATTAGACAGGCTGCCGGCTTTCTTTTAGGTCCACATTGATTTCTTGTATTTCTGAGACATGATGGTGGATATTATAGTCAATTGAGTATCTTTTGAACATTGAAATATGTCTTTTATTTTCTTATAGTCAAAACACAGAATTCTATCTTACACATGATCTAAGCCAAGTGAATCATTTTCACATTAAGTAATAAGGTTTCCTTTCTGGTGATTAACTCTGTGTTTATTTCTTTCAACAAATCACATCAGCACACATGACCTCATGTAATGGTTATGCCTGAGGCTTAGAAGGTCCACATGCTTACGTATAGCAAGTAATATTGCTGTATTTCTCTGGTAACTAGCTCCTTGAGACCACTGTGTAGGCAGACCTGCCGAGGCCTCTTTTCTGTCTTTTCAGGGAGGGTCTGAGTGCAGATGATGGTGTTTAAAACTCCCAAACTATGGCATTCCTTGCCAGCACACACCATCAGGTCATAAATGTAGTACAAACTGATTCAAATAACAGAATCAGGAGGCTGCCTGGGACCTCCAAAGGCCATTTGATACTGACACAGCTCCTAAACAGTTACGTCTGCTTCAGACAAACGCATCCCCGGTCTGATTTTAAAACTGTCCAGGGCACTGAATAATTTTGAAATTCTAATAAAGTCTTCAGGAGTTCACTAGCTCCCAGACAATTTATGTTGCATATTGAACTGCTCTTAGCTATTATATAAAATTGACTTTTTTTTTAGTCTTCAGTATTTTTCTCTAAAGCAGTGGTTCTCAATCCTGGTTGCATATTAGAGAGATCTGGAGAGCTTTAAATAAACAAGCAAAAGACTGATACTCAAATCTCACTCTAATCTAATTAAATGAGACTCTGTGGATTCTAGTAGTGGTATTTTTTTTAAAGCTGCTGAGATTTTAAGGTGCCATCAAAGCTGAAACCACTGTTCTAATGTATGGCCTTTCTTGATGACAGATGTTTAACAATAGTATCTTTGTAACCTGATGGTGGACTAAATACCATCATTGGTTGGTTGGTTTGTTTTAATTTGGAATTGCCCTACTTCCTTCTTAGTTGTCTCTCTGGAGTCAGTTTGCAACAAAACAGCCAGAATGATTGTTTTAAAACAAATTAGTTCTTGTAACTTCTCTAACTCAAAATAATTCAAAGCCTTCTTATCATTCAACATCCAAATTTACTGTGGCTAAAAAGTTGTTGTGATCTGTCTCTTTCCTAAGACCACATCCCCTACGATGCATGTATCTCCCACATCACTCCCCTCTCTGAATTTCCAGCTGTTTTTCAGACACATCAAGTGGAGTGCCTCTACCAAGGAAACTCTTCCCTAGACTCCCACAGGCTGGCCTGTTCACTTTTTCAGGTCCTTCTATACTCAAATGCCATCTCTGCACGGACGTTTTCTATTCAAAAGAGCCACCTCCCTTTCATGATTACTCTTCATCCACTTACCCTGACTCATTGCACTTATCAATACATACAACAATACCCTTTAAAACCAGGGGACAGCAAACTTTCCTCTAAAGCGTCAGAGAGCAAATAGGTTAGGTTTTGCATGTTATATGGTCTCTGTCACAACCACTCACTGCAGTTACAGTGCAAAAGCAGCTGCAGACAATATGCAGACAAATGAACGTGACTCTATTTCAATTGCGACTCTATTTCAATTAAACTCTGTAAGAGTCCCCCTCTTATTTGTACGGGATACATTCCAAGACCCCTCAGTTGATGCCTGAAACCACAGTAGTACCAAACCCTTTATATACTATGTTTTTTTCCTATACATACATGCTGGTGATAAAGTTTAATTCATAATTTAGGCTCAGTAAGAGATTAACAGAAATTATAATAAAATAGAACAATTATAGCAATACACTGTAATCAAAGTTACATGAATGTGGTCTCTCTCTCTCTCAAAATATCTTATTGTACAAATATAATGCCTTTTCCATCTTAACTGAAGCACTTATCATGCACCGTGGCCATAATTTTTGCAGTCTGAGGTCCAACAGCAAAACCACACGAATTTCTTTTTCTTTACTATTTCAGAGATAGATTATTTCTTACCTTAGATCTTAGGAACCTTAGCATACAATGTTTTTTCTTTCCTCATTAAGTCCAGAGCTTTCATCTTGTCACTTAAAGGATGCACTTTACGGCTTGTCTTTGGCTTATCCAAACTGGCACATCACTAGTTGGGCAC
Organism: Camelus ferus; assembly: GCF_009834535.1. Lineage (NCBI taxonomy): Eukaryota > Metazoa > Chordata > Mammalia > Artiodactyla > Camelidae > Camelus > Camelus ferus. Next base: position 11,871,346 of record NC_045721.1, read on the forward strand.
TTTGGGGCCATTATTAAGTAACATAAGGGTGGCCTGAGCACATGTGCTGTGGCACCGTGACACTCCCTCTGACGTCCAAGGTAGCGACTACTTGACTAACGCCGGGTTCGCTGGGTAAGGGATTCGCGTCCCTGGTGGGCGGAGCCGCGCCACGCGAGATTTCATCATGCAACTCTGAATGGAGCACAATTTAACACTTAAGAATTGTTTATTTCTGGCATTTTCCATTTAATATTTTCAGACCTCAGTTCACCACAGGTAACTGAAACCTGGGTTTAGGTTCTGCATTTTCTGATACTGATACAACCTTTGCCCTAAAAGAAAATTCCAAATTAATGCACCTAAGCGTAAATTAGCAAACTTCAAATGTAATTGGAACCCCGGTATTCTTTCCAATTCTAATGGAAACGTATACTTTGTATGCTCTTTTTGAGTCAAAAATCTTTTGAGGGATAAAATACAAACAAACCAGCTCTTTGTTCTCCAGTACTTTGGGGATTTGTAGTAGATCTGACATCAAAAGACTATAGCTAGTTGTTTGTGATCTCACAGAAAGACTTGCATCACCTTACCAGTACTACTAACCAGCTGCCAGAACATCCCATGGTGGCTCTGTCTTTCCTAAACCTGCTTAGTTTAAGAATGTCCTTCCCTTCATAATTCATCTTTGATGAGGAAGATTATGATAGCTCTAAACACAGTCACCTGGTAGATATTTTCTCTGGACCATCGCCTTTTTGAACTTACTCTTAGGAATGTCCTCCCCAGGAGCAAGATAAAATGTCCCTAAAAATAGTTCAGGGTTCCTCAAAATGTATTCCACCAAAATTAGATTTGTGAGATAATAGGTATTAGAGTGGAAAAAGTCTTTGCCCACATAAATTTGGGAAATACTAGTTTTCTTACTGCAGGGTTTTCAGAACATCCTGGATAAAAATGTGAATGGATAGTTTTATCCGTTATGAATTTTCAAGAAGGAGCTGGAGCAGGTCCAGGTTTCTCATTCTTTAAATCCTGCACCCATTAAAAGTTATTTAATAACCTCTGGAAATGCTACTGATACAAACTGTTTTGATTATTATTAGTATTACTCGAAAACATGTTAATAAATAGAGAGAGATATGTGAAGCAGTTTGCCCATAAAAATTTCAAATTTCCTATCTCAACTCTTGCTGATTAGCTGTGTATCTCAATGTAAGGTCCAGAAATAGTGATATTTCTTTTACGTATTTAAAATTTCAATAAAAACATTAAAGAAACCATGCTCATTTTTTTCTGAGATGAAGCATCTAGTTCTATTTCCATATAATACAAGAATATTTCAAAGTGGGTAGTAATTCCTCAAAAATAAAAGCTCAATAAGAGGGTAATGTTTATGGAACTTTAGATGAAAAAGTATACCAAAGGAATACTGCCGACTAGTAGAGGGAAGTAAGTCAATTTAAAAAGGCAAGAAGAGCAATAACTGCTTCTTTTCAGCAGTAATTTCCTTTTCACTGTTACCTAGCATTGTGTGTTGAACTGCTTTTACTCCATATTTACTATCTACATACATGCTTAGAAATATTTTGCAAGAACACAGCTTTAGTCAGCTTCTTCAGAAAGTGAATTCTATTTAGGATATGTGATATTAACCACCAAACTGTTCAGATTTGAAATATATCCTGGGATAATTCTACCAAACTACCATTATGAAGAACTGCATTCATCTTCAATATATTTAAAACCTCCAAATGAACAAATGTGTCTGATTTGAAAGCCAGAATAAATGTGGTATTCTGTATATATTTCCTTCATCCTCCTTTTGTTCTATTATCCAATTTGAGTTGAAACTAAAGGAGAACGTGAGAAAAATGTCAGGAGCACAGAGATCAGCTTTGTTTCCTCTTAACACTCATTATCCATAGTCCTTTTAGTATTAAAAAAAAAACCAGACTAGAAAGATAATATATAAAAATGTAATTCCAGTATCTTGAATTTGTCTATTAGATATATTGGCCCTCCATGATTTATTAAATTATGCTGACCTCATATGAAATCACCCCTCATAGCCATTGCAATATTCAAGGGCAGCTGAAGTTTCAGACTACGTCGTATTTTATCAAAGTGTTCCATTGAATGTTAATTTCAAAGAATATTAAAAAGCTTTTATGAAAAAAAAGATTCTGGGGATACTTAATTAGGGAAACACTATGTTCAATATAGACAAACAGATCTTCCCAGAGAAGTTGTAATACTTCTCCTAGACTCTGTGTGATCACGAACATTATGAAGTTCCAAAAGGCAGCTGCTGTATCGCATTTCTATAACATGTCTTTGCTAATGCTCCTGTTTCTTAAACTAATGTCAAATGTCTGGCATTTTTATCTATCCCTTTTACCCAGAATTTACTGTTCTAATTTAAGGTGCAAGTTTAGCCAGCAATATCCTACAGTTATCCAGAATCTGCAAAAGTAATCATTATTAGACATGTCCATGATGTAAACACATAGTATATTTTTAAGCCCTAGAATATAAATACATAATGCACAAATTCTTCCTACAAAGCAAAGCAAAAATATTTTATAATCATAAGCTCACAGGATAGGTTTAGAATTCCTGGTCTTAATAAGATCATATCAAACGAGTGACAGAGATATTTTCACTGATTGATGTGTTAAGTTTAGGAAGCATTCTAATGAATGAACAAAATTACTGTGTTAAAAACTTTAATATATTATTTTTAAGACCAAAATAATATTGAGTTTTTGATTAATACAAGCTACAGTATTTCTCTTTATCTTGATCCAGTTATTTTTTTTAGTATAAAATATTATTCCACTGCACTGTCTTTTAAAATTACAAGAATAGAAGCAACTATCATTCAGTCTTAGAAGAGGTTCAGAGTGATTATCTACAGTACTCAGTCACAATTATGGTTCATGGAAATTTTCAAAGCAATTTGAAAAACAGTCATTTCATTTCTGTAATAATTAAATTTTGGCTTTATCTCTCTAATTACATTGATTGGTTTGTACAGTTCCATTTTCTTCTTCTCTAACTGGAGGCTGTATAAGGTTTAGTCCCATTTTCTTCATTTATATGGATTAATACACCAATAGTCATAACACTCACACATGGTTCTAACCTTCTTCCTTATTTTTCCCCAAATATACACTGCATGATGTCTGGCTAATAAAATACAGTAACGTGCATATTTATTCATTGCTGAGCCATTTGTTCCCTTAGGTCGTATTGGACTTTTAAATGCATGGCTGTTTTTCTCTACTTACTTTTATGCAGTAATGGCCATTTTTCTCTACTTTAAGATTACCATTTTGACTGCCTTTTAAAATGATGATTTTAAAAGTGGATATCATTGCATTTATTTGTATTTGTATTTGTATTTGTATTTGTATTTGTATTTGTATAACTTCCTGACATTGTCTTTTACCTGCTTTGGCATATTCTTGGCCATTTTCTCTTCAACTATTGTTTCTGTCCTTTTTTCTCTATTTACTTACCTTCTGGAAATCAAATTACATATAGGGTAATATTTTCTCTGTGCTGATATCACATTAAAAAATGTTCATTGTTTAATCTATGTATAAGTCTGGCTACTACTGATTTTCCAGGTCACTAAGCATTTCTTCTGCTGGTTAAATATTTTGTATTTTAAATACTCATTATTGAAACCTTAATTTCAGTTACTGTAGTTTTTATATGTAGAATTTCCATTTGATTTTTTTTAACAGATGCCTCTGGTGAATTTCATAAATATGGTTAAAGTTCTCTATTTTATTGTTTGCTTTCACAGTCTTTAAAAGTCCATAACTGATAACTCTAATACCTAGATCATTTGTGGGTCGATTTCTATTATCTGTTTTTCTTTGCTCCTGTTTCTTGGTATGGCTGGAAATTTTGCTCATCTGCTAGGGATTTTGCATGAAATACTGTAGAGGCTGGATAATATGTTCTTCCTTCAGAAAGAGTTCAGCCCATTTCCTGGTAAGCAGCTATAATGGGGGCCAATCACAATAATTGGGCTGGGAACTGAATTACCTTTTGGCTGGGTTGAAGTCTTGGTAAGATTTGTTTTCTCTGGTTCAGTTCCATTTCAAGTGTGTTGCCCTTGAGGGGTCCCAACTGAGAACCTGAGAGATTTACTAAACTTCTCTTTAGTTCCACCTGAACTTCAGTTTTTCTCTCATGTCCATGTGACTGCTAAAAGATCTTCTTACCTTCTCATTCTTTGGTTCTGTGCAGCCTTAGAATCCATTAATGCCTTAAATACAACACCTCTGAGTATCAGGCCCATTTCCCTGGGCCTTCTTCTTCATGGGTCATATCCCCTCACGTGTTTGATGTCATGACAGCTCTCAATGCCAATATTTGTCTTTCTTTAACCAGAGACTTATGAAACCTTCTTACCTCTTAGCAGTGGCTCTCTGTCTTGTTCTGTCTCTTCCCTGGACAAATGCTTGAGAGGATGAGGAAATATTTGGAAAACAGCACCTAACAGCACATGGAGTTCTGTCTCCACATACTGGGAGTTCCTTTCTTCCCAATATCTTGGACACTAATTCTTATTTGCCTCTTATAGCTCTCTGATGCCTTCATATATAGATTTTTTTAAAAATTATTTTTCAGGATTGCTATTATTTTTGGTGGGAGGATTGGTTTGCCACGAGCTATTCCATCATAGCCAGAAGTTAAAAATCCCTATTTGATTAAGAATTGACAGATTCACATAGACTCCATGAAAATTTGAGAAATTAAACTCTCTGTCATAGTTCTGGAAAAAGTTGAAAGGAACTGCTTGACCACTGCATTCATAGATGTATCAATTTGACATTTCAAAAAAACATATACATACTGAATTATAAAGTGTGGTAAAAGGAACTTAAAACATAAATAAATATATTATTTTTTCGAAAAAATTTACTAAGAAATCATGAATCTAAGGAGGACAGAAATAAGATATGAAAAATATATGGACATACAATTAGATAAAAATGTTTTTGCTGAACATTTTCTAAGATAATATTCATGTAATTGATGATTTTTCAATACCTTTATTTTGGATTGGCTTTTATGGGGTTTCAGTTGGATTAACATCAGTAAAAGTGGGAGGAAAGGGAGAAACTACAGTACTTGAACTAAGTGGAAGCCAAAGCCTGACTCCAAGATGGTCAAGTGATAAGGGACTCAATTGACTTTAAAAAAGCATTGAGATCTGACAAATGATAATGCAGTGAAAAATGTTTTACTTGTCTTGAATGCAACACACAGTGCCCTTGGATTGCTCCTTAAATTCCATTTAAGGCTATTACTTGTGTAGGCAATTGTGACATTTTCAAATGTAAAACACTTCCCAAATTAATAAATCACTCAGTCCACAAATTCCATAAAAAAGGGAAAGGGCGAGGCCTTTGTGTATGGAGTCATGTATTCTCCAAACTTCATATTTAAAAGATAGTAGAAGGAAGGCAGAAAGGCAGAAAAAAAAGGAAGGAAGCAAGGAAGGAAGAAAGGATTGAAGGAAGGGTGGGAGGGAGGGAGAAGAGAGGCATAAAACAGGAGGAAGGAAAGTGAGAGAAATTAAAGGATTGAAAAAAAGGGAGGAAGAGGGAGAAAGAGAGAGAGAGTTAGTTAATAGCTTCATGGCTTGATCTGATTGCATGCTCTTGGTGTCTTTCCACTTCCATCCAAAAGTCAGTAGGCAGTTGGCCACAGATTGCTGTATTCATTACATCCTTAACCAGGAACAGAAAGCAGACTTCATTTGGAGGAGAGAGAGGCAGGAAGGTAAATGAAGAAAGAAGCCAGAAACTCTAGGCACTAACAACCACAAGCCTGTACTTCAGAGACAAAAGCACAAATACCCAATCTAGATCTTCACAGAGCTTGTAAACCAGGGAATGGAACAACCGCGGGGCTTGTAGTATCAGATTTTCCACCCTAAACCGAAAGATATAAACACAGGCACAGAGTAAGGAACCATCAATTATTAAAGATATCACCTAGAACAACCCCAAAGAGCAGAACATCTGGTTGATTCCACAAAAGCCACAGTAATGAGTAGGGACAGAATTAGTATCTATGACGCGCTGGTGACTACAGACTTGACCAGACATTACTGTAGGGAGGCCTCTTTTTTTGAGTGATATCATCCTACTCTGAGGTGCAACAGCTGTAAAAGAATAGAAAACAAAGCAAAAATAACCCAGACATCTTTCTTTTTCTAGGTTAAAGACCTAAGGAATCTGCATACTCAGTATCTAAGAGTTTTCTGAGGAGCCAAACCTAGTTCAGCATATCTACGTATAAGAGATATAAAGAAACATATGTTTCACACTCTTGTCCCCATATTCAGTATACTTCATCTAAGGAAAACTTAGAGAATCTTAGGGGGAGTTAGGAGATAGGTTAAGCCATTACTCAGGGTTGTTGACTGAAATAATGATCATTCCTTTGGTTAAATCACTTACATCCCTTTGCACTATCTGAAAAGATTTACTAGTATATCAATTACAAATCAGAAAATCACATTAAAACAAAGAACTTTTCAGTTGTTTTCTAAAAATGAAACAAACAAAAAAAACCCTCAATGGCTAATTAGCCCTATATTAGCTTTATGATATTCAGTGAAAGAAAGGTAAAATTCCCTCTAAAAAATTTTTTAAATGACACAAATGTTCCACAATTGAGAACAAAGAAACATAAAAAATGATGACAGAAATAAACATTTACCCACAATATCAATGAAATTTCTACATGCTCATCTTACAATCCTCAGGGATGTAAAATGCATGATATAATGTATTTCAGCAACACTATGACAGAACTTAATCTTATGTACAATAAACTACTTTTTGGACGTTTTAAATAAGCTTATTTGTTCCCCCTCTTTGTTATTTTCAAATTGTGAGAAATGGAAAATAACTGTCTTTTTTTGTTTTCATCTCTTGATTTCCACAAATCCTTCCCAATGGGAAAAATTGTTATTGGAAACCATGGCCTGGGCTTGTTCATTTAGTCATGACTAAGTTTTAAATCATTATACACTTGAGGCAGAAACTTTTGGCCCTACGTAAATTAAGACAAAACAAAACCCAGGAAAAAAACAAAAACAAAAAAACAACGAGGCCTCACTTTTCATGTCTCTTACGACTTTAAAACATTCCCCCAAACTTTTACTGTGGTCAGGGCTCCAGCTTTCACTACACTGAATAACGTGTATGCTATGAGTCTCAATTTATTAGCAACCTATGTTTCAAACATTGATTTTTGGAATCAGAATACAATTCATTTTCCATAGAAATAAAATGATGCCCCTGGAGTATATTCATCTCCAACACTGAGATTAAAATACACACTGATTTTTACTAAACATTTTTTTTTGGTGCATTCTTTGTTAATATCATGTAATTCTTTTTTTTCCTCCTTTTTCAGTTTTATTAGGTAGAATTATTACAGTTCAACTGCACATACACATTATATTGCATGTAAATACATATATACAGTATACTGCCCTTTTCTTAGTTTACATATATATGTTTTCTTATTAGGTATATGATTTATGCTACTAGCTCTTTTTGTGACATTGAATAATTTCTACTTCGCTTACGTTAGATTTGGTTTGGGTGAATGTGTGATTGTGAAGAATTGGTGTGCCATACGTTTTCTAGGATTTTCTCTTTATTGATCAGATTCACTCATCTAGTAAGTGGTAGAAATGGGATTTTTTTTCCAGGTAATCTGACTCCAGAGCCTTTGCTCTTTACTACTTCTCAAAACTATTTTAGAAAAGAACAAAAGAAAGTTGCTTGCTATATAGTAAGTCTTCATTTCTTCTAGGTGATAAACAGTACAATAAAATCTTTTTCTTAGATTTTGTCAATTTTTGTTTATGCAGTGGATAGGCTAAGAATTAAGGTACACATCACATAAGAAAACATTTTTTTCTAATATTTGCTGCCATTTTAGAGTGAAAGATGTGGTTATAGTTGCTTGTCTTTTATTTTTAGTTTTTTAATTTCATGCATTTTTTTTTTCAAATAGACCAGTCAAATTGGGTTTCCTGATCCTTTGAGAACACTCTGCAAACTATTCTCAAACATTAAAATGTACCATTTACATTTTTAGAAAATACATATGCATACTTATCAGGCTATGAAATATTTATGAATGGTGTATGAGTAAATCCTCCTAAAATTTGTCCCTAGTATAGTGAAATATGTGAAAGATTCAAGCTCTAGAATGCTGGCAGCATGGATAACAAAATGCTGATACATTTTTTACTCCAAAGAGTACAATTTTTGAAACAAAACTCATCTTGGAAACTACCTCTGGTTGACTTGGTCAACCTCAGCAATGATGGCTGGGCAGGCCTCTTACCAGGTGACTCACTCCCCTTCGCAATTGCTCAGTCTACAGTATGTCACTGTGGGTATCCACTGACACTCACAGGGGAAAAAGCTTGGTAATGAATCACAAAGTCCTGGAACAGAAGCATATTTTCAAGCAATGTTAATAGGATTGCCCAGGGTCGAAAGAATTGTTTCTCTCCTGTGTCTCCTAAATTATTTTTTTAAAATAGTGTCTATATTATCTTTAAAATGAATCCCACCTCTCTCCTTTGTCCACAGTGTTTTCATTTTAATTTCAGACATACTCTACCTGTGTCTCCTAAATTATTTTTTTAAAATAGTGTCTATATTATCTTTAAAATGAATCCCACCTCTCTCCTTTGTCCACAGTGTTTTCATTTTAATTTCAGACATACTCTATCTTGGTTTAGAACATTTTTGGTTGCAGGCAATGTGGTTTCTAATATATTGCCACAAATGTACAGTATCTGATTTGGCAACAAGGGAAACACCATTGTTTTTCATCATTTTCTGGGAGCTACAGGGGGTTTTGGGCATTTGTGCTTTCCTACTCGGATCTTTTAGCCATTTTGTTTTGAGACCAAGATGAACTCAGGCAATTCAGGCCAGTTTGCAGGCAGCTCATGGATTACTGAAGAAACCAATTTAATGAACATCTTGTACCTTACAAGCCACAATCATTCCAGAGGTTAACCTTATGAAGCAATTAAGAAAAATCATCCCAGTATTGTGAAATGACCTAGAATCAGAGATCACTGGGCTTGACAAAGACTCTTTTTATGTAGAGAGCTAACTATACAGTTGGACTTGAGTAAATAATAGTCTTTGGAAATGTGTAGATTGACAGATAGCTCAGCTCCAATGGAGTTGATATAAAAGAGAGAAACAGAGGTAACTTTTGCCTTTGCAAGAGAAAGAACAGGGAAAGGTCATTTTGGAATTCATGAGACAATATTTCCAGTGTCAAAGGAGGGATAATTGTCTCTTTCAAAGAGGAGACTGTACTGGTATTTGTTTTAATTAACCCAAGAAGTACAATTTTCAAACTTTATTATTTACTGGATATTGCATGCATCACTGGCAAATATAGGACAGGACTTAGGAATTTGACACAGGAGAAGGGAATACTGTTTTATCCCTTTGCATGCCAGTGACAAGTTGTGACGTGACGTGAGGAAAAACAAAGATCTTGAGGAAGAACACAATGGGGTATTATTTAACAGGAATACTTTTCAATTTGTGGCAGCTATAACTTTGTAATACCAGATTACAAATTTCCACAAATCTGTATTATTGTGAAAGTCTCAGTAAGTATATATGCCATTGGGACTATCAGGTTTTAGTCCCTGAACCTTATCACAATTCATAATTCTTTTGATATCATTTTCTTATAAATTTAGGAAAACATGTTTTTAAAGAATTAAGGAGAAGTTCTGCAATAAAACATATTAAAATTAGAGGTAGTGAAAGTTAGAAGGTTTAGTATAACTATAAAATTAGAATTACAGTTGAAAAGTAAGTTTATTTTTAACTGTAATTGTACACTTTATTTTCTGAACATTTTTTCTTTTTCTAGAAAATAACTTAATAATATTTTGATGAGTTCATAATTCAAGACTGAAAAGTTTTCCTGAATAGTCCTGCAAAATTAATGGCCATGAACAAACACATTTTTATACATATTCTTAAGATAACTGTAAGATAAAGGAAAGTAGGGAGTAAATATATTTGAGAAAACAAAGGTGTATAATTATCTTTTGCCTGGTTTAGGTCACACTGAATTCATTTATTGACTATTTCTTAATCAGAATTTACTGCTATTAAGCCTCACTTGTTTTCAGCTGCATCTAGTATCAAATTTTGTTTGGGAGATAGTGTTTAGAAATCTTATATAAAAGTGCAATAAGACTATAGCAACATTTGAAGAGTTATCTAATGAAAAAAGGTAAAGTAAATTTAATATTTTAAATAATTTTTTCTTCATAAATAAGTAAATAAATAAATGTATTTATTTATTTATAAATATATTAAAATTAGTTAATTCAAAAAATTGTACCAGGTCATAGTTATGTCTATATTTGCCTATAGTTTGACCAACTTCAGTAGTTGTATCTGTTCTGGAAATTAAACATCCCCCAGTGTGAGTAAAAGGGTTACTCAGCTCATGTTATTCTATGAATGGCTAGTGGAGATACTGGAATACTTTCTATCTAATATCAAAACATCCAGATATCCTCATGCCAAATTGGTGATGTGATTGCTGTATTTCATAAGGTTTTTACTTTATGACCATTAGCTAAAACATTAGATATGAACAACTACCATATACACACCAGAAGGAAAAAACTAGTTAACTGAAATTATTGCTCTGTTCTCCAGCTTGAGCTGCTTCAGTAGACTACACCGATCTCAAGTGATCTTAGAATTAAAACACTGGTACCTTGCGAATAGCAACAGTGGTAACCTAGATCTGAGAATGCTGCCTTGGCTACACATCTGATCTGTACAAACCAGGCTGAGCTTACCTGGTACATTGGGAGTCTCAGGGTGAATGTAAGCCCACAGTCATACATACATGGTGTACCTGGGACTGCTGGGTTCCTCACCAGGACATTCTATTCTAATGTCAAGACAGTCTATGATGGCTGTGTTTGCTCAGCTACCTCCACAGCTGAGCTAACTGCAGTTCTGAGATGAGAATGGTTATGGCATGAACAATAATAAGGAAGTAACAATAGTGGCTTAGAAAGAGTTCACAGTCATTACCTCAATTGCTCTTTACAATAACCCTCTCAGGCAATTTAATCCTTATTTTACAGAAGAACTGAGAAATAGGTAAGTGACTAGCCCACATAACAATGAGTGTCTTTAGTATTTTCACCAGAATCAAGATGGAATGTTTTAAATATAATTATTTATAAAAACAAAGAGAAATGGAATATAATTAGATATATACAACAACTAAAACAGATTCACTTTATCAAACAAGATTCATAAATCAGTAAGTCATTTATAGATATTCCTGTTTTTGTTTGTTATAATTATGAAAATAGAAATGCTACACATTTATTAACAGAAAACAAGGCCCAGGATATTTTGGCTTTCAGTTTTTTCAGATAAAACAACTGAGTTCAAACTGAGCAGCCAATTCATTTGTCTGGTTTAAGGACGTATATTTCATTGGAAATCTCATGACTATCCTCAAAAGAATTTATAAAAATGCTGTTAGCCTGGCTAGATTTTTTTATTCAACTTCCTGTACTTGAAACTCAATAGTACTCAGTTACCATTGTAGAAATGTTATTATTTTACAGTTAAACTTAATTACAAAGATGTCTTCTTTTTCTGCTAAAATATGTCTTAGAATGTAAAAGATACTGATATCTGCTAATTGTTTAAGCAAATAAATACATTCTGAATTTGCAAAACATGGCTTTCTTTTTTTTTTCCTTCATGTCTACCCAGCTGACAGCCAAAAATTGAGAATACACTACAAAATCTTTCTGAGAATATTCAATTATTTCATTACGTGTGCCAAGTTTTAAAATCCTCTCATGGTTAAATGGTAAAATTAAAATGTTTTAACTGTCACTGTACTAGAATTCCTTGAATATGGCATTTAAAAAGAGTGGTGGTGAAAAGGGAGAATTATTTTTTTGGCGTACGTGCAGTTTGGCTTGTTCATGTAGTTACAAAAAAAACAAATGTTTGTCCAACAAAATGCTGAGAATCATGTCTCCTGGGAAACTTATACAAGGTCATAGTTTCATGAGCATAAAAAAATCTTGTAAAAAGCACACTAGCATGTAATATTGAGAAAGTAGAGAAGTGGTTGGGGAAAAGTTTGATTCTGTTGGTTGAAGCATCTATTAAGGAAAAAAATAAGTTACTGTCTTCTTGAAATAGTATTTCATATGTCAAACATATTAACAAAGTACATTATTTTCTTAAAAGATAATTTCCAACAAGTGTCTGAGAAGGCAAAGAGTAATGATCAAATTCCAGCATTTTTACAGAGAACAGAGGAGTTAGAGTTCAAGCAAAACTGCCTGATGGCTGCATAATGGAGAAGCTGGTATGAAAGTTTCAGAACTTGTGTAGAATGGGCAGTACTGGGGCAACGTGGGAGAGGTATGCAGGTGGTAAAGATCACGGAGCACAGACAACTGAGGCTGTGACTTCTGCTAACTCTGGGATCCTGCTAGTTTCATTCATCACTGAATCCCCATACGTCAAGTGCTCAGCACATGGTAAACTCTCAAAAAATATTTGTTGAATGATTGCATAACTAAATAGTAAACAATCTAGTTAGACAGAAGTGTGAGAATTGATTTAATATCAGAATCTGTGGACAGCTCACCACAAATCAGGTGAAATGACTCCTTTGCTTATGAAAGCAAGTATTACAAACAGGTGTCACAAGTATGAAAACATCTGCCTTTGGTAAAGAGAAGTGAGGAGACGGCATGTTGTACTAACAGGATCATACGTGTTCAGATGGACACATTGCACACGTGTATCCCCCACAGAGAAGCGCTTGTCTGGCCTGTTAAAATATGTGCATCATCATATCATGTTACTCCTCTCCTAGGAAACCCTCCAAAGGCTCACATGACATACAGGGTAAGGGCCAAAGGTCCTTAAAGACCTTCACTTCTTGGACCTTTTCTTCTACAGGTTTCACCCATCTCACTCTGCCAGCCACACCTGCCTCCCCAGATCCTATGTCAAGCCCTTTGTGCTAGGTGAACTCGCGGGCACTGTAGTTCCCTAACCCCGACCTGCACCTGCAATGCTGGCTTACACTCCCCATCTGCTATAGGTCTTAATTCCAACGTCGCTTTCTCAACAGGGCATTTTCTGGCCACCTTGTCTAAAATTGCACCTCCTATCTTTTTCTCTGCTTCATTTTTATGTATCACTGCATACCTTCTTATGTATTTTACTTACGTATCTTTTATGTCTTCCTCACTGCAATGTAAGCTTCATGAGGGTAGGGATTTTTGTCTGTTTTGTAGTTGTTTTGTCTATTTTTTTTTTGTATCCTAACCCTTTAGAACATTGTTTGAAAGACAGTATTTGTTGAATTAATGGATGAGCAAATTAATAAATTAATCAAATTAACAAAATTTTTCATGCTTTCTGGTTGAACGTCATCATCTATTTTACAGATGCAAATTGACTGAAATGACAATTATCACGTGAAATGGCAACTATTAAGAAGAGAAAAAAGTTTTGTGTCTAGAAGAGGAAAAACATCAATCCTGCAGATTTCATGCAACAGAGTTTTATATAAAAGTAAAATCTTAGACTAGAGGTTCTTAATCTGGGGTTCACGGACCCCTAACAATTTCATAAGGAGTCTCTGAACCTGTATATTTTTAGGCTAATTTGTATTGTGTACAGTACTTATTTTTCTGGTAAGACAGACTACAGCCTTTGTTATATACTCAAAGACAATGTTTACAAAAGTATGGTCTTCTTACCACCTATAGTAGTATAACCAGGATTGAGTGGTACTCATAAAAATTGTATATCCCTGGGTTTCTCTCCAGACATACTGAAGCCAGAATCTCTGGAGGATGGACCTGGGATAACATATTTTGCAACAACATTTTTAGTTGATTTTTATCAAAATTTTATTTCAAGATTCACTGCTTCCAGGGGGTTGTGATGCCCTAAATGTCATTTTGCCTGGTTGTTTTCAAGGTTACAAAGTGTCACTTATATTTGATCATCTCTGCAGGCCAGTGAGGCCAATAGAGGTAGGCAGCTATTCTCCTTTGTTCCCTGGCAAGGAAACTGATTCTGAGAAGTGATTTGACCTAGTTCTCAAAGTTAAGTCCAAGGTTCCTTTACTCTATGTGTTTACTTTCTGACGAGCTTCTTCCAAAAGGAATTCTCAGAGATCTTCCTAATATAGCAGCCATAACATTTCTAGTAACATTCAAGACATTTATTGAATTTTTCAGTGCTATCAAATAAATACGTAGAGCAATGTAAACAGTAAACAGCCCTGCAAAAATGAAATTTTAGAAGCACTGTGACATTTCTGTATAGTTTATAAACTTTTTGGCTTTTCCATCTACAAGGTGGTTCCTTAACGCTGCATCCCTCTACTGTTTCTGTTCACATTGCCCCTCTCTTCTCAATTATCTTTATTTTCAAGTCCAGCATCATTCAGTGCAGGATTTCTAGGCCAATAGTTTCACATGTGAAAGTTTTCTTGCCTATGTTGCCCTTGAAAGCAGGAATTATGTGTTCCCTTTTCCTTTAAATGGGACTTGACAGGTAGTAGATTCCCCAAATATGATGGCCTTTGTGGCCCTGAGGCTTGAAAGCTGGAATCAGCTCCAAATACAGATTTCACTAACGTTGACTGAGCTCATATTACAGCACTGTTCTGAGTGCTTGCACAGACTCTTCCAGCTGTGTATCAAGCTGCAGAAAAATCAACTCACAACATAATTAAATCTGCTGTTATCAATGGGTTTCAGTGGCTGTGCTGCCTATTTTATTTTGTAGTTGTCCTAATAGAAAACATTGCCCATTTTTAGAATACAGCCTTAATTATGGCTTAGATTATTTGTATTCAACTCAAAAACTGGATTTAAAATCTTTCTTCTTGATACATTTCTATTTCTGTGCATGACTTCATTTGCACTCAGCATTTAAAAAATGTGTTTCTCTGTAAAATAAATGAGTTTTGTGTATGAAACTTACAGTGTGGGGAATACAGTCAATAACTATGAAATTATCTTCATATGGTGACATTTTGTAACTAGACTTATCGTGGTGATAAGTTTGAAATGTATAGAAATATCGAATCACTATGTTGTATAACAGGAACTAACATGCTGTGGTAGGTCAATTATAATTCAAAAACAAATAAACAAATTTATAGAAAAAGAGATCAGATTTGTGGTTACCAGAAGTGGGATGTGAGAGGAGGGAGAATTAGATGAAGGCAATCAAAGGTACAAACTTACAGTTATGAGAAAAATAAGTACTAAGGATATAATGAATAACATGATAAATATAATTAACACTGCTGTATATTACATGTGAAAGTCATTAAAAGAGTCAATCCTAAGAGTTCTTATCATAAGGAAAAAATCTATTTTTCTATTCTTTTAATGTTGTGACTATATGAGATGATGAATGTTCACTAAACTTATTGTGATAATCACTTCATGATGTATTGAAATCAAACCATTATGCTGTAAACCTTAAACTTATACAGTGCTGTATGTCAATTACATCTCAATAAAACTGGAAGAAAAAAAAATGTGTCTCTCTTTCTCAGGGTATTGTGAGCTCCTTTCTTGAATCCAGCCCTATGCTCCACTCTTGTTAACCGTTTGACAAATGTTTACTAAGTAAAAGAATGAAGACAAAATATTTTTTAAAAACCACCATTTCTATGTTTATTTTGTGGAATTATTTAAAATATTCTCCTGTCAAACAAAAATTTACTGTATATTATAAAATATACTCCTGTCATATTTAATAATGACTGGAAATTTCTTAGACATTAAATTAGGAGAGATGAGGTTTACAAAATGGAAAGTAGAAAATTATTTTATAAATGTATCAGTGATGAGGGAAAAAAGAGAAAACTAGTATAATAGTTATTTATTCTTAAGAGAACAAGGCAAGAGCAGTTAATTTAATTAAATAATTTGATGTTATAGGAAATTCTAAGGATACTAAAAAAAAAAAGAGCAGTTTTCTAGAGGAAATCAATGCATAAACAAATAATGGTAAATAAGACTATGAAAGTAAAAACAAAGTTCACGCAAACTCTCCTTAGGAATCTGGTGGTTTAGTTTAGCGATGTGACCTAGTCACATTTGCCCCTCCTATACAGCTAAGACGTAATTAAACCTTTCCTTTTTACCTCTGTATTATGGTACAATATGAGAATAGTTAAAAAGAGGAACTATCTGTCATTCCTTTAAATTATCATCATTTATTATTTTCTCTGAAACAGTTTATTAAAGTATAGAATAGGTTCAAGACAAAAGAACACAGACCACAACATTGGACAGTAAAATAATTGTATGAGCATTTTGAAGCTCAGTGCAAATCTCAAGGTGATCAGTGGACGCTAGAAAAATCCTCTAAATGTTGGGAAAGGACTATTAAAAAGCTTTCTTTCTTTAAAAAAGAAAACAGAATGATTCTAGTAACTACAGAATGCAGAGTTTAAGTCACATAAGGATACACAACAGTCAAATATTATCAGAGTTAAAAATTTAATTCTAGACAAAATTTGAGTGTTACAAGTTTATTACCATTAGATGCACAACTTCAATGAAGCCATTTTGGCAAGACTCGTAACTCTGGAGATGGAGGAAACCGTAACCATCATCTAGTCTTACTCTTTTGTGTTTTTGATAAGGGACATGAGGTCCAGAAAGATAAAGTGAGTTTCCCAGGGTTAAACTGAGTGAGAAGTAAAACACAGAACCCCTAACTCTCATAGCCCACTGCTATTTCCACTAATTGAAGTTTTGATTTTCTCGGAGCCTTGATAAGATACAGCCAATAAAATGTTCTAACATGGGGTGAGCCCGTTAGAAGAATTCCCTTGTCATTTGAAATGCTAAGTTGACATTTGAGAAAACTCCAAAATAATACTTTGTTCTCTGTTACCACAGAGCTCACACTGTACAACATATGAAAACAGTGATCTGATGTTAAGTCCCTACTACAATTTTGAAATCACAGATGTTGCTGACACATCATAAGTCAGTAGTTGAAAGCACTTTAAGTGACCTTTTGAAATACGGGCTCAATCTATAATTGCAGTTTTTCCCCCTCAAGCTCTCCTACCCCTGTCATGTGAAATGGACACTAAAAACCAAATCCATAGGTTCCCTTCACTTAGAAAAAAGGTTTGCTTATTGCTTTTGGTAAAAATCTACCCGCCTCAAATTCACATATTGTTAAGTTGGTAAACAATTTTATAAGCTAGGATATTAAAGACTCATGGCATAAGAATATAGTGTATTATACTACAAAATATGTATTTTCTCTTTCACAGAATAAAATCCAACTAACTCACTAACCACCTAAAAATGTTAAGCCTTCAATACAGTTGTATTATCACAGATCAGTATATTTCTTCTGTCCAGCTCGTGAATAAGAGTTCTTTCCTAAGAGTTTTAAACAATCAACTGAACTAGAGTTTGATTTTCTAAATGTAGCACATCTTCTAAAGATTCTCTAAAGAGCAGTTCTCTTCAAAGTTCTTTTCTTCCCTTGTTTTATCTCTTGAGGATTTCTAAGTTCTGTGAAGTTCTGTGATGCTCCGTGTTTTTCAGATTTCTTTCTTTCCCTTCCCCTCTTTCATTGTTTCTTTTCTTTCTTTTTTTTTTTTTTTTTTTTTTTTTTCTCTTTCTCTGGGACAGGAAGTTGAGGGTGTTGATCTCATCTGGATCTTTCCCAATGTCAGAAGGTGGTCTTTTCAAAAAGATTCCTGGTCATGGATTTCTTCCTGATTTTATTTTTTCAGATAATTGTGTTAATAAATGAGTTCTAAGTGCTTTCTTTCCTTCTCCCTCCCCATAGCTGTAAAATCACCAAATGACTCCTTTGAGGCTAATCACTGGGCTGTTAGAGAAATAAGTATTATCTCTTTGTTCACTGAAACTGCACTGTGTCTTCCTGACAGGGGTGTGGGTGGGGGCTGGGGGTGCACAGTGACCAGCTCTCTGGTCCAGCTGGCCCTCGACTCCCTGGCATCAGTGTGCCCTAGGCTGATACTGTGGACCTGCTTCTTTGGAACAGCGAAGTTTCTGAAGGCTCACTGTTATGATTTCCCTTTCCCATCCGGTCTAAATAGTGACCTCTTTGATTTTTAGAAAAGGGAAATGTTATGGAAAAACTGCTTCCTGTGAATAAGCATAATAAAAGTAGAAGGATACAAATGTCACATAACATATTCTATAAAAAGACTTGTGCGCACAAGTCTTTTTATAAGTTTATGAGTAAGAGGATGGCCTGGGGAACACCCCTTCCACTCACCCAACATGTGCCTGGAATGCCACCAAATTCCTCTCTGGTTGTTTCTGTACCCAACCGTTCTTGCATTAACTTGAAGTTACTTCCTCCTTCTGAAAGGTCCCCAGGTGATTCTGCTCACTGCTAAAGGACTAGCATCTAGAGCAGAGCTTGGCAGGTACTGAGCCCTCCATGAAGACTGCTGAGCCCAAGAACAAACGAATCCCGGCAGCCAGTGAAGTTGTCCTACCTAGATATGTATTGTCTGTATCCCTTGCACATTTTAAAAATATGCTGCCTTGTTCTCATTTACATCTGTATAGGTAGGTCTATCTAATTGCCTCACAGCACCTGAAGGGTTGTTTCTCCTCTTAGCAACTTCTGTCTCTCACATTTCATGATAAAAGCTTAGTGAATGTTGGTTGTCTAATTAAAAGATATCCATAATGATTTTCCTCAAGCTCACTGTAAATGTTCTATGCCTCTATTCATTTAGTCATCATGATAGTTCTCTAGGCCTCATTACATGCTAGAGTTGCAGAGGCAGATAAAAAAAAATGGTCTTTACGTTGGAGGATCTAATCTCCTAGGGTAGGTACAAAGTCAATAAACACTGCCAGTTCAAGGTTATGAGTGTCTATCCAATGGCATGAAAGTACAGCTGTGGGACTATACGGTTCTGAGATGGGACACAAGAAAGGTTAGGGAGACACCTGGGGAGGTGATGATGTGTATCCAAATTCGGGGGCACAAGGAGATACTTTCCTCCTGTGTTTCCTGCTGGCACACTCTGCTATTCAAAGGGTAAAAGTGATCAGCACGTGTGAGGAGTAGATGTCTGAGACTAAGGCCAGGCATACTTAGGAATCATAATGCATACAGCAAACACTACTGCTGTGAGCACTGATACTGAAGACAGATTCCTTTCTTCTATGGAACTATGCTGGTTCATGCTGCACAGTGTGAGGGAAGACCAGGTTCCTATGGATGTAAAAATATGTGTAGAACAATGTGATGATGGAAACTGCCACTCCAGTGAATTAGCTTCCCATACCAGTGTGTCTTGGCATCACATAAAGAGATGTGTCACCATCTCTCTATGTGAAGATCCACATTGGTCCGCATAGGGTTTCTCAACATTTAAATACATGAACAGTCATGTCCCTCTACCTCTTTAACAAACATTCACATCTTCAGCTTCTTCCTGCCCTTCCCCCTCAACCCCTGCCCTGCTCAGGGCATACCTCTGCCTTTGGGTGATGAGCACCATGTATTCTGTCACTCATCATCAGGTCAGATTTTTGTAGAGTTTATCTTCCATAGTTTTAAATAATAATACATTAAAAAAAGATAGTTGTTTATCCCTTTCTCAAATATATAATGATATTTATTACTGATTTCAAACTATGAATCGTCCTTTAGAGTGGGCATTTTCCCCACTCCCTGCTCTTCCCCCCTTGCAAAGTGTTATTTATATTCAGTCCCTTTTTTTCTGCAGGTTTAGGAGCAGGCTCACTGACCTACCCAAGATCACTGAGCTAGTTAGTGGCAGAGCTGGGACGAACTTTACCTTTTCTCTCTGATGCAAGCGCTCTTTCTGTTACCCCACAATATCTTCCTGATTTGTATATGTCAATAAGCATGGAGTGCAAGGGGGCTGCCTGCGACATACTGTGTGATGTTCCTGCATGTCCAGCAGTAGCAGTTGTAGTGGGGCATTTATCTCTGCTAATATCTAGCTCATTTTACCTTAGTAATAGTGGAGAGAACCTAGGATCTCTCTTCTTTTTCCACTGTGCTCCATATCTGCACTATAAGGGGGAAAGCCACATGACAGGGACAGATGGGGCAGAATGAGACTCCTGGTGTTCTTCCACTCCAGCCTTTCTCCAGGAGGGCACAGATCTATGCTGCAAAGCCATGGGGTACACAGGCCTTATCAGTCAGCAGGCATATTTTCGCCTTAGTCCATACAAATTCTATCCAAATCTACTTAAGATCATTTTTATTAAAAATCGACCAATTCTTCTGCTGTCATTTCATCCTGGAGTCTATAGTAACATATACCATATGTGCTGAGAATAATTGAGAAACCCTGAGTCCATCTGGGAACCTTGCTTTTTATAAGTCAGTTGGCAATCTATCTTGAACAAGAGGAATAAAATACCTTTGTCATTCTTGTTCTTTTTGCAGATGTGTCTATTCTTTACAGCTAAATACCTTTGAAAGCAGAAGAAATGAACAGGACTATAATCAAAGGACTTTATAAGGAGTTAAAGCTCACTCTCTACCCACAGCGTTTAGAGAAGAGCACTGAACACGTTTTATCAGTTGCTGTAGCTGCTTCTGGAGCTCCCAGAACCTTATGGTTTTATTGTTGATTATTATGATGCATAGGTACCATTCGTGCAAAGAATAAAAATAAATCAGAAGTTACTGGCCTTTACAACATACATCTGGAAGATTTGAACTGAAATATCTCAACTATCCAAGATAGCCTTTTATATATTCTTAGAAAAACAAGCAAGGGAGTTCGGGAGATGCTTTTTATCTGGTTGCCAACATTCAAGGAACTTCACAAAAGACTGTTATCTAGCATGATAACTTGGTGTGACTGAATATGTATCAGGTTTGCCATTCTGTGAGAAAATGATCACTGGAATTTGGGCCTTGATTATAAGCAAAATTTCAGATTCTATTAGTTGCAAAGAAGAATACCTGCTTGGGGGTGATTCTGACCACTTGGTTATAAGGTAACAGGGGAGAATCATGGAAAGGGAGTGTTTTAAAACTATGACCTGATAGGACCAGGATTCGTTTCTTCAGATCTGTTCAAGGAATAAAAGACTAATTTGATGCATTTTCAGACTATCTGGATATTCACTGTTTTGTTTTTCTTATTGATTTCTTACATATTCGTTTATGAAAAAGCCCTTAATTGTGTTTACTTTTGGAGTAGGCCTATTGAAACTAGTAAATTTGGTAAAGATTCTATGTAGATTAGATAAAATTCTTTTATCTTGATCCTGTGCTTGTCTCCAAATTGGGACTGGCCACTTCCGGTCATGAGGAAGAAACATTGTTCTAAAAGCTGTTTAGAGCTATTATTTTTGGCTTATTATTCTCTGATGAGGAAACAGAAACCTGACATTTTGCTGGATTCCCAGGACCTATGTCTTTAAAGACTGGGATTATCACCCTTCCCCAGAGAGATGTCTGTTAAGGGAAAGAGGGCCATCTGGGACGAGAGTGGCAGCTCTATTTGTGGGGACATGAAAGAGCTCAGAAGAGCTACAAGGAGAAAAAGACAGCTAAAATGCTTCCTTCTCTGTAGTCCAAGGGATGAAATAAATCAAAGAGATAAACTACATTAAAAGAGAAAAAAGATGAAATTTGAATACAATGAAAAGTTTTTCCCCAGAGTTAAGAAAGACTCAAGTTTTAGGCTAAAAGTGAGTAAAAACTGCAGCCTCATTGATGTGTGCTGAGGCCTTGGGGCAACTTGTAGAGTTGGTGCTGGAGGACACAGAGAAAAAGCTTAAAGCCCTGAGCACCTTAGGAACAGGGACTTTTATTGTGTTAGTCTGGAGAGTTAGATATGTTGTGACCAAGTGCAGGGGGTCCAATGTAATCTAGACTCACAGGAGCAAAAAAGCAACACAGACAAACCAAAGGTAACAGTAGACACTGTCTTCTTCACCAATTTAAGGCACTCAAGCATCATATTTGCCAAACGTTACTTAGAATTAAAATCACAATCCTTGCCTTTGGGCAGTTTACAATTTAACTAGGAAAATAGATCTCAAACACTGGGATTTAAAACGTGGCAATAAAAATCCCTCTAATTCTTTGTGGTTAAAGCATATTCACATTTATTATCACATTTAAGCATTTCTCTATATTGAATATTACTATATCAACTGATATATGAAACATATCTTGTATATGTAAATTATAGAGCATGATATTACAATCATTCCTTCTGAATCCACCTTCTCACTCTAGAACTGCAACATTACCAATGATTTAAATCCATTTTTATGCTCCTCTTCTATCTTATCCTCCCCTCTCTCCACTCTAAGTTTTATTCCCTTGTTTTTAAAAAAAAATAGGTTTTAAATTGCATATATATATATATATGCCTAAACAAGATATTACTTAGCTTTTTTTTTAGCTCTATTAATGTATTGAACTTTACATAGTCTTCTGAAACATGCCTTCCTCACTCCTTACAACGTTATTTTACAAACACCCAGAGTTGGGGGTTAAGGTGCTTAATTTATTTTATGCCTGTATAATATGCCATTTTGTTGATATACTACAATGTATTTATCCATTCTCTTATCAATGAATATTTGAATTTTTCTAGTTTTTTGCTATTATGAACATTAATGCAATGCATATTCTTGTACACATTTCTTGGAGGACAAATTCAAGACTGTTTCTAAGGATACATATCTAAGAGTACACTTGGTTATTTCTAGAGTATGTTTATGCTTAACTTTAAGATATAATGCCAAATTGTTTTCTAAACTTGTTATATAAATTATATTGATACTTAGCATGTATAAGAGTTTCCATTGAGCCTGATCAAATCTGACATTTGATATGTTGTACTTTTTAATTAGTGCCAGTCTAGAGGGGGTAATTTTACCATTTGGTATATCATGATTTTAACTATCATTTCTCTGATTTGAAAGCAGTTTTTAAAATGCTTCCTTTATACTGTGTTTTGGTAAACAGAATTTCTAAATTTTAAAATATTAAGTATAGCCATCTTTTCTTATGTACTTAGTGTTCATTCTATATCATTTATTAACTCCTTACTATGCTAATTCAAGATCATAAATTTATCTGTTTATACTTTCATCTAAAATATTTCAAGCTTTGTTTTCACATTTAAATCATTAATCCAGCTATAACTGTTGTGCGTGTGTGAGAGACAGAGACAGAGAGAGAAAGAGAGGGGGCGGATTTAACTCTACCCTTTTCTATACAGATAATCAGTTTTCCAGGTATCATCCCCCTTTCCCTCAAAAATGCCTCTACCTTATATCAAGTTTCTATCTATATGGGGTTTCTCTGGGCTTTCTTTTCTGTTCCATTAGTTAATTTGTCTACTCCTTCATAAATATGACGTTATGTTAATTTAATAACTTTATAATACTTTGACATTGGGTAGGCCAGTTCTCTCGCCTTGTACTACTTCAATAATCTCTTGGCTGTACTCTGTCCATTGCCTTTCCATATACATTTCAGAATCAGCTTGTCAAGTTTCTTGGAAAACTGTTGAAACTTTGATTTTTTTAAAAAAATTGAGGCACAGTTAGTTTACAATGTTGTGTCAATTTCTGGTGTACAGAAACTTTGATTTTAATTGCATAGAATCAATGGACCAATTTTGGAAATATTGTTATCTTTACAATACTAAGTCTTCCTGTTTGTGAGTATGATGTATCCCTCTACTTATTTAGATCACCTTTAAAATCTTTCAATCAAGTTTTATAATTTTCTGCATAAGGTATAACATAAAAACGTACAACACTTAAAAGATTTACTTCTTTGTAACATACTTCTTGTTGCTTTTGAAAATGGCAAAATTTAAAATATACATTTTCTAAATTTTTGTGGGTTTGCTAAATCCTCTTTTTTTTTTTTTAATAATTTGATTATTTTTGTGGGGTTTTCTGAGTAGGCAATGATATCATCTGCAAAAAGTCTGATTCTTGGACATTGATTGCTGCTGCCCTTCCCCCGCTGGTATGGGTCTCTAGCATAAAGGGGAAGAGAGGCCATGAGAGTGTGTCCTCATCAGAAATACTCTTTGCTGTAGGCTTTTTTTTTTTTTTTGATACATATCATTTTGTTAGTTTAAGTTAGTTCCAATCTGTTCTTACTTTCTTAATTAAAAAAAAAACATAAATGGATGTTGAATTTTGCCACGTTTTTCCTGCATTTCTTGAGATGATCATACATATTTTTTCTTCTTTAACCCATGAATGAATATTTAAAATGACATATATATCTTTTTTAATGTCAAACCACCCTACTATTTCTGGAATGAACCTGATTTGGAAAAGATATTTTATCTTGTTTTATACTGTTGAACTCTATTTGCTAATATTTTCTTTAGGCTTTGCATCCATGTTCATGAGTGAGATTCATTCCTTCCCGTTCTTTGGAAGAGTTTACAAGATATTGAAATGATTTGTTTGTTTTAAGAGCTGAACAGAATTTGCATGTAAAACCATCTAGGTCTGGAATTTTTTTTGTCAGAGAATTTTAAAGACCTTTTTATTTTTAAAAGTGTTGTAAGATTATATTTTTTCTTGGTTAAATTTAGTTGTTATATTTTTCTAGTAATTTGTCTATTTTATATAATTTTTCAAGTTTATTGACGTAAAGTTTTGCACTGTTATCCTCTAATTAATATTTATCAATTTTTATATACTACTTTCTATTTCTAACACTATTTGTGCATATTCTCTTTCTTTCTTGACTTGACAGAGGTTAGTATATTTATTTTTAGGTTTTCTAAATTATCAACTTTGTTGTTGTTGTTAATTCTTCCAATTTTATATTGCTTTTTTCCTTGATTTTTGTTTTTATCTTAATTATTTCCTTTCTTTACTTTAATTTGGTTTATATTGTTCTTTTTTTCACTCCTCAATACAACTGCCTTATTATCTTTCAGTTTTTCTTCTTTATAATATAAGCACTTAAGGCTTTGCATTTCCCTACAAGCACCTCTTTTGTTGCATTCTGCATATTTAGATGTACATTATTGTTTTATTATGATTCAGTTATTATTTTTAACATTTCAATTATTAGTCTATTTCTTGAATGATTAATGTGAATATGTTTTAATTTCCAAATGTATGAAGATTTCTATTATTAAACTTTAACCTAATTGTCTAACTTATTTGTATTGTGGTTTCTGAGTATGTGGTCTCTGTGACAGCAAGTATTTGCAATTTGTTGAGACATACATACTTCATGGCCTACAATATCAATTTTTAAAATGCTCCATGTGTGATTGAGAACAATATGTATGTTCTAATTATTGTATGCAGAGTTCTATATGTGCATCAGATAAGTTTAATTATTGTGTAGCTTAAATCATTTGGTTATTTTTTTACTTGTACTTTCAATATTTAAGAGATCTGATAGCCTCCTATCAAAACTGCAGATTTTTCAAAATTTCAGTCTTTATATTCATGTTTTCTTCACAAATTTTTGGTCTATTTAATTTGTTATATACAGTTTAAAACTGCTATATTTTCATGATGAATTGAAACTTTTATCAATATTAGTGACTTACAATTTTATGTAGTGATTCTAATAATTCCTTTTCTTAAATATCGTTTTTTTTATTACCTTTTATAGTTTCTTTACCCTTTTCCTCTTTCCAAGTTCTTATGCTTTATAGTATATACAGCATTTGGCTGGAGTTTTTTCCCCATGTATTTTAAATTTATTATTGAAATCCATTGACATTTATCATGATTATTGATATAGCTGGATTTTGTCATACCATTTTAACATTTTTCTATTTTATTTATTCCACTTTAATACATTTTGCTTTTCTTTAAATACTTATTAACTTTTTAATTTGTTTGCATCCCATTTTGTTCTCTAGAATTTATTTACCCAATTTCATTCCTTTAGTGATTATTCTTGAAATTTTACTATTTACTTTTAGCATGGCAAATTTATATTATAAAATCTAAAGTTAAAAAAAATTTTTTTTCAAGTTAAAAAATATCTTAATTCAGTCCTCCCTTTCTTGAAAGGTACAAGAAATTTGAGCTTTTAAACTCTGATCAGTTATGGTAGCTGCCTTCTCTGATTATAATCTGTGTTTGAATCTTATTGCTTGATCTTAATAGGTGCGAACTCTGTGGGCATAAATTGGAGACTGGGGACACTTTTTTGTTTTTGGCCAGGGAGATCTTGATTCCGCCAGTAACTAGGAAACACTACCAAACTTGAGGGAGCTCAGCTTGGGCTCCTTCCCATTTTGAAGCTGGTTTAAGATTCAGTTTCCCAGTTTCTGGCACGTGTCCTCAGACAACCCTGTTCTTCCTGTCTGTCTACTACTGAGGTTGCTATCAAGGTCCCCGGCTTTCCTTTTGTCCCTAGCTCATGCTGAGATTTCATTGGTAATCTTCCCTACCCCTTGTGAGACTAATGGCACCTGAAAGAGTCCTTTACAGCGTTTAGGTCAACTGAAAAAGGAAGTTCCTTTTGGGCAATACTGCATAAGGGAAGTCTCCCTTTTGATCATTTTAATAATGCAGCAAAGTAAAAGTTATTATCACCCATTTATCTTGAAGAAATTTTGACACAGAGGCTAAATTGCACAAGACACAGCAGCAATTTAAGTAAGAGATTAATTAGTCTTGGTTTTGCTTTTTTACTTCAATTCCATGCTTTTTTTTACCTTAAACTATTAAAACCTGCAAAATAATTGTGCAAACAGTAACACACTAATGCTGAAGGGAGGTACAATAAGAACGTAACTTGTTTTTGTTCTTGTAGAAGCAATCGTAATTTTTCAGGAATATGTGGAATTCAGTTACACATGTACTGCTTTTCCTCATATTTTCCTAGTACCACGACCCCTGCCACAAGTCCCCTATCAGTTCCCACAAGTCAGAACATCATCATCAACTTACTTTAAACAGCATGAAATTAGCTCATATTCTTGCATAGGAATTCTTTTATTTGTCTCTTTTGTGACAGATTTTGTGATTAAAATTAATTGTTCCTACTTATGTCCCATTGTTACTTTAAGCCTAACAATAGATGAGACTAACAGGTTAAAAAACTTTCCCAGTGCCACAATTTAAAATGTGGTGAGATCCAAGATCAAGATCCAAGTTGAATTTTGTCTCTTTCCAGACTCCACTCTCTTACACTTTCTTCTATGAATTTTGTGCAGGAGCACAGCTTTTTAGGAGTGAGAAAGAACTGGACAGTGGTTATAGTCTGGAGAGTAGTTCTGCCTTTTCCATTTCCATATGCCTATGTTCCAGTGCATAGGTCAAAGAGCCAAAGTCACTTCCCTTTTGAATTTGTAAATCAGCAATAGTCTTGGAAGTTCTAGAAGTCACCTATATTTTAAATAAAGCCTTAAAAAGTGAAATAAACATTGCTTTTCTTAAAAATCCTATGTATTCCATTAGAAGTGGATTTTCACATTAATGCCTGGTCCAAGAGCCCATACTAAGGCCAGAATAATGGGCTTTGGAGCCCTAACTCACTGAGCTCTGAATTATAGCTCCAATACTTAATTACTCTATGACCTGGAAGTATGTCATTTATTTGTCAAAGCCTCAGCTTTTTTTTATCTACCACTTTGTACCTAATTTGTAAGTTGTTGTGATGATTAAATGAGATAATGCACATAGAGTCCAGAGCTGGTGCTGGCACATAGTTAATGCTCAAATAGTAGAAATTACAGGTATTTGCAAAAGTAAAGTATAGACAGGTTGTATAATTCTCCATATCCTAAAAGTTTCATTGAATTTGTATTTGAAGGTTAAGATTAACATGAAATTTCTCAATGAGAAATGATTGGAAGATATTATTGAAGTATACAGTGTATAAAATCTGACCTTCTAAACAACCTTAGTTGTTAAATTTGCATGTTTAGAAAAGTGTGATATTGCTTTGCTAAAATTTATCCAGCCATCTAAATAGGCCAAAGTTCAATTTTCTTGAAGAGAAAGCATTAACTGTGAAAAGAATTAAATATATAAGCAACTCTGGTTTCTATCCACCAGAATAGTGGTATTATAGCTCAATACTGTAGGGGAACATCCGGACAGGACAGCTTATTTTGTATTAAAAGTGGCAATTGGATTTCCTTTGATTTTTCTGTCATTTATATAAAGCACTGTCTAACAATAAATCCACTTGTGTTCAGCCATCCATTCAACCTCATTTATTTCCCTTAGTGAACAAAGTTACTTCCTCTTGTGGAAGAATTTAATAAGACATTTGAATAAAATAATCCTTTGATACAGCTGAAAAAGAGGAAAGCACATTTGTCTTATCTGACTACATCACTTGAAAGTGATTCAGAAAAAAAGTAATTTATTGCCCCAGGGACTTTTATTTTTATTTTATTTTATGCTTTGAGCATAATGTGCTAGGTGACTATCCTGATGGACATTTAGTATAAAGAATACCTTTCAGCAAAGTCCCTGGAATGCTTCTGGCAGATTCTCCCATCGCTTCCACTCCCGCCCACTGTGTGACATCAGCTTGGGGCCCTTCGGCAGAAGGAGATCTCAGGGCTGAGGGGCAGTCATAGAGCTCTCCCACTCTGGGACCACAAAAATCCGAAAAGTTTCTTAGCTAACACCCTTTAAAAAATTGAGGCCTGTGGAAAACCTACGCACGGAAAGTCTGTTTCTATTTCAGTTGTGTATCAGTTAAGATGGAAAATTTTTAAAGTCCACACAGATGGTAAATAAATTTCTGCTACATGAGGCAGTTCCTGGAATAAAGCAATTTTCTCAAATAACAAGTGCCAACTTATTTTTTCAGAGGGACTTATTTTTAACTTTCCCAGGGAATGGTTGAGAGGCTGGGAGCAGTGTCCTTCACCTTAGGAATCTTTCCAGAAAAAACTAACACTGTTCTCACTACAGACTTACATGTATGTATATAGACATACATACACTGAGTGAAGGGAGTGGTTGTTCATTTTCTTGGGGGAGGGGAAGGAGGGAGTGAGAAATGAAAATTTTGTGGAAATATTTGTTTTCATTCAATGTTTAGTTTTCTATAATTTACTCCAAACAGTATGAAATTAACTCATACTCTTGTGTAGGAATTCATTAACTATCTTGAACGAATGGCCTTTAATCCTTAGGAATTCTTTACACACTGTTAGACTTGGCCTGTCTCCAGAAATCTTCAGCATTTCGCCTCCGAGGACATAACTAAAACTCCCTAATGGTTTGCTGGGTCATGCTTCGTTGGGAAGAACCATCCAGGGGCTGCGATTGGCAGGGAATACGTGTGTTAAAAAAACAAGAAACCCCCCAAAAAACTGATGCCATTTGCTAAAGAGGGCAACTCAAACATTTCTTATATTAACAGAGATTCCCTATTCAGAAGAGAGATGAAGATTGACTATTAACAAATTAAAATGTATTGTAACATACTGATGGTTTTAATGAGTGTATTACAGCTAAATACATAGCCCTTACAAATTCAAACTTAGTAACCTTATCCTTTTTCTTTTTGGTAAAACCTTTCACTCAGTGCTGCAAAGGATCTATCAATCTATCGATAAATATGTCACATAGGAATAAGGAAAAAAGAAAAACCTGTCTTTACCTTAGAGAGGTTATAGTTGAGACAAATAGAGACATACCTCATTTTACTGTGCTTCACTTTTTGTGCTTCGCAGATATTGCATTTTTTAAATAAACTGAAGGTTTGTGGCAACACTGCCTTGAGCAGGTCTACCGGCGCCATTTTCCCAGCAACACTTACTCACTTCCCGTCTCTGTCACTTTGGTAATTCTAGTGACATTTCACTTTTTCATTACTATTATATTTGTTATCGTGATCTGTGGTCACTGATCTTTTATGTTACTATTATAATTATTTTGGTATTTGTTAGCAATAAAGTATTTTTTTTAATGAAGGCATGTACATTGCTTCTTTAGACATGATACTATTGTATACTTACTAGGCTACACTATAGTGTAAACATAACTTTCATGTGCACTGGAAAACCAAAAAGTTCATGAGATTCGCTTCACTGCAATATTCGCTTTATGGCAATGGTCTAGAACTGAAGCTGCAATATCTTGTAGGAACCAGCCCTACGGACAGACTCTGTGATGCTGAACATTGGGGTATGGGGCACAGAGAAACATGCTGACCTGATATATGAAGAGAGGTACTGCTGGGGACTGGAGTTTGTGCCCCCCACTCCTAATTCACATGTGGAAGTCCTAACCTCTAACATGATGTCATTAAGAGGGGCACCTATCCTATTTTTTTTTCTCAAAAGTTCAATTTACGCCACTTTGCTTTTAAGAAAGATCTATATTAGTGCCTGTTTTCACTAACGGAAAGAAATCTGAAGAGGATTTTTTCTTTCATGAAAAAAAGACAAAAAGCGAAAATAGTTTTCAGTTGGTTTTGCAACTGGTAAAGAGACACCCAGAGCAGCAGAGTGGCCCTGCCGAGCTCCTTCCCCAGGAACTACACTTAGCATCTCGACATCAAGTCCCGTAACTCTGAACTGTGTCTGTGAGCATCTGTGCTTTATCTCTTTTTATTTTGTGCATCCATTAGCAAGATGTATCCTAAAGTAATTGCTTCTTAGCTCTACGCCATTTTGATTTAGGAAAGGTTTCACAGAAATGCTCTAGGTTTCGATGAACCCATGAGGCTAGAACTCCCATGATGGGACTAGCATTCTCATAATAAAGGGAAGGGACACCAGAGCTTCTTCTCGGCACCATATAAGGACATAGTAAGAAAGTGGCCATCTGAAAGCCAGGAAGAGAGCCTTCACCAGAACTCGATCACGCTGGCACTCTGATCTCAGACTTCTTGCCTCCAACACTGTGAAAACACGTATCTATTGCTTAAGCCATCCCGTTTACGGCATTTTGGTTAGCAGCCTGAGCAAACTAAGACAGATATCCAATGCTCAGGTGGAGTCTACAAGTAAAGTATGCACATGAAACGGTCAGATCAATTTTTTGAAGAGAAAGTTTTAAGTCCTTTTTTTTGGTGACACTGATGTAATTTTTCAGTTGCAGTGACAGCTTTGTGTGTGTGTGGGATAAATTCTAATGCTTGAAAGTAAACACTGACAAATAAACAACCATTACGCTGAGACACAAACACAGTTTACTAACAAACATGCATGTGGGGATTAGATAGGAGGGCGGCTGGGAGGAATGTGAAGGTTTCCTAATTCAACACCCTGCATTGAATAATGAGGACACAGGCCTGAGGAGGGGACAGACTTGCTCAGAGGGGTTGTCAGAGGTGTCATCAATACTCTTCAGTGAGCTAACTCTGTGTCCCCTCCATCACAGCGTAAGAAGCAATAACAGATTCAGTGTTGCTGTGCTGTGGTTATGTATGTGAAAATATGTGAATCTGGCCTTCCTGAGAATAAAATACCTCTGAGATTAATTCCCCAATTTTTTTCTCTTTTAAAAAAATTGATTACTAAGTTTCCTGTGATTTATAAATTGCAACTGAATGAGAACATATTTTGAGAGATATAATTATTACGGCATTTTATATAGACAAAGAAGACCAAACTATAATTTCATTTTTAAAAAGAAGTAAATTTCTTAATATTTCTGCTAGGTTTTTTTTTTTTTTGACTTAAATACGTTGTATCAGGGTTGAATTTGCTTAAAACAGCTTTTAAAAAGTGTTTCAATAGTACAGCATAGATATCTTAATAATTAAAGTTTGTTTCTGAAAATATTTATTTTGGAAAAAAAAATGTGATTGTCCTTTTTGGTTCAAAAAGACTTGAGTTTTCTGACTTTGGAGGCCCAGCAAAAGGCTATCTTTCCTATCAGGTCTTTGGTTAAAAAATAGTGGTTAAAATAATGAGTTTCCTGTTATTCTTAGCATGTGCCCAGAAGCCATGGAGATTTTTGAACATACTTAGTGAATTAAAGAAAGAAAGTGAATAAAAGACTGTATTATGAATAGCAACCATAGAAAATAAAGATTATAAACAGTAGTAGTTTCATAATGAAAAGAAAGACATAACCATAACCACAAAATCTCTTCCAGAGATGGGGAGACTCCTGGGCGTATTTTCAGCCCTGAGGTTAACTGGAAGAAATACAAACCCTGAGGCTGCTACTCAAATCCTTAGCAGAACATACTATGGACTGAGGTCAGTGATTGACAAGTGTTGGGTACGTGGCATTAAGAACTGAGTCTGTGCTGTGAAACAGACCAGGATGTCATCTTGGAACACTAATGAGCAAGAGAGAAATGATGTGGACTCTAAGAAGAGAATGAACCTAAACCCTCATCATTTCCTTCAATTAGTATTCTCTGTATTACTGTATTAATTAATGACCTACATGTGTCCAACTTCTACAAGAATCAGTTCTCAGTATATTTACCATTTCTCAGGGATTCATAAAAGTGAGTAGGTTGCCTCTTGGAACAAAAAGAAGCTGTTCACAGGCGTGAACTGTGATGATGGAAATCTATCCATTTTAAAGCAATCAGCATTTATACTTTTTAAACTTTAAACAGAATAAATATGAAATTACTTTAGTACTACTTCAGCAACCTAATTGCTTTGCAAGTCATTCATTGCTTTGTAAATACTGGCTCTTGCATGGCTTTCTGTGAACATCCAGCTGTAAGAGCTTTACTTTTTATGATGTTTTTAAAACATTATATGAGTTATCCAAAGCTGCATCTCTATAAAAAAAAATTGGATTGAGGCTTCAACATATTAGGAAAATTAAAAACATAAGCAAATATAGTCTAATAATTTCAACAGAATTTTCTTATGCCTCTAAGAAGTTTAAATTTAGAAGAGGAAAAAAGGAACATTTTCATTTTTATATACACATCTACGCCACAATTCTTTTTAGTATGGCTAGTTCATAAGTCAACTATGTAACCTGTCCCCTAAATGAGACACTTCAAAGACTGAAAGTGGGAGCTAAGCAGGCAGGATGTGGGGACAGCGGCATAACCAGGGTGGCCGGATGAGCCAGGTTGAATGGTCAGCATGGCTAATGGAGCATGTATCATAAGAGTTGGAGTTAGAAATGTTTTTATTTCAAGTTTTTTGAGTTTCTTGAGGATAATGACAGTAACTTATTCATCTTTGATTATCTGGCAACTAACATAATGCTCAAAAGTTAGACAGTAAAAAAAAAATGCTACATAAAGAAATTACTGATTGAATTAATTGACAAACATTACGTGTTCATGCAGAAAATGATAATTTTCCTCTGGGATACACTCATTCATGCATGTGAAATCAAAGTAGGAAACATCAGAGTCAAGGAGATGAGAAGACAGCATAGTATTTCTTTTTCCCTTCTTCCATAGTAAAGGAAGTTGTGTTTTTCTTCTACATCAGCCTTACTGGAAATGTAGATAGCTCTGTAGTCATTTGTGGTTGGGAGAATACAGACTCATTCATCTGTCCACCAGCCCATCCATCTATCCACTCATCTATCCATTCATCCAGTCGACAGTATCCCATTTTTCACTATCCCATATTGGTCATTGAGGCTACAAAGGGGAAACATATATTCTCTGCCCTCAATAAATATACAGTACCACCAAATGAAGGCATTTGTTAGGTTCATCATTAAACAAAACGAAAAAAAAAAAAACCCATTCATTTTACTTCTTTCCTCAGGGAAGACATTTTCAGGGAGAGAGGGAGGAAGATACATAGCTTTAGGAACTTAAAGAAAGTGGAACGAATTTTAAACAGTTAAGTGATAAACATTGGAGTGAGGCATAGGTGTACAGAGTCACTGCTAAAAGACTCTAAGAGCTCATGATGACCAAAGAGCATGGATTTGCAGTGTGTTTCTGTAGGACTCATCAGAGTAGTGAGGATAGGCTTAAAACTTTTAACAAGGATTAAATAAAGAGGACTTTAGAATACAAGCTGGGGGATATGATCCCTTTCTGATAAAAACCAAGAGATTGGGTTAGGCTTGTTTGGGTGTTATTTTAAAAGAAAGTAGCCTGATGATAATGTTTTCTTAGGAAGGTTAAATCTGATCATACTATGTAGAATATGCTAGACTAAGAGAAAAAACTGGATCCAGGTAGATATAACAAGGAATTTATTATAGTACCTCTTCATGTTGATATGAGCCTGTGGATGAGGTGGACACATGAGAAATAGAGACAAAGAAATGATATATTCCTACAAGAATCCCAGAGAGATCAAACCTCAGTCATCTATTCTAACCAATCTTCCTTAGTCATACTAGGAAAAGCTAACCAAAATCACTGTAACTGTAAGAAAAATCAGTAGCAGGAAAATAGACCACTGCACAAAAAGAAATAATTCAGGTAATAACAACAACACATTAAAAAATCTCAAAATTTTACATGAAATTGTTTCTATAATTAGTATTCTCAGAGAGATTTGAGAGAATGTTGTATCTATAAACATAAACATGTTACTAGCAAAGAGTGAGCAGAAAATATACTCCACATTCTTTACCCTCTTCGTGTTACAGGTATAAATGCTTAGCTCCAATCTAAGCCCAATTCCTCCACTGGGGCCTGAATTCTCTCCTTGCTCATCAGTTCAAGGACATCACTCAGAGAGTGGCCTCCTCTCTTGTATCAATGATGTTTCCTCTAATGGGTCATTTCTATCAGCTTCCAAATATGATGTCCAAATATCACCCATTAAAATAAAAAAAAATTCTCTCTTGACTCCATATCCTCCTTTCTTCATTTTCTTTTATAGGAAAATTAAATCATTATTTAACAGTTAGCTTTGCTCACTTCCTTCAGTTCCTATCCTACCTTTCGCTCTCGAATTCACTGAAAGCAAGCATCTGCTCCAACCCAAACTGCTGTGAACAAGCTGGCCAACGGGACCTTATGTTGTTCAATGCAAGTTTCTTCCCAATGGACCCACATCGTTTGAAACGTTTGATTTCCCTCTTCTTTTAGAAATAGCTTCTTTACATGGCTTCTAGGACTTACTCTTTGATTCTTTCCCTTCATTTGTTCAGTCCACTCCTTAGTTGGCTTACTATTCATTTTTTGGTTTATTTTATGCTTCCTTACACTAGAAAGTAAGCCCTTCTTGGAGATGATGTTATTTTGTATCCCTCATGTGCCAGAAGAGTGCTTGGTACACAGTAAGTGCTCAATAACTGTTTATTGACTAGGCAATTGAATGAAAACAGAAAAAGAGCTATGTAAGTTAAAAGTACGACCTAAACAATAAATATGTTAATGGATAGTCAATAATAAAATGTAAAATGGATATATCTAAAGACCAAGCTGCTGATCTGGTCCAGCAAATCAAGGAAATCCCACAGTGAATAAAGCAAAAAAAAAAAAAAAAAAAAGAAAAGAAAAAAATACCAAGAGATGTCAAATAATAGATGGAAGTTAAGAGACTTAGGTACAGGTTATTAAAAAACATCTAATAGGAATTCTTGGCAGAAACAAGAAAAACAATGGGAGGGGACAGTACTCATAAAATATTGGAAGGAGTATTTCCTAAGCTGATGAAAGACATGGCTTTTCAGATTAAAAGATCTTAGTAAACATTAGGCTACACTTAGAAGAAGCAAAGCTGTTTTTAGTTACATACTGATAAATTTTATAACTCCAAGGAAAAAGAAGGTAACTTTAAAACATCCAGACACTTTAAAACAAAAACAAAAAACAACTTATCAGTGTGACATAGATGTTCATAGCTTAAATACAGGGTCACAGAAAAGCTGAGGAATGCCATCAAAAAAGCCTAGATTTCCAAACCTGTTTGATCATTACAATGTGGGTGAAATAATGATTCTTATGGATGTAAAAGGACTTAAAAAATGCACCATATGTGATGAAGTTTTTCAAAGAGCTATGCCAATCATAAAATAAATAAATACGAAAAATAAAGAACACCAATACAAAAAGGTTGTGTGACACAGATAATGGAAACAATGTAGGAGGAATTAAAAAAAATCTACTAGACCTTGATGCCTGGGTGTTCCCCCTTTTAATGACATGGATTATATCTGCTTCTCTGTGAGTCTGATTTTGCTGTTTTGCTCTAGAGTGGATGTTTATATATAATAAAGCCTTTTATGGATTTCAAATTTTACAATTAAGCTACAGATGAAGCATGGAATATTAAGCATAGTCACAGGAGAGAACATATATGCTAAAATCTTGAAACTACAAAAATAATGTTATCAACACAAATTAAAAGACAGAGTTGGGGAGAAGAGACACAGCAACAAATATGCACTAATTTTCTAAACTTGAAAAGATAATGCAATAAATACTATTTAAAATGGATAAATCAACAAATATAGGAAATAAGCATTTCATTCAGCAGGCATATTCATGAGAGTAAATACCAGAAGAACATAGAC
This sequence comes from Camelus ferus, assembly GCF_009834535.1. Taxonomy (NCBI): domain Eukaryota; kingdom Metazoa; phylum Chordata; class Mammalia; order Artiodactyla; family Camelidae; genus Camelus; species Camelus ferus. Next base: position 11,907,851 of record NC_045721.1, read on the forward strand.
ACATAAATGATAAAATAAAAATAATAAAAATGAATTTGAAAAATTAATAAAAATAATATAAAATAACATACCATAAATAATAAAAATCAGTAGGTGCAGGGAAGAAGCTTTTAGCTAGTATGAAAGTATTGAATTCTATTGAAAAGTGAGTTTTTGGTGATAGAAAATGTGTTAGCCAACTGTTCTAGTCTATTGCATCAACACTGCTTGGCACAACATAAGCAGTTATTATAGGTTGAATTGTGTCTCTTCCACATCTATGAAGTTATACTGCAGTAGCATGGGTTTCCACTCCAATACAACAAGTGTTCTTATAAAAAGGGGAAATCTGGATATACACACACACACATGCACACACACATAGAGAACACTATGTGAACATAAAGGCAGAGATCAGGGTGATGTGTCTACAAATCAAGGAGCACTAAAGAATCCAGCAAATCACCAGAAGCTAGGAGAGAGGCACGGAACAGATGCTCCAACACAAATGAAGGAACTAACTCTGTGGACATTTTGATCTCAGACTTTTAGTCTTCAGAACTGTGACAATAGCTTTCTCTTGTTTAAGCACGCAGTTTAAGATCCTTTGTTACAACAGCCCTTGCAAAGTAATACAGCAATCAAACCATATTTGTTATATATACAAATAAAATACATCTTTCACAAATGTACATCATAAATTCTCTGTAATGTCATTAATTAATAACTATAAATAAAAGTATGTATTTATAGTTATATAGGAAATGAACCAGAATCGGAAACAATGATGGTAGTCTTTGGACGAATGAGACTAGCCAGAGAGGAAATGTAACGTTTCATTTTACACTTTTTTTTGGCCATGTGCGTGTATCACTTATATAATAAAAAGAAAAAATACGTAGTTGATCAATAAACCAATGTTATCTTAACTAAAAACATCTTTTTTTGAGTTAAACAGTGAGGCCATTTAAAGCTTGGAATTCATTCATTCAGGAATTTTGACTCTGTGTAATTACCTATAGCTGTGGAAAGCATGCTATCTCTCAAACAAAATAAGGCACATTTTATGTAGAAATGTCCTCATATTGTTTGCTATTAGTTCACAAGTTATTTTTTATTACAATTTCCTAAGAACTAACAGGTAGCATTAAAGATGAGGAAATATAGCATGAGGTGATTAAGTGATTTAACTGGAACAAGAAGACAGTGAAAGCATGGTATTAACTATTACTGGGCACTAAGATAGTGTTTGAAATACTGTGCTTGTCCAATTCTCCAAGGAAGACATACAAATGATCAATAGGCACATGAAAAAATGCTCAATATCACTAATTATCAGAGAAATGCAAATCAAAACTACAATGAGGTATCACCTCACACCAGTCAGAATGGCCATCATTCAAAAATCCACAAATGACAAATGCTGGAGAGGCTGTGGAGAAAAGGAACCTTCCTTCACTGCTGGTGGGAATGCAGTTTGGTGCAGCCACTGTGGAAAACAGTATGGAGAGTCCTTAAAAGACTAGGAATAGACTTACCATATGACTTAGTAATCCCTCTCCTGAGCATGTATCCAGAAGGAACCCTACTTCAGGATGACACCTGCACCCCAGTGTTCATAGCAGCATTATTTACAATAGCCAAGACATGGAAACAGCCTAAATGTCCATCAACAGATGAATGGATAAAGAAGATGTGGTATATTTATACAATGGAATACTACTCAGCCATAAAGACTGAAAACATAACGCCATTTGCAGCAACATGGATGCTCCTGGAGAATGTCATTCTAAGTGAAGTAAGCCAGAAAGAGAAAGAAAAATACCATATGAGATCACTCATATGTGGAATCTAAAAAAAAAAAAAACAAAAAACCACAAACAAAGCATAAATACAAAACAGAAATAGACTCACAGACATAGAATACAAACTTGTGGCTGCCAAGGGGGTGGGGTGTGGGAAGAGAAAGAGTGGGATTTCAAAATTGTAGAATAGATAAACAAGATTATACTGTATAGCACAGGGAAATATATACAAGATCTTATGGTAGCTCACAGAGAAAAAAATGTGACAATGAATACATATATGTTCATGTATAACTGAAAAATTGTGCTCTACACTGGAATTTGACACAACATTGTAAAATGAATATAAATCAATAAAAAATGTTAAAAAAAAAAAGAAATACTGTGCTTGTCCTCACTCAATCACTCATCCTGCAGAAATGTAGTGAGTGCATGCTGTATGACAGAAATTCAAAATGTTTATTGAAAACTGCTGTGAGATGTATATCGTTCCATGTCTGTCCATACCTAGGGGCTAGCCATAGTTCTAGAAAGGTCAGGTGAATTGAATTTCTGAAACATGTCTTTGATACATGGATTGCTTTCCTGCAGTTCTCAGAGCTACAGGTACACCTGAATTCACATTGCTTCAAAGTAAATTTGGCTTTTTAAATCCCTTCCTCCAGAAGGATGGGACTGCATGTTTGGGTGCTAGGTATTGCTTACCACTCACGCTTAATTGTATGCACCTACCTTTAGTTCTTTTGGTTTCAAAAAGCTGCATGAGAAGGTGAGGGATGCAGAAGGGTGTCATCAAAGTGGCAACGGAATTCTGTGCTGCCAGAACTAGAGCAGCAGCAGTGGGAGAAAGGAAATATGTCACTTTGAACATAAGCAGTCCCGTCTGCTCCTTCTCACCTGGGTGCCCACGCACCATGACAGGGGGTTGCATAATAACTGAAGCACAGAAGAGAGATTACCAGACAGCTGAAAGTGGCCTGGCCAGCAACCTCAGGGTGGGGGGATTATTTGCTAATTTGCTAATAATTCTCCCAGAATCAAGTTTCATTGTTAAGTGGTTGAAATGGCAACACTGACTTAAAAACACTGTGTCATGTATAACTCCCACTGATTTGCAATGTAGAGTAACATCAGAAATCCCTAGACAAAGGTATTATTCACCTTAAGTGTGTTGGCTACACTTCTTTGGTATTTTACACATGACTTTGTGGCTGCTTTACACTCCCTTCCACCAGTAGCAGGGGTCCTGGTTCTATTACCACATATCTACTATTTCTTATTTAGGAGAGACTGACTTTTATTTTTTCTGCCACAAGCCCCCATATTGTGTCGGAAACCCATAGTGTGGCCTTCCTGATCATTCACAATATTCTGGTTTAGTCTTTCTGCATAAACAGTGGATTTAAAATGATTTCAATGTAGACTGATAACAAAGAGTAGCTTAAAAATATTCCTTTCCAAGGAGCCTGCGCTCTCCTCCTTGTCCTTATACACCATCCCCACCCACCCTTCCCCTGCCTCAAGTAACTATGTGCACCAGTTTTTGCTGTGATCATCTGCACAATAAACCAGAGCTCCAGCTCAGCTCCAGTCCTCTGATTTTAGATGGGAAGGCTGGAGGCACACATACCCTTCAGCAGCTCAAACACGTAACTCACTCATCAATGTCATGACTTATCATACTGACATCTCCTGAGAAAATTTGGTCCTCTTCAAAATGAAAAGATTTGTCTGAAAGTTAGAAATTCGATTTCCTAAGTAACTGGCTTTGTGGAAGCAATACGAATATTGCCCATTTATTCTCTATCAAGAACACATATTTCCTCAGTGATGAGGGTTCAGAATTTAGGTTTATAACAACTATAAGGTATCGCATGTGAAAAATAGATTTATTTCCATTGCAAGATGCCCAGGCTACACTGATGTGCAACTTAGCATGCTTTTTGTTTCTAGAGTAGGTAGAATTTTAAAGATAAAAAATTAGTGTTTTACACATTTACCAATATGTTTAAAAGAAAAATTCGCATGAAGATGATACTGAAATTGCTGGCTAGCTTCTTTTCTCCTCTGGCCTCCTTAAGGATTGCTCACAGTATGGAAGTTGTTTGAAATACTTTTCAGCTTGTTTAAAATTTATCATGCCTCAACCCAAACATTGTGGACATCTGAGAGAAAGCACTTTGTAACTTCTAAGTGGATAGAGATAATATTTATGATAAAAGTCTAGGTTGATCACAGGGAAAGAGAACAGAATAATTGAATTAAATGCAAATCTGTGCCTCAGGAAAGAGCAACTTTTTATTATAAAACTAGAAAGCAGGGGAATCTAAGAAAACAAACTTCATTTTAGACTCTCTTTTCAGTTTCTAAAAATATATTTTAAACTTCTGTCAGCATATACCTGAAATGGTAGTTAAATGTTTCTGCTGTGTTTTTTTTTTTTCCTGCATACCAAGTGGACAAATGTCTGAAAATAGAAGGATAAAACATTTCCTTTCATCATTCAAAAAAAAAAAAAAAGCCCTTAATATTAGGTTTGTGTTACATTTCAATGTTGGCCAATTCTTTCTGATTACTTTTAAATTATAGCTTTTCCATGATAATATGCAAGTCAGCATCTTCCCCATGGGGCAGCAACTCTGCATTGGTCACAGGACATACCACTATTAACACTCTAAATTACAGCTCCTCGGCCTTGTCAATACACACGCATTATTCCAGTTAAAGTGAAATGTAGGGATGTTTAAAGTCTCTTCCTTCTGGGACATTCCATGGACCTATGAAAAGCAAATTCTCCCTCTCTCACTCCTTATTTGCTGATAAGATGCTGCCTACAGTAGTCTATAGTCAATTGAACAACATCTTGCTTTTGGGGTAAATGAACACGTGACAAGATATTCAACATCATGTGACCATCTTACAGCAAAATGAAGACAAAATGGAGGGGGTGTAATGGAGGAATGGATTGAAAATTAAAGTCCCATCTGCATGGCAAATACATACTGTGAGAAATTACGCTGCACCAAGAGTTCAGCTGTTTGTTTCTCAATGTAGGCTCTGGTTGGCCGTGTTGACGTAAACTCCACTTCCCTGTATGTTTGAGGGGTGTGGGGAGTGAGACAATGGTCCGTAGGCCTCAACGGTGATGTTTACCACAGAGGCTGAGCCTGCTTCCCATTTTCTCTGCACCTCATGGAAACAGAGCCCCATCAGGTGACTTAGTAACCTCCCTGCAATAGCGCCCACTCAGTTCCTGAGTGTTTTATCCTCTATTCCAAATTTCGGTAAAGCCTGTACTTCCTGCAGGAAGCCAAATACTGCATCTCAGATTGTGCTCGATTATTGCAGATATTGAAAATTAATTTATACACATAAAGACATATTAATTATTAATTATATATAGAATTTTTAAGTAAAATTATTGTATCTTTAGATTTCCTGCTATAGGTAAGGGCTTTATATGTTTCATAATTCTCTTAAGAAAAAGTTTAACTCATCCAGAAATTCATAAACAGATTTTGTGGTATAAACTGATGTTTAATCTAAATAATATTTAAGTAATAATCTTGTAGAAAAAGGCTGTTATCTAGCACACTGAGCTCGGCACTAATCCTTCCCACTCAGTCATGTAACAACATATGAACAGCATGGTGGTTGTTGATGCTGGCTTTTGAACCCATTGCCGCCCATCAGAGAGTTCACATCATTCACAGAACCTATGGGTTTGTATTATTAAAGCATTTCTTGATTTATACTCAGGTAAGACGGAAATTGAAATTTTACCTTGTATCAGATAGTTATAAAGTACATTTCTCATCTGTTACATTCTGACTTAAATAACTTTGGGTACCTCTTCAAAGTGATTCAAATTTCCAGTTATGCACTAGACCAGTATGTGAGTGGAATATGAAACATCATAGTTAAAATTAAATTTTTTGACAAACTACGGATTACTCTTTTGCTTTTACTTTTCATGCTTTTAGTCAGTTATGCTGTTTAATCACTCTGTGACAATCATCCATAATTATAAAAAATTAATCAATAGCATTACATAGATGATTTTTACATATCCATGAGGGTGTTAAAAGTGGGAATCACCATCTCATCTCATCATTATTTTATAGTCAAATCATTTTGGTGATGCTTTAGACATCAAGCAAATTTCCATGAATCACTTCACTTTTCTGCCACCTAATCCAACACAAACTGGGGAGCAAATTAACATGGCTAGCATTTTTCTCAGAACTCATTAGCATGTTGAAATCTAGATTGTTTGTTCGTTTGTTTGTTTATTTATTTATGATAAAGTGAGCCCAGAAATTACTTGGCTAGAAATCTAAGTTTGAAAATAGAAAGCTGCTTTGTCTAAGCTAAAGTCCAGCATATGAAGTACTGTCATCCTCTTTCAATTTTCATATCACCATGAAATATTTTGTGAAAAAATCTTAGCATTTAAAAGTGTCTGTTTACTAAATGGCCTTTTTGAAGTATTTGCTTATTTCATATACTCCCTAAGATTTAAGTCTGTGTATTTAAAAGTTAAATTGTATCTCTTCAAGAACAGTTAAAGTAGGCACAGGGAGATCCCTCTCTCTCATTCTCACAAATGCAAAGTCTTTGCATCCTTCAAAGCTCAGCTCAGGCAACCCTTGGTGAAGCCTTCCCTGACCTCCTCATCCGGACAGGGTCCCTATCCTTGCCTTTAATGCTCCAGCTCCATAGATCTTGATACTTTCTACCATGGATAAACTTGAACCAGGATGTTACTGTACTTGTGGTTCAAAATCTAATAGTACACTAGGATCTAAAGTAATAGCTGTTAAAAGTTAGCATAACTGAACATTCTGTTATTTGTTATTTGTGTTACACTGCTGCTACTGATGTGTAACCTCCTTTAGGTAAGGATGCACATATGATTCTTATTCAGATTCTACACCACACATGGCAAAGTGCATGGGGGAAGAGAAGGGACTTAATACTTATGTAGTTAATGAATGCATATTCCAGACTCTAAAATGATAATTAGATAACAAAGATGTACATGTGGGCTGACTTACTTCCTAAATCCTCTCTCAAATGTTGTCAGTCTTTCCCCACAATTATTCTCAGACAGTTCACCCTCTCTTAGATCTGTAACTAGGGAAATTTAGTAAAACAAATAAACAAAAAACAACAATTCCTACGACTAATAGCTGAAGTCATGTCGCATATACAATGTGTCAGGCACTGTTCTAATTACTTTATACATATTAATTTATTTGATCTTCCCAACAACAAAATGAAATATCCCATCATACAGGTGAAAAACTGAGGCACAGAGACAGTAAGTAACCTCTATGATGACAAAGCTATGAGTGAGGGAAGCAGTCTGCTTTCAGGGTCCATTGTTTAAGTACTTTGTTCTGTGTATAGCACCATAGTGTAGAAGCTGTGGAGGTTTACCATGGGCTGTGAAGCATTCTAGAAATCTCCAACTGAAGTAGCTACTATACCCTAGTTGGCTATATTTACTATGAATATAGATTCCACTAGAATTGGACCTATTCCCAGATCTAGTTCTGCAATTCTTCAGTGACTTATCTGTCAAATCTTCACCTCGAATTTTGGATAAATAATGGATTCTTCTGTGTGTTGTGCTATGTAGCACTGAACTGTTTTCCATCTCATTTAATATCCTTAACAACCTGAGATGTAGGGGCCATTGTCTCCATTTTTCAGGAACACGCAAAGCTCACACTGATGAAATAACACCCCTCAATTTAGATTGTGCTTTCTCCTCATCACTACTAATTTCTTGGTTAGAAAATCAAGCTCAGACCAAGCTATTAATTTTCTAGACCAAATAACGATGCTATTTCAACTTTTTCCAAAAAAACCTCTGGGTTAACTTTTAATGTATATAAAAAGCAGTATGTCCTTTTGAAGTCTCACTGGCTCAAAAAAGTTGAACCCAAAATGGAAGAGGTTCATTAATCACTAGTTTTATTCCTATGCCAACTTAAAAATAGAACTGAAAAAAGAATAAAAGTGGACTTGTCTATTTGCTTATATTTCCTTTGAAAATTGTGAGGTTATCTCTAAAGTGGCACTATAATTTTCTTGACAGAAAATTATTTGTGGACTAGAGATCTTGTTGGCAACAGGGATAAGTACTTTATTTCTAAGAACATCAGCCATAAAATGAATAGATTCGATTGGCACCATTGTACTTAGTGCCCAGATAACAGAGGCAGGGCCCTGCAATGTAGGTTTTGCTGGTTATCCCAACTTTTGTGGATACTGGCATTTCTTTGAGGGAGGCAGCCAAAATCTATGGTAGTTTTGTTGGCATTAACAGATTAATAAATTGCTCCTGGTTTATAGTAACAAATCCATCAAAAGAAACTAAATCAGTTTCACTATTATGATAGCCTCTAATGTGCAACTGGCTCTGAAATACCAATTAATTATTTAAAATAATATCATAAAAGTATATTCATTCTTGCTCCAATAAAAGTTGATGTTGGGTTAATGTGAACTTATTAATGGTCTTGTTACTAATAATGTAAACTTGCAGTTTCGGTCCAAGTCACTGTTTAGATCCAGAGGCCCATCACACATTATAACTACCTTTTTTTTTTTTTTACCAAAAATACCTAGAACAAGAAACATTTCAGATCTAATTTCTCTCATTCAGAGTATATTTTTCTGCCTTAAAGGAACCTGACATCAAATCTCCCTGCTTCATGTGGTTTCCACAGTAGAGGTTAAAAATACATTTACGATTGTCTGACATGTTCTGAACAAAAGTCCTCCAACCTCCCTTCCTCATTTGTCTTTTATTCTCTTACTCTACTATTCCTGTCATCTCCCTTTTACTCCCAACTTCCTCACAATGACATCAGCCATGAAAGCTAGAGATTTTCTAAACTAGTGGCCTCTCAACATTTTTGATTATGTACTTCTCAGCGAGCATGTGCATGTTATTTACTTATAAATAACACATATACTTCTGTATTCATATATCATATATCTTATGAAATACATACAAAATTAAAGAATAAATTACAAATAAGTGTGAATGGATATTCTAATATTTTCCTCCTTTACAATCACCTTTGCCCACTCCTTTCTGGAGACAACTGAGTAGATTCCAAATAACATTCACCACTCAGATTGCTATCTAGCTATTTAGTGACAATGAACTGTTTTGTGGCAAAGGGTAATGATCATCTTAAATTTGAAGGTTGCCTCAGAGACCCAGATTTTACATAATTCTTTTCTCCCCATTGTCTCCTCATGCTCTGCTTTAGCATGGAAGCAGCAGGGAAAACAGAGAGGAGACTACGGTATAAAGTATGGGGTATCTGGTTACTGATTTTGGTTGTACAACTTCGTTTCTTCTCTGTCCTTCTGACCTGGGTTCTTGACACCTGATATTGTCTTCTGAAAATAAGTCATTTGCTATAACTGGCTATTCATTCATTTAAACACTTATGAACAGGGTTCTAAGCACTGAGATGGAAGCTATAGACACAAAATTGAGTTGTGGCAGACACAAAACTGTCCCTGGATAAGCTGACATTTTTGTTAGCAATGGTGGGATCGAATTAATTTGCAGGAAACATTCTAATAGGAATAAGTTCTCCATGGGTGAAGAGAGAATCAAGCAACTAACTTGGCTGAGGAAACTGGCGAAAGTCCTCCCAAGGGGAAAACCTTTGAGGATCTTGAAATATGAACTCATCAGGGCTGCACCTTTAGCCCGGTGGAGATACAGCCCCTGGGGGCCGGCTCTAGTCAGCAGAGTTCCTACTGTGAAATGACAGGGACAAGAATTTGTCTCCACCTGAACTGTTACTGCTGGAGTCAAATTCATGTTCCTCATCCCTTGTTAAACGTCTGCTGGTGATAACCATAATTATCTCTGTCATGTTGGAATAGAATCTGAGTCCAGCCTGCTACAAGTCCACTTCAGGTCAAGGAACTGTATGGTTGCTTTTTCTTGCAATTGACTGGTGCTTCTCTTGGTACCTTATTTTAGCCCACCTTTCTCTCTCTCTGTCTCTTCCTGTTGTCCTTCTACCCGACCCTATTCCTCCTGTGCCCTCTGCTCCCCTTCCCCCTTTCTCTCTCACGGCTGTTCCCTCCCTCAGTGCTTGCCTTACGTGTTACTCATACAGAAGCTGTATTTGGGGAGTCCAGCAGCATTTCAGGGACTATATGCTTCACAATATAAGGAACTTCACTTCTGGCTCTTGGTGGTGTACCATGTATAGAACAGGATCTAGGATGTTGAAGATGCTCAATATTTATTACTGATTAATTTTACCTGACACTGTATCTAGTGTTATCCTTTATCATATAATTAAATGGTTTTGCACTTCTGGTTGGTTTCAGGAGAATTATGTTTATCATAAAGCAAAATATTTCAGCCCCAAATATCTCCAAATATGTTTCTGGCTCTCTAGTTGTTTATGAGGCAAAACCCAGTTTCAATGGCATGAAATAATTTGATGGTTTTCAGTGGCTTGACACCCAAAATGAGCTTCCAAAGCTATCAGTTTACCTGGGACACGAATCCAGCTAAAACATATGGCTGAGAAGATCTGGTGTTATTGGACTTTCCACTTGATAATAACTTTTCCCTGGTAGCCCTAATGTTAGACTTAGGGAAAAAGGTTTAAAAACAATACAGTCTGCTCAATAAGCCTGGGTCTTTAAAACAAATGTGACTTCCATGTAAAATCATACTGATACTATGAGTCTGTCTGCAGAGCTGTGTATACTTCACCCTGCTTCCCACTCCTTCCCTCTTAGTCAGCTGACACTAGGCTTACTATCAAACTCTGGTTCTTCCACTAGTCCTTACTTTCATTCAACATGTCTTAGGGCCAGAGCTTAACCATCTTTTTGGTTTTCATTTCTCAGACAATTTTTTCTTTCCCTTTTATATTCTTCTAGCTGGCCTCCTATCTTAGTCCATTCTACCTTCTGAATAATTTACTATGTTTTTTATGTCACCCATTGGTCAATTCTTCTCATGCTACAAGGCTCCCATTTAGGCATTCAGAGAACAGAAAGGACCAGGAAGGTCACAGAAACAAACAAGAAAGTCATTTCAGGTATAGGTGTGCTTTTACCAAATCTATATGTATTTTAAAGATAAGGTAAGGAGAAAATATCTGATTTTTTTCAGTCATTGCTAACTAATGTATTACATTTGTCCTGAGATAAAGTACAGTATGTCCTGTATAATGATTTAGTCCTGGGCAATTTTTCCATAGAAAGAGCATAGCACTTGATCAACATTACTTCAACATATAAACAGTTTCCAAACACGGAAAGGTATTATGTAGTGTGACATGAAAGCATCAAGGATTCATACAGAATACCACAGAACATATACGCAGCCCATTTATTTCATTCACAATGTGCCATGATACACTGGGATATATTTATGTTATGTTATGTTTATGTTGTTCCTTAACATAGTCATGTTATGAGTTATCCTTCAATATAAGTTTTCTCCTTTTCTGACAACAGAATTTTTAGCAGACATTTCAGGATGTAGACTCCATTTCGGCCTTTATTGCTATGTGTGGCCATGCAGCCAAGTTGTTCTAGCACATGAAATACAAGTAAAAAAGGAAGTGTGTTCCTTCTGGAGCCTGCCTTTACCCGGGGGTGTGACCATCCCTGCACCCTTTCCTCTTCTGACTGATCCAAATATGGATAAAGGCTGAAGGTGGTAGAGCCATTAGATAAAAGAGGTCTAAGGTTTTGAAAACATTGGGCCTACATATTGGTTCAGAACTATTTATTCCCAATTATTACATATGTGTGAGAGAAGGAATAGGTCAGGCCAAATTTATGCTGGTTTTCTGGGATGGCAGTCAAATCTATAGCATAAATGGTACAGTTCAGTTTACTGTTAAGAGTGTGAGGTTTTGTTCACATGTGGAATTAGGTGTCTTCTCAAAATTCAGATCATTTCTGCATTATCTTTTGTAGTTTATTTTGCCTGGTAATATGGATTATGTCTCATGAGAGCCAATAAAAATATTTCCATAAATTTCTATAACTACTATGACTATTCAAAAATTTTGGGACTATTAAAACAGTCTCTGGGGAAGACTGAATTTTGAACTCTCTTTAATTAGCAAACCGCCATCAAGAACAAATACACTAGCTGTTTAAAAAAAGTCTAACCTCAAGTCTTTCCCTACATATTTTCCATCTTCTCATCTCATTTGGTTTGAAGAGACCACTTCTTAGGCTGTCTCCCTCCTCCACATTTCTTTGGAATTTGTCTCTGAGACTTGCTCTTAACCAGCTGTCTTACCCCAAAGACCCGCCCGCGCTCTGTAAGCGCTGGTCATACACCACACGACCTTCTGGCTCATTTGCTAATGTCTGCTCATGATCTATTTAGTTTTTCTTGATTTCAGTGGCTTCAATTTAATGATATATTTCATCATATTTGGGAGAATTATTAGCTTAAAAGGTCAATATTTACATATACTACAAATGCAGTCATCTCCAATTGAGACTCCTAATAAGTATGTGTGGCTCTCTTCACGGCCAGAAATATCATTAGAAAACAAGAAAAAATACATCATGCTAAACAACAAATGTCTGCCAATATTTATAGGTTTCAAGGAACGATAATTTATATCTAAAGTACAATGATATCTCTGGAGTAATATTTCAGTGCATTCTGAAGATTACTCTTACAAACTGTTTCTGTGTTCGTCATTTTTTTTTCAAGTCTTAGAACCTGATTATATTCTGACCTCTCCCACAAAAAAAATCATGTTCATAAATTCAGTGAAGGATTTGGTTCACTCATGTGACCATCAGATAATGAGCTGAATACAGTTCTCTAACTAAAGGTTTATTAGTTTATTTTCTATCTCACCTTTCTAAGCTCTAATCTCAAAGCTGTCACCATGGTTGACAAATAGTTTAAAGATACAAGACAACTAAGCAAACTCTTTTCAGAATCTGGCACCTAATATCTCAGACATGAAAATGTGGCCCACGTGTCTCTCCAAAAGGCTTATCTGTTTTAGACTGGTTATTTCAGTATTAGAATCCAGTAGTTGATTGAAACTTTTGTTGATATGTTGAAAAAGTTTATAAATACTTGTTTCCATTTCATACAAGTAATAATAATCAGAATAACTTTACAGATAAAGGGTTGTTTTGTGCCATGCAGAAAATGCTTCAAACAGTTTATATATCTAGTATTTTTTGTTTCTGTACTTCTGTTCACTGTATGTATCTTATCCATCATGCTATCACTTTTTATAAAATTTATATAGATGAAAAAAGGAAAATCCCCTGCTTCCATGTTTTTAATTCCATTCTCTCAAAGTAATTGCTATCAACAATTTTATGCCTATTTATCTAGAATTTCACATACTCCTATTTAGTCATCCAGAGAGGTTCATACCCCGTCTATACCTCTGTCCACATATTTTGTTATATAAGGTTGGGGGGGGTGCTGTAAATACTGGTCTGCCACTGTCTTTTTCTAGATATACTATATCATGAGCACTGTTCAGTCAGAGCAGGTGGCTCTCACTTCAGCTTTTTGATGGCTGCATAGCATTCCAAACTATAGATAAACAGTCATTATACATCCTTTATTGATGGAAATTTGCTTGTATCTTTTTCTTGTCAGTAACCTATAATACAATAATGAACATCTCTGTACTTATATCTTTATGAATTTTTAAAATTATTTTTTGTAAGGTTCTAGAATGGCTAGTGGGCAATTCAGAGCTATTTTTAACACTTATTCAATACCAAATAGAACAAAAATTCCTACACATTTTGATTCTAGAGGCTTCTCCCATAACCGTACTTTCCCAGGGTAAATTCCAATCTGAAAATTTGTATTTAATCTGTTTATTACAAAGCATCCCAAGTGAGTTGTAGAGTCAAAGCAAATACTCCACCAGACAATGCCACTGCACTTTAGAATGATGAAATGTTTAAAATAGAGTATTTAAGTTAGAACTTGTAAATGAGATATAATTACGGCACTTGTAATACGACCATGCTATAGTGACATGCCCAAGAGCAAATTCTTTCTAGCATTCTTAGTATTGATATAAATGTCCAAGTGGTGAGCATATGTTTCTGGAATGTTTAATGTTTCTGTCGGCAGTTGGGCAGGGTTAGTCTTATTTTAGGGGTGCTATGTCATAGGTCAGTTAATACTTTCTTATGTCATTATTGCATTCCCTCCAACAGATTTGGCAGAGTATATGGACATTTCTGAAAAAGCAACCTGAGCATTCCAATCATAACAACTTTATGCAGCATTAACATTTTAATACAATTTATGTAAGGAAGGGTTTCCCAGAAGCACAGAATGCTCTGTTGGCCTGTAGTTTGAGCCTATTGATCTTTGCTGTAAGTTCTTTGACTTCACTTACTAACTTATGACATGTTACTGATCCAGTTTGTTAGCAAAACCACAGTTTATGGAAACCAGATTTCTTCAGGACAAACAGAGTTGGAGATTTTTTTTTTTCTCATTGTGGATAGCCCTGGTTGAACAGAGCTAAGAATCTTAGTTTTGTTTCAGAAGAATTGTAATTATGGATTAATATATCAAGGGAAGGACAAGGATTTTGCACTAAAGGGTCCAGCTTGCAGGGGTTTTTTTTTTTCAATGCCAATAGGCATGTTGGGTTTATAGAAGGAACTGTACTTGTATTTACATCAGGATTATACAGTACTACCTTGTTGGCAGAATGCTGGGGAAATCCTAAAGACCTGACAAACTTTGGTCAAAAGTTCACTAACTAAGCCATATTTCATGTAGTTCTACTCCAACCCTTGTGTTTCTCACTTGAAAACTTCTCAGGGGAGCATAGCATCTACAGGATTAATCAAAGGTAACTTGGCACAAAAATGTATTTCAGTTATTGTCAAGAGTTTAAAAAAGCTATTGATAGTGAATGTACCAGGGTATCATTTAAAACAACATCAGCATATTTTGGGGGAAGGGATACTATTGCCTTAGTATATGTAAAAGGCTCATTTTAATATGTGTTTTACATCACTTTTATTATAATAAAATATACTTTCTGAAGGGAAAAAGAAACAAGCCCAAATAAATGATTGTAATAAAAAATACCATGACATTCTTTCTAAAAATTAGAGCTCACTCTCCAGACTGGCCTTGAACTATGAGCTATCTGGTGGCTATTTAACTTTAACTAAAGAAGGTGAAACCAGTTCTGTCTTCAACACAATTCCAAAATAGAATGTTCATGAACCATAGTAAATATTATTAGTGAAATGGATCGGTTATACTATTTTAATTTTTACATATTTTGATGGTTTCCCCAAGAAGATGTTCTTTGAGCTATACAACTATGCTACTGGGCCAAAGAAACCTCCACATAGTTTTTTAATCCCAGCAAAATAATAAGTGATGGAAACAAGGATATTTATAAAACTCCAAAAGCCAGATAATCAATGCAAGTGTCTTACCTTTCTTTTGCGAAGTCTGACTTGGTTATCTGTGGGTTCCTGGGTGGCCAGAGTCTCCTTTAAGTGTAAACACTGCATGCCATCTCCTGAGTTGACCTCAGGAAGACTTTTGTTTTGCTGTTCTGAGAAACCATTCTTCTCCAGGCCATTTTCAGCTGACATTCCATTTGGGCAGGAAGGAGGCTGCAGAAGGCAGCTTCCAGAATCTGCTTTTAATAACGGCAGTCCTCTGTCTGCACAAGGACTAGCCAAGAACTCGTCTTGTACTACACTGCAGGTGTTTCTTTCATGCTCATCTTTAGGGAAATCGGGTTTCCTTCGATGCTGAGCAATTACAGCAGAATTAAGCAACTGCTTTTCCGGCCCAATATCTGTCACATTCAAAGAATTGCATGTATTTATTTTGGATGCATCTTTTATTTCACTTATGCTTATATCATTACAAAGCTCCAGGCTTTTACTCACCATGTCAACAACTTTTCTCTCCCCTTTTTCTTCTACCAGCACTAAATCAGCTCCACCAGACATTTGCCAAGAGTTATAAGAATCTTGGTTACTTTCCATGATGGGCAGCGTCTTTACTAAGGAGCCTGCTCCTCTGACGCTACGTTGGTCTGCCGTTTTAGGCCCTTGAGTAGTTAAACTTTGTTTATCATCTGTAAGATACAGATCAGAGTTGGTATCTTCATCAGAAACATGCACGAGTGTTTCCGTGCTGGCTTCCAGAGAAAGAAACTGATCTTCACCTTCGTGGCTGTCATCTTCATGCACCTCCTTTGAAACGTGACCCATTGGCCTCCCAGGAATATCTCTCAGCTCTGACTCATGACAGCAGTCTGGTAGTGAAACACACCTTTCTTTGCGGTCCACATTCAGAGTTGCATCTTTTTCCATACTTGCCTGCAAGCTGTCAGCTACTAGTCCATGATGACATGCTGTGTTACACTCATTAGAATTAAAAGGCTGTCCCATCCATTGTGTCACATGTTCTTCCCAGCTTCTCTTTCTGATAGCTACAGACATGTCATCGTAGTTTAACAACAGACAGAGCGATACATTCCAAATGAGACCAGAGGAGATGAAACTTGATGAAAGGTTACTTCAGATTCACTGACTGAAGAAGAAGGTACGTGTTGCCATTTCACCACCTATTAAAAACTAAAAAAAAAGTTGTTCAGGATATAATTCTACCTTAGAAAAGAGAGCACTTAATCTGCGCTCTGAAAGATTAAGAGATTTTACAAAGCTTCTGTTTAATAGTCTTAATAGGGTTACTTCTTTAAGAAACAGCCTAATATTAGAAGAAAATCTCACATTTAATATTCCTGGCCCAAAATTCTTGACAGTACTTTCTAAAGCAGCTGGATTGACTGATCTATTAATGATTAAAGATACACATATTGAACATTTAAAATTCCAAGAAGAAAATATTTGGATTGCTTATCCTTAATAAAATTCACCAGAAGAAACTTGTTGCTCTAGCTTACAAGTTTTCCTGATTTACTTTTGTGGACACAAATTTTTATAGAAATCTACTGGCTGTTTAGTTTAAGCTGCACTGAAGGCCATTGGGGAACTGTTCATGCAAAACTTGAGCTATAGAGACAGCACATGTAATGTATTAGTGTGTGAAAGACCTAAATACAAATCCCAAACCACCGGGATGTATTTACTCTAGGGAGTGACTAAGAAACACGGAGTAATCCAGTTTAGCTCATATTCACACATAATTCATAGATAAGAAAGCATAACACACCATTTACAATGCCTTAGGATAAACACATTTGCATGCAACCCACTGCTGTTACTACCAGCTAGCAAGCTAGAACTGCTGAAGCTTAGAGAAATTAGAAAACTTGCCCAATGTTATATACCTAGGAGGTAAGCCCGATTCAAACTAGGCCCTGGTTCTAAGACCTAGGCTTACACAGCCAACAAACTTTACTGTCTCCAAGGAAGGGGATTCCACCACCACCTCTTTCCTCCACGAGTCTTATAATGTATATTTTATTCTATGTATTTATGTATATGTTTATTCTAAACTCTTCAGGCAGGAATTTAAGTGAAGCAAAAAGAAGACGTGAGGATGATAACACAATTGAAACAATTCTTCAGAAACTTCAGTCTCATTCTTTGGCTTCTAAGGAGTTTAGTTTGTATACTTCTGTTAGAATTTGGCCATAAAATTTTAAGTAAACAAGAAAACCAGGCATAAGATAAGGTCAGAATATAAACACATTCCACATATCTATCCTTTTTGCCTTGAATTATTCAAAGCCTTAGTTAAAGGCAACAAATTATACCAATGTAAACTCAACCTTATAAAAATGACTAACCCAAATGTTGTCCCATAATGAAACCAAATGCCTGACTGGAAAAGAAAAATCCCATTCAAGAGCAGACACTTCTGGTTTTTACGCCACACAAGAACTGTCAGCACGTAACATGGATTGGCTTATTGATTTCAGCCATAAACAAGATTAACTGCTGTGCTGGTTTTGGGTCACTTCAGTCTATTGAAAAGGACTCTGACTCCCCACCAGACGTTTCAAGCTATTCTGACTAAGCCCATGCCAGAAAGGTAAATATTCCCATCCTCTAAAGACCAGTGCAGTTAAGGAATGTACTAGAATTCTGGTACCCGAGACTGACCAAGTATCATTCTGGATACCATTTGGTTCCCTTAAAGGTCTGTGAGTATCTTTGAAAATGGTCAGCATTCACATTTTCCATGTTGGCATTCATTTTGCATTCAAAAGAAAATATAAAATCCCTGAATTCCATGCATAAGTCATTATAGTGTGGGAGGCTACGGAAAGTGGAAAAAACGCATAGATGCAGGCCAGAAAATTTCTGCTTTCATGGGCAAATTTGGGTTGTAATAGGGCGGTTCTGTTTTAGATGCTTTTTTTTCTTTATTTTTATCCAGTGTAGAAAGAGCAGGCTAACTTATGAAATGCCAAGTGGTATTACTGTGTCATTCCTAAGCCACATTTACATTTAAGTTGAGACTGAATTCTGGTTTTATTTCTTCTATGAAGGAGAAAGAGTTTTATTAACCCCTCGGGGAACAGATTACATACAATTTTTGCCTTTAAGTCCTTACCATAATATTAATTAACTTGTTACACTCAACCTTGGCAAGTAGGTTAAGTATTTTTATAATGTCAAAGAAAGACAGTTCAACAAGATCTGAGACAATCTAGCTGCAAAGAGAGATTGTAAATTAGAGAGATTCAATACAGCATTAACTTTTTCTGGCCTAACTTCTAATCTAGGTTCTTTGGACATTTCCAAATCATTCCTGTGAATTTATAGTGTCTTATTTTGAAGACATAAAATGTTCTGTCATTATGACCATCATCACTACATTTTGAATATTCATTTCATATATCATGGTCTGATAGAGTTTAAAAAAAATTATTTCTACCAGCTTTCTTATTCACACTTCCTATGTACATTCTGATTTGTAAGATTTATAGTTAAAATCTGCCTTCAGGATCTAAAGGCTAAACAGGATATTAGTTAAAAGGAGTACTGGATTATTGTTCATCACATCTGAGCACATTTGCCTCATTTTCTGTCATCTAAATTGACTAGAATCTGTCCTCTAAGACTGAGAAGTCTTTGTGAAAGACCCGACTTTCCCTTTGGGCCTCCTCACCAGGCTGCCTGATTCAAAATTGTATTTCGAACTCCTAACTACTTATTTTGCAAACTTCTATTGCCTTTTTAAAATAATTTTTTATGCAGTTTCATTCAGAATGAGCTCAGCTGCTGAGGATTTGGATGAAGAATCTGGAAAAGTGTAGGTCATTCCAGGGTGTTGATTTTATGAAGTGAATTTCCATGGGGATTTTTCACTTCTTAAATGCATTTGTTCAAACACCACTGTATTAGTATTACAAGAAACTCTATGTACCTCTAATGCAATGATTCTGGAAAATATTTGTGAAATGTCCACATTTGCTTTTATGAGTGCATATTAGTGAGCAGGATGTTTAGACACAGAGTGATTTAAAATTTATTATTTGGGTTAATTTAGTAACACTTAGCACTCATTAACATAAGCATTTTGTGACATACAGTGTATGTTTTAAAATTAATCAAAATGGAATATTATTGTACTAAAAATCAACGGAAGATATTCTAGTTTGAGAATCCTTAACCTATTTCTGGTATCAAATGATCATGCCTCTGCACTTGCTCCTGAAACAGACACTTATCTTATATTTCAGTCTTGCAATTGTCCTTAGGGAAGAAAACCCTGATGAGAATCATTATTGCTGATAATACAGCCTGGAAGAATATGGCACAAATGAAGTACTTGTGGCTGAAATCAAGTGGGCAGTTCCGTAGAACTGAGAGTAACTCTGACTGGTATGATCATGAGTTCAACTAGTGTTCATGTAGTGCCCAGTGGACTGCACAGTCTGCTAAACATTGCGAATATAAACCTAAATATATATTATCTCATTTTATCCTTTCAGAACACAGATGACATAGATAGACATGCATACATATATGCACACACACACACATATATATGTATATATATATGTATAGACAGACATACAGACACAGACACAGATACAAACACACAAGATTGAATCCTGGATTGCTTTTAAATACTTTCACACAGATGCTGCATATTTAATACAAGGGAAAATAAAGGCATAATAGTACTACCATTTTCTCTTTAATTTCCCTACTTTTTTCCTTAAATGGCTGGAGTTACTTCCAGTTTCCCTTAGGGTCTTTCTTCCTAATTACCCATCCCATGTTACATTTCCAGGTCATGTTTTTCTCCTACTACTTCTTTAATGCATATATATGTATAATAGCTACCACACAGCATGTACTCAGTTACTGGGGGAAGGAAGAGAAGATATAAGGGAAACATTCTCTTAATTAAAAGTAGGTTAAACTCTCTAACATGCAAGAAAAGGACATTTCTACATTGGCCCACTTTGTTGCTAACACAACGTCGGAGAGGAGAG
Source organism: Camelus ferus (assembly GCF_009834535.1). Lineage (NCBI taxonomy): Eukaryota > Metazoa > Chordata > Mammalia > Artiodactyla > Camelidae > Camelus > Camelus ferus. Next base: position 11,928,129 of record NC_045721.1, read on the forward strand.
ATGGGGAATCCTAACATCCTATAGTGATCTGACATTTTAATGTATCTTGGTCTGTGCTCAGGGAGTCACCTTTGCAAATAGTTAAGTGCCCCCCAAATGCTTATTGAATTGAATGAGACAGTTAGAACAGAATCAGCAAGATATAAACAGACATATCACAGCTTAATATAGTTCTTCAAATGCGTGCTCACTAATGGCAAAGTAAGTCTTCCTGACAGCATTTGTGGAGGTCAAAATGAAATTCATTTTCTTGATGGGGCTGTCAAAGAACAAATTATCTAGCAAACTAAACTGTGCACATTTGGGCACCTTCTACTTTTCTATAACTCAGTGATAACATGAGAGAGGTGCTTTTCACTGCAAAACTGATCTCACATATTCAAGATGCTCAGGATCAATTAGAAAGCCTAGAACAGATATGGTTAGTCTTAATCTCTTTACGTAAATGCATGAATAGCAAAATAAAAATGATAACACATGGCAAAAAAGTATTTCTATAGATCTAATCAGGGCAGCCAACTTTTAGTAAAAGACAATTAGTGCTTTTTCTTTAAAATATTCATGCTATCTAATTCAAATTAGGGCTAGAATTAGGCTGTGGGAGAGAAAAACCTTTAATAACATGATGTAAGGATTTATCTCTGTATGATTTCATGCAGATTTCCTTTCTTTAGTAGCAATCTGTGTCTTAATCCCTCACAAAATCATTATCCATCTACTTTTATATACTTTGTCAAATGTTGGAATTTACTCATTATGTGGAAAAAACAAACTCTTACTAAAATTCTTTATTGGTAAATTGCTTAATGAAGCTTAAAATATTATATACGAAAAAGCTTCCATCTCTTCAGGCTGTCTGGAAATCATCAAGTCTCAGTAAATTACAGAATAAATCACCTATAATGAACTAAGTCAGTGGAATAAGTAGTATATCACTTTTTCCAAGAGACACATCCAAACTTCCATCATTTTGGGTCTTTAGAAGAAAAATGAAGAAGTAGGTACCCAATTAAAACTTCTTTTAAAACGTTTACCTATTTTTATGTATGTATCAGTTTTACTGAGCTTGGAAATTTTTTCTTCTTCTTAGCTCTCAGAGTCAAATATATTCCAGGAATCAAGTACATTTGAAAATGAACTTTGTCAATCCACTAGAAGTGCACTCATCAGAAAAGAGCAGACTGTTACAAAATTGCAAGTTATTATTTCTGAGTGCCCTATTTTTTACCTCCAGCCTCCTGCTGTTTAGTAGATCCTCAGTTGTTTTTAATTTCCTTTCAGGGAAGAGCCCAGATACTGGCAGTATTTGACTTATCACCACTTTATAGCTCAGGTTAGCCAGGTTTGCAGACTCTCGGAACATTTTCTTAAACAACCATGTGTAATTTGAGGAACTCCTGAAACATGTCATGATATTTGGCTGATACCACTAAGGCTTTTCTGGTGATAACTGGTTTCCAACAGACCCCAGAATTAATACAGTCTTGGGGCACAATATTGCATCATGGACGCAGTAATTTCTAGATATCTCTATCTTTCTTTGGGCTTCCATGTTTTATGTATTTATTTTTAAGTACACAGTCTTCTCAATCCCATGCACAACCCTTTGACCATCTAGAACTACACTGTATCTTTGATATTTCTGCAAATTCCTTAACGAATAATTAATCATTTGGTTTTTTGACTTGGTATCTCTTTTCTGTAGACTCCCTTATAACCAAAGAAAAGTATTGCCTTTGTTCTGAAATTATTTCATTTGGAATTTTTCATGCAACAGGAAATAGCTTAGAGTTAAATTTGATATCAAAAGTTTTCCTGTCTTTTTTTTTTTTAATGGCAAAGCAATATAATTGAAATGCGGTTTTGCCTTATTATAGAAAGATACTTCTATTCCACAAGGGACATGAATTATAATGCTTTATTATTAGCATGGTGAGATGTGGCTTTACTTTAAGTGGCCACTTTCTATTTTTAACTTTGCTCTCACTTCTAAGAACACTCCTAACGGTAGATTCAGTAATCACTAAATGTAAATAAGAGATAGGGCTGCACCAACACAGGTGCTCCGACAGCTAGGTGACAACAGGATACTGAGATTTCAGTCACTTGTTAAGTGCAACTTTCACTGAAATCAAGAACATGAAATCATTAAGAATATAGCTATTTCTGTTAGGTTGGTATCCTACCAGGGATTGATGCCTCTGATACCAACTTTAGTCTTCTGTTTTTAATATCTATTATTCTCATCTCATTTTGTCATCTGCCTATGTACATCTTGAGCTTGTTTTTACTACCAAGTGCCCTATATACCCAAGCAACAGCAGATGCCTTAGAAACTTGCGATGATTATGGTAGTAGTAAAAAAAAAAGCTTTCATTTGTTAAGCATTTAAGTAGTAAAAAAAAAAAGCATTAATTCATTTGTTAAGTTGTGGATCAGGTCCTGTATTTGGTGCTATATTTACACTATCTTCTTTAGTAATAATACTCACAAATATTCTATGAAGTGAGTACTATCATTGTCCTGATTTTATGGGGAGAAATATTGTCAGGACTAAGTAACTAGCTCAACCTCTAGCACTTACAGTGATTATTGTCCCTATTTTTTGTGAAGGCAAGATATCTGTTAAAGAAATTTTATGCTTTTTCTGGTGCTTTGCATTAGTTACCTAGGTTTTGTGTTCCTCAGTTTTCTCACTTCTATAATTAGGAGGGGGAAATAATATTTGAACTGTAATAATAATGAGCTATTAATGTAAGGAGAGCACTTAATCCATGGCATATTGCAAGAACACCATATACTAAATGACATGATGATGATGATGGTGATGGAAATGACTCCTTTAGTTTTTGACAAGTCTCAGCTGCAGAATCCATGGCTGAGTAAGGGCTGGAACTGTAACTTACATGCCCATCTTATTTCAATATAGGAGAGTGATTTAACCACAATGTGAAACACTATGATTCTTTCTTTCTTGATTCATTTGAACTATGTTTTGTTTTTTTTTAAAACAAAGGTTTGTCTGTTATACTGTATGTGAAACAATCTGCACATACAACAAACATCTCATCTGATGCTCAAGATGACCTGGTGATACAAATATTTGCATTGTTTTCCTTCCCAACTTTACCAGTAAAAAGCAGAAGCTCAAAGTAGGTATGGGGTATGCTTGACATCACAGAGCATCCAATGGCAAAGATGCAAAGAGCCAGTTTTCTGTCTCTACTCATGACCTTTCCAATACACCACCCCATTTAAATGGTGGAAAATTCACTAGTGCTCCACTCTCACTAGCCTCGTGTAACTTTTAATTTTGAACTATTTCTGGAGACTTATGCTTACTTCTTGTTTTTAATGAACTTGTAATGTCATCTTGTAAGAGTGTTGTTAACCTCTGGCCTCAGGCTCTGATGACTCTTGCCAACCTCTTATTTTCCTTCCCCTTTAAAAATTATTATTCTATCATTACAGGATGTCTGGAAAAAATTTTAAAAGTCTCACAACACCCACTCTTCAACACTGGTTTTCTTTCCCTTTCTTCCCTCTCTCCCTCCTATTTATTCCACATACATTTATTGACAAACAGGTATCAACAATACCTGGCATGCTAGGCATTTGCCAATCACTGGGAATAAAAAGAAACACTCACTGGATTTCTAAACTTGCTTTCTGATCTTCCTACTTCCTTTCTATCTCATTTCTATTAAAGGGCTGATTTCCTGTGGATTATCTGAGTTGTATTGCTATATCATTTTGCTATTTCACTCAGATATGAAAACCTTTTCACACTTACAGGCAGCTCCAACTGCTTTTTTTCAGTCCTCTATCTTAATTCATGAGCAAGTTCATATACACACTGTTTACGCTGCCTTTCAGCTTTTTTTGTTTTGGGTTTTTTTTTTTGCATTGGAATTCTTATTTTATCTTTTCAAGTTCACTTATATACCCTATAATCCACTGAATCAAAACCAATAGTCTCTTTAAAACTAGGCCTCAAGAGCCACACTTCACCATATTTATTCTTCCTTAAAAACTAAGCCCATCTATTTCTCAAAACTCTATGAATTGACCAGCAGTTTAACACCAAACTAGAACCATAGACGTAAACACTGCATTTCTATACCCAAACCAAAGTCAATCTGGATTTGGGCTTCTCTGTAAACCTTTTCAATTTAAATTGTGCAATTAAGGGGCTTATCATTCATGTGAGGGGGACAAAAGTACAATATTTATGCTACTTCCTCAAATCTGGAGGAATTTTCTCTCATGCTTTTTAAATTTTCATGTACAATTCTTGACATTTCTCTATTTTGATAATAAAGTTTTCTGCTCTAGATCTAAGTCATCTCTCATTTGGAACTCTGCGGTACTACAGTGATTTCTAGAGAGATTCTCACTATAAGATGATACTGACACCAGTTCATTCATTCTCCAAGAGGAAACACACAAAATCACAACAAAAATACTTTAAAAATATCCCAATTTAGACTTATTTTAACCCTGTAAGACCCACCCTCTATATGTAAGATTAAACCATGCCTAAATTATTTGTAGTGAGGTGTATGGTATGGGCAGGTTTGCATACAGATCAGAAAAATTCTCTTTTTATTATAATGTCTTCAAGAAAAAAAATAAAATGATGTACTCTCTTTTACTAGGGCCCCTTGTAATCATGCAATCAGTTATACAGGCTATTGCTTTACTGCATTTATTCCTCATTCCAATAGTGCGGAGTGCCAAAACACTGGAAGTGTTGAATAGCATATCTTTTAAGTGGTAATAACATCAGGAAATCCAATCTGGTTCACAAAAATAGGAGAAAAAGGTATCATGATTCACACTTTCTCCAAAGAAATGACACATATTAGTTTTGTAAGAAAGGCTCTTGCAGTGGAAAGTAAAGTGTTTTGGCGTGCGGCAACATATGCTGGCATGTATGAAGCACGGTACAGATGAAACAGCCATCATTTCCAGTTCACACTGTGCTGGTCCAAGTGCAGACTGTAAGAAATCCTGTGTTCTGCAACTACAGGACTTTGTAGAAGGCTCAGGGTAGATACACGAACCAATTAAAGAACTGAAAATAGGCTGCAGGAGGGAAGATACAAGGATGTGTGTTTACTTGGCCTAGAATGCACACTTATGTTTTCATATACCCATTTAGGCGTTTTACATTTCCACCAAGAAACCCAAAGGACTAGAAATAGGCTGCAGCAATAGAGATTTAGGTTAGATAAATAAAAGAATGTCTGGGTACATGAGATTCCAATGGGGGGCAGTACAATCTTTTCTGAACATCACTGATTGGGTTGGTAATTTATAATGATATCATTTGATACAAGGATATAAATCAGACAAGCTTCTTTCTAGTCCTATTTTTTTTTTAAGAAACATCAGTTTAAAATTAATATGGATTGACTTTCTTGGCATAAACATGAAATGTAACAAAACAGTCACAAACAAGTTACTCCTTTAAAGTGTTTGTTGAAGGCATAAGGAAACTTTTCCATTTGAGAAAATTTCACTACTTAGTAAATTTGATTCTCTTTTAAAACCATGATTTTTTTTCCCACACTATAACACTGATGGCAACTGTAAGCCTTTTTTTTTTTTAAAGAAGCATTCCAATTTTCTTTTTAAAGAAGCCTTCCACCAGATACGAATATGTTTATACTTTACCATGCATGCTTTATTTGAGAGCAAGGTTATGTGATATAAAGATATCTGGATTATGACATAGGGGACTATGGTTCCACTGTCATCTCCTGCTAACCAATGGTGTGACCTTGGACAGGTCATTTTTAAATGTCATTCTTCAGCTCCCTTCAGCTCCCTTTTTGGCAACTTTAAGATAGTGTTAGAAGAGGTGACCTCTTATATTGTTTCCTTCCTTAAAATTCTATTGAGGGATTTTATTAAGCTGTAATTTAGAAAAGTCAGTATTTTATTTTTAACATACTTAAAAACAAATTCTTTTATCATTTGTAAAAGTCAAACATGACTTAAATTGTTACTGAGTAGTTAAAATTTGTCAATGTAAGTTATTCTACATAAAATGTAAGCATAATTAGCTAATACAGCAAATGGTTACATTATACTACGTAAACGTTTATAATTAAAACACTTGATTTCTTGTGATCCAACTGTCAAAACAGCTTTCATCTTTCATTTAGTATATTTTGTGTTCATCTAACAGATTTGGAAACATGCATGGATATTTGTTCCCTTCACATACCATTCTATATTAGTTCTATAAAATAATGATTTTCGTTCTAAATATTCAGAAATATAAATATAACAGTATGTTATGCATTAAAACTCTATGCTATTTCAGTCACTACTAAATTTTTTTCTTCACATACTGCATATGCAAACATTTAAGATAACTTAAAGACATTATAGCCCAGTGGAAATGTAATTTTATGATTACATGAATTATGAATGCAGATCAGCTGTTCATATGATTGTAGTGATTTCTGGCTGCCTTAAAATAGTAATAATGAATGTCAGTGTCATTGACATATACTTTAATTATTTAAAAATATTCACACAAAATATGATCTGAGCACTGAATAGTGTGAATTTAGGAAAGTTAATATAAATTAAATCCAATTCTGACATTTAAATTTAAAAAAATCAGATTAAATACTATTTAGGAGAGAAAATAATTTGTAAAATTTCACGTGTTCACTCTTTTTTTAAAATGAATCATTTAAGCTGTACATTAGCAGTTTGACCTGTGGTTGAAACTGGGTGGGGAAATATTGAGGAATTCAATCTTCACATTTTAAATGAGACACAAAATTTTCTTTGGAGATTCATTATTAAGAAAAGTCACTCTAGTGGGATCTACTCTTCCTGTTGGCAAAAGAAGAGGAAAGAAGAAAAATCATTTACACCTCAGACTTATGTGTGAACACTTGTTTCATACGAGCCATGTAATAGGAAAACTGGTCTTCTGGCTCTGTTCATAAATAAGGATTAAAAAGTGATGAAAATAAGATCTTAGTTTATGGGTAAAAAGAGTGAAATCTCTATAGAGCTTATTTAAGAATTGACATTTTGCTAAAACAATTTGACTCACAGTTTTCTACTTACTAAATCTTTTCTACTTCTGATTTCATGGCTCAGCTCTAAAACTTAGGAAATCACCACTCCGTGCAAGATGCTAACATTTCTCTCAATCTTTCTGCCTCTTCAAAGACTGACTCAAAGCATAAAGAGAGATAGTCCACAGCGTCTTACCTAGACAAGGAGTTGCTGAAACGCCGAGGCATGACATGGTTCAACACTCAGGCTAGGAAAGGAGTCCGTCTCCGTTAGTTTCTCCGAAATATAAGTTCACATTTCGTGGCTGAGATCATGGCTCTATTCTAAGCAGTTCTACGCAGTGTGTGAGTCTAACAAAAACACCCTCCGCAGCTGGAGGGAGCCTTAGCTGAAGCAGGAGTCTGTCAAGGCGTTCCTAGTGACTTCTGTCTAGTAAATTCAGACTGATGTTTTGCAAAAGGGGCCTCCACAACCAGGCCCAGATTGCCTGGGAAGCATTTCCTGCCTCTGAGTGGTGTGCATGTGAGTAAGACTGAAGGAAGAGGAGGGGAGGAGGGGGCCAGCAGAGGCCGCCCGCCTGGGCGTTTTAGGAGTTCTGATTTTACACAGAACTGAAGTGAGTTTGTCAAAACCCTTGAGGTGATTAGCTGGAGAGTCATAAAGTTGTAGGGCTTTTTCTATCCCACACTGCTTATGAGAAAAAAAAAAAAAAAAAAAAAGGAAAGAAAACACAGTTCCCTCCTTCCTCTACAACTTTTCCACTATATTAAATGTATACACACAATGCAATTCAAATACCTTTGCAGTAGTGCTCCTTTCAAAAGCCCTTTTAAGAGCGCAAGATGCATTCAGAGTTTTTAATACCGTAATTCTTCTAAATTTGAAAACTTTCGAAACGCTACTTCATTTAAAATGCTGCAGCCTGATATACTGTACCTGAGAAGATCTGTAAGTAAAATCCCAGGGATCCAGCAAATAGAACGTGTTCTTCAAGATCTCGCCGACCCCAAGAATCCTTCACGGAATTAAAGTAGTTTGTGTCATAGCATATGCAGCGTTACCTCTGGTCAGGATCCTCCAGTCACACACATCTCTGCTGGAAAAGCAGAAGACAGACTCCATCTTGATCCTATTACAGTCTTGCTGACATTAACCACTTGCAACTGCTTCCCTCCAGCATGACAGAGTCCCCGAATCACATGCCTAAAGCAGCTCACAATATCTGCATCCTTCTTCCGACACAAATGTTGTGAACTATCATCTGTTTATCTTTTCTGCTTTCTTGTGCCTCCACTGAATGACTTCCTCCTAGCTGCTCTAGGCTGGGAACTTGGACTACCATTTGGTTTTGATTAAAACCAGACAGCCAACTCTGGAGAATTTAGAGAATAAGCTAATGGAAACTGCAAGTATGGCTTTAATTAGTGCATCAATTAATAATAGATGTTAGCTCGTCTTCTAATAAGATGACACAAATATAAACGCAGAGGAAGCTCAAGTCGTTTTAGGGAAGAAGTTGAACCAATTCTCATTCCTTTATGATCCAGAATTCTCTTTAAGGAAAGTGGAAGGAAAGAAGAGGGATGTGGCCTTGGGACATCAGGTTGTGGAGGGGGCGGTGGAGCAGCCTCAGTGTTTACACCAGAGAAACAGGAAACAGCATCTCTGAGTTTAATTAGCTTGCTTGGTTGGAATTGCTCAGTAATGTCTCCCTTTTACTTTATTTACAATCAATGGATTCTCTTGTTTATGACTTGAGCATTTTTTTTTCAGTGATTAGTGATTAGATTTTCTGATTATTGGGTCTACGTGGAACTTGCAAACATCCAGAGATTTCCGATAATTGGAGGCACAAGAACAATTCCAATTTCAATAAGATAAATGAGTAACATTTAAAGAGGGACAAGAAGTATTAAACCCACTAGCCCTAAGATCTAATCTTTATGTCTCTGAAATTATAAGCAGTTTTCATTATTCATATTTATTCCCAGTTGGCTCTGATTTTTATAAAGGCTGACAGACATCTAGATATCACAATAGCCATCTTTTTTGTACTTTCTGAGTAAGTGATAACTCAGAGAAGTATTATAGTTACTATTTCTTTTCTTACTGTATAACTAAAATCTCTCAAAATTAGTGCAAATAATGGATTTTTAGAAATATTAAACCTAATGTTTAATATGTGGTTAATATGTTAAATTTGGCTAAAATGTGAAATGAATACTATGTTACACATTAATTTTCAGATGAGAAGTATTCAAATCAAAACATGGGGCAGAAACAATTTTTAGAAGTTTGTGTCAAAACATTACTGATTAAAACAATGAGCATTTAGATTCCTTGAAGTTAACCTTCAACCATAATGACAAGAAGGAAGTCTGTAATTTCATAAATTCTTTAAAGAGTTATTTATGTTCACATTCAAAATATTTCCACGGAAACTACTGCCCATTTAATCTTCCCAACTATCTTTATATGTTCTTATTTTTATTTTACAGATAAAGTATTAGAAACTTGTGAAAGTAATTTTCTCACAATCAAATGATGGAGAGTGGTCAAGTCTACATTGGAACCCAGATTTTCTAACTCTAAATTTTGCACTTTTCCTCTCCTGTCTCTCTTGACTCTTGCTTAATTGCTGTGTGAAACTGGGAAGACTTCCTCAACTCTCTGAGTTTCAAATTCTTTCTTAAAAATAGGGGCAACTCCACATAACTCACAGATTGGAAAGCAGGATTAACTTTATATACAGATGTATTTATAAATTTATATCTCTTTCCCTTAGGAAAACACTGGGCAGAATGGAATGAGAATTGATGTAAGCTCTTTCCTAAAATAACTTGTGTATCTCTATCTCTATTTGTCTCTAGCCGGCCTCGAGGATACAGAGGGCACTCAATAAACATTCACACTCCGCTAATTCTCCTTAGCTACATTCTCCTCATGAATCCTGTAATTCCCCTGGTATAATTTAGCCTTGTTTCTGTTTACACTGGCCTGAAGAAACAACAAAACCCTATTCGCATAGATTTATAAATGCTTTTTTAGACACCCTTATTAGTAATTTTTTCCTTATCATTCTCTTCTCTAAACCAATAAGACATCATGATTTATTCTATTATTAGAATTACTTCCCAAATCTTTAATCACTCTTATTTATTTTTCAAACTTCAGCTGCCTGATTCCAAACAAATCCCAGAACTTATATTCTCATAAAGGCTTTACCAAATATGAGAATAAAGATAACAAATGAGATAGTTTCCTAAATATTTAACACAGTATCAGGCACATAGAAGTGGTCCAAAATAGTTGTCCTCTTCTCTTTTCCTCTTGTAAATCTCAATACATAACATCCTTAAACGTTTGCCTACTATTCTATACTAGACCAGCTAGTAAAATATGGTACAGAGGCAGTTAAAAAGTTGAAAACAAAGTATCAGGATAGCAGCCTGGCTCCAAAACTAACAATCATGATGACTCCATGTAAGTTACTTAGCCGGGATAAATCTCAGTTTTAGCCTCTGAATCTAAGGGTTTTTCAAAATTCAAGACAACAGTCCATGTCAAACCATTAGATCTCATGGCTGATGCAGTATTTATTGTTAACTAGCATTATTTTTACCATTTAAATTATTGTCCTTTTCATGTTTACAACCCTCTTCTATGATTTTTTTAAAAATAATCTATCTGTTGAACTCAGTTAAAGGTATGGATTTGGAACAATTTTATTGGTGGAGCAATTAGGGTTTTTTTTTTTTTTAAAGAAAAAGGAGTAGCAGAATGAGGATTAGAAGCTTTTGTGAGGATCAACTTCCTTTCCACACATTATGATCTAAATAATAAACACTAGCTATGATTGACTAGCTAATCCCTGGCCATCTTTAGTACATTTGAATCTGGACTTTTACAGAATTGTTCAATGACCCTAATATAGTCCAACAACCTTTAGACTGTGCAAAATGGGAGGTACTCTTTGAAAAGAAGGTCTGACTCTGTGAATTGAGTGGCAAACATCATTACTTCAGCACTCACATTTCACATTTGTGATATTGTGGGTGTAAGCAGGCTTATATTCTTTCCATTTTAATGAAAGAATAATGTCCTAATAGTAATGAACTTAAAATTAATATGTGGAGAGACTGAATGCCTTTAAAACACTTTAGAAGTGTCCATACTCATACAGTTAGTATAATGAATGCAGGAGCACTTTGTCTATGAAAATTGATCCTTCAAAAGTCTGCATTTCACAACTTTGCTTGCAATTTATTGCAATTACCTTGTGTGTCAAAGCAATAAAAATGGAATGTACTTGACAAGATTCCTAGTTATTTTTTTCTAGTAATACTTAAATGTACTTTCTCTCAATAGGTTCATTTTGATAGACACATACCCACATAGGAAAAAATACAATTTTGTAGTTTTTACTTAATAATCTGCATGTGTATTATTAGTTTTTTGACCAACTTTGTCCAAATTTTGACACCCTACTATTGCTAAACATTTAGTATTCATCCAGAAGAATTTATTAAAGGAACACAATTAAGTTTAATGTTAAACTAACAAAAGGATCAAAATCATAGAGATTCACCAATACCAGTTATACCTACTTCTTGGATTATTATGTTCATTGCTTCCCTTCATCGAAAATTACTACAGTTCAAGACTAGCCATGAAAAAAAACTTGGTAAATTTCAAATAGAAATGAAAACATAAACTTAGCAAGTAGTAAAAACAATATGTATTGGCATAGACACTACAGTGCATGTGGTCTCAGAAACTGATGAACCTCCCAGCCTGTCCAAAGGGGCCAGGATACTCTCAGAAGCATGAAAATTCCAGGCCATGAAAGATATATTAAAGAGGTCTCGGTGCGCCCAGCTAGCAGAGGGCTGAGGTTAGTTCTAAGTCACACAATGGTTTGTTCTGTATGAAAACTTAACCTAACATCACCAGGCAGCCCTCTTCAGCATCCTGGTTGATGTTACCATAATGTTCTCTGAAATTCTCATTTCCCTGTATCTTCAGTCTATTCAAAAAATATTTCCTCTTCACTTTAGGCTAAGAGCTCATGCTTTCTTTTAGCTTCTCCTATTTCCTTTCAAATGTTCTTACTGTTCATACACATTGTTGCTTATACTCTCTGTTCACCCAGGAAAAGAGTTGAAACTATCTGTGTCCAAATTTCTTCTCGGTAGGATCTCTGCTCCAATTTCATCTCTACCCTTTGACAGTCATTCCACCTGACTCCTTAATCTACTATAGAATACAAGGCAGCATTCTCAGGCCACTACTGTGGGCGAGGGGCAGTGGTCATGAACTTGGTACAAAGGCTTGTGGCCTTGAAGGAACATCTGTTCAATTTCTGTTAAAATATAAACATACTTTTTCTCTTTTTCCCTTTAACATGGAACCACTGGAGTGTCTTGGTATACATACCAAGTGAACATACTTAATTTCCATCTACACATAATATTTACTGTGTATTTAATATATTCATGGTACTGTTCTATGCACTTGGATACATCATTAAACCCGACAAAAAACGAAAGAACTTTGCCCTCATGGAGTTTAGATGAGGCATAGGGTGTTGGTAATCCACAACAAACATAATAAATACGTAAATTAGTATATGGATAATTACTAGGGAAAACAGAAGGTGCAGAGCATGATAAAGAACAAGGGGCGTGAGGGGCAATCATGTTACAGAATTAAATAAGAAATATCAGGGGAGGTCTCTCTGAGGGGTTTTTTAGTAAAAAAAATTTAAAAGGTGAGGGAGAGGGCCATATAGACATCTGGGTGGTCACCGAGTTCCAGGTAGAGTTAACAAGTTCCTAAAAAAAGGTGTGCCAGGCAGTTTCCAAAAACAGCGAGAGAATCAATAAGGCTGAGAAGAAGGAGCAAAGGGTAGAGAAGGAGAAGGTGTGCTTAGGGAGGTGAGGAGGAGAGTGTTAGGTGGTGTCTTGTGAGGACTCTGTCTTTGATTCTGAGTGAAAAGTAGAGCCCTGGCAAGGCTTTGAGCAAAGGAGCCACAAGTTCTGCTTTGCATTCTAATAGGGTCCCTCTGGCTGCTGTATTCAGAATAGGCTGAAAGGAATTAAGGGCCAAAGCAGGGAGACCAATTAGGAGGTTACTATGGAGATCCAGGTGAGAGACAAGGATGGCTCAAGCAGAGGCAATGAGAAAGGTAAAGGTTTTGTTGTTGTTGTTGTTTGTTTCGGTATTTGATGCCAATAGTCTTTCCTGAAGAATTAGATTTGCTACGTAAGAAGAAAAGAGGAGTGGAATACACTTCCTGAGCGACTAAAGGATGAAGTTGCCATCAACTGGAAAAGAGAAGCCTGGAGATGCAGCAACCCTTGCACAGTAGAGACCAAAATTTTAGTTTAGGACACATTTCATTTGAGATGTCTGTTAAGCATTTCTAATAGAAATGTCAAGGAGACAACTGGATATATAAATTCAAGAGGTTTGGACTGCAAAAAGAAATATGGGAGTCTTAAACCTATAACTGGAATTTAAACCGAAAGACTGAAAGAGATCTCCATGAGACTGACTGTAAATAGAGAAAGTAAGAGGAGAAAGAACTAACCAGACATTGGATTTAATGATGTAGAGGTCACTGTTGATAATAACAGAAAAAGTTCAGAGAATCATATGGACAAAAGCCTGATTAGCATGAGTTAGAAGAAAACTGGAGGAAAGGAATTAAGGATACAAGTAGAGTCAACTCTTGAAATTCCACTGCAGAGGTAAGCATACAAATGGCATGATAACTGTCTGCAGCCATGAGAAGTTTCTATCAGGATGGGAGAATGACAGTATGTTTGCAATTTTTTTTTTTTTAATCAGCATGGTATCTTCCCAAAGGGAGAGGAATGATGATATAGGGAAGAGAATGGAGAAAAGTTGGAGTGAATTTTTGAGGCGGAGAAGAGTACTTGGGACGTGGAGTACAGAGACTGATTTTGGACAAGAGTATGACGTATGTGAAAACTTCAGTGGATATGAGATAGCATGATTCAGTCAATCACTCATCAAATCCCAGTCAGCCACTATTATGGGTTTTATTGCTATTCAATTTAAATATGATTTTTTGCTGTCCTTAGTCACATAAAAATTATACTCATAGTAGATAATTGGTTAAATAGGTGATACTCAAGGAACAAATACATAAAATTTTCGCAAGCATGCTTGTCCTTGTGATTCTTTGTATATTCTCACCTCCTGTTTTTCTCTGATGCAGCCTGGGACAACCAGGTGCAGAGGACTTTTCCCCCAGGCACTGTGCACTCCAGTTTCCATCTTTTTATTGCTTTTGTGTTTCACTCATCTTCAGATAACATATTTTCACTGTTGTTTTCTTGTTCTGAGTCCTTTTGCTAACTTCCTCGTTTTTATTTTTCAATTCATCTCTCATTTTCCCCAGATTTCAGTTGCTTTTGGCATTTCTTATATAGATTTTTAATACTTTTATTGAGATATAATTGGCTTAAAATAAATGGCATGCATTTAAAATGTACAATTTGGTTGGTTTGGACAAATGCATATACCTGTGATACTATCACTGTCATCAAAGTGATGAACATCTCCATCACCTCCAAGTCTTCTCATGCTTCTTTGTTATCTTTCTCTTTTGCTCTTTTCTCCTTCTCCACCCTCAAGCAACCACTGATCTTCCTTCTGTTACAGCAGATTAGTTTAAAATTTCTTGGCACTTATTTACATGAAATCATATATATGTATTTTCTTCCGGCTTCTTTCACATAGCATGATTATTTGAGACTAATCCATGCTGTTGCACGTATCAATAGTCTATTTTTTATTGCTGAGTAGGGTTCCATTGTAAGGATATACTACAATTATTTTATCCATTGACCTATTAACGGACATTTGGGACAATAACATTGGGACAAGTTATTTGACTACTACAAATAAAACTGCAATAAACATTCACGTACAAGTCTTTGTATGCAAAAATTCTTTCGTTTCCTTGGATAAATATTTAGGAGTGAATGGCAGGGTCATTTGATAGGCGTATTTTAAACTTTTTCAGGAACTATCAAACTGTCCTCTAAAGTGGATTTTCTGTTTTATATTTCCACCAGAAATTCCTGAAAATTTTGTTGTACCACATGCATGGCAACACTTAGTATAATCAGTATCTTTAATTTTAGCCATCCTGAAAGATGTGTAGTCATATCTCATTTGCATTTTCCTAGTAATTAATAATTTGGAGCATCTTTTCCTCTGCTTACTTATCATCAGTATACCTTTGATAAAGTACCTGTTCAAATGTTTTGTCCATTAAAAAAACTGGGTTGTGGTTTCCTTATTACTGAGTTGGAGAGATCTTCATATATTCTGCATACAAGTCCTTTATTAAGTGATTTGCAAATATTTTCTCTCAGTTTAGTTTGCCTTTTCATTTTTTCCACAGTAGAGTAGAAGTTCTTAAATTTGATAAATGAAAAAAATTAACGTTTTTCTTTTATAGATTGCCTTTCTGGTCTCATGGTAAAGAAATTAGGTTTCATCGCCAAATCTAAGATTGCAAAGATTTTTTTTCCTATTTTTTTATGCTAGAAGTTTTATGGCTTTAGCTTTTACGATTAAGTTCTTTGATACATTTAGTTAATTTTTTATATTGCATAGTGAGAGTATGGATCAAAGTTGTGTTTTTTTTTTTAATAAGGACACCCAGTTGCTCCAGCACCATTTGTAACAGTCTTCCTCCACAGAATTATCTTTGTCCCTTTAACAAGAATCAATGGACCAAATGTGTGGTTCTATTTCTAGACTTTCTATTCTGTTCCATTGATCTATTTGTATATCTCTTAAGTAATGCCACATCATATTAATTATTGTAGCTTTAGAGTAAGTTTTGAAATCAAGAATGTAAATATTCTAACTTTGTTCTTCTTTTTCGAAGTTGTTTGGATTATCTAGACCATTGCATTTCTGTATGAATTTCAGAAGCAGTTCCTCCATTTCTACAAAAATGCCTGTTGGGATTTTGATCAATCTGGGAGAAAACTAACATCCTAATAATATTGAGCCTTATATTTCATGAACACAATCTATCTCTTCCATTTAGATTTTTTTAAAACATTTTTATTGATTTATAATCATTTTACAATGTTGTGTCAAATTCCAGTGTTCAGCACAATTTTTCAGTTATACATGAACATGGTACAAAAACAGACATATAGACCAATGGAACAGAATAGAGAGCCCAGAAATGAACCCACAAACTTTTGGTCAACTCATCTTCGACAAAAGAGGCAAGAATAAACAATGGAATAAAGACAGTCTCTTCAGCAAATGGTGTTGGGAAAACTGGACAGCAGCATGTAAAACAATGAAGCTAGAATACTCCCTTACACCATACACAAAAATAAACTCAAAATGGATCAAAGACTTAAACATAAGACAAGATATGATAAACCTCCTAGAGGAAAACATAGGCAAAACATTATCTGACATACATCTCAAAAATTTTCTCCTAGAAGAAATAAAAGCAAGAATAAACAAATGGGACCTAATGAAACTTACAAGCTTCTGCACAGCAAAGGAAACCATAAGTAAAACAAAAAGACAACCTACGGAATGGGAGAAAATTTTTGCAAATGAAACCGACAAAGGCTTGATCTCCAGAATATATAAGCAGCTCATACGACTCAATAAGAAAAAAATAAACAATCCAATCCAAAAGTGGGCAGAAGACCTAAACAAGCAATTCTCCAAGGAAGACATACAAATGATCAAAAGGCACATGAAAAAAATGCTCAATATCACTAATTATCAGAGAAATGCAAATCAAAACTACAATGAAGTATCACCTCACACCAGTCAGAATGGCCGTCATTCAAAAATCCACAAATGACAAATGCTGGAGAGGCTGTGGAAAAAGGGGAACCCTCCTACACTGCTGGTGGGAATGCAATTTGCTGCAGCCACTATGGAAAACAGTGCGGAGATTCCTCAAAAGACTAGAAATAGACTTACTGTATGACCCAGGAATCCTACTCCTGGGCTTACATCCAGAAGGAACCCTACTTCAGGATGACACCTGCACCCCAATGTTCATTTAGATTTTTAATTTCTTTTACCAGTGTTTTCTATTTTTTATTGTAATAGTCTGACACATTTTTTGTTAGATTTATCTCTAAGTATTTCATATTTTTGAGACTATTGCAAATGGTGTTTTCTAAAGTTTTCATTTCCAAGTGATTATTGCTATTACATGGAACACAATTCACTTCTGTACATGGATTTGTATCCTGAAAACTTCCAAAACTCACTAATTCCAGTAGCTTTCTGATGATTCCTAAGATTTTCTACATAGATCATATGTTCTTAAAGATAGTTTTGCTTCTTTTTTTCCAATCTGGATGTTTTTCATTGTTGTTTTTGTTGTTGTTTTATTCCACGGGCCAGAATCTGCATTATAATGTTAAACAACACTGGTGAAAGTGGACAGTCTTGCCTTGTCTTGGATCTAAGGGAAAAAGCATTTGGTCTTTTACCATTAATTACAATATTAGCTACAAGAATTTTTTGTAGATGTCCTTTATCAGGGGAAGAAAATTCCCGCTATTCCTGTACTTCTCAACTAGGAGTGAGTTTGTTTAATAGGGACGTTTGGAGATGTTTGGACATATTTTTGGTTGTCACAGCTCGGGCAGAGTGGTGTTTGGGCTGCAAAACATACTGCAATGCACAACACGGTTTCTCACAACAAATGATTATCTGACCCAAAATGTCAGCTTCCCACAGCAAATAATTATCTGACCAAAATGTCGACAACGTTGAGGTTGAGAAACACTTCCCTATTCTATTTCCAGTTCGCTGAGAGTTTTTTTTTTTTTTAATCAGGAAAGGATACTGAAATCCAAAAATATTTTTCTGAATAAGATTTTTCTTTTTTAAGCCTGCATAAAGTTTTTCTTTTTTCAGTCTGTTAATAATGGCACATTTCATCAATTGAATTCCCAAAATTAAACAAACTATACATTCCTGGGACAAATCATACTTTGTCATGATGTATTATTATCTTCTGCATATTACTGAATTTAATTTGCTAAAATTTTGTTAAGAATGCTTGTGTCTGTGTTGCAATGGGATAATGGTTTGTTGTTTTCTTGTTATTTTTGCTATTAATTTCTAATTTAATTTCATTATGGCTGGAGAACATAATATGGATAATGTGAAATTTTTGATTTTCTTAAGGCTTGTTTCATGACCAAACATATGGTCCATTTTGGTAGATGCATTTGAAAAGAATGTATTTTTTTTTTCGGTAATGTTTTTATAGATGAAGTATCTGATCAAGATCCAGAGAACTGAAAAATTTTCACTACGATTCTGTCAAGCAGGAAGGAAACAGCATCCATTAAATATAAACTGGAGGTTTATCTCTAGAGAGCCCTCAGTTTCAATGGATTCCTATTGAGCAACCTAATATTTTCTTGAAACAGAGGTCATCCTGCTCCTGGAATATTTTAAGCATTATCCAATTTAAACTCAACATACCAGTAGAATAATCATTTATATTTGAAATGAGTATTATTAGCTAGGTATTAGCCAAAGCCTTGACAATTGAGTCCAGCCAATTTTAAAGAATAAACGTATCAGTGCATGTGCTTGTTTGAGTATCCAATAGAAATCATCATTTCACTTACAGATTATCAGCCTTGATAGAAGTGGTATGTAAGCCATTAGAAATAAATAACACAATTAGAACTGAAAGGATATAGACAATTCTTTCTCGAACTCTTGAGAAATGTTGATGTTCTATTCAGTATCCAATGGGACATAGTCACATTTATATAATATCACTTCTACAGCCTGGCCTTAATTATTTTTTTGGATAAAGCAACACACAACAGCATTTTCTTTCATGAATTTCAATGACCCAGTTTCCATTTTGTATGAGGAAAAAATTTTTTTAAACTTTAAAATGAATGTTTTCATGAAATTATATATCTCATTTTAAGTTGGAGAAAAGTATGTTGGGCAGAATGGAGTAACAACTTTGCCAAAATTCAAATGTTAGAAAAATAGTTTGAAAGAGTTTGCAAAACATGTGTCATAATAAGTTTCTTCTATCCTTATGTTGGAAGGTTGAGTTTCACTTTACTAAAATAATCCTATTGTGGAATAAAATACAGAAGAGTTTCCTCTACTTATATTAGCTATTCGTGGGCCAAAATAGAGTGTCGATTATAGTTGCCAAGTTCCTATGTAGACAAATGAATCACAGAAACACAGTAGCTATTTTATTTGGGGCCGTGCTGAGCTGCAAGATTTTTAATGAGTTAAAATAATATTTTTGGTTTTGAGTAGAAAGTGTGAACTATCAAAAACACAGACGTTTGACTTTAAAGTTTAGGACAAAAACAACTCCACATGCAAAGGCATCTTGAGCAGCAGACCCACTGAACTTGGAGATGGAATCCCCTGAGCAATGGGCCCTAGGATTGTTTTCTTTGGGCTATGTATCCAGGAAGCCAGTCTGATGATACTGAAGCTCTTGAGAGAAGATTCTTCTATCATTAGCTTTCAAACTCAAACATACACATGTAAGAAAAATTGTTTTACCTTATGTAATAGCCATGCCAAGATGGTTATTTGCTTCTCTTCTAGATGGGGAAATAACTATAATGATAATTCCTCCTAAAAACCAACTTGATAAACCACAGAATATACAAGATATATAAGCAATAGAATAAGTGAATTAGAAGAAATCTTTTCCTTAAAATAAAGTGGATCAAGTAGTTTTGTTAACATCAATCTTTTTTCTTTCAAGTGCTGATTAGAAAAAGAAGATCAGTTAAACTCAACAAATGTTTCTGACACCTACAGCAAGGCCCAGTGTTATTAATGATTTTGAAGATAATTGTGACAATTCAAAGAAAATTGAAACAATTACTTTACAATCTGATAATTTAAAAAAGTATTTAGACATGCATGTACTCTATAATTTTTGCAACTGTTTTATTTTCCATTTTAAGTGAAAGTCATTTTTAACATTTCTCTCCAAATCTTTGTTATCCTAAGCCCTCACTCTAATGTCTTGCTTTTCTGTAAATGCCTTCCCAGATGGTCCAAAAATTATATGTAGCCACTCTCTTCTCTATTTCCTCTTAATACTTTATTTATACCTCTATTCAAACATGCCTCTTGTTTGGGAATATTGTAAGGGAGATTTGCTAAAGGAATACCCTAAATTAAAGACTGATCTCTTACATTTAGGGAAGTCATTCCTTGCAACCAAAAGAAAAATTTCAGGGTGGGAGAAGGCAAATAGATAAGAAAAAAGGGAATAGAATGATGAAACAACAAAATTCTAGAAATTAGTGGGATGCCACCTCCAGAACCCTAGTTTTTCCTGAATTGTAAATATACGTTACGATCCTACATACCAAGATGATTCACATCTGAATCTCCTATTGTGAGTTCGAGGCCATGTCTTACAATTCTATTCCTAACACTACACTTAAGAGCTAAGGGAATCAGGGAAGGAAAGTTATCAGGAAATTACATTTGAGCATTAGTTTAATGAGATATTTTTCTTCCTATCCATAGGAACAGGAATTCTGATCAGCATGGACTCTGGGGAGGAGGGTTAGGGAAAATGAAGGGGGTAATTTAGAACAAGGGGCAAGTCGGTACACAGTGGGACTGAGCAGCTGGTCTGTAATGACACTTTGGGGGCTTACAGAAAACTCGAGTGAAATATAACGGCACCTGAGGGATTGATGTTAAAAGTAAAAAATATAAGGGCTGTTTTGCAAATTTATCTGGAGTTGACCAGTGTGTTACTTTTCTCATATCATGTTTGAATGCTTTTCCTAAGTTTTTCTTTGCTTATCTACCAGCCTACTGGTTGTCATAAGGTTAATACATCCATTTCTTGAGAGAAATAGAATTTTGAGATAATACAAAAAGAAACTTACTTACTGCTGAGTTTTAAAAATTCCTTGAAATGCAAACCACAAAGGAAATACTTAGTTGCTTCTCTAAGGGATGGAGGAAATTGGTAGGACAAGATACTGTTTCTGGTTTTTGCTTTCATTCTCTGAAGACATTTCTGTGTTTCTTGGCTCTGTGTGTGTACGTGTGTGTATGTGTGTAAGTGTGTGTGTTTCCAGAAACATGTAGTGTAATCTGGAGCCAGACCACATGCCTATGAGTCAAAATTTCAGCCTGCATTTGTCTTAAACCGTGAAGCTCTGGGTGTAACCTAACAGAACCTGGCAGGTTGTCTGAATAGTTCTTTCACCACTTAACCCAAAATATAGTAAATCAGATGACATATTGTTCCAATTTTACATTAGTACTTATATTTTAATAAAGAAGAGTGTGTTCTATCAAGATTTTCAAATACAAATAAAATTTAGTTTAAGATCCAAACTATTACAGAATTTAATACTGGAGTCACCAAATGTAGTATGCCTGTTTTGTTTTTTTTTTTTAACTTTATATGTAAGTAATTTAACATTTGCTATGGACTGAATTGTGTCCCTCTGCCCCTTGCCATTCCAAGTTCTTATTTCGAAGCCCTAACTCCACAATGTGATGTTATTTGGAGTTGGGGGCTATTGGGAAATAATTTGGCTTAGATGAAGTTTTAAAGGTGGGACCCTTCTTGGGCACAATGATGGGATTAGAAACCTTGTAAGACGAGGAAGAGACAGCAGAGAGCTCTCTGCCACACGAGGACACAGGATGCACAGGAGTTCATCTGCACACCTGATGAGGAAGAGGGCCCTCATCAGGAACCAAACTGTCCAGCACCTTGATCTTGGACTTCCCAGCCCCCAGAACTATGTGAAATAAACGTCTGTTGTTAAGCCGTACAGTCAATTATATTTTGTTATAGCAGCCTGCACTGACTAGTATAGCGCTTTCAAGTTTAGAATTTTATAGAGTTGCAATTTAAAGTAAAACTTGATACTAGAAACTTAATGTCTATAAGTAATAGCAGTAGTAGTACTGATGATGATAAAGATGATGATGATGATGGATAGAATTTAACCAATTATCCTTCCTCTCTTGCTAAAATTCCTGGTGGGGAAGTCAATTAACACGAAGATGAAATTTTATTATTCCTTCTAAGTAAATATTGGTCCTGTGTACACTGAGCACATGCAACATTCTCAGCTCTGCTATCTTTAAGATGAATTAAAACATTTTGTACCTTTATTTTTTAAAATGACTTATCATATTACAAAAGGAAAACACAATATATTTCTGCTACTTCTAAAAATAGATCCAGTTATATAACTTCAATTAGGCTGGGCAAGTGGTCCAATCCCTCAGCCAGTTAGTGAAAAGGCTCCCCTCTCCCAACCCAAGGAGAGTTCTTTTAGTCTTAGGGCAGAAGCCTAACCCCAGCCTACGATATTTTTCTCCAAAATATTTTATCTATGCCCTGAATTCATTAAGGCCTGATTAGAGCTAAAAGAAGCAAAAGATAAATAAATAAAAAAGAGTTGAGGGGGCTTCTTTCAAAAGCCAGCAGAGGCTGTCTTCCCTGCTTTCTCTTAACACGTCTCTTCCCAGGAGGCAACAGGCACTGAACTACCTACCATGGGGTGGGATGGGAATAAGAAAATGAAAGGAAGAAGGTTTTTCTGAATATGATTCTCCTAAACTAACCAAGGGATATTTTAAGGATGACTTAAAAGATGACCATCTGTTTCTTTCTTTCTATATTAACATACACTTCAACTTCTCCTAAAATAAGGAAGCCATCATTCAATCCTGTCCCCACTTGGAACTATAATTCCTGAATCTGTTTTTTGTTACTGAAGCTTTGGGAGTCATAACAGATATGCATTGAGTGTTCACTAATTGTCAGACCGTATTCTCAGGGCTATACTGGATTGCTATTTAAACCTGACAACAATCCCAGGGGATAGGATCTATTAATATGCTCCTTGTATAGATAAGGTAACTGAGACTGAGGCGCTTAACTAACTTGTCAAAATTCTCACATTGGGAAGTGTCGAACTTCAAAGCACAAGCTCTTAACTGCTGCCCTTCCACATGTGTGTGCTCCACTGCTCACCACACTTCCTCACCCTGTTGACCCTGATCCTTCCATTTCTGAACTGCTGCATTTGTCTCTTTACCAAGTCCCCCTCAATACTGGCCTGAAATCTTCCAGTTGCGTACATTGAAAGACGTAAGATGAACAGAAAGAATAAATACTTCAAAAGTCAATTATTTAAAAATTATGTTCAAAGTTGTTTATGACAGCAAAATTCTATGCAAATATTTGGAAATAGCCTGTTGAATAAATGTAAATAAACTTGGAGTATGCATTAGTTGAAATGCTGTGTACCATTAATAATGCTTATATTAGAATACTGATTTAATTGGAGGCAATAAAATCACCATGAAGTAAAAGTGAAAACTCAAAAAAATCCACCCACAGAGAGAAACTCTAGAAAATATAACAAAATATAACAGTGATTATCCTTGAATAATAGAATCTTGGTGAGATATTTCTATGTTCTCTAATTTTTAGTAGTTTCTCAATTTTCCATTGTGAGCACATAATACTTTAACAGTGGAAGGATAAATATACTTGAAATGTATTAGCAACAGTGTATGTAGAAGAGCTGAGATATCATGAAGTCAGTCAACAAATTTTTGTGTGGTTTCAGGTAAATAAGTTCTTTGGATCTCAGTTTCCTCACTTGCAAAAAGAGCACAATACTAATTACAATTCCTATTTATCAATATTGTAACTGTCACTTACACTAACTTTTAAAATCTTCTATATAATCATGAAAAGTAGACAATATTAGCCAGCTTTTTCTGGATGAAGAAGTTGAGCTTCTGAGCACTTCAGAAACAAACAGCAGGTGGTAAGGACCAAGAATCAAATCATATTTTTCCAAAGAGGATACTTAAAATCTCCACCACCACAAATATTTCATATTTTATGTAATTATTGTTCTTACTACTTATGATCCCCTTTCTTCATGTCATTCTTTTGACTATTGCCTCCAAATTCCTTCCAAGCTTTTTGGTCTTGTTCAATTGATTCTTTCTTATTTGTACTAGCAATTCCAAAATATCTTACTTATTTCTCCAAAAACCTTTCCTTAATCAGCCTATCTGACTGTATCTATTGCCTCACCATTTTTGATACACACAGTGAGGATATTAAGACATTCCGTGTTTGTGTTTTTACTTCATTAATGATAAGGACCATATCTTCTGTTGTTACTGTGTTTTTCTCTTAAACACACACACACTTCACCAATTGCAGGTCACTAAAAGGGTCAGCACACTGTAACTCGGGTTTGAAGATTATATCAATTTAGGGAATAAAACTGCAACATACTGTTCTGGGAGTCCCTAGAAAGTGGTGTGTATATTCTGCAAACTCTCGGTTCCCCATGGCAGGCACCATTTCCCTCCTTTTCTACTTCAAATGAGGCAAAAAGTCACCTCTTGGCTCTATAGGTCCTAAGTGGAAGTTAAGGTACTGATCTCTAGGAAAGATGCCACCACTCCTGCTGATCAGGCTTGGCATATGCTCCTGGAGGTGTTTACCTGTCACTGTCACAGACAGAGCCAGCCACTGGCAACCCTCAAGCCTCTGCCTTCTCTTTCTTAGCTGTGAAAACTGTAGGACTGAAGCTCTCACTTTTTTCTCTTAGTCTTCTACAGAGAGCTTAGTTTTTATTGAAATAGTTTTGTTATTGCATCCCTTTTTAAGTCTTTGGGGAAAGAAATGGAGGAAAATCTAAATGACCTTATATTGAACATTACATCTGCCCCCGTAACACTGGACCACGTTCCTGTCACTGACCTAGTCCTTCTGCTTCTCATTCACCTTTTGATAAGTTATAGGAGATGCCTTATCGCCTCATAATCATTCATTCAATTATTCAACATATAGTTATTGAATGTTCAGAATGCTCCAGGCACCAACCAAAGATTTGGTCACAGATCAAGAATGAGACAGAGCCCTTTCACCTTTTGGAGTTTATATTCTAAAGAGGAACACAGACACTAAACAAGTAAGTGTTTATTAATTGTAATGATAGCTGCTATTAAAAATACATCAGAACAAGGGAATAAATAGTAATGTATCTTCATGTGCACACATGTGCATGTGCCTGGTGTGCACTATGTTAGATTTGGCACTAGGAAGGAAGTCCTCTATGAGTAAATGACCTTTGAATGGGAGTATGGGGAAAGGAGTTTCATTTGAGGCAGAAGAAAATATAAATATTAGCAGAAATACCTGGATTTCCCTGCAGTTCAGGGTGGACACATCTTAGGCAGACTGAGTCTCCTGTTATGTATTATTTCCTGGTTTATAAAGAAATGGAATAAGCTACCTCAAAAAAAGTCTATAAGGGCAAATTTCAATATTTAAAAATTAACTTAAATGTCTAAACAATCATTTGCTTTATAAAGTGAGTTCAGGGACATAGCTGTCAGAAAGACCCATTCGTCCCTTGAAGCTATCAAACTGGTTTTAACGAGATTTAAATGAGGTGGTGGGTATGACTGCTCATAAAACAAACACCCACCCCAAACCAAAAAGATAAACATGGTGATTCAAATATTGAGGATTATTATATAAAAGTGTGCTATATTTTGAAGTACATACTATTAACATTTATAAAATGTCTATTGATAGGTTTAACTGTTTATCCAATTAACAGATTTGGACAACCAACATTTTATATATTGATTATTATATATTATATTCTCAGCCTAATAGAACCAGCCATGCTACTGGCAGGTGGAGGTGCAGACTCTTCTGAGCCCCTAACTCATCCAGAATGCTCCATCCGTATTGGATGCTGTACAGAGGTAACAAGTGATCCTGGCTCTTAGGTAGCTTATAAATAAATCAGTTTGGGGAAAGAAGACTCCTTTTAACACAAATGATAATAATACCAAAGAATGGTGAACAGCTTCTCCCTTCATATACACCAATGATTACCAGCTAAGTAAGTTGTACAACACAATTAATGAAGAATACAAGGTACACTTCATACATAACATGGATGGGAGGCAGACCTGATTCCATAGAGAGGCAAATAAAGTTAGGAGGTTCCACCCTACGAGTTGACAAGGTGAAATTGGAGGGAGAGAGGAATTCTAAGGATTATAGGTTATAATCACAGAGAATTATACGGTTCAAAGCTTTGGTTTAACGTAGTTTAGAGTGGTAGGTAAGAGATGTGTGTATTTTTAGTAGTGGACCCATGAAGGAGGAATCAAAGTCTTAAGGAACAAGCTTCTTCATATTCAGCACTTAGCTGGAAATTTACACTGACTATATAAAGCAGCAAAGCAATTATACCCATACTCTATTTTACAAATGATTAGGGATATTAAGGGCCTTGCTCTCTGGCAGGTGGCTAGCGAGTTACGGGGCAGGACTAACCCAGGTTATATTATCCATTTTGATTTCAAAATCACAGGCCAGCCTTGTACAATGACTTCTAGCTGTAATCCAATGGCAACTTTTAGGGAAGGGGTGTTGCATCTCCACATATGATATGATGAAATAAATCATGTATTTAGAGAATTTTTTAATCTTCTTCATTTTGCTCTTTTGTAACTATGAAGTACTAGGCCATCGGCACTTCAAAAATTGTCTCAGTGCATCCAAGAATCTGTTTCAAAGTTACCATATTTTTGGGAAACACATCATTATTATGTCTTATAAGATGAAAGGGAATTTTGTGTTTAAATTCCAAAATTATTATCTTTTTTGTAAAACAGTCATCATACTTTTATAGGATCTATAAAAAGTAGGAGTGATGCAGTCAATAAGGTGGCATTTTTCGGCATGTCAAAGTTTCTGTTTTAAGTACATTAAATATTTAGTTAAAAAATCGTAACAGTACATAAACACACACTAGTCTGCTATGTATTAGGACAAACTCAAGCTGGAAAGATCTCACTTGTTTTTACATCAAGAAAACAAAAACCAAAGATGATAAAAGCTCTTTCCATTAACATCCCAAGAACACTTTTCATAGTTGCACTCTGGTTCTGTTATTTGGACCCTCCACAATCACCTGTGAGCATCTGTTTAAAGTTTGCTAAGGCTTAATCATTCTAACACATATGTTGTCAAATAGTATGAATCTCATTGATTGTTCTTTTATCACCTGGAGCAATAAAACACTAAAAATGTTTGCAGGGCAAGGTGAAGATCCCAAACTGTTCCTTTATCAAAAATAGAACAAGTTGTTTACGGTATGAAACAATAGCAAGGCTTGAGTCAATGTTTTAGTGAAAAAGCACACAAAAGCTATGGGATTGAGACCCATTTAGGCAAAAGCTGAGAGCAGAGTGAGGGCAACTGTGGATGATGAGAACAATAACAACAACAACAGCAAGAAGAATCATTACTTCTGACAGTAATAGTAACAGCTAAGTCTCAAAAGCTTAGTATGTTTCAGGCTCTGAACTAGGCATGTGACACCAATTAGCACATTTTAAAACTCTCTGAAGTAATAATAAAAATAATTAATATCTTTAAAAATAATTTAAATAATTATTAAATAATTGAGTGCTCAGCATGTGCCTAAAACTTTATAGGATTATCATCTCATTTAATGCTCACAAAACCCTCCAAATTTCTGTGGGAAATAGGCTTTAAAAGAATAATAAATCAACGTATAATTGACATTAACCTTATATTAGGTTCAGCTGCAAAACACAATGATTTCATATTTGTATAAACTGTGACATGATCACCACAATAAGTCTAGTTAACATCTGTCACCACTCACAATCACAAAAAGTTTTTTTGTGTGTGATGAGAACTTTCAAGATTTCCTCAGCAACTTTCAAATATGCTATGCAATATAGAATTGTTAACTACAGCCTGAAATGCTGGAAAGTGGGAGCAGAGATAATTATTAGGGTCACTTGAGCATTGGTGCCACCTTCTCCCTGCTGGTGAGGAAAAGGACTTGCTGAGGTTGAACGTGGATCAGAACCGAGAAGAACCAACGTTTGTAAACATTCTTGTAAATGGGAACACATTTATTTTGAATAGGCCTTTCTGGAATGGTGATGCAAACGCTGAGCATAAAAGGACAGCAGCACATCAACAACGAGGGCTTCCAGGTATGGTGAGACCCTACTCTTTGCAGATGGTATCAGGAGCAGCTGTGTGCCCCTGTTAGGGATAGTGAGATCAATGGGATATGACGCTAAGGTAAGCCACATCTACTCTCGTGTTGTGTGGTCATTTCGCTTCAGAGATGTTTTGAGTGTGTCCTTGGCCATTTAAATGCAGAGCTTTCTCTATGTCCATGTGGTGTATCCTTGGGTGTAACCATCTGTTGTCTCCCTTCAGTCAGTACTTCTGACATGCTGCTGTGGGGGTGAGGTGAATGTTCCCATTTTACAGATGGAAAATAAGTGTCACTTAGTGTCACTATCTTGTCCACAGTCTTTCAAGTAATATGTAGTAGAGGCAGGTTTCAACTTCAGGATGGCTAACTCTTCACTTATTGTTACCTCACTCTGTGTGAATAAAATACTAGTTGAAGAAATAATCCTTCCTCGTGACCCCAAGCTAAGTGGATAATAATGTTATCAAATTTTTCCTTTGCCCACAAAAAATAGTTTCATCTCATAAAATGTTTCCTATTTTTACATTTTCCTCTCACTCTTAAAATACATGGTCAATTAAATACTTGTCATTTTTTCTATTCAGTCATTTACATTCTTTTGTTCCTCATAGATAAGTCTTTATTTTTAATCTGTGTAAAATATTATTCTTTTGAATAATTTCACATCCTATGATCATATTTGGTCATAATCATTATTTGTGTAGGTTATTGGTGACATTTAATTCTGCTTTTGTTCATTGGATCTACTAACTGTATTTTGATGAAAGCTCCAATGAGATTAGGAAGCTGAGAGCTACTTTAAGAAATACACGTTTAATGACCTCCCTCCAATATATCCCTTGAGGCTAGATGCCTTCTCCCTTTAGCCAGTGACTCATGTAGAGGGGCTGTCCAGGAAATGTCTTTCAGGTTAAATATCAAAACCTCTGCAGGTCTGCAGGTTGATAGCTTTTCTTCTTTGTTTCTGTTTCTTGAGATGAGGCATTAGAGAGCTGGGGGGGATATGTTTTATAGTAAACACTGAATCTGTAGAGTGAATAATTTCTAAGTAGTGGGGTAGGATGGGGTGATAAGAGAGAAAAAAAATATTTCAAGTAGTGGTGATTTAACAATTGTTTTTATTTTCTTGACCAAAGCTAGGATAAACTTGAAAATATCTTCCAATGCAGTGTGAAGAGAAGGAAGATATTTGTATTAGCCCCAGGCATATTTTTAAAAACTTGAGAGGAGACACAGTTTAAAAAGATGTGTGCAAAAATCAAATTATAGCAAAGAGAGCTTTATAAACCTAGTTGCAGAGGACTTTGAATTTTAGGTAATCACACAGATTTTGAGAATGTTCTGACACTCAATATGTAACAGTCCTGATTTTTAAAAAAAGAAGGGTATAATGGAATGGCAAACATGAGATATTGAGAAACACAGACATCAAAAATAAGTGAATAAATAGTTCAGGAACACAGCAAGAGCTGGAGAAGATTTGGTCAAAATTCACTGCAGTCAGTTCCATGATCTCAGATAAGCATTTAATTGCTACTTTAAGAAAGTATTACTATGGTTAAAAATAGGTCTAAACTTAAATCAACTGTTTATATATTCCACTCCACAGTAAAATTTCAATCCTTCTTAGCGAATGACTTTGTGGTCTTTATGAAATCCTAGTTTTAATGAATCTTTCTAGATATGATTAAAGTGAGGTGATTGAAGTCTGGTACTAAATATAAAATCTCACTCAACATTCTGATTCTTGAATTGGATAAACCACATAAACACCATCCCTTACAAAATGGTGTCTGGACAAACTTTAGCTATGTGACATATTTTTTCTAAAAGTATTGTTCAAAAAGCATGCATTAAGCTCAATCAATTTTTGTTATCACCAAAATACTTGTTAGGCTTGAGTACAAAATTAATTATTCCTGAGGTTAGTAATGATCCTGTTAGGACAAGATAAGAAACCCCAAACAGTTAGTTAACGAAGCCTCGGACATGACCATCACTCATCTAGGGATTTGTTCAAATAGCCATCTACAAACGTGGTTTTGAATGTCAGGATAGATCCTGAACACAGAAGAAAACCAGGACAAGAAAGAGTTCAGACCATCCTCTTAGGATTTAGCAATCTGTGTTATCAATTTTTGTACAATAAACACAGTATCTTAACTGTTAAGAACTATCACAATTCTCTTTGAGAGACATGGAACTGATGTTCCACATTACTGCGCTATCAAGCAATTTAACAGACTTATTCTTTATTAGTATTATTAGCTTCACTGAGTTATAATTTACTATAATACAAGTCACCAATTTCAAGTGTACAATCTGATGAACTTTGATAAATATATAAAGTCCTGTAATCAACACCAAAACCATGCTATAGAACATCATATTCACACCATAAAGTGCCCTTGTACCCTCCGCTGTCATCCCTTCCTTTCTCTTAACCCCTGGCACTAGCAACCATGGAGCTTCTTTCTGAAACTATGGTTTTACTTTTTCTAGAATATCATATAAGTAAAATCATACATTATGTTTCCTTTTAGATCTGACTTCTTTCATTCAGGGTAACATGTTGACATTCATCCAGATTGCTGTGCATGGCAGTAGTTCAACCCTTTCACTGCTGAGTGATATTCCACTGTACACACAAACCACCATTTGTTTAACTATTCACAACCTGATGGATAAGTGGATTTTTTTCCAGTTTGGGGTTATAACAAATAAAGCTGATACAAATATTTATGTACAAGTGTTTGTACGGAAGTATGTTTTCTTTCTCTTAGGTAAGTACCTAAGAATGGATTTCCTGGGTAATATGTTAAGTGTATATTTAATTACATAAAAAAGTGCTGAACTGTACTCTAATATAGATGAACTATATTAGAGAACATATCCAACAATTTCTGAGAGGTCCAGTTATTCTACATCCTGAAAACACTTAGTATGGTCAAATTTTAAAACTTCAATCATTCTAATGAGTGTGTGTGGTATCTAATTGTGATATTAATTTTCATAGTCCTAATGATATTAAGAATTTTTCATGTATTTATTTGACATTTATGTATATTCTTCGGTGAAGTGTCAGTTGAATCTTCTGCCAAATTTTCACTTGGGT
The DNA here is from genome assembly GCF_009834535.1 of Camelus ferus. Lineage (NCBI taxonomy): Eukaryota > Metazoa > Chordata > Mammalia > Artiodactyla > Camelidae > Camelus > Camelus ferus. The sequence continues at coordinate 11,959,437 of NC_045721.1, forward strand.
TTTGTTTTCTAATTATTGAGTTGTAAGAACACTAATATATTCTGAATTTAGGTTCTTTGTCACTATATATTTTGCTAATATCTTCTCCCAGCCTGTGGCTTTCTTTTCATTTTCTTAAGAGTGTCTTTTGGTGGGACAAATGTTTTTAATCAAGATGAAGTTCTTTTTTTTGTGGTTTGAGAGTTTTCTGTCTTATCTAATAAATATTTACATAACTTAAGATACAAATATTTCCCCCTGTGTTTCATTTTAGATGTTTTATAGCTTCAGCTTTTATATTTAGGTCAATGATGTCTGTAGAGATAATAAGTATATATGGTGTGAGGTAACGGCATATATATATATCTATATATATATAGATAGATATATATATATATATCTTTAGCATATGGATATACAAATTTTTGGTAACATTTGTTGAAAAGACAATCCTTTAACTACTGAATTAACTTTGTATTTTTGTTGACATTAAATTGACTATGTATGTGTGGACCTCTCTATGAATTCTCTGTTCTGTTTTATTTGTAATTCTATCTTTTCAACAATAGCATACTGTCTTGACTATTGTAATTTTATGTCTTTTTTTTCAAAATTGATTTTGACTATTTTAGGTCCTTTGAATTTTCACACAATTTTTAGAAGCAGTTTGTAAATTTCTTCAAATGAAAGTCTTCTGAAATTTTTATTGGGATTGCGTTGAATCTATAGATCAATCTGAGGAAAATACACTTCTTAACACTATTGATTTCCAGATCAATAAACATGTGATATTTCTAGATTTATTTAGGTCTTCTTAAACATTCAGCAATGTTTTACAGTTTTTAACTAGTAAGTTTTGCATTTTTGGTTAAATTATGCATAAATATTTTCTATTTTTAATGCTATTCTTAACAGTTTAAATTATTGCTAATATATAAAAACTCAATTGATTTTTATATATTGATATTATAATTTGAGATGTGACTGAATAACTTATTAGATCTAATAGCTTTTTTGTAGATTTCTTAGAATTTTCTACCTAGTTGGTTATGTTGTCTATTAATAAAGATAGTTTCATTCAATATATATTTGTTAAATGTCAATTACATATTTGTCAGATGTTTAACAAATATACACTTCTTACATTTTATAATTTATTGTAATTGATGTCAAAAGAAATTTGTCAAATGTTTATGTGACAAATAAAAACTTGTCATTTATCACAATTTATTGTAATTATGATATTGTTTTTCTTTTTTTCTGTTGATGTCATAAATTACATTGATTGATTTTCTAATCATAAACTAGATTTACAATCTACTTGGCAAATATGTGATAAACTGAAGACGAAGAAGCTATTATTGCTTGTTCTAATGATTACATTGTATATGATTTGTGTTTAATAAACATTTAGTTTTAAATATAGTCAATTTAAAAAAAATGAATGAAAAGTAGGAAAGAAATTTTTGAGAGGTTAGACTAGAGGAAATATAACTTTGCAGGCTTTCCTGAAGTTGTACCTTGTAGAATTGTAGTTATTTTGTGTTGTAAATTTCCTTAAATTCAGAAATAGATAATTTAGGTGAAATAGTATATGCAGTCATCAGACAGATATGGAATGACAAAGACAGTTATTTTACTATTCATTGTTTTATATCATTTGTATCCCATATACAATAACAGATAAGTACGTAAATTGTATATATGCATACAAATAAATCAATTTATCTCTCCTCTCTTTGTCATTCTCTCTCTCTCTGTCTGTCTCTGTCACACACAAAAACACATAAACACACATAGACACAAACATGCAGGCAAATAGGAAGTTACTTAATACACTGGTCACTTAAATGACAAACACAGCAACTTGCAATCCAGAGGCCAAAGGAAGGTCTCAGAGCAGCCAAACTGAACAAGTTTTATCAGTGAATTTCCTCATCATCATATATATACATATATATGGAAAGAGAGAGACTGTAGCAGGTACAATTGTTTGGAGCCAGTATGTAGCTAATCCTTACATAGTAGATTAAACACAGTACTTTAGCATGAGAAAATGAAACTTAGTAATAGGTGCAGAGATGGGAGGATCTGAGAGCCAACAGCATGAAGAGAGAGATTACAAAAAGCAGACGAAAGAACTGAAAAGTACAGCAGCTGGGGCTGCTCAGTGATTGCATACTATTGTGCATGATTCATGCCCCTGAGAATAATTACTGAATTTTAGCACAGTCTAATAGCCTATGTTCAAGATGATGAAATGGAGTCATTAAGAGTAAGTTAAGCCTGATCAGTATATTCTGTTTAACAAGGCATGAAAGTGTACAATCCATTTAAAAAAGTTGTCTGTTAACATGGTTAAAAATATTTTGGCATTTTTTGAGTAAGCTTTATTTCTTTTGCGAAATTCACTTGGACAATACACTTCAACATCTCTTTGCTCAGTAATGCTGCTTAAATGAGTTTGCTACATCCTGGAGCAGTCACCACCATGTAAAGGTCACACACACCGTCGGTACACTGCCAACCTAAAGGGGCGTTCTTCACATAGACTTCAAGTTTAACAGTGCCCTCGCACCTCATTTCGGAGTTGTGCGGTACTGCAGTCCTGTCTACACGGGCTGGTATTTTATATTCTTGTTTTATTTCTCGGTGCTAAGACAGTGCATGGCATACAGTAGGTACTTAATAGGATTTAAAAAAACTAATTATCAGTGAATGCAAGAGTAACTAAATTTAAACTGCAACATTTAGAAACAGTATTTGAAGAACTAGTTATCTGAAGAATAAATAATTTATTAAATGCCCATTTATTAAATGACCAAAACATTATGGACATCCTATTTAAACTACAGCAAAGAATTTGATTGAAAAGTATTAGGGAGATGTCTATAAAGGATCGGAAAGAACTGGGAAAGCTTCAACTCCATGAATGTCTTGGAGAAAAGCTTGGGGTTTCCTCTAAGTCACCTTTACCTGGCAATGTTCACCTTGACTTTCCTGGACAAAGTGGGGCCCAAGGTGGCTTCCTGCATTCTCAGGATTGGGTCGTGGTGCATCATATGGACAAGGTTTACCCCTCCTATTCTCTGTTCTTAAAACCTCAGTCTATTATAAATTGACTCTGTAGTGGTGTTGGGCTCTGCTTAATTTACTTTATCAGTTCTAGTTTCCTACCATATATAGAGAGCATTTAGCCAGATGATGATGATACTACTGATAACAACACATTGAATTTGGAATCTGGAGATTAAAATTCTACATCTGGTTGAACCACTTACACTAAGATAAATAATATTATATTTGAAAAAAAAAACCCTTTGTGTTTGCCTGGTATCTTTCATTTGTCTACAGAGTTAGTAAAACTTCAGCATTATTATAGTATTATGGATAGCAATTAAGAAAATTGGAATCCAATGTTTCCACACTTCATGATGAATAAAATGCTATAAACTCTATTAAACATATTAAAAATTAATCATTTTTGCAACCTTAAGTTTATTGACTTTTTAAAAGGTGCAGTGGGATACCAGCCAACTACAAGAGTTCATACATAGTCATTAGATGTGTGCATTGGCTTCAAAGATATGTTGAAGAGAATAGGAGACCAGATTAAGAAAACATTTTTATGGCATCTTGGGATTCTTATCTATTATAAAGTCAAAAATAGTTTTGAAAATCCTGTAAAGGATATGCTATTTGTAGGGCCCATGGTCAGACTGTCAGATGTAATGGTTTTCTCATATTGGTCATTAATCTTTATTTCAGCAATAATCACAGGCCACCATAAATTCTAAATACCCATGGAATTTCATGGTCTGAAATTATTCTGCAATTTAATGTCCAGCATTAAAAATAGACCAAGAATTCGAGAATTGTTTTCTTTTAATCAGTTGCAATGTAAAATGTTTATAAATCTCAATCTTGAAAAACTATTTTAATATGGTGAAATACTTTGGAACACTTTAAAAAGCCGTAACAGGGTTGAATTACATCCTTCATACTGGAATCAACAGAGGAACTTTTTAAAAAGCCATATTTAGCTGAAAAGTTTTACAAGATTATGTTCAAGGTGCAACTTGAAATCACCTTCCAGATGTCTCATTTATAGAACATGACTAGTTCATCCATGAATCACCAACGTATCATTCTGCTTCCGCATTGAAGTTTCATGCAAACTACGGAAATACCAGAGTCCTCTGTTCTCTTGGGTCTTTATTTTAGGATCCACTCAGTCTACACTGCCTTTTGATAATGAAAGCTAGCATTAGAAGATAGGCCAAGCTTCCAATGGGGTCAACATCTTAGTTTGGCCCTAATTACTCTGGAATATTATATCCCAGGTTTAGGCTTCTTTCCATCGTCCATATTTTATTCATCAATCATGGTTTTCTGTCATAACTTGGCAAGAGTCTCTAGAATGCTGTATGTTGTTAAAACAATCCTACATTTCCTGAAATAGACATTCTATGTATCTTACAGTGAAGAAATCTTTGGAGAAGTTCTTTCTTCTTGAATTAAGTTATATATAAAAAACATACTCTTAATAATAATCATATGTTGAATCTCTATGACAATTCCTTAAAATCTTTTGATGAATCAGCTACTTTTATTGCATGGGACTGTTTCATTAAAATAATGAGGAAAATTTCACATTATCTGACAGAAAGCTGATGATATAATGAACGTACAGTATTACCTTGCATTAAATCAACATAATTGGGTAATAATAGTAGTTTCAATTTAGAACTTACAATAAACAACTGAACAGATTTTCTTATAACCTCCTGGAGATTCTAGATGGTTATTATTTATTGATTATTAATATTTCCCTGGCAAGTCACAATTATTAAATTTATTGAAGAAGAAAACATATATATCTGTCTTTGACATAGCAAAATTGTAACCACAGACATCACTCTCTTGACTAACACTCTTAAGGCCCTAAGTACTTCTCCCCATCTCTTGTTCTCTGTCTGAAAAAAGAAGGGTGGGTATACCCTATTGCTCTGAATATTGTAAATATGTGTAGGTTTTGCCTCTGCTGGCAGCAAAGACAGATATGGCTCATGCATTAAGAAGGCATATATGTCGAGGCTGGAAAACACAATATACCATTAGTATTTTTTAGATTGATTTATAACTTAAATATTTAGCCTCTATTGTACTCTTGTCTTAATCCCTACCTTTGTATATCTGACTCCTCCTCCCTTGCTGATTTCTTCTCCCAGCTCTGGTCTCTACAGACACATTATCTAGTCATTTTGAAATACTTGCCAATTCCTAAAACACCTCTATCTCTCACTCATTCCTCACACATTTTTCATTGTTCCCTTTCGTCGAATCTCTCTTCCTTCCTTGTCATTTGGATGAAACTTTTCATCTTCAAGATTCTATATGAGTATTAATGCCCCTGATATTTTTTCAAGCACACCCACACTTCAACATAGATCAACCTAAAATAACACTTAAAGTATGCAATACTAAGTCCTAAAATATTAAGTGTTTGTCTATTAGGGTAATATATACATGTAAGGCATATACCTAAGGCATACACATATATAGGCATAGTGTCCAGCACAGAGCAAGAATTCAATCTGTGTATTGTTGCTGTTATTAGTTCTTCTTGTTAAGTTTAATTATCCTCTCCTTACCCTCACCTCACCCCCCACCACACTCGATCAGCTAATACTATTATATATTTCCATAGCATTCTGTACTCCCAGACTGGTTATTTTTAACACTCACACACTCCACTAATACTTGTCTATCTGTGTATTCTCATCCATTCCTGGAAACCCAGCATCTATTATTAAACTGAATTAACAAAAATTAGTTTCCAGAGGGAAAATAAGAGATGAGACTTGCAGAGATATGTGAGTCTGGAATATGGAAGTAGATATGAAGATGATGGATAATATTACAGGATTTTTAAAAGAAATTTAAAAAGCTATGAGGAATATAAAATAAATTTTTTAAAGAACAGCTGAGGCATTTTCTTAGGTGCTCCTAAGGGGTTATTCACCTGAAAAGTGGAAAATGGTAGAGAATTCTTAAATTAATGAGTTTACTCCCCCATCCGTTTACTCCAGTTCCATTAGAGATATTCAACTGTCTTGTATCAACTGCCGAGACAACTTCAAAGTTAATGTGCCTTGTTTATATCTTCTTCAGGAAAAAACCTCTCAGTTAAACCTGAGGTAATTCTTTTTGTTTTCATTACCAGGCATATAAGAAGTGCTTAACAAATAACATCAAATATTTGCCCTAAGAGCAACAATATAATTGTACAAATATGCATACATGTTATCACTTCTGGAAAAAGAAGTCTGATATAAAGATTGCAATGGAGGTTTAGGAAACTACTCTTACCCTGGTTAGCTCTCATATGGATTTAGCAATACATGGCTAAATGGTGGCTTTAGGTAACCTCATATCTTAAGAGCACACCACCTCTTGATAGCATAGAAATACGATCTATTTCTATGACAATAGATCGATAAACAAGATGGTCAGTAATCAATACAATATAGTTTCTATGGATAAGTATTATTATTGATTAATTTTTAGCTGAGTCATAGTGAGCATCTCATAGTGTTTTTGACAACAGAATTTCTCTTTTTAGAAAATGCTTTTTTGGGGGTCCAGAAAAATGTTGAAATACATCAAGTGAGAGGACAACTATAATCACTAAATTTCAGTGAAAGGATTCTTCTCTCTTTTATACTTTATCCACTCAATTTGCAAAATAAAAGATTGATCCAATTTTGGGACTTTTCCCCTTTTAATAACTTTAGTTATAATTGATGAATTATATTAAAAATCAAGAAATGAGTATCCACTCACGAAAAGGACATTTTCCTACTGTAGGGCTGGCAAAAATTAGCAGTAAAAACACTTGAGAAAAATAAACAACTTAAGTAGAAATTCCTGTAAGACATTTCTTTCAAAGTCAGTTATGTTCAATAATCAGTCTTAGTGAGAGGATAGAGCTGTGAGTAATAGGACAAGACCCAGAAGGGCAGGTAAACTAACTATAATACAAGAGATTCAACAGCTTTCTTAAAAGCCTTTTAAAAAAATAACTAATTATTTTGAAGAAAATTACAAACTGTATTAGAAAGCTCTTCCATCTGAGTTGAAAATTGTTTCAAAAACTCTCTACAAAGCACTGGGCAAGGTAAGAGGTAAGCAAATTTAACTGCTCTAACCCTACAGTTACATTTCCACTATTTGTGCTTCCACGTTTTTATAAGACATCCCAGTGAACTCACACAGAATCATTGCTGTGTAGCTAACACACATAACATAACTTATGTATGTGACACAACCAGCCTAAAAAAGGCTGATACGTTAAACAGCAGAGGAATCAAAATGTTAAGCCAAGTTAAAGGATGTGGTAGAAAAGACATCTGGAAAAGAACAGGTTGATTGAAACAGGCCTGCATGGTTTCAGGAACGGAGGATCGTATTAAACTAATCTCCAAAAGAACTCTGAGAGTATTACTGCCAAAATAGACAAAGGCAATTCAAGGATGTAATACATTTGGATTTTCAAGGATCATATGAAAACGCTGGAGCTTAAAGAGTCAGTCTAGCAATGTATTATCCTTTTTTATCCTTTCCATTGTTTTCAAAGATGGCAATCTGGCTTGTTTTAGAAATACATATGAATAGGCTGAAACATTTATATTCATTTAGGAAATATTTGTTGTGCCTACTATGTGCCAGATCGGTACTGAGATTAGAGAAACAAGTGATGTGTCTTCACCTTTGAGACTTCAGGATTTGGTCTCAGGGCCAGGCAACTATCCTGACCACACAACAGAGACACCAACACAGACACATTTTACATAATCTGCTTGAATTTTACAGTTAAGGATGAGGATAATCCTCTTTCCCATCCAATGGTGACAAAATATATATGGAAGCATTTGGTATTCTGCAAAATCACTTTGTAGTTATAGAAAATAAATGATACAACAGAATCCTAAATCAAAATACCATTATGCACATTCTTTGTTATTTCTAAAGCAGTTTCAACTATCTTAAAATAAGCTTAAACCCTATCAAATACATGAACTATTTAATCAGATTGGTGACTGCAGTTATGCCTTGAATCTGGCTACATGTCTTATGTTAAACCATAGAATCGTAAACTAGGAAGAATCATGGTTTACTCCAGTTCAGAGATTCTTGAAGTACATTCCAAAGTACAAAATGAAACTTTTTTTTTACGGTCAAGTAGTCTAGAAATCAATGTGCTAACTGAAGTTAAATGGACTTTTCTCCTGCAAGAAGTTTCAGTGAATGTATTCTACCAATGCATATTGTTTTTTCCACAAAAAAGACAGCATAGTTGATAGCATTTCCCAAGCTACTTTGACCACACACGCACACACATCAAAGAACAATTCATGATGAATGTTCATTTGAAAACTCTGGGAAATATTGCCTTTGCCTAACTCCCTTACTTTGCAAAAAGACAGAATTAAGAGTCATTGGGTGAAGTGATTTACACAATCAAAAATCAGTTATAGTGAGCAAAGACTAAGAATCTATCTCTTAGACTTTCAATTAGCACTCATTCTTTTAAACCATGGTCTGCAATTTGCATTAACATATCTCTCGGTGCACATAGAGATTTTCAGACATATGTAGGCATAGATAGTTTTAATGGAATCTAGTATCATGTCTGTTTCTTAAAATGGATTTGTCTTAAGCACAAGTCTGGGTTGATCATGAGGGCAGGTTGCTCTCATGTTTCCGACATCCTCTTCCATGATAACTCTTCTTTTTATTTGATAAGTTGGAGGAAATTATTTTCTTCTATGGAAAAGCATTATGTTTTTAAGGTATTTAGTTGGCTGTCATTGGTTAACCACAGAATTTGGAATGGGAATATTAAACTAAAAGCTTGTTATTTCAGCTTATACAATATTGGTCTCATTAATGCAATAGTTATCAACACCCACAGAACATTAACATATTTAAACTTTGATAGCATTAGCCACTAATGTGCCATGGATTGTTAATTGTCAACAATCAACAGAGTAACCTGTATAAATCATTATACTGCAAAGTAAATGCCCATCAGCTTTTGTGTATATATACACCACCTTTCTTCCTATTATTTTAGATCATCTTTCTGTGTGCCTCTCTGTGGTCAATCTTTCCATACATGGACTCAATCCCTTCATCTCTCACCTGCTGTAGGTATCACTGAAGCCTTTCTCTTCTTGTCTCCTGCATCTGTATATTTTCCCATTTGACTGGATGTCTCATCAGCATACATAAGTACTATTTTTCTCTCCTATTAAAAATAATCTCTTGATTCCACCTGCTCCTCTAGCTATTTCTCCTTTTTCTGTTCCCCTTGATAGCAATGAATTTCAAGAGTTATCTAAATTCATTGTCTCTATTTTCTCTCTTCCAACTCTCTAAACAATGACTTTCCATGTGTCTTTGATCCCTATCACTTCAAAGCTACTCTTGTCAAGGTCACCACATTCTTCCACATTAATAAATCAAATGGTTAATTCTCAGCCTTTGTCTTACTTGAGGTGTCTGATATGGTTGATTACTTCCTTCTCTTTAAAATGCTTTCTTCACTGAGCTTCGAAAACACTACATTCCCCTGTTTTTTTGTGTGTTTCCCTTGCTACTCTTCAGTGTCCTTTGCTGGGTCCTTGATGTTCCCAATCTTTGATATTAGAGGACACAGGGCTTCCTTGTTTCTCTTCATATATATAAACATTTCTCTTGTGACCTCCTCCAGCCTCACTGCTTTAAGTACTACCTACATGTTCATGACTTCAACCTTCTAAAATGCCATTTCCATGTTCCTTCCCTTGGTCTCCAGACTTATATATCCAGATACCTATTTAATGTTTCCACTTATGTGTCTAAAAGACATCTCAGAATTAGAATTTCCAACACCTCAATTTCACTCTTCCCCTCCACTTGTTTTTCTTGTATTTTTTTTCTGTATCCATTAATGATAACTCAAATCTTTGCAGTTTCTCATCCATGACTCTTCTCTTTACTACAACTCATGCCCAATGCCATTCAGAAATCTTCTAAATCAAACTTCAGAATATCCCCAAAATGACCCAAATGCAGACCTAGGCTGGACACCTGATAGGCGTGCTTTTTTCCTGAATGAGGCCTGGCTGTTCAATCATTTCAAGACCCTGAATCACCATTATACGCAATGCAACAATAGGGAAAACATATGCCTACTTCTGACAAGAAAGCTATCAGAGATGCTGCTGACTTGCCAGAATGGTTGCCAGACTATCAAATCAATTATTTAACCATTTCAGTCATTTATTCTTTTCCAAATGTACTATGATTGGATAGGTGCGAGACACATAATTTACCAGTGGAGAAGACAAATTTTTCCCAGGCCTGGTGGGACTTACAGTCTATTAGTTATAAACGACAGTAAACAATTTAATACCCAATTGTGAGCTTATTGACAATGTGGTGGTTGTTCTATGCACATTCTGGGCACTGAAAGCATGGGTAGAGGGGGTGGAGGGAAAGGCTTGTCTGAAGAAGGGATAGATGAGCTGAGGCCTGAAGGGTGAATGGTCATCAGTTAGGAGAACTGGATAGGAGGCAGGGGGCAATGCTGCTGGATACTATGTGTTATTATAGTTCTCAGGAGAATTTTCAGCTGCTTAAACAATTTCCTTTCTTTTCCTTCCTCAAGTGTTTTTACAGAAAGCTTTTAGTAACTGTACTATCCTGAATGTGTCACTGTTTTCTTGTTTTGTTTTGTTTTTATTTTTTATTTTTTGCAATCTGTAAAAGCCAATCCATATTCCAGGAAGTCACTTGAAATTCATCATTTCAGACAGGACAAAATGATGAGAAGTAATAAGAAACAAGAAGGAGGCGGATGGAGTCTGAGCTGTGCCTCACTGTGGTTGCAGTATGGATAGTTATTGAGAAAGGAGTTGGTGCAGAAGGACAGAAGAAGGGAAGTGAAGAATGTGGGGGAGAGTCTAGAGGTTGTGAGGGCATCCTGAAGACAGGTGCATTCCAGCCAGTGAAAGATGATGAAGTCCTTTACTAGGGGATTTGAAAAGACACTAAAGAAAAGCAGACAGCTTGCAGAGGTGTCTTGAAGGGGGTTATGAGTGACTGGAGCTGTGTGATGGGGCAGAGAAAGGACGCATGGATGATTCCCAGGGTTCAGATTCCTTAGCTCATCTGTGAGTTTCTGCTCTATGATTCATGAGTTTATAACCTCATAACCAGTTTCTTGACCAATTCCAATTAACAATTTTTGCTATTGTCTGATTACTATTAATAGCTAATAATTCTAGACTCTCAATAACATAAATATCTTCAAATAGTAGCAGTATGAAAAAGTGTATGAAATCAAACTACTTAGAAATTGTTTTTAATATTTGCTGCCTTTTTGTAGGAAATGGAATACTATATAAGTGGAAATAGGTTTCTGGGCATCCTTTTTGAATTCCTTTTGCTCTGTGAGTCTTAGAACACCATGTTCGTGAGTCACTGGGCAGAACTGTCTGTGAGATATAGTTTTATTCTGATGGGTGGAGGGTGGATGCCGAATAGATGGAAAAAGTATCACTTGTCCTGAGAAGCATCTGATCAAGATGATAATTTGGAGCTCAAACATAAATTGCTAAAAATATTGATAAAATAGTATTATAATCTCACATGGAATTTGTCTTCATTTTGGCTAATCATTTTGTTCAGATATACTTGTCAAGTACAGATACTTAACCTAGATACCTTTTTTTTTGTGAGCTAGTGAAACACTTAGAAAAGAAAGCCTACAGATCATCTTTAAAAGGTTGGCAGAAACCACATTAGTAGTTTTCAACTTCTACTCCAAACAATTTCCAGAACTGGTTTTGATCTTTAACTTACTTCTAAACAATACAAGTATTAGGTGAGGAGTGGAGAGGAGGGACATCATTATATTTCAGAAAATGTTGTGAGAATTCAACAGTTTTTTAGGTATACTTTTAAAATATTTTAATATGTGCTGTGGGGAAGTGATTCAGCAATTATCAGAAATACTACAGATCTGACAAATGCATTAATGCCATTACTAACATTATAATGCTATTACATATGACATATGTTCTAACATGAAATCAAAATCTGAAGCTAATTCAGATTATAGCTTTATTTACTAACAGAATTTTCCTTCATCAAAGGTTAAAAAGTTTGCTCAAAAACACTTTTTCACCTAAAAATGTGACAAGAAGGGAGGAGAACAAAATAAACTTTATATAGAGACATGCTTTTATATTTAAAGAGTTTTAAAAAGTTGGTGAATGCATTTTAGCAAAGGATAGGACAGAACCTGACCTCTGCTAGCTAGAACAAAGGCTAGCATTGTGAGACTTACTTTTCTGGCATTTATATTCTATTGACCTGAAAAGTCTGATAATCTCACTAAAATTGGGACATCAGGAAATTCAGAAAAAATATGAAGATGGTAGAAATGTTGAGCTAGTAGGGCCCAAGGAGTTCATGTGTTTTAATCACTTGATTTTTTTTTTTTTTTGCTTTCATTTGAAGAAGTAATTTGTAGTTATTTGCTGTTCGAAGTATTTTTACTAGTGTTTTGGACAGTCTTTATTTGGTAAACAGGCTACAAATGCGAAAATTAGGAATCAGAAAAGTAAAACACTTACGAAAAATTAAACAAGTCATAGTGGAGGCGGCAGTACTAGAAGGATTTTAGTCTTCAGGCTCTGCTATTAAATCCACTCCAGAACTGCAGTGATGGTGGTGATTGTAACTTCCATGTATTGGGTGGTAAGATCTTGTCTCTATTAGTTCACTTAATACTTAGTACCACTGTAAGAGATGGGTGCTGCTATCCCTATCCCATTCCAAGAAACAAATGTGAAGAACTTGGTGCAACTCCTTCGTAAGTTTTTTTTGTTTTTGTTTTTTTAATGCTCTGAAGACCCTTTGAACATCTCTTGTGTGTTCTGAGGTTAACTGAAGCCTGTATTTTATAGAAGTCTACGGGAATCACAATTGTTCTTTAGCTTACTTTGTTGAAGCTTGGGTTGGGACATATCTATATATTAATAGTTGAGGGAAGGAAGATCAGATAACACAGAATGACACATTAAAATACAGCAAGTGGACTACTCTTAATGCTTCTTAGCTACATTTAGGATTAGGCAGACCAACTAATTTTGATCCATTTGATGCCCTTCTCTTAATTTTGAATGAATTTTGTTCTTGTTCTCAGTCTCATGACGTTAACTGTTATCACTATATTTAACATAAAGGATGGCCTTGCTTCTATGCCTTTATCTCCGAGGGGTTACAGAATGATAAATCTCTGGCTTTGGGGAGATGCTGTAATGAAAAAGGGGAAAACAAAACAATAAAACCAATTTCACAAACAGTGACGTGGTTTAATGACATATAGCCACATGTCTTAGTAAAGGGTCTTACAAGTTTGATGCAAAAAATTTAGCCACAGAAAAGACAAGAAATAGCCTCTGCTAGCCAGAACAAAGGCTGACATTGTGCGATTTCAGTGGCATAATATTCGGGCTTCAAATAAGAGTTCTGGTCAGTGGGACATAAAGGAAGTGCTTCATTAGCTATCATAGTGCATACCTCTCAGGCTAGTACCAGGGGGCAGTGCGCAGCAAGGGCATGGGCGCAAAGAATGAGCTATTCACTCAGGTTTCATAATCTTGCTCTGTTTCAGCCTCCCGGGTTGACAGCTTTCAAGTTAAGCATGGAAGGCTCTAAAGAAACAGTCTTACATTCTTCAGTGATAGAGTTTGTTTTTGGAAAATGCCTATCTAAAATAAGGAGATAAAATAAGTTGAGCATGTGAGCTCAATTTATTACATTAGATGTCTTTCCAGAGCACAGTGATATTTTTATGATTACTTTGAACACTTCAATATAATATTTGTACAGAAAGACTGGTCTCAAACAAAATTATTTGCAATTTCTATGTCATTCAACCCTATGCAATCATATGAATATTCATTGTACAGTGAAAGCTTACTTTGTAAGTAGGAAAATTACAGTAAAATACTTTGCAAAGATACTGACTAGAAGAAAAATAATTCTATGCAGTAGTTTTCAGGAAAACCACTGTGAATTTTAATCTTTTCCCTCAGTCATCCAGAGCCACAGACCTCTGACCCTCAAGGAAAACACAAAACTATTTAACTCAAATTCAAATCAATGCCAACATTTCTGAATTCATTTTATATATCCTCTGTGTTTTGAAGAGAAATACATTATATTTAGGTTCAAATTTACATTAGTTTGCTAGATGCTGAGGGAGGTTAATCTTAAATAGTACGGCCGGAAGGCTCAGGGACCTATTGCATAAAATTGTATATAGATGCTGAGAACAGTTCTGCATTTAAACAGCAATGAAAGGGAAATTAATAAGGCTAGAAAACCTCTGTAGTATGCTCTTACCACAGAATTTTCCAAGCAAAATGGCAAAAGAGATCATACAATTCAAAATCACATTTCACATTATTTTTTGTGAAGAATATCACCACTGATGCCTTTAAATATATTGGAGATATTTATTTCTAAAATAACTGAGTAACTTATGATCTATACTTCTTGGAATTTTACCAGATACTCAGATGGAGCAGTGGGAAGTCACTGTTTAATGCCTGCAAACATTAAAAATCCTGAAATGCACCAATCAAAATATCTTATAAAAAACTGCATAAAATTAAAAAAATTAAATTTTACTTATTTTCCAATAAGAACAACAATTTTTTACTTAAAAAACTAGATGTAAACAGTCTACAAGCTTGCCAGTCAAGTTTGTGATAATATCAGAGAATACAACTCGTACTCACAAAGGCCCCCAGGGGCCATCATCTAAACTAAACATGCTTCTTAAGTTACAGACAAATAAAGTGATACTTACTATACTGTAGTTCTAGGTACACCTATAAGGCAGTTGGTCTCAAGTCCCTGTACTTAACAATTCTATTTTTCTCACCTAGCAAAATCACTAGCAGTTTTACACTAAAAGCCTATCTGAGGAGCAGACTAATTACCTTTTAATTTGGTTTTCACATAAATCTTATCTTATAGGTTGAATTGTCTCCCCTACCCCCTAAATTCCTGTGTTAAAGTCCTAACCCCTAGTACCTCAGAATGTGACTTTATTTGGAGATAGGGTCTTTACAGAGGTAATCAAGTTAAAATGAGGTCATTAGGGCAGGACACCAATACTGGACACCAACATGACTGGCGTCTTTATGAAAAGGTGAAATCTGGACCAAGAGACAGGCAGACAGGGAGAATGCTGTATGAACACGAAGATGGCCATCTACAAGTTGAGGAGAAGCCTGGAACATACTCTTCCTTCACAGACCTCAGAAGGAACCAACCCTACCTATGCCTTGAGTTCAGACTTCTACTAAACTGTGAGACAATTTCTGTTGCACAGGTCACTTAGTTTGTAGTACTTTATCACAGCAACCCCAGAAAATTAATACTCTACACAAAGAAAAAAGAATGTTCCACATCTCTGGTAATTTTCTTAAAAAAAAAGATAACTGAAATTATGCTTGTTTTTCTTAATTCTAAAAAATATGTTGGTTAGAACTGGGACATTTAGAATAACTAGGTTCAAACTGTGTTGCTACTTTATAAGTTTTGTATTAATCAATTTGTCTATAACTATGTAGAATAAATTTAGATAAATATCACTTATTTACAAATTATTTAAAAAGAAAAACCCACTACATTTGCAGGATTGAATTTTATTTAAACTTAAGTTTTTAAAATACAAATCTTGGTGATGTGAATAATGCTTTGGCAATATTGAAAGAACACAGATGGCAGATTTCTGTAAAATATTTAATTGGAGAGTTTGTTCTCTATTAATTTATGAATTTCTTCAACATTTTATCTATCTATCTACCAGAGCTTTGCTGTAATAGCATTTTATAGGACAGTTTTATATTATGCAGATCATTTTGACTTTTTGTTTTTCTAACTTCAGAAACACTTCTAAACTAGAAGTTTTATATATGTTTTACAAATGAAAGACAAAGCTAAATATCCAATTTTTTAAGTGGATAAGGTTACTAACTCCACTACTATTTCATGTTGTGTTAGAGGTATTAGCCAAAGAACTTAAACAAGATAAAGTAATTATAGGAATAAGAATTAGAAAGGAAGAGGCTACCTTAACTTATAAATAATACTATATCCTTGGAAAATCACAAGACAAAAATCAATGAAGAAACTCTTACAGACAGGTGTCATGGGTAGATTGAGGGGGTGACTTTCAGTGAGATAGCACAAGGAAATTCTGTATCTTGATTTTGGTGGTGGTTACATGAATTCATAAATGGTTAAAATTCATATAACTGAACAGTAAAAGAATGAAACAAGCCTATATAAAAATAAAATAAATAACCTTTATAAAATAAAAAGCTACTCTAAAGCAACACAAATTTATTCAAGTAGCAGGCTATAAAAATATTGAAATCTGTAGCATTCTAATACACAAATAATAAGCAGTTAGAAAATACAGCAGAAGAAACAACATACTTTACAATCACCAAAATAAAAGTATACAAAATAAAACAAAATACATAAATTTAAAAAGAAATGGACAGAACCATTAAATGAAGAAAAATACTTAAAAGATGCCAAAGTACCCTTGAGTACTGGAAAGATATACTATATTTCTGGATAGGAAAACCCAATTTAAAAAAATCCTAAATGTTTATAAATTTAGCACATTTCAAAAAAATACCATATGTTCTTTACTTCAATCCCAGAGCAAGAGCAGCTGGTTATAAGAGTCATTTGGAAAAACAAACAAATAAGAACATCCAAGAAATTCCTGAAAATGGAGGAGAGGATTCTGGCACCATCAGATGTTAAAACATGTTATAGAGCCTATTAAAACAGTATGGTATTGGTATGTGAATAGAAAAACAGACCAATGTATTAGAGTTGAAATTCCAGGGTTGGGGGGAACCTACGTGCATATGGGAATTTATGAAAAAGGCAGCATCTAAAGACAGTGAGGTAATAAAGAACATTTTGTATCGTTGGGATTACTGGACAGCCATTTAGAAAAATATAAAATTAAATTCATTCTTTATACTGTATTAGAGAAGAAAACATAAAAGAATCAGTTTTAAAGCAAGGGAATTAAAAGAATCACAATTACTGTAAGAAAACATGAGTGACTTTCTTTATAACATAAGAGTAGAAAAAAAATTTCTAAATCTGACTAAGAATCCAAGAGTAATAAAGGAAAATGATTGATAAATTTGCTCTATTAGATTTACAAAAAATTTTAAATTTAAGCACATCTCCTGTTAGCCATGCTCTTGGGAACAGGCACTCACAAACATTTGCTGGAGGACTGCAGAATGTATACCCTTATGGGGGGAATTTGGAAATATTTGGAAAAACTACATATACCTTTATTCTTTGATTCAGTAATCCCGCTCTTAGGAGTCTTGTTTGAGATACACCTCCAAAAATACAAAAAAAAAATTTTTTTTTTTATAATCACAAAATGCCCATCAAAATGTGGGAATAACATTCCCATAATGGAAAACCATGCAGTCATAGAGAGAAATGCAGAAGACGTCTCTAAGCTGATGTGCAGTGATATTCAGGATATATTTTTAGGAGAACAAAACAAACAAACAACAGGTGTAAAGCAATGTGTAGAGTATGCTGAATTATTAAAGTAGGGAACATGACAAATGCAGAGAAAAAAGTTAAACTTCTCTGCCTGCTCCTTCTTTTCTTTTTCGTTTTTAAAATTGTTTTACCTTTTAAGTGTTGTTGAGTACAAGACAGGAGAACCATGTCAGCCAAATGCAGCGAATAGCCTTTGTTTAGGCCCTGATTATGGGAACTCAACTCGCAAAAAGGATTTTTGAGACAATGAGAAAAATTTGAATATAAAATAATTATTAAATGATATTAAGGAATTATTATGTTTTAGATGTGACAGTCACAATAATGTGGCTATGTTATTAAAAAGGCCTACTAGCAATATAAACTGTATTATCATGGACAAAATAATATTATATCTTGGAATTTTTAATACTGCAGGAGGGAAGGATAAAAAAGAGAAGAGAGAGGATAGCTATCTCAGAAGTCTTAAAATTACACACACATTTTGACCTACCAAATACAATTTTTAGAATTTATCCTCAATATATAGCTATGAATGTATATAAAGATTTAGCTAGAAATATATTTATTCCAATAGTTTTTAGGTGCAAAAAACTGGAAATGCCTTATGTTTAAATAGTTTTATTAGTTAAATAAATCAAATAATGCAATACTACCTTTAAAATTATGTTGAAAAACAATGTTTATAAATTGAATGGAAAAGTGTTCATGTTACTGGTAATGAAGAATAGAGTTCATAAAACCACAGTCCAATATAATCTAGGTTTTATTAAAAAATTATTCAAGGAAAAGTATTAAAATGTTTTATAAGTATTTATAGTGATTATCTTTGGAAGGTCAGAATTCAGGTAACTTTTACTTAAAATCAATATTTGTGGCTTGTCTTTATCTTTTAAAGTAACTACAATAAACACATGTCATCTTTGCAAAACAATAGCTATTAACGTAAGAGGCAATTCTTCATAAGGCAATTAATCAATTTCAGAAAAGTAATAAAACTGAAGACATACAAAAAAAAAAAAGAATGAAAAGACTGAGATATTTGTCTGGTAAAACATTTTTTAAATATGAAGAACAACCAGTGCACTGTAAATTGAAATCATTTTTTATCATGAGTGATGTAAAATTCCTTACTCCACAAAAATGGTTTCTCACAGTGAGATTTCTGATACATTCAACTTAGCCCCATGGGAGAGGAAATAATATTTCGTTTGCTCACAGAACCAAGCACAGTGTTGCAGAGTTTACGTAAAGGGTAGGTTTCGAAGGATCTGTCAACTTAATTTCCCTTATTCATAAACTAGATTCCCTCTTGGTACCGTCTACCACAACGGATCCAGGAAAGGGTACAGGCCAAATGTTACCTTGGCAAGGAGGCCACTATGATCCCTTGGAGGAGGAGTGCTTGCCAGACAGGAAGAAAAGCTTGCCCTTCTCCCTCCAAGGAAAGAGAAATGAGAGAGAGATGGAATCAGAGAGGAAGCCTGATTTGTATTGACCACCTGTCTCTGGGGTTGAGCCCCATAGCTACAAACCATATCTGATTGTTGAGGGAAGGCTGGAAGAGCTTTTGCCCTGCTCCGCATTAAGAACTATGAGAGAAGAGACAGTGACGGCAGGACGGTACAAGTAGAGCCACAGCATGGTTAGGCTGGAAGCACTTGATTTATCTCTTTCCTTCTTATCACCTCCCACCATGACCCCAGGCAACTTTCAGCCACAATATGGTCTCTAAAGGACCCCAACATTCCAATCAGCCCCTAAGAGATGTCAAGACGCTTGAGATTTCTGGAGGAAGAGCTTGTCAGAGGAAGTCGCCTGCGTGATGGCAAGGAGACAAGGGTTCTAGGCTATGCTATGTGTGCCAGACCACATTCCTCTTTATCTCTACTGCTTCTCAGCAGGCTGTTCAAAGAACCGAAGTACCTGTGGATGTCAAGATATAGACAAGATAGCCAGGAGAGGTTCTGACAAGTTCTAGTAGCTTTGGATTTTTGTCAGGATCCTAGAAAGAACCAGACTATCTGTGCGTTGGTGGAAAACAGCATATGACCAGGGACCACTTGCACTCTGTAGTGGAGAATAGCAAAAAGATCTGCACAAAGTTAGGGCCCCTACACCAAATGCCCCAAAGATAATCAAGTTTTCTCCTCCACAAAGCGCCATCTTGGGAAAAAGAATATGGAAGGAAGGAATAGTTCTGTTAGGAAATCATATTAACATTGAATGAGACTGATGGACATAGAAATACCTAGGATATCATTGACTATCAAGGTTAATGTTTTCCATAGCTACAAAAATGAGTGAGAACTTGTAAAGAAGATTACATTAATAATGGAAAATAAAAATGCAGTATTTTCTTGGCACACTTGAATGTTGATTAGGTAAATTTTTTTTTAGCTTTAGTTAATTTTAGTTTTAAGTAATTAATTTCAGTTTTGCAAAAAAAAAGTTCACAGATATTTGCTAATTAAAGAAGCAATTATGTAACTAAGTTATTGAGATACTGAAATGTTTCTAGGAATTTTCTGGGCAGGCTATAAATATTTCCTGTCAATTTTTTTGATCTTTCTCTTCCTGATAAAAACAACAACAAAAAAAGTTTAAAATGACACACTACATTTTTTCCCCCCTGAAAAATCTTGATAAAATCTTTAAGTATAGTGACTTGTATCCGCTGGGATAGTAAAAAAGATTTTAGATAAGATAGAAAGTTGCAACTCCCTACTCCCTTTTCCCCTTTACGCATTCCTGGTTTTTGTATTTCTTTTTCTCTCACTTGAAACATCTAAATAAAAAAAAAATTAGTTTAAGACATCACACTTGTTCACAATTCTCTTCAGAATCTCTAAACAATAAGGAATATATATTTTTACCAGTACTGCTTATGGAATGTTGAGATTTTCTTTTCACACGTACATCACTGACAATTCTCAGAAGACAGAAGGCAAATATTATTTTTATTTCATATAGAGAAAACTGATAACAAGAGTGAACATTTTAAGTAGTGTCACCTTTAAATTTTACTCTGTGATAGATTTAGATTTGAAAGGTAAAATTATAAGGTTTATACAAGAGTAGTAGCTTCTATACTTAAAAACAAACTTTGCCCTCTGTCTTCATGAATCTTAGTTGATAATGATAGTGCTGTTGAGCTATTTTACTTCTGTAGATAATACACATATTAGAATGTTAAACAATTTACTGAGTCCTGATGGTTATTACAAGGAAATTGGTTAATTTAGCAAATTTACTTGCTTCTAGGATAAAGTTATTTTTATAAAATTGAGCTATTTACAACAGTATTTTAAAAAATTTTTGAGACAGATTATTCCAGATAGTTAGCATATCAAAAGATATGAATATACTTTAAAGTATAGCTTCTTTGCTCAGTGTTTTGAGGAAAAATGTGTATTATAATGAGTTGTGGGTAAATATGAATGTGTAAATATTTCAGGGAATGAGAGAGATTTTCGAAACAAAAATGAAAAATGAAAATCTTGAGCCCTTGAGATGTTGGAAATTACCTGGAATTAACCACAAATTATCTATTACCTCTTCTTAAACACTAACATTATGTGATAAAATATGATTTGAGTTGAATAAAAGAAGTTGGGTTTGCTCTATCTTCTATATGAAGCTGCTCATATCTGAGAGATGCTTTTTGAACATTTCAGACTTTTTGCCATGAAGTGAACATTTTTTGAATAATACTAAATATATCTGGCTAGACTTGAATAACACCCTTCCCTGCCACACACACACACACACACACACGCACACACACACACACAGGGAACTGAGCAAGGGAACCCATTCTCTTGAAATATCTCAAGTATTTACTAAGACCTAGACTCAGATATTTATTAAGATCTAGAAAAAGTCAATCTTTGGAGTTAACATTTCAAAATTTCTGAGGATAGTTGTTAATAAAACTGCAATTTTTTAAAAAGTCTGTTGCAAAAGAATATATCATGAGTAGCAGCCTAATTTGGGGGGCTCAGTAAGTAGAAAAGACTGGAGTTCCTTGAGCTTGGAGTACTTATTCCACAAGATCCAGGAGTGGACCTGTGTGAGGTAATACTTATTTGTTTCCACAGCTATTCAATACATTTATTCAACAAAGATTTTATTGAACACACTATGTATCAGGTACCTGCTGACCGCTGGGCAACAATGACATGATTTCTGCCTTCATGGAGTTTTTATCCAGGGGGGAGGCGATGCGGAGGCAATTATCAAATATGCACACAGACAGACAGTTGCAAACCGTGAAAGGAAGGCTGTGAAGTGTTTGGAAACAGGGTGGGTATGATGCTCTTCCTGATAAAATGGGACTTGAAGGAGGATTAGTAATTAATCCTATAAATAGAGAAGAGAGGTGTTGCTGTGCCATTCGGAGTGGGAGGAGGACGAGGACCTGAGAAGCCGTGATTTGGGAAAACTGCAAGATCGTCCAAAACGCTAAAGCACAGAAGGCTGTGCAAGATGACGCTGGAGAAACAGGTAGGAGCCGTGTCATGCAGGAGTCCTGCAGGATGGTTTCAGAATTTGAGTTTTAACCTAACAGGCGACCTATGATTAGATGATCCGGCTGTATGATTGGCAGATATGCTTTTGCTTGTGCTTTTTTGGGCAGCAGGAGTTGTTTGTTTGTTTGTTTGTTTTGCTTTTTAATGCATTTAGGAGGGGCATGCATTCTAGGATTAGTCAGATGCCGCCTTTCCCTTTGGCCTCATACACGTGTACACTTTTTTGGCCCCTGGGGAAGGGGAGTTTGCAACCTTTTCTCAAGGATTATTAGATTTTGTACTTAAAATAGCATTGAGGAGGAGCCTCCGGAGAGCGAACGGAGAGAGCGGCCCGGAAAACCCGGCAGGAACTACGCAGGCGGAGCCGGCTCTGGGAAAGGCGGCGGAAGGGGAGGAGCGCTTCGCCGCAGCGACCCACTGCGCATGACCGTCCCCGGTTGCCTAGGCAGCGGAAAGGCGTCGCCCGGAAGAGGAGCCCCGATGAACTGCCGGCTCCAAAACCCATCCCCTGTGGATTCAGGTCAGACCTGGGGCAGTGTTGACCATGGCAAAGAAGATGAGGCGCAGAGCCTGATGCAATGCGATGGCCTTCTGCCTAGAAGTCCGAGGATTCAGAGCAGCAAGGGGAACTGGCCCACACGGGCATCAAGACTATGGCGGACCTTTCGCAGGAGTCCTTCGAGTCCTTTAACTGATGAGGTACAGAGTTCCTGTTCATTCAGCACCTCTGAAGGACTGCAGCCCTCGTCCTGTGCCCCTGGGAGCAAACCTGGGAGTGGAACACCGGCTACATGCTTGGAATATGGAGACAAGCAATCTGAGCTTTCAGACTTCAAAAATAGTGAAAAGAAGTTGAGCAGAAAATGGATCAATAACCTCAAGGGCAAGGAAACGAACTCTGGACAGTACCAAACAGAAATCACTCAGGCATCTCTTGAAGAACTGAATGCTCTTCAGTCTTTCTGTGCCGTTAAGATAAACCTGATCCATCACAGAGTGAACTCTAAGGGGAAAAAGAGCAACCGACATAAAAAGCTGCAGCTTAGATCAGATGCAGAGGCCCCAGAGATAGATGCCTTAAACTGTACTGTCCCTGATGAGCTTTTGAACAGAACCTATTTTAAAAACATGAGGACAACATCCGAACAGGTGGCAACAGATAAGCAACACATTTCTTCTCATTGTCCCAACTGTAACAAGAAAAGAGAAGAACTGGCCCTATCTGCCTTCCTGAAACAGAAAAAGACTTTACTGGAGTCACTTCTACTCCAAGAGAAAATAGATGAATATCTTCATACGAAAGACTTTCTTACCCGTATTGGAGAAGCACATCAGAGCTTTCCCAGGCTTTCAGATGACCCCAAAACAATCTGGAAAAGACTGAGTGAGAAATGTCACGTCGGATACTCTGGTTTTGAAAGGTCAGATACAGAGGAGAAGATGTAGCAAAATGGAAATAGTGCTCATCATTCATCTTTTTTCTCTACCAATTCTCAAACCACTTACTCTAACTAAACAGGATGGTATTTATTAATGATAATGTGTAATGTGGATAGATGTTTCTGTTGTGTATTTGAATAATTATCATCATTTCTATTGGCAATTTGAAAATTTCAGAGTTTACTATGCTTCCTTCACAGATGTGAGGACTAAATAATTTCCATCCAGTATTTTTTTCAGATTATAGATGGTAACATTTTAGTTGGAATATTTACAAAGTTTTTACAACAATCCAGGAGAGGAATGCTGGCAATTTGGACTAGGGTTTTGACAGTACAAATGGAAAGAAATACAGAGATGTAAGAAATACTTAGGAGGTAATAATTGACATGCTTTGGTCTTCTTTGGAAGAAACAGATATGAGGATTTAATAAACGGTAAATGTTAAGAATGTTACTAAGTTTCTGACTTGTGCATTGAATGCTGAATGATAATTTCATTAAGATAAGAACATTGGAAGAGGATCGATCATATTTGATTAAGAGGGTGATTATTTGGACATGGTTAGTTTGAGGTATATTTCACATTGAGAGGTTGAGAAACATTGGGTTATTTGTGCTTATAGTCTGAAGAAAATGTCCATCCCAGAGATTTGAAGTAAAGGGCTGGGTGGGGACCGGGGATCACTGACATTATACTGTAGTTGGAAACTGAAGTCACAGATGTGGTGAACTCTCTTGGAAGAAAGGAGAATGTGGAAGAGAAGAAACGCTATGACCAACTCCTGAGAAATTCACCAAGTAATGGCTGGGTAGAGGAGAATAAGCCATCAAAGGAAGTTGAGGAGAAGTTATCTTAGAAGATTAAAGGATATCAGAAAAGTGTAGCATTAGAGACCAAAGAAAGAAAACATTTTAAGAAGGATGGGCTGTCTATGCCAATGCAACAGAGAGTTTACATGGGATGATTTAGTCATGTGTTGGCCTCTGCTGCCCTTAACAACAGCCACTTCACTCATAGAAATTGGGCAGACTGGCAAAGTAGATTGAGGAATAAATGTAAGCTAAGGGCATGATGAATATGGGTATAGACTACTTCTTGAAGTTTAACTGTGGAGGGAGAGAGGGGAAGTAATTCTATATGTCTAACACCTATCACAGTAAAAAAAATTGTAAAAATCAGCACAAAATACCCTTTGTATCATATTCCAGTATTACTCTTTGATTTTAGACCTTCATTTATGTATAAAGATACTTTTTCCTTGTAAAATTTAGTATATTTTCTCTTAGTCATTGCTAAATAAAGTGGAAAACAAAGCATTACCATTTTCATAGTAACTTTTTGTTTGAAATCCACATTATGTCATGCTTTATCTTTGCCATGTTAATATATTCACATCTCACAATCAAAATTCTGAGTAATTTCCCATTTAGAATTTCCCCATTAAAGGTCATAATTCACCCCTTTAGTCAACTAAGCTAGAGATCTTAGTCATCTTTTGTTCTTCCTTTAAAAAAAAAATAAAATAAAATTCAACCCCCAAGCTAACTATTTTTTCAGTACGACCCTTAGATGGTTCTTCAGTATCTTCTGACCATAACTTATTTCCATCTCATTACCTCTTTCCTCATCATCTCTGCCCTCCCCACTCTTAGTTTCTCTCTTCAGTACATTCTTTACACAGTTTTCAGAATTATTTTTCTAACACAAAAATCTGTTCAAGTGACTCCCTTTATTAAACAAACAAAAAATACCTAAAAGGTTTATCAGAGCCATAGAAATAGTCAAATTAATGAATGCCAAATAGAGGTCCCTTAGTATCTGGCCCAAATTTGTGTATCTAATCTCATCTTCTTTCTCACCTCTTTATATTTAAGCCTCTTAACAAGAATTTCAATTCTCTGAGCATTTGTTTTGTTTCCCTCCTTCTCCTCCTTTAGTTTTAAACTTTTGTTATAAAATAGGTAATGTATATATTCACATGGCTCACAAATCAAAAGAATATTAAAAGGTTTAGTATGCAAAGTAGTCTTTCCAGTCAGTCATTCCTCCCTCCCCTGCCAGACCCCTCCCCTGACATGCTTAACTCTTAACTTGCTGGATCATGGGGCAGTCACGTATCCAGGGATGAAAGCAGTTAGAGAGAATTCAGAGCATTGGGGAGTGAGCACATATCAACCAGGACAGAATATTTCTATATTTTAACAGGTACAATTTGATTAGTGTACATGAGCTGAATGTTCATGTTACCTAAGTAGCCACTTATTTTAGTGTCATATATATTCTCCCTGGGCTTCTTAATGCAAATACAAAGAGAAAAGATAATTAACTAGATACCCTCTTCTACACTTTTTCTTTGCTCTATTTTTCTTGTGATAAAATATATACAAAGTAAAATTTGCCATGTTAACCACTGCTAATTGAACTATTCAGTGGCATTAATTACAAAGTTGTGTAATTGTTACCACCATTTCCAAAATTTTTCATCACCCCAAACAGAAACTCTTGACCCATTAAGCAATGACTCCCTAATCTCTCCTTACCAGTCCCCAGCAGCCTCTATGTACCTTCCTTCTCTATGTATTTGCTTATTCTAGATATTTTATATAAGTGGAATCATAATATTTATTCTTTTGTGTCTGACTTATTTTACTGTATACTGTTTTCAAGATTCATTTTGGTTGTAGAATGTTTCAGAACTTCCTTCCTTTTTATGACTGAATGATAGTCCATTGTATGTATAAACATTATATGTAAGTTCACTCATTCATCTGTGATGGACACTTGGGTTGTTTCCACTTTTTGGTTATTTTGAATAATGCTGCTATGAACATTGATATAGAAGCATCTAATAACTAATGATGTTGAGCATCTTTTTATGTGTGTATTAGCCACTTGTGTATCTTCCTTAGAGAAATGTCCATTCAAGTTCTGTGCCCATTAAAAAAATGGGTTATCTATTTTGTTGACTTGTAGGAATTATCTACATATTCTGGATATGAAACCCTTATTAGATAAATGAGTTGCAAATATTTTCTCCCATTGTGTGGGTTGTCTTTTAAGTTTCCTGATAGTATCCTTTGGAGCACAAAATATTTTAATTTTAATGAAGTCAAATTTGTCTATTTTTTTATTGTCTATACTTTTGGTGTCATATTTAAGAAACCATTGCCAAACCTAAGGTCATATAAATTTATCCTTATGTTTTCTATAATCTTAGATCTTAAATCCATTTTAGGTTAATTTTTTGTTTATTGTGTGAGATAAGGTTTTATTATTCTGCATGTGGATATTTAATTTCCCTAGCACGACTGTTGAAGAGACTACTTTCTTCAATGAGTGATCTTGGCACAATTGTCAAAAATCAGTTCACCATAAATGTGAGTGTTTATTTGCTAATCTCTAAATTCTGTTCCATTGATCTATGTGTCTATCTTAATGCCAGTAGCACACTGTTTTAATTACTGTGCTTTGTAGTTAGTTTTGAAATTAGTTAAGTGTGAAATATCCATCTCTGTTCTTCTTTTTCAAGATTGTTTTGGCTATTCAGGAGCCCTTGGGATTCCATATGAATTTTAGGATAGGTTTTTTCATTTCTGCAAAAAAAGTCATTGAAACTTTGATGGTGATTGCATTAAATCTGCATATTGTTTTGGGTACTACTGTCATCTTAATAATACTAAGTCTTCCAATCCATGCATAAGAGATATTTTAAAATTTGTTTAGGTCTTCTTTAATTTCTTTCAGCAATGTTTTATAGTTTTCAGAGTACAGGTTGTGTGTCTCCTTTATTAAATATATTTCTATTTCACTCCTTTGCTGTTAACTGACTTTTTCCAATCCAAATTCTTTTCAGACGTTTATTGCTAGTGCATAGAAATACAAATGATTTTCGCCTGTTGATTTTGTATCCTGATACTTTGCTGAAGTAATAATTTGCACTAACAGTTTTAAAAAATGGATTCTTTAGGATTTTCTAGCTGTAACATTATGCTATTTGTAAACAGAGAAAATTTTACTTCTTGCTTTTGATTTGGATACCTTTTTTTTTCTTGCCTAATTGCTCTGGCTCTAACGTCTAGTACTATAATGAATAGAAGGCATCCTTGAAAGTGGACATTCTTGTCTTGCTCCCGATCTTAGGGAAGAGCTTTCAGTCTTTCACCATTAAGTATGTCAGTGGTGGGTTTTTCATAAATGGCCTTCTTCATTTTGAGAAAGAGCCCTTCTATTCTTAGTTCATTGAATGTTTTTATATCATAAAAGGGTGTTGGATTTTGTCAATGGTGTTTTTTGTTTGTTTTTTTCATCAGTTGATATGATCATGTGGTTTGATGTACTCTTTAAAATTTAAAGCCTCATCTTCTTTGCACTCAGCCCATAACCCTGAAACACTGATTAAAGAATTAAAGGCTGTAGTCTGTATGCTAAGGCAGGCACTAATAAAAATTCATATTATAACACTTGTGTCTTAATTAACTTTCCTTTCCTACTTGATTGTGAGCAACTGAAGGCTAGAGGCTCTATCTTACATGATATCCATGGTGCTTACCACAACGCCTGGCATAGGATGGTACTCAACAAAAGTTTCATGGATGAAAAAAATCAGTGCATCCATATAAGTGAGATTTAATATGTCTTTTGCACCAAAAGGAGAAAATAACCTGCTAGTATACTCTTTTCTGTCAAAGTTTTGCCTTTGTGTAGCTGCTTTCTGTCATTTTTCTCTCTTCCTCTCTCCATGAGTTGGAATCCTCCCTTTTTCCCCCACGTATATACATACTTTTTCTCAGCAGCAAATTAGTGGAAAGCTTTTTGATAAGATATCTTTCTAGGAGGTATGCAGCCAATTAATACAGTATTCATTTGAAAGAATTAATATAAAAATATCCCTCCAGAATTCATATTTTCAGATAGAAAAAAATCATGTGAATTTTAAAGGTAATTCATGACTTTTTGCGATTTTGAAATGAGATAAAAATTCTTGATGCTCAAACTTGAAAATAGTTTTTATTGCCTCTGAACAAATTCAAAAGGAATGAATATTCTTTCTCCAAACTCTTTATAGCTGTACCCAAGAGATTCCAGTACAGCTGGAAAGAAAAGTCCATCAGATCAGATGCTAAGAAACCACATATTTCCCCAATGCACTAAAAATGTATCTGGCAACTTGGTACAGGATTATACAGATACGTAATTTATAACTATAGTAAAATATAAATTACATAAACATGCATCTATTTAGTGTATTTTTTGTCATCTAGATTTTTTATAAAAAATACTTCTGCTCCCAGAAACAAATCTATATGCATTTAAAGAGCAATAGAAAAATGAAATCCTTGGAACAGAAGTAAGCGATGCGACAGATTGAGAGAAAAGAAAGCTCAGTCCTGAACATTTGACTCATTCAAATTCCAATCTCAGAACTGTTTAGGAATGTTTGGGACACCCAGCTCAGACTACCTCCAATTTTAAACATGTTAGTTTATTATTTCATGATGAAGCCTAATATAGTAACTCGGTTGTTTCTGCAGCAACATAGCTAAACAGGCTGCAAAGAAATAGGAACTGTGGCTCTACATGGGTGTGAGCTTGCCCCTACTCTTTTCCCATATTGACAGATGAAAAGTACTTACACAATCAGTTAATCTGAGAAACAGAACAGGAAAAGATAGTTGAATTTTTAGTCGATAATACCCTTTGCAATAGAGAATTCAGAAATTTGCCTATTTTCAATAGATTCAAATTAGAGTGAAAATTGCAAAATTCTATCAGGGTGGCTCAAATAAGCCTGGAGTCTAGTTTTGATGAGCCCACTGTTGTGGTATTAATTTAGGTTTAGGAGAAAGTGTGTTGTGGTCATTCTGCCCCAAATTTGCTTCGGATGTCAAGACTGATGACCCCACAAGCGCCATCCTCCTGCTCCACCTTTGGACTAGCTGACAGGAAAGCCCAGGTGCCTTCCACTTTGGTACTAGCAGAAAGTTCAAACCACTTGAGCCCATTGGGAACCCTCACCTCATTCCCAACCCCCAATCACAATAAAAGCCAAGCCAGTCCCCTTTCCTCTCTCTCAAGCCATTTTTAGATCTGCTTGGGAGAAGCACTCATTAAGTGAGTAATAAACATTTTCCTACATGCTTAGGTTTTGTGAGGGGTCAACTGCTTCTTTTTGATAGTGTTAGAGATACAGGGACCCTCAGATTACCAAATAATTTTCAGGAATTTACTCAGGGTTGCAGGGCCTTGTTCTAAGTATAGGGAAATGTACCTTCCTGCCCCCCATACCTTGTGAACTCCCCTCCTCTTCCTCACCTTCTTTTTTTTTTTAATCAGCTACTGTATTTCATGCAATTTAAAGTAAACACATCAAAGTCACCTAGAAGACATTTTAATGCATTAAAAAAATAAAACCCCTTTGTGTGTGCGCGTGTGTGTGTGTTTGTGTGTGTGTGTGTGTGTGAAGGACGTGGGACAGATGGACAAAGTTCTACTCTCATGGGGTCCCTGAGAGATAAAGTTTTGGAAAAATCAGCCCACCCACTCTCCCTGGAGAATAACTTCATCTCTCATATGAGAGACTATTCCTATAGCCTGTGGAAACAATCACACAGAGCTCTAGGCCACCAGCTTTCCAAAAGGCAGGATAGGGCAGTGCACACCCTGGGAAGAGATTTTTCTCCTACAATGCAGTGGTGCCGAGAAAAAAAAAATAAAACATTTCTGCAACCACTGTCTTCAAGACAACACCATAATTAGGATATTTAATATTTTCATTTCACAGTATTGACTACATAGATAAAGTTATTAATTATTTAGCAACATATTGATTCTTTAGGGAAAAAAGGAAGTAAGGCTGTGAGGGAGAATCTGTTCTCTGCCTCTTGCCTAGTTTCTGGTGGTTTGTTGACAAGTTTTGGTGTTCCTTGGCTTATAGAAACATCACTTCAATTTTTGCCTTCATGCTCACACTGCATTCTTTCTCCCTGTGTGCACGTCTGTGTTCAAAATCCCCTTTTTATAAGGACACCAGTCCTTTAATTAGGGCCTACCCCAATGACCTCATTTTAACCTGATCACCTCTTTAAAGACTCTATCTCCAAATAAAGTCACTTTCTCAGGTACTATGATTTAGGACTTCAACATACGAATTTTGGGAGGGACACAACTCAAACTGTAATAGAGAGGGCAGTAAAGCAGGAGAATGAAATGCCCAAAATTTCATCTTAGTTAAATTTCTAGAATTTTTATTAAAGAAAGATGCTCAAGGTAATAATTTTCAACCATGGCTGCACCTTAGAATTATCTGAGAGGCTTTCAAAATGTATCAATGCCCAGGCCCTCCTTCTATATATTCTGATATAATTGTTGTGGGATGTGGCAGTATTTTCAAAAAGCTGTCTAGGGGACTACTGTTTTGGGATGATAAGGCCTGAGGCAGGAAGACCAATTTGGAGGCTGTTTCGTTAATCAAGGAGAGAGATAATAAGGCTCTGAAACATGGCATTGGCAGTGGAAAAGAGGAAGAGAGGGAGAGAGAGATGTTTTCTAGAAACAGGAAGTGAATCAGCAGGACTTGATGACTGACTGAATGTTGGGGTGAGGGTGGATTGGTAGGGAGGAGCCAAAGGTGACACTTAAATTCCCATCAGGTACATGCTGGTGTTGTCAGCAGATATTAAAGACAAAAGAGGTTTGTTCTCTTGGAGTAAAGCACAATAATTGAATTAATTGAGTTTTTCACAGTTGAACGTGTTATTTTGAGATCACTGTAGATGGACATGCAGTTCAAAGAGATAATACAAAGAGAACCCATGTACAATTTACCAGTTTCTCTCTATGGTAACATCTTGCAAATCTCTAGTACAATATCACAACAGGGTGTTGGCACAGACACAGCTGAGATACAGAATGGTTCCAATACATATGGATACATTGAGTTGGAGGTGCCTGTACATAGTAATCAAAGGTGACAGTCCACAAGAAGTGCTCTTACCTGGTTTTGATCACTCTAAAAGTACCAGAAATCTGCCAAAACTAAGTAAGATCCATACTTTGGTACCTCAATATAATAATAAGGAACAAGGAGTTTTTTTAAACTTAGGATTTATGTAATGAATGTCTAGCAGTGACTTGGGAATACACGTAGGTGCCATTCCACCTACAGAACAAGTCTACTTGGGGAAATTCTTTAAACACACACACTTAAATATGCATGCACACCCAAAGGTGTATACACATATATACCACAAACATGTATATACACAGATGCAACTTCTACTAGAAGAGACAAAATTTTGTGAGTGGCCACTTATATGAAATCCTCACATTTTAAGAGTGAATATTCTGTCTTTTAAAGGGTGTGCTTTCATTTTAACTACAGCCCCCAAAAAAGAGAGATTAAAAACAGCTGGAACATATGTCTATTTTCACCTCCTCCATCTGGAACTTTGTTTTTGGATATCACAGACATTTTCCAAACAAAACTGCTGAACAAAATGATAAATGTGGAGGGGACATGTATGATTCTCTTTGTTTTGAAGAGCTTTATAGAATCCAAAGCACTGGTATGCTTTTCAAACATAAAACTAAATCTTTGAACATCACAAATACAGTTTTCAATGGGTAATGTGACATTTAATTTATATTTGAACTTGGGCAATGTTGTTGACTACAATGTTGGGTCATTAATCAGTAGGCCTATTTACCTGGAAAAGTGAAAATAAAGTATTTTATTATATGCTGATATTTGAATATAACAATTAGAAAACTAAAATAATGTGCTAGCCAGTCTTTCAAGTTTCTGTCAGTACTTCACTCTTTTATTTATCCTTAATTGACATTTCCTTAAATCTGCCCTCCAAAACTACTGTTGCTGGACCCTTGTTATGTCATGCCCTAAATACTATAATAGTTTTTCACTCTTTCTCTGACTGTAGTATACTTGTATACCAATACATCCTAAATAATAACTCCAAATCAATCTCTTAAGAATGCTTTGGTAAATCACTCCCATTGTGTATAGACAAAAATCTCAAATTGTTAACTTTGATTATATAGATCCTACTTCACTTTTCAACAGGTATTAAGAGCCCAGGTTTTAAAAGTCTTTGGTTCAATTCCAGCTCTTCGAATTACAAGCACATTTTGCAAAGATTCATTGTCCTAGCTCATCTGATGAGTTTTGAGGGTCTGAAATTAAGTAATGGCAAACAAACAGATGAAAAATGGAAAAAGACTGGGGGTAACAGAATGGATAAAACTTGGTGACCAATTGATTAAGAGAGAAAATGGTATCAAGCATATTTACTTTAAGGTACTATGCAGATAACCTAAGAGGCAGAATCCAGGGAAAAGAGAGGTTTGGCCAAATGAGGAGAAAATCATTATTCTTAATTTGGTGTATGATATCTAGGTGAATATATTTACTCCACAGCAGTTAAGAGCCAGGGAAAGAGGGCAGAGTCAAAGATAAAAATTCTGGAGGCAGTAGAGAATTATAATTGCTATGTTCATCCAACATAAGACCATTAAGTATAAATTCACTCCACTACAGAAAAATATGGCCTGGGGGTATAGCATATTTAAGAACCCCCCAATTTTAGTGGATAATAAAGCAGTAAAATTAAAGTGTATTCCATAAAAATGTCAGAAAGCGTATTAAACAAAAGTTCAAATAAATATCTTGGGATCATTTACCTTGACCTCTTGGCTCAATATAAGATGATTCAGAAATTATGGCTACTTTACTGTCTCAGCAGCTGTTTTCACAAAGACTAAAGATACAGACTTTGGATTCATGGTTAAGTGATATTTATTAGACTACGTGAAGTATGGGGGCTGGGAGAGGTCATGGCTACTCTTTTGCTCCACAGTTGGGGAAATTCTTTTATTCTGTGACCAAGCACATAGTTTTGAGATAAGTCAGAAAGGAGATGGTCACCTGGCTAACAAGCTAGATCACCCCAGGCCAGCTGACCAGGTGACAGATGGAGTCAGATTACCCTCACATTCCTATATGAGAAGATATTTTTCACAGTTCTGGACCATATCCACTCAACATAAAACAGAATCTGATAACAATTATGAGTTGCTAGTGCACAGTGAGAAGTCAAATACCAAGCTGGTCCTTGCCAAGTTTTTCTTTGTATTTTAACCACATGATCCATATTCCTCATTACACTATCCTTCATCTGTCTAAACAACAGGCTGTTGTTAGTTTATAAAACTTAACCGTTCTCAGCCCAGACATGCTTATGCATGCTTCTTGAAAGTTATAACAAGATGGAGATTTTGGCATTTTTGTTTGAAAAAGCTAATGGAAAAACAAACAAACAAAAAACCCTCCAAATCTTTGTAAGAATGTTTGGGAAGATCCAACGGAACAACATTTGCTGTTACAACAGTCAAGGCCAATGATTCTCCATTTCTTCTGGGAACATTTTAGCAAATCTTCCCCACAGCTATGACATAGGCACTTTGTTGGGTAGACGCCATGTGCTCTCTGCAAGCCACATTCAGGTACACGCTCACTTTGTGTTGAGCTGATCTTGTGCTGTTCAGAAGCTGATCTTGTGCTGTTCTGAAGCTCAGCTATTGGATCAAGGAGAATCATTTTAAATTTACACTTATTTTATTTTAGTGAGCTTGAGGATTTTTTTTTTCATGTTGATTAGCTACTTTCATGTTTCTTATCTTCTGGATTGTTCTCTGGGTCCTTTCTGCCCAGTTCTATATGGAATGTTCTATTTATTTTTTTCTCACAGATAAGAACAAAGTGGATTCTTGGTGATAAAATAAATTTCCTTTTGGACAACTGAAGTGAATGGTGGTGAAATACACCAACATGAAGACAACTAAAGGAGGATTAGATTTATGGAATGGGGAGAGAAACCTAGGGTTCTGTTTGACCTTGTTAAGTTTAGTGAGTGTACCTTTTGGATATTATTGTGGGGATTTAAAATCAGAAGTTGGGTATAAATAACTGAACTTTGTGGGCAGAGATCAGATTTGGATTCATTGGCATATGGGGATTAAAGCCTTAGAATTGGATGAGGTCACTTAAGGAGCACTGTTGATAAAGAAGGAGGCCAGGAAATGATAAGGTCCCTAGGCAGTCCAGCAGTTAGAAGCCAAACAGAGCAAGGGGACAGAGCAAGTAGAATGAAAAGAGTAGCTACATTGGAACTCTCAGTTTTTATGAAATCTTAAAAAAAAAAAAAACTCACTCTCTAATTCATCTGGAATGTGTTTTGGTAACTGAGCAGACATTTCTTGAAACCCTGGAATGAATCTTGGGTAGCCAATCTTGCTGCCAAGTTTTTTCCCACTGAGAGGATTTCCCTCATTCAGTATCCCTAGTCTTACCCCTAAGAAAGCCATTAAGAGCAGTGCTCAGCAGAAGACCCTACTGCCTGAGCCATCAGCTTCATTTTGATGCAGATTTGTGAGCATTTTTTTGTTGTTGTTAGTGGCTAAGCAATGATTAATCTCTGTTAACCAGGTTTGGTCATGTTAGCTTCCCAAGTGTTCTATTTGAATCTGTTGCTTGTAATTACAATCCCAGAAGTCTTATTGAGTCATGCTCTTTAAACAGGGTCACACCCTCATGTCCTCCTCCCTCCCTTTTTTGCCCCCAAATATTCCAAGCCTGAGTGCTATTTCTCTTTTATTCCTTGTTAAGGTACTTAGCCTCAGTGTCTGAGTAAGATACTATGGTCTAACATAGCAAGGCTGTTCACATTTCTGCTGAACTTGCACTGCAGTATTCCCCAACATACCTCAAACAATCTGTGTCCCAGTTGGATGTGATTTTAATAAGAGCCATCATCAATTTTGTTAGCAACACGCCAAGAGGAGGTGTTTTAAAGAGGGAATCTGGCATCCCCAATTCCAAATGCCTAGATCCCTTAGTTTTGTTTTATTTTTTTAAATCATCATACCAATATTAGAAGCATCAGAGAATTTAACTGCCCCAGTTCAGCTGGGAACGTGTGGCAGTCATCAGTTATGTTCATGAGACATTACCAGTTCTCTATCTGGGCACATGTAGGATTGCAATATTTTCCTCCCCTGAAACTGGCTATGATCACCTGACCCGCACTAATCGGTGAAATGTCGAGTGGAGGTGATGTGTTGTCACTTCCAGATGGAAGCTTTAAGTGTCGATTCACTGTTCACCAACCTGCCAGTTCTAGAGAGTGGCTGCCCTGTCAGCCTGGATGCTGGAGGCAGGCCAGCCTGAGAGAGAGCAATAGCCATGAACTTTCATTGAGAAATAAACCTTTGTCGTTTTAAGTCTCTAACTTGACAGGGTCATTTATTATTAGAGTCTAATGGAGCGCCTCTTAACTGATACAGAATTTTGTACTTTAAAGCGGGCTACTATGGGAGGAACATGACTTGACAACATTTTTTTTTTAAAAGAAGATATGTTGCTATTAGTCACATTCAGAAATGATACAGTAAAAATTGGTTAGAAAATCGGTTGTGCACATCCTTGAGGGGAGGCGGTGGTGTGGGCAAAGAGCGTCATCCTTGGGGCTGTGCTCAAAATGAGCATATTGCTATTCACCAGGGTGAAACTGTAATACTGTGACAAAGCACAGGACAAGACATTGAGAGAAAATGTTCACTTAAAGATCCTATCACCACATGATAATGACGAAACACGAATAAAACAGAGATCCCAAATATAAGGTTTCCTGATTTAAACAAACCAAAAACCTCCTGACCTTCTGAAGCATAAGCCTCTTACTCATTTTTGCCTGGGACCATGTGAGACCTTCCAGTGTGGACTACTTAGCTCTGTACTTGCTTAGGAAGAGCCTTCTGTAATTGTTGATTCTATGGCAGTTATCTTGATTTATTTTTTAGGGACAAGCTAATTCCTTGCTCTATCCTACTACCTATCCTAACATTATTCCAAATTCTCCCAAATGACTTTCATCTATTTGCCTGCGTTCTGAGGGAATTTCGCAAATCTATGCTTCACATTAATTCTTCAGTTTGCTCTTCTCCTTAGTGTTTATAGCTCTCATTTCAGTTCTGCATTATATATTTCCTTTTCTTCTACAGCTAGCCTCTTTACCTCTCATGATGTTGTCTTTTCAAAACAATATTCTGACTACCTTCAAGACCTATACTTGCAATGCGGAGACTGATGAAGAAGGTTTTCAAGCAAATTAGGAGCGATGGCCTAATTTTACGTTGTTTTTATTTATTTGAAAATTTTGTACAAAGCATGTATAAGTCAATTTATTTCACTGGCCCTTTCAATCAGTCTTATAGACTGTGGAAGCTCCTCTCAGACTTGACAGTTGATTGACTCTCAATCTTTGATTTCTATTTTTTATTGTTAGTTTCTATGGATTTCTGTATAGATGTCTTTATTTGCTGAGAGAAAAAAAAAGGGACAGTCTGAATCACTGCACACCATTTTTCTCTTCAGACATCTAGAGAATCTGACTGGAATGACTAAAGGTCATTTGCAAAATTGCAGTCACGATTGTTTTACACAGTCCACAAGCATTAAAATCACTGAGAAAGACATGATAGAGATGTTTCCTGCCCCTCTTCCCAAATCAAAGGCACATTTAGTTACTTTCAAATTTTTTGGCTAATAAAAATCACAAGCATGTTGCTTTTGAATAAGGGTAGTGTTCTAGATGTCAGGTGATAATTCTCCTGACTGTTCTACGATAAATGTGTTCATTTTCATGAATGTATATCAACTACCAAAACAATCTCAGTGAATACAGCATCTTGGAATAATGAAAAGAACAATAAGGTAAAGAGAAATAACATATCTTTCAGTATCTCAAAAGTCAATTGTATGCTTGGAATTTTGCCAAAGAGAAATACATCAAAATGAGATGAGTATCAAATAAAAATTAAAATTTATTTTAATCCTGAAGACTTTGAAGACATAATACAGCCATCAAAGAACCAATTAAAGAAAAAAAGTAAGAAGCATACGCTGAATTTGTTGAACAGCTATGATTCTGCTTGAGTTAAAGAAACCTGGGTGAAAGATATGCTGGTAACTACTAGATACATATTTAAACATAAACATACTCTCAAGTAGAGAAGGATTACTAATTGTGAAAATATGTATCATTAACACAGTGCCAAAAGTTGCCTGTGGTTTATTACACTACAGTATCTTTAAAAACATCTTTAAATAGAACGGCACATTTTTTTTTTCCTGTAGACCCACAAATGTTAAATCAGCCTAAATAAAATGGTTTCAATAAATCTTGTGGGAAATCTGTGATCACTGTACGTTATGCTTTTGGAATTTTTGTTTCTAAATATGTCACTCAAAAATGAACTAGAAAAATAAGATATTAAGAAGTCCTCCTTTTACAGAACAATCCTTACAAACATATGCATATATCTTCTGGAAGTATATGTGATGAACTTAATAATTCCCTGAATTAAATAATTTTTAGTATATGTACAGCAAATGATTCACTTTGGATATGTTCTTTTGCAATGAAAATGATTAAAGTCATGTGGAGTGAGTTAAAATGATGAATAAATTAATTCCAATAGTATCACATCCTATAGTCTGTTATTGTGTGGCTGCTTCAGTACAAAACTTTGTCCTCTGTAGAGAAGAGAGGGCACTAGGAACCTCTGAAATGTGGCCTCTATTTCATTATTCCTTTGTCCTCTGGAAGTAGCAGGATGGTGAGATGGAGAGAGTTTGAGGACAGACTATCTTTCTTGGCAGAGTCCCCTGGCCCTTATGGCTCACAACAACTTGGAGCCACAAGGACTTCAGCCTCGAAAGTCTCTTATTTTAGGTTCTGCCACAGATGCTCTGTGAGCCAATGCCTTCTTAATGTAAATTCTGAGAGAGGTAATCATTTTAGAATCATAAGTGTTCTATCCTGTTAAATGCCTTTGCACCCAGTGTAGGGATGGGAGGCAGATCAGAAGAATGGTTTTGTATCTGTGAACTTAAATGATATAGATACACGCTCTTTTTTATTCAACGTTCAGTTGTTTGAAGGAGAGATTAAAACAGCATTGCCATCTTGTTCCTCATAAAAAGTCAGCAAGGATAAAGAAAATTAAGATTTTTCATCTTTCTATGCCCACTTGAATTTTTATTGGCCATATATCAATACTGTTACACTTGTACTATTGGAGCCAAAAGTTCTTATCACATTTATTGATATTATTTTAACATTCTGAAACAGACTAGCTACATTTAATTTGGAAAAAATTCAGATGAAAGATGGATGCATTTCCAGCTTATATCTCAAGTTTTTATTATAGCTGACATTGGACAATTTTCAAATTAGAGGAATGACATAAAAAGTGACTGGGCCATCTGCTTTGCTTCTCCTATTTTTACAACAAATAATTATCCAATCTTTGTTGAGACTGCTCATTTTGGCCACTTGAATGAGTTTAATACCATGTAAAAATTAGTAAAAAAGTTTGCCTGAAACACCATCTCATTTATTGGGCTATACTTATACTTCTCAGCATATTGATAAATTTAATATTTTGCTCTTTTTTGTTAAAATAAGTAACTCTTATTTTATATGTCTACACTAAGATAAAGATCATTTTGTGCGTGTGTGTGTCTGTATGTGTGTGTGTGTGATGGAGAATAAAAGCTTGAATGGAACTGCAGAATGCACAAACATAGAGGCATTGACCAGGTTAGAACAAATGATATTATGATATATGAAGTATGTATGTGTATAAATATATATTTAATGAAGATATTCTTATTCAAAGTCAACATCTTGCTCTCTTGCAAATTCTCACTGAAAATACCTTTCATAACTACAGAGCAGGACTGAGTTAAAAAAAAAAAAACAAACTTGTAGACACATTCTGATCTATTTTTAACTTGAATTGCTATATGCAAGATTTGAAATTACATCATATATAAGTAAGAGAGCCACATGAAAACTAAATTTAGCCACCTTTGTAAGGAATGTAGACTTGAATAAATTATTAGGAGTTAAGGGAATTTATATAGAAAAAAGAAAAAAGGTATCAAGAGTGATTACTAATTTTCCTCTGGCACTAGTAGTGGTCTGCCCTTTGTCTAAACAAACCTCTCTAGGCTTCAATTTTCTCATCTAATAGAGAAGCTTATTTTCTAGAGTATTTGGATTGATAGTTCAGATTTTTAAGTATAATAAGAATTATTAAAATGTCAAATGAAAAAGAATTCAGACAGGTAAAACAAGGAAAGTAAAATTTAACTAAAATTTCACTATTTTTCCACTGAGGTCATTTTTCTTCTTCCTTTTTTAATAGAGGTACTGGGAAATTGAACCCAGGACCTCTGCATGTTAAGCATGCGCTCTACCACTGGGCTATACCCACCCCACGCCCTCAGGTCATTTTTTAGATAGAGAAGAGTAGTGTTGGGTGATGCTGCTGACCACAGCACTTTTAAGTGCTGCGCTATGCAGAGTAGGCTAGGGAGAATGGGGCAAGCAAACCCTCTCCACCTCTGCTGAGCCCACTTAGAGTGGTTCTGCTTTGGTTACTTTTATTATTTACATATGCAACAAATATTTTCCTTGAAGAAAGAGTTTCTTGGCTAAGTAAGATATAGGAGTGAGTGACATATGCTTCCTAAGATCCCTTTTGGAACTCACCTACTATTTTAGTATTCTGTCTCTTATTAACCTGAAGATATAGTAAATTTTCCCAAAAGTAATTATCTTTCCTTTACTTCAGCTTACAAGATGATTATCGACACATTTGCAAGCACTGGATTTTTCTTTAAATGCTTAATGTAAAATTTATTCTATTGCATTATTACTTTTGTTACTTTGCTTTAATAATCAGTATTAGAGAAATCAATTTACACAACAGCCTTAGAATATGACAAATCAGCCCAAAGTCAACTTCCTAAGGTATATGTTACATCAAAATCACCTCATTCCATGAATGAGCTAAAATTTTGAAAAATAATTAGGGTTTTTTTCTGTCATGTGGAATGCTATAATTGCAAAACTAATATTTCATTATTTTAAGTAGGAAAATATGAGATTCTGTATAGAATATAAATGTGAAAAATGGTGTATGTTTACAGTTATACTCTGAGAAAAAATTATAGCCTTCATTGCTTCTGTAACTGAAATATAAATGAAAATAAGTCAGACTAAACATTTAAGAACCAAAACACAAGGCAAAAGGAAGTAGGAGAAGTAAATTAACATAGATGAACCCTGAAAATTGTTAATTAGAAAACAAATAGGCATACTGATAGAAAAAGCCTGCTTCTACAGAAAAATCAATAATAAAAAAAATTCCTCTCATGTGTGATTAACACAAAAAGAAAGAAAAGAAAAATACATGACATTATAAATTATAAACCAGATACATTAACAATAGCAAGGGCGATTAAAGAATTATAAAGATCATTATATTAATCTCATGAATGATTTTGCACATTCAATAAAATGAGTTAACGTCATAGAGCAATAATAAATAACTAAAAGTGATTTGAACAGAAGAAGAAAACTTGTACAAATCAAGATCTACAGGAAAACTTTGTTAATTATTTATCACTAAAATAGAACCTAAGCTCAGGTGGTTTTATCTAACATTTTTATATTAGTCAAAATATGCTGGATGACAAAAGGATGGAGTGTGTCTTACTTTCTTTTATGATTTTACTACCAAATATTGATGAGGAACAAAAGATTAACCAAGAACACAAATATCTAGGAATAAACTACAAAACCTATAGTCATTCTCCCAGAGAATTATAAAACATTATTAAGAGACATTAACAAATAGCTAAATAAATAGGTACATATACCAAATACATGGATTAGAGGATTCAATATTGAAATGTCAATTCTAGCCATATTTACACAGAAATTTAATCCAAATAAAAATCTCTTTTGGTAGAAATTGACAAGCTGATTTTAAGTTGGGAATTCAAAGGTCCTTAAATAGCAAGAACAATTCTGAAGAAAGAAAAAGCATTATAAAAATCTTATATAGTAAGTAAAACGTACAGTTGAGAAAGGAAAACAAATCTCTAACTTACTATGTGTGTATTATTATGTGCCTATAGGAGAATCCAATTCAAGTTTCGCATCCTCATTATAATTATCATTCTCCACTGAGTCTTGCCTGAATTAGAGGCACTACCTTTTTTATTACTTGGGGAAATTGACACATATGGCAGTATCTCAAGAACCTTAAACCTGAGAAATCAGTAGAAAACATGCTTTTCTTCTTTTAGGAGTTGTGCCACACACTCAGATTATAAGGGGCTCCATGTTATATCATTCTCAATTCTTTTTTATGGGTTTGTACTTAAGTAAATGCACTGTAAAGAGACATACCTGTGTCTCTGATAATTTTTCGTTTAATTTATAAACTCTCTTAAGGAACGAGTAGTATAAAATTCAATGATTGAAACTTTAAGAGGAAACAAATTAAAGAATTCCTAGGGGAAATTAAGAACTAAAGTAATTAAAATGTCTCAATGAAGCTCAGCAGTCAACATTTCCACTCGAAGAAATAACAGTTATTCTTATTACCTGAACCCCAGGAAATTAGCTACAACTGGAGTGTCCAAGGATATTTTAAAGTAACTCAACATCAAAGAAATTTTGCATTTTCTGTCAATTATTAGGCACAATCCTCAAGTAATCTTCACTCAAATGAGAAAGTAGAACAGACATAGTTAAAAAGAAGGAAAAGTGGCAATACAAAAATATACCATCGTATACCTGGACATGATTACTTTAATTCCTAATAGAGATTTCTTTTCATTTTTATGCCTTTCAAAATCGTAGGCAGTTAAAGAGTTCATTTTTTATTTAAAGTAAACTTGTTTTAACATAAAATAATGGGATTGCCATAAACAGCATCCAAAGTGAAGTTTCCTTCTCACTAATTTTATTTTCATATTGTGTACATATATAGTTATAGCATCAACTGATCAGGACCTTTATTTGTGTATATCTGCCTATTTACTGTGAACAACCATTTAACTACTCAAATGGAGTGTTCTCATTTTATATGTAATACTCATTTTATAAAATCATGGATACATTCCCAGTTTAAGTTGTGTTTCACTCTTTGTTCAGTACTTTCTTAACAAATATTCATTTATTTTGGTTCTTATACATTTTCAAAAATGGGTCTCCATTTCATACACTCTCTTAAGATAAAGCCATGTGAACACCTCCTGAAGTCAGACTCGTCTTGTTTAATGTTATTCTAAGTATGGCAACATCAAGGATTCTAATACAACACTCAGCCATCCACCAATAAGCTAGCCTTGCCCTAGATCTGGCTTCTCATACTTTAGTTTAGTAATCAGGTTTCTGACCAGCTTATGAGCTCAAATTCCCATCTTCCAATAAGCA
Source organism: Camelus ferus (assembly GCF_009834535.1). Lineage (NCBI taxonomy): Eukaryota > Metazoa > Chordata > Mammalia > Artiodactyla > Camelidae > Camelus > Camelus ferus. The sequence continues at coordinate 12,002,455 of NC_045721.1, forward strand.
GATGCTATCTTATGCTTTAATGTATAAGCTCCTGTCTGAGAAAATTATCATTTAAAATATTCTGTCCATTTGATTCCTTAAGTAATAGAACTTTTAAAGAAATGCTGGCATTTTAGCCTGGGAGCAATATTTCTCAGATTGCTAGAAATGTGACAAAATGGTTACTTTTCAGGATACGTGCCCTCTTTTTGATTCTTGGAAACATCATTGCTATAATCCAGTTAATTTGCAGGAAAGTACTTGTTAGAATAATCAGGCTAACAATGTGAAGCTGGCATATAAGATGGCAACTTGGATAATGTGGCTAAGCGTCCAATGAAGAACCAGCATTAACAGGACAAAGAAACAAGAGCACAGAGAAAAGAAAATAGAGAAATGAATTAAGAGGACATTTTCTAAGAATCCTGAGACATTTAATTTTATATGTAATTTCAAATTCCAAAAACTGCATTCATACATAAGAAAAAAAAACCTGCTTTGGTGATTGTGCTAGCTAAATAACCCAGAAGTAATATTCATATTTCATTTTGGGCTGTTTTCCATATGTATTTTCAATGTGTGCACTATTTTTCAGAATTAACTATATTTTTACATTTCAAATTAAAATAATACAACATTGAGCACCAATGACAGCTGACACCACAAACAGGAAAACAGCTCCATGTTAAGTGCCTCCTGAAGGAGGGTCACCAGGCCACCTCTGAAGTTTATGGTCAAAAAATAGAACCTGAATCTGGGCAATTCTCTAGACCCAAATACTAACTCAGAAAAAATATGGAAGGCAGAGAAACCTGCTAAATTGCACCATGATACTGTAATCAGCAAGATCCAGATCGCGAAACTCTACAAGACAAAAATCCAGGATTTTTTTTCCAACAAAGTGCAAGGAAAAAACAAGATAGGAGAATTTGCAGATTAATGCCCCCCAAACCCATCCCTGCATCAACCAATTGCCATCTGTGAGTTTTATTTGGATCCTGTTTTTTTTTTAATATTAAAAAAAAAGACATTTAGGAGACTACAGGGTATTTATACACTTACAATATATTTTAGTATTTTTTAAAACCTGTGATCATGGTATTGCAGTGTTTTAAAGAAACAGCTTATGTTTTAGAGAAGCATACTGATTGTCTACATATGAAATGACAGGCTGTCTAGAATTTACTTCAATGTAACATGGGAACTAGAACAAACTGAAGGGACTATGTATGAAACAAGAACGGCCATATGTGTTAATCCTTTTTTTCCCCAGTAGAGAAAGGGCTTATTCCCAATGCAGCAATGAGATGGAAGAACACATCTCAAATCTGCCTCCCCGAGGGCAAGGGGCTGGGGTGTTTATGGGATAAAGAAGCAGGTGGTCTGGGACATGGGGAGCGTGGGGAAAGGTGATTAGAGATAAGAAAAAGGTGAGGTAATCATTGTTCTGAGTAGGTGCAACAAACTACAGGCTTCTTCATGGGATACACGTTCAGAAAAATCATGTTAATTGTTAATGCTTAGTCCTAGCTACTTAGAAGTTCATTACCCTGCTGTTTTTGTATATATTTAAAAATTCTCCATAGATTTTTTTAAAGTTAGGGCAAAATAAAGGCATTTCCAGGCTACTGAACAAACAAAATAAAATTAAATAAAATTTAAAAATAAATTTTTCAAATTTCTACTATTTCCCAAAATTTTGTCTGTAAACTTTCCAATTCTGTGAAGGTTTTGAGGGAGGAATTTTGTATTCTCCTTTATTTAAAAATTTGCTTAGATACAAGCATCTGTAGCTAATATAATTTTTTGTCATCAGACCACTTCCAGAGACAGGTCCTTTTGCTAGGTTGAAGACTTATTTTAAGGTATCAGAAATTAAGATTTCTTAAGCTTTTTAGGTGGCAATACCTTAGATAACAGAGCTGTTAATATAACAAAGTGAAATGCTAAATTTTAAGGTAATTAAATTTAAGATAATGAATAAATTAAATTGTTCAAAGAAGGAGCAAATTCTTCTAATAAAATTCAAAAAAAATTCTTGCCCTGTAAATTGTCTGTAATAAGAAATACTAAAAACATGTGGACTAACACTTGCAATAATTTCTTCTTGTGCATTAGAGACGCTATCGGAAATATGAGCTGGGTTTTTCTCATTAGGATGCTGAGTTTGTCACCCATTTCTATGTAACATTTCTAGCATCATTCACTGGTTTATGTGAGTCTTGACAATGTTAAAACAGTAATTAATATACACAATTCACTGAGCTAGACAGAGTTTGATGAGAATAATTTTTTCATTTAATATTTCATTCAGAATTTCCTAAGTGATGTGGAAACTGAAATCATCGAATCAACAGAAAATAAGATCATACCTAGGGTTTTATAAGATTAATTTGTAGTAATATTATCTTTCTTGCAAAGTGTAACAGATAATGTATTTAACATAATATGATGCACGGTAAATTTTGATTACTTATGCTGAAGAGTCCTACACCCTACATCATATTGACAATTTAAATCTCCCAGCCTAAATGTTCAGGACCTTTGCCCTATTAGAAAACAACCGAGTAAATGCAAGTGATTTTAAATTAAGGAGACTGTGCAATTACTTTAGGGAAGAAAAAATTAGCTTATCCATTAGTGTTATAGGTTGCTGTAAGGGAAAACAGGCTGTGTGTTCATTCAATTAACTCTCACCTCAAGGCGACTGATCATTTCATTTGTAGCATTGTTGATTAAGCAGCTCTGAATTTTTTTTAAAAAGATATGCCTTTAGACAATATCACCTTGGCAGTGTTTTTCTGGTTGCTTGGATCTAAGTTGCTTGGATCTATTTGGTACATTAGTTAATTGTCAGAAGAGGTAAATGATTTAGTTCATAGATTTTGATCATATTCTATGAAAAAGTTTATGCTAAAAAGAACAGTATAAAAATTTTTTCTATTCAAAATGACTTTAAACATACATAATTTCAGAATGCAATGATAATGTTATATATGTACTGAAATTATTCAATAAAATAATGGATATGAAAACAGAAATGAAAATGCAAATCCCAAATAGTACCTTCTGCTTTAAATAGAACAAATATTTTCACTTTGAAATCTTGGCAGAAATCATCTTTCTAAACAACTGTCCGGCAGAGCACTGCAATTATCACTTATTGTTAAAAACTCATACTTTCCATGTGAAAGCATTACACATTTTTTGATGAATATAATTTCAGTCAATGCCAGAAAGTGACACTAAGTAAATATCTCAATTTTTTAGGTATATTTAATCTTAGGCATTTTTCTCTACTTATAAAACTTCATTTCATGAATAAAGTATTATGACCATATTTTCAGAAACACTAACATGCAAACTGCTCACATAATAATGTGTATATATTGGTATATATAATATTAAATATAAAAAGAGAAGGAAGGGTTTTACCTGGTTAATCACCTGTGTTGGTCTGTCTGAAGCTGGGTAGAACAGATTCCTGGCGATGTCCTGTCTGATGATCATAACTGAGGGTGGCTGCAGTTTCAAGGGGTGGGACTTGTCTTCAGCAATGAATTCCCAAGGGACGGTTTCCAATCAGGGAATGCTGTTGCAGACAATGAAACCATTCTCCATTTGTTGACCCTAGTTTTGAAAGTACAATCTGCTGTGGGTGTATTCAGACATCAGTGGGGAATTGACATATATTTCACTGAAGTTTATGGTATGAAGTATATTTTGAAACAAGGGTTACATGAAAATAAGATTGATCTTTCATTTCTTTGAAGTTTTTCCACTGTGTATTAATTTCTTCTCATTTTTCCCCTATTGGGATGAAAATCACAAGGTTTATCTCCAAGCAGTGTAATCTCTCACCTAATGGTACTGAGCAGCTCTCTGAAACAACACTTGTGGATGGATACATGTGGTCTCTGCTGTGAAAATTTTCATGACGGGAGGGGAGTGGAGTCTCCCTATTTTTGGAGCCACTTTATTCAGCTCAGGACAGTGTTAGCCATTAGACATCTCTATATCTTATGGGTATTTATGCATAGTATTTTCACTATAATTGTATACAGACTAACACATCTTAATTTCTGTATTACAAGCCAGATAACTTTGTTTGATAATCCAGCTGAGAGCTGCATTTTCTGGAAGTATTTTTCCCTTTTGTGGAGTTCTTCTCGTTAGTTTCACCCAATTCTGTCAATTTATTTTAAGGATATGTCTAGAATCCTACAACTCTCACCATTTCGACCTCTACTGCCCTGGCAGAGCTGACCACAAGCTCACCTTCTTAATTAGCTTGCCCTTTTATATGGCCTGGCCCCACAGTCTGTTCTCCACACAGCAGCCTGATTCTTTTAAAACAAGCATCAGCTTATGTCATTCTCCTGATCCTCCAATAACGTCCTGCTCTAATAAGTGATCTTGAAATTGTCTGGCAACTTGCAATCTAATTCAGAATAAAGTAAAAATACTCAGTGGTGGTCTGCAATAGCCAGCCCCTTACCCAGTTTCTCTGACGTCCCCCTTCTCTTGCACTACCCTCCCTTGCTCCCTAAGCTCTAGGCACCCTGACCTTCCTGCCATCCCTCCAGGGTGTCAAGGGAGCTCCTGCCTCAGGAACTTGGACGTGCTGATTATTCTCCTGTAATACTTTACTCCAGATGGATTTCTCTGCTTTGAATTTTCAGTTTAAATGTCAGTTTACCTGTGGGATCTTCCTTGACTACCTATAGAAACAGTATGTACACCTTCACCATGCTCTCCTTATATTGCTTTATTTATTCCTTCATAGCATTTGGTTATTCATGTGTTTCTGGTTACTATTTATCTCACCCAATAGAATATACACTCCCAGAGAAAGGGGACTTTGTTTTATTTACTGATGTATCTTAGCATCCTGAACAAGGCTCTGCAGAGGAGGCATTGAAGAAACATTTTTTAAATGGATGAATAATTAAGCTTTTTTTTTCTTCCCCACTTTATAGAATATTTTAACCAATAGAATCTAATGAAATAAATGAAATATCAGTCTGTTTTAATGATGGCTTATGTGACTGTGTAAATCAGCATAACTATCAAATGTACCTTAAAGTCTTAGAACCTGAAGACCCCTTAACATTCATCATGATTCATCTTCTGTTACCAGGCTGGACTGCATTTTGGTCTAAAATTGAACCTTATAAGAAAATATCCTCTGCCTAAAAACTGCTTCCTTTGCACAAATAATCTCTCAGAAGATTCTGAAAAGCTAATAGGCTGTTTTTTTCTGCCTTAAAATATGGTAAGCTTTTTCTGAAGCCCTTATTTACTGTAGGCCTTAATTTATATCTTTCACAATAAAAATGTATTTCCTCATTCATTTCAGCAAAATCTCTACATCTATATTAAAAACTAAAAACTAAGATATGAGGTGTCAGTTTTGTGAAACAACATGCATGTAAAGGTACGTTGGTCCCTCTTTAAAGCTAGACCTAACTTTCTAATTTTACCTTTAGTAAACTCCAGTGGTTACTTCCAGACAACGTGAGGGAAAACAGTGCAACCAGCATGTAACTCTCAGTTTGTGAAAGGCCTCTATCGATCTGTAAATGTCTTAAAGGTTCTGCCAGGTCACAAATGAAGGTATAGGATGTGATGTGAGAGCAAATGTGTTAGAACTCAGAGGATGTAGAATGCATAGGATTCAGGAAGTTTCAGAATGGTTGGAATGTTCAGATGTCTTACTATGTTGGTTTTAAATATATTTATATAATATATGCATTTTATATATATAGCAGTGCATTAGAGGTAGCTATAAACTTGATAAACCAATCAGAGAGTGAAAACACCAGAGTCCTGATCTGATTATTTTTAAATGAACTGTTTCCAAATATATTTGATTGGATATTTCTTTTAGGATTTTACCAGAAACCACCTATTTATGTCTCTACCTAGGTCTCAATGTAGGCCTCTATCTATCTATCATCTACCTACCTATCTTTCGCAACATTTAATTAAAAGGGAGATAGATATTCAGAGTATTTAACAGCAGGCTTAGCTGAGGCAATAACTAAATGGAATGAATTTTGGCCATAATCCTTGCAGCAGGGTCCTGGAGGCTCCTTACTTTGCTAAGCATCACTCTGATTTGTTGCATACAGAGAGACAGGGTCCCAGTGTAGGTACTGAGGTGCATAAGGACACTCAGTGCACTTGATATAGTAACTAATGACTAATTGCTAGGGAAGGGATTTGATGTTTACCAAGCAGTATGGCCACTTAAATTATGTAAGCCTTGAATTTTAAAATTACACACACACAAAGAAAACAAGCTTAAAGGGTAGAATAAAGATAAGACAAAATCATGGTATTTGTATGCAATTATTAGTTAATATTATAAGCCACAATAAATTTTCAGAGCAAGGTTGCTTGTTAACAGTAGTGGATAGAAATTCGTATTACAAATAATTTTCAAAAAATTTTCAGCTGACCATGTCTGATTTTACTTTGTAATTTTGCTGATGAAGAACACATCATAGAAGGAAAACTTTCAGCTCTGCCAATTTCTTATTGCTGTTTTTGTCTGTATTCTTCATCCTTTTCTTCTTATTATTATACTCAATATATAGATGGCAACTGACCACTAAGATCAGTACAGAGAAGTGAGATGGAAAAAAATCTAGCTATCATTTGGGAAAAAATAGATTTTTTTTCTGCTATAATTGAACTATCTATGCACCACTCTTGAAGCCCTTATTACATTGCATGTGATTATCTTCTGTGATGCTTTTCTGATTTGGCTACTAGACTATTATTTGGAGTTGAGGACAGGAGCTTCTAATTTTTAAATTTGAGAACACCTAAAAACCAGATAAAAGGCTCTTCAAGGAAAAGAGCCATTTTATCCATTGCTATTTCCACAATTTCCATAAATTTTGGGCTATATACATCCCTTTATGACCTTTTCTTGAACAGAATTATATATTTCTTAATCTGTGCTGCCAGAATAGTAGAAGTTACTGGTGGTGATAAGTACAGATGTTAAGTATATACTTGCCTTCTAGGGATTTGCTGTCTTGTTGAGAAACTGGAACTATCAAATGACAAATAACAAACAAATCAGTTTAAGTAATGGATGAGTGATATAATTAATACAATCTCTAAAACATCTTCTGTTATTTCACCATTTAAAAAAAAAAAAGAAAAAAAAGAAAACTCTAACATACTTTTTTAAAGTTTGGCACTCTATGGTAGTTTTTCTCTAAATTGTTTTATTAAATATCAGTGTAGGATTGTCTACAATGTAGACCTAAAATTACTATTCAGGAACAGTATCATTGCAACAGTTGTGGTCTGACTGCTTCAGATAATAAATTATGGTAAAATGTATGTTCAACTATTAGATGAAGACCAGGGTATGGAATCTGAGTTAATTTGCATAATTTGAATCATGTATGATGAAAAGGCATTCATTCTTATGCAATTGAACAAATTAATAATTTTAAAGTAGAAATTGCCAAATGTACTATTAGAATACATTGTAATCATATTTTGGGAAAAATAAAAAAGGTTGGTGTTGCAAATTTATGCATCCTTACGAACTGTCAAACAAATGCTAAACATTTCTCAATCAGAAGTTTTCCAGGGATATACAAATCAATTAAGGAAAAAGTGAAAACATGAGTTTAACCATAGGAAATTTGAGAATAAGCCATTTTTATAAGAAAGAGGTCAGGATCATGAGCAAAATCTATCAAGAGTAAGATGTGACTTTGCCACAAGGTATAAGTACTGAAGAAGGGAAGAGATTCAGAAGCACCTTTGTTTTCTGGATCTGAAGACAGCTTATACTCAAACTTTCATTCTGATACTGAAGAAGATATTTAATTACTAAGATGAAATGTCGTTATTAAGACAAAAACTATTTTGATTGCTTAAAAGTGGGTATTTAATATATTTCTTTTTCTTTGAAAGGTATTTCTTTGAAAATACCATTATTAAAAAGGTATTTTACAATCAATTGTCTTCAAATGCAGACAGTATGTATATAAATGTTTAAAATAACATTTTACTTGCTTCATAATAAGATCTCAATATTGGAATATTAGGGGCTTTGGGGGTTAAATCTGAGTAGCTAAAGAGCAGTGTGATAATACTTCTCTGACTAGAACTTGACCAGTTTCCTTGTCAATTTTACTACCCAGTTCATGCTGCTATTTCTGCTGGTCCTTCCCCAGGCTGAGCTCTGAACAGAGAAACAACTGGCACAGAGAAATGCCACTTCAGCTTAGAACAGTTTCTACATAGACAATAGATCCGGGAAGACTTTTGAACATTAAACACACACACACACACACACACACACACACACGTACACGCACAGAGAGAGACAGAGAGAAAGAGAGGGAGAGAATTTTTTATAAGTGGATATATAAGTTGTATTTTAGACATAGGATTTATGAGGATGTCATTTATTTTCCGATAAACAAAGGTTAAATATAAGTATGCAATAACTTAAAAATGTAAATATGTAAAAGTCTATTTAGAGACTTTCTATCCTGGGATCTGATCTGTGTTACAATGATGTTGGACAGATATTTGATTCTTAGTAAAGATTTCTTTAACTCACTTACTTTAAAAAACTGTAAATATAGAAGTTAAGATGATGGCTTTCTAACAAATTTTATAATCACTAAAGAGGAACTATGTGCTTTACATTTGTTTTGGAAAGTACTTCTCAATAATCTTTGAAGTAGTGTTCATTAAATTACTATATTCCTGGCTTTGGAAATAATTTTCTCAGATCAAATACAAGCTTAAGATACCATTTAACTGTTCTTCAGTGAAGGAACAAATTTGTTCATTTTCTGAGTTCTGTGTTGTGCTTATATTAAATTACTGTCTAACTGGTTTCCATCCACTTTCCGGATTACCTTAATAGAAAATAACATTACTGCCCCAGGTCATTTCTTCTATTATAAATGGATTAGATACATATATTTTCTTATTGCTCCTTTAGGGAGGTTTAATCTGGCAGCAGCATTTTCTGAATTTAACATTGGGTAAGGAACATGGTATCCATTAGCAGCCAAGGTATAGTTAGATGTTAATTAAGTTATCTTACTCCATTTTGTAGGTAGATTGTGTTTTCTGTCAGAGAAAATTAAATCCGTAAAATAATTCTTTTCCCTTGAAAATGGAAAACCTTTTGCATGGTTAGCAGCTGCCATTCTACCTTTGGATGTGGGAGGCATCCCAGTGTGATAGAAAAGATGAACTACTTAACAATCAAGACAATGTCTCAGAAAGGATTATAGTCATGAACACATCTGGGAGAAGCCCCATTTCATGTTTGCAAATAAACTTCTTTTTGGAGACTGGAAATCAAACCCTTTTTCTCTCTGAGCGCTGAGAAATGAGAGATGACAATTTGCATATCACAACATCATTATTCCAAAGTGCTCCAGAATTTGTAAGCACAGTATTGTGTCTTTAGCTTTTCTTCATGGGAAAGAACATCCTAAAGCACTCCCCATACTGTTCTGGGTTAGAAGACTTCTGTCTAAAAAGGTTGGAATAAAGCCTATTATTCTAGTGATTGTCTCTGCCCCTTTTGGACTAAGCCACAGGATTAACAATAAATTTTTAAAAATTGGATTTAAAGAATTATCTGCATGTTGAAAGTATGTTTCCATTACCCTAGTTTCCATACCCTATGTCTTAAAAATCCCCTTTCTTCTTTACCCCTCATTATCCAGTTATCCTCCCCATTCCTAATGCTAGTCCAGTTTCCCTAGGTACAGGGCGACCAGGTTGGGTTATGGAAGGAGGGGACAAATGATGTCCGCATTGGCCCGAATGTCTGTAAGCAGAAAGGAGCTACTATGTGTGAAAAACTCTACTTATGGAGGCCCTGGAGGGACATATTTAGAAAACCCCAAGCTGGAAGAGTGAATGCAAAATTTTGCTTTTAACCCTAGCATTCTAACATGGGCACAGGAAAATCTGGTTTAAGTTTACTGATTTTTTTGTTTGAAATATTGAATGTGCATTTTGAAGTTCTTTAACTCTATGCTATTATTTATGTATCATTTTCTAAATTTACCTTCTAAATAGCTAGCTCTATGAGTGTATGCTGTCTATACATGTAGGACAAGATGGTGCTTCCATTTTTAACTTTTTATCTGAAAACTGGATCTGAGAAAGATTAACAATTTAATCAAGCAGTTTCAAGCTGTTCTTTCTACCCTCTACATAGTCATCCTCAGAATGTTGTCCATCTTCACATCTATAATATAACTGCAGCATCTCAAGAAATTCTATCTGCATTAGGAAAGCAAAGGCTTTCTAGAAGCCCTATTCAGAAGATTTAACTTCCAATCACTTCTCGAGGGGAAAGAAGTTACTGGAATTGGCATACAGTAGTCAAGTTTCATCCCTGGAGGCTGGAATAGTGACCACTATCTCCAAAACTAAGGGATTTCTGTCACTGGTACTGTGATCTGGAAAAGAGAGGGAAATTGACATGGGGTTGGCAGTAGACAGTGTTGGAGGCTGTCACACCAGATGGGGTTCCTTGCTTAGGACTCTTTCTGCTAGAAAGTTGATTTATATATATTTTTTTCTTGCCACAGTTTAATATATAATTTCCCAGACAATTGTAGCCATCATTTTCTGAAATAATGATAATATTTCTCTTTTTCACCGATTTGGGATAGAATCCGTACATTCATAAAAAGTACTTAAAGTCTGTATAAATAAAATATAAAATATGCAATTCATACTAGAAATATATCCAATAATTGGGAAAACAAGCAGGGTGTTTTTGTGAAAGTTGCACCAGCTTTGGAAGCAGTATTCAATTTATTTATCCTTTTAGCGACTCAATTTACTCACATAAAATAGGAATTCAACTTGCAGGAGGATTCTATGAACATCAAATGAGATTATGCATATAAAGCAGTTATCACAATTCTTGGCACATACCAGCAGCCTCATAAATGGTAGTAACTATTATAATTTATGCCCTAATATATCTGTTTGATCGTAACAAAAACCAGTGATCTTACATGATTTTAGGGGTGTACATGCTCCATCTGGAAAATGTATGTGTTTCCATTGTAATACTCTTGTTAATACAGACAAATCATCACTTAAATAGGGTCAACAATCTAGTGTATTAATAGGCTAACTGAACTGTATATTTCTTTGCTATTAAAGTAAGGATTTCTAAGCAATGGTCCACGTTCCATTCTTGCAGGTTCTCTTACAAAGTATCACGGAATTACATCCTATGGATATTGTATACCAATATTCTAAAACTGGGCTCAAATTTGGTAGGAAAATACAGCTTCTAATCATGACTTTGGTAGAGGAGCAAAGAGTTTCATTTTGGATAATATATGGTTTAATAAGTTGCATCCTTACTTTGTCCAGGACTGGAGAAAAGCTTACTCATTCTTTTTTTAGAACATTAAGTGCTAAAGACTTATATTAGTACTTTAATGGCCTAAATTATTATTGTTGGAGAAAAATCTTTATTATCTTTTGCATTCAAATAAAATTCTAATTATAGAATAATTAGGGTATAATTAGATAACTGGGCAAATTTTCATGTGTTCATTAAAAGCTAATTTTTATCTAGCTGTTAAAAAGTAAAATTACAGTTATTGAACTAGATATTTGAAAGCTGATTTCTTACACAGCTTTTTCTTACTTTTATAAGCATTTACAGAAAAAAGGAACTAGCACATTTTCCATCTAATGTCTTAAGATAATAAATCAATGAACACTTAGAAGCATTTTAAGTACCACTTAAAATAATGAAATTGGCTCTCTTTACCACCACATTGAACAATAATTTAATTTACTCTATTAATAACTCAGAGCAAATTTAATGCAAATAACACATTTACTTTTCTTGATATTCAGATACACTACAAAATACTTCTAACTCCAAACACAGCTTTCTCTAAAAATATATATGTGTTCATAGTTAAATTTAGTATGAGGGGATTTCATCAACAGAATAAAACTCAAAAAGATAAAATAATATAAAACATTTAATTGAAAGCACATCTCCACTATTATACCTACTGTGTAAAGATATTTACTGTGAAAGAGACCAGTAAAGACAATGAATTTTGGAAGTCTAAGGTACAAGGTGCCTACTGAAAGAGGGTGTCACTGAATAAGCTAGGTTAGCCAACAAATACAAACAACTGTGAAATCTCAGTGGATTAATATAAAAATGTTTGGGTTTTGCCCATTTCAGAGGCCAGAATGACACAGATAGCTCTCCTCCAAGCCATGACTCAGAATTCCCTCTTGTGAACCTACCATCTTATAATTTCAAGATAACCCTGGCATCATCAACATCCTAGACGGCAGAAAGAGTGAGGAATCTCACACAACTGACACTTAACTACCTTGGCCCAGAAAGGCATTTTGTCTTAACCTATTTGCCAATAAAATATCATTACATAAATGTATTTGTTGACATAATATACTTATGATTAAATAATAATAAATTATTGGATATTCAATGTAATACTTAGAAAAATATGTCCATAAATGTAAATATTGAATGTAAATATTGAATGAAGAATATCTAAAAATTAGTGATGTAAGAATTTGAGCCAAGAAATTATAAAAGAAACAAAATAGACATGAAAAAATGGTAGGAAAAAGATAATAATAAAAATAAGTATGAAGTAATGAAATAGAAAAAGTTATAATAGAGGAAACCAACAGAGTCAAAGCTAAATCTTTAAGGAGACAGATAAAGATCTGGAAGATCTTTTTCAGAAAAAGAAAGAGAAAGAGAATGCATAAATAAATAATAGAACTTTAAAAATGGAATATAACTAGTGATAGCTATATATTTACGTATGTATCAAATCTGTTACACAATCTACTAAAATAATTTACTACACTCCAGAAAAAAACATTTTGAAAATACATACTTCAAAATATCCAATTCACAATAGCAACAAAAAATAAAAAGTGCTTAGGAATATAAGTATAATATTTTACCAACTGATCTTGAAGAAAATAAATATATATGAAGAACTTAAAGTTAATGGAGACACAGTCTATGTTCATGGAGAAGAATAGTTAATATAATAACAATATCAATTCTTTACTAATCATCTCCAAAAAGGTAATATATTTCTAATAGAAATCTTGATAGGGATTTGACTGGAATTTGAAATGATGATTCTAAAAATGCATAAAAAAGATCAAAGATCCCAAAAGAAGTAAAATAATTTTAAGACAAACCCAGTGGGTGCATTTGTCCTATGATATCAAGGCTTACAAAGTTTTAAGACAGTATGAAACAGAAGCAGAGACAGAAAAATAGACCAACAGGACAGAAATAAAGAATCAAAGAATTGACCCTGACATATATAAATTTTATTGATGACAAGGTTGGCGTTGTACATAAACCAGAGAGAGATGGAGAGAGACAGAGGGAACTTTAAAATCATTTGGAATAAAATAAAGTAGAATATTTATAAAAATTTGGAGTGAGGACAAAAATGCCAAAGGAAATGATTAATAAATTTGACTGTTAAAACTAAAAATGTCTGGTAGCAAAAGACATAATAAAAATGAAAAGATTGGGACAGTCTGGAAGAAGATATTTGGAATGCCAAATATTAACAAAGATTAGTATTCAAAATAGATTTTTGAAACTACAAATCAAAAAGTAAAAGAAAACAACCAAGTAGAAAAATAGAAAAAAATTATGAAAAGGCAATTCATAGGAAAGGAAATACAAATGGCCAATAAACACATGAAGAAATGTTCAACCTCACTAGAAATCAGTAAAATGCAAATTAAAGTCACAAAGAGATACCATTTCTCAGCTCTCAGACTGGGAAATATCTAAATAGTCCAACAATAACAAATGCTAGTGAAGATATGGAGCAACAGAATTTCATTTCATAGATGAAGAAATATAAATAGTTTTAACCATGCTGAAGAGTAGCTTGTTATTATCTGGTAGATTTGAGATGTATATAGTTTTTATGTCTCAACAATTGCATTGCTAAACATATATCCTACAGATTAAGAAGATGTGTACAACAATCAGCGACATTGTGAATTACAGTAAATATCCGGAAAAATGAAATGTTATCAATAGGAGAATGAGTAGATAAACTGTGGTGCGTTCACCAAAAGTAATATAAACATCAGTGAAAAATAAGTCAACATGAGTTAATATACACTCTTGGATGGGTCTCACAAATATTATGTTGATAGGGAAACAGAAAGCTGTCAGGGCATTTACCAGTCTGTTATGTGTCATAGAAATTTAGTAGCCCTAAAGAGTGCGCTATATATGGCTTAGGATAGATACATATGTAGTCAAGTACAAAGAAATTTAGTGTGGATAAAAACTAAATCTATCACAGGGATAAATCCAAGATGAAGGTTGGGGAATGTGTCTGGGGAGATGAAGAAGCTTCACTTGTATTTGCAACACAGGTGTTTAGTACACAGTTGTTGATATCATTTATGCCTTTTTGTGTGTCAGAATGATTTCATAACTTTTTCCTCAAAAGGATACAGATTCTGAAATAAATCCAGTCTAGTCTGACACTTTTATGTGTGTACAATTGGCCCTTTGTATTCGTGGGTTCCTCATCTGAAGATTCAACCAACTGCAGATTGAAAATATTCGGAAAAAATATTCCAGAAAGTTCTAAAAAGCAAAACTTGAATTTTCCCTGCCCCAGCAACTATTTTACATAACATTTACAATTTACTTACAACTATTTACTTATTCTTTACATTGTATTAGGTATTTTGAGTAATTTAGAAATGATTTAAAGTATAGGGATGCACATCATAGGTTATATGCAAATACTACGTCATTTCTTATTTGAGACTTGAACATATGCAAATTTTGGAATTCAAAGGTGGCATCCTAGAACCAATCCCCCAAAGATGTAGATATTGAGGAATGCTGTATATGTTTTATTGATTGGTTGATTAATTGATTAGTATCTGAAGGAAACAAAATCACTATGTTGAAGGGATAACTCCCACTCCAATGTTCATTATAGCATTATTCATAATAGCTAAGAAATGGAAACAACCTAAGTATCTTTCAACAGATGAGAAGATAAAGGAAATGTGATATATATAAAAAAGAAGGAAATTCTGTCACTTGCAATACCATGTATAGACCTTAAGGGCATTATGCTGAGTGAAAAAAAGTCAGACAGAGAAAGACAAATACTGTATGACCTCTCTCACTTATAAGTGAAATCTAAAATAGTTGAACTCACAGACACAGAGTAGAATGGTGGTTGCTAGGGCTGTGGGGAGGAAGTATGGGAAAATGGGAAGATGCTGATCAAAGCGGACAAATTTCCATTTATGGGACAAGTAAGTTCTGAAGCTCTAACATACAGGATGATAACTACAGTTAATACTATGGTATTGTATACTTGAAATTTGCTAAGAAAGTAGAACTTAAATGTTCTCACCACAAAGAAAAAAGGTAACATGTGAGATGATGGATGTTTTAACTAACTATGTTGTGGTAATCATTTCAAAGTACATAGGTTATATTGTGCTAATTTTTTAACCGTTTAAGACATATCAATGGCATTATGCATGATGCCTTCTGCAAATTACTTTTTAAATTTAACAGTATGTTTATCATATTTTATCCCTATTTATTTATTTGACCATATTTATTTGTAGATTTTTAATTACATCTGTTATAAATGTTTTGTCTTTTATATGTGTACAAAGATATTCAGCCAGACTATGGTTTAGATTTACATATTATTTTAAAAATTTTTTTATTTTTATAGATTTATATATTATTTATGAAGTTGTTTATTGTATGTAAATGCATTTATTTATTTATTTGCATTGAAATATAGGTGATGTACAATATTACATTAGTTTCAGGTGTACTACACAGTGATTTGATATTTGCATACATTATAAAATGATCACCACAGTAAGTCTACTATCTGTCCCCATACAAAGTTATTACAGTATTCTTGACCATACGACTTTTGCTGTGTATTACATTCTTGTGACTTATTTATTTACATAACTGAAGGTTTGTGCCTCTTCATATTTCATGCAAGTTTTTAATGGATTTTCCAGTGTTTAACCAGCCCTGTGTTCTTAGGATAAACTCAGTTGATTTGATGAAATATTTTCTGATTATTTTATACATTATTTTACATATTATTTATACATTGCCAACACATTGTTATTATTTTCCTTAGGACTCTTTTATCTATTTTATTGAATGGGATTGTGCTCTAAATTTCTTTTCTCAGGCCCTTTTCATGGGCTTTATCATGCTTCTCTATCATAAAATGAGTTGGGGCCTATTTCCTCCTTTCTCTTTTTTGAGAGAGTTTGTATACTATTAAGTACTGTTGCTTGAATCCTAAGTGAACTTACAGTACAATTGTCTGGGCTTGGTGTTTCTGTGTATACATGCATTATGTTGAGATGTGGGGAGGGAATTCTAACTATAAATTCAACTTATTTAATTACTATTAGTCTATTTGTGTTGTCCATTTACCTGTGTATATATAAACCATTTATATGTGTATGCATATATATGATAAATTTATACACACACATATATGCATTTTAGAAAGGCTCCCATTTTGCCTACCTTTTAAATTTATTGATATAAAGTTATTCATCTGTAACTGTAGTTTGTTCCATCTCTTCATTCTTAAGATTGTTTATTTATTCTTTCTCTCCTTCACAAACTCTTTGTTTGTCAAAATTATCTGATTACTTCTGATTATTTCTTTTATAATAGTGCATGAATTTAAGGGTCTAAGTTTTTCTTTTGGTACTAATTAAGCTATACAGCTTACCCTTGAACAACCGGAGGGTTGGGGCGCCAATGCCACCCAGCTGAAAATCTGTATACTGGTATCTTTGCTTCAAAAACAAAGGAATTGATAAAGACTCACCCAAGGGCAGGAAGCTGAAACAGTTTTGATAGAATCAGGACTCAAACCCTAGTTCGATTCCATATATTGTGATCTCTAATTGAACATAAACTTTCCCCACACTTAGTTAATTTAATGATCTGTATAATGAAAATACATGTGCTAAATTTACTGAAAAACATCTGTGTGTAAATGAACCTGCACAGATACAACTCATGCTGTTCAAGGTCTGCTGAACTTCACAAGTGCTGAGTTGGAGTGTTTTCATTGTTTTTCAATTTCAAATATGCTCTACTAATATCAGAAGTTTTCTTTGACCTATCAATTATTTGATCATCATATTTCTTAACAGCGAGTGCTTACCAGGTACCAAGTGCTGTTCTAGCTTGAAGGCAATAATTTATGACACAGGTATTGTATTCCCATTTCACAGATGAAAAAACTGAGCTTTGAAAGGTTAAATAAATTGCCCAAAGCCATCCAAGTAATAAGTGACAATGCTGGACTATTAACATAGACGGACTGTGTCCTGAGTACTTGCTTTTAACAGAAATGTATAATGGCCCTCAATATGAGTACAATTTTTTGTTATCTGTTGGGAAAAGATCTTTTAAACCTAGCACTTGTCTAACATTTACAAATAATTTTTGTATGTTTGAACAAAAATGTCTATTCTCTAATTGTTAGATTCAAGGTTTTATATATTTCTATTAGATAAAATTTATTGGTTTTTCAAAGCTTCTATATTCCTTTTTTTTACTTGAACTATACATTTCTGATAATGCTATCTTAAAATCTCCAACTATGACAGCAAATTTATCAATATTTCATAGTGATTATATCAGTTTTTATGCTATGTATTTGGGGTGTATGTTTTCAAAATAAATACAGAATCAGAACTATTATACATCCCTGATGAATTATTTTATTTATTCACCATAGTTATTCTTTGTTCCTAATAATTTGATAATAATAATATTTTGATTATTATTTACCTTTATTACTATAATTTCTTTGAGTTTTTTGGCTTAATATTTTCCTGATCTTTTTCTATCTTTTACTTGGAGCACCTGCTACAAAAATCTCATAGCAAACATATGATGGTTTTAATAAGATGAAATACATGGTTGTTGTTGGAACAATATCAAAGGAAATAACATCTGTAACTCAGATTTCATTGATTTACAAGGATGATGAATGACAACATTAGTTTAGTAGCTTGTCTGATGGCATATTAATAAGACACAACATTTTAAAGATAAAGGGCATTCACTCCTGAAAGAGATGGGGTGTGGGATCCCCTATAGCTGCTACCTTTGATGTTAATTTAATACTAAGTTGCAGCCACATCCCTCTACAGTAGCCTGAGATATTTTTACTTAATTCTGTTTTTTACTGTTGTTGTTTGCTTGCATATTGATTTGCTTTTTTTCCTTTTTGTCACTAGTGACACTTTGTAGGTGAGACTAGTAGATAGGACAGATGATCTATTAGGGACTACTACCATTGTAAAATAATTAACAGTGAGCAGGGTTGCCAACAGGGAGAATAATAGCCATCAACAGCTACAAAGGAGTACCTTGCAGTCCTTGGATATATTCCTCTATGGCTAGGCAAGTTCTGTGTCTATAGACTATGGGAGAATGCAAATAGTATCCAGTAAGACACCATATCAGGGTAAAGGCTCCTACTCAGATGTCACTATTACTTAACAGTTATTCTCCACCTCTGCTTTCTGACAAATGAATAGGAGTTAACTTGGACCTTGTTGCTCCTGGTGTAGTCCCCAGACTAGCAGCATCAGCTTTGCAGCCTTGATCTACTGAATCAAAATCTACACTTTAATAAGATTTGCACATTAAAGTTTGAGAGCCACAGAAAATATAGGTGAAAGGTGGATGGGGTACAGAGTATAGGATATGCCAGAAGAAACTTTCTAGGTAGAAGAACTAGTGTTTTTTGAAGATGGCAAAGCATACACCAGCATAAATTATTTGGAAAAATGGAGTGAATGGAGTTATAAGACTCTTTAAAAAAAAATTCCAGTAAGTGAGTATGTGTGTGTGAGTTAGTAGTAACAACAGCAGTCGCAGTAATAGTAGTAGTAGTAGTGATGGTAGTAAGAGAAGAAGGGTTCGAGGGTGGAAACACAGGCAGAAATTCAGCAGACACTGAGGTAGAGATTTTGTGCAGGGAGTTTACTGGGGAGTGCTTTAAGGAATAACACTTCTAAAAGATTAGGGAAACTATGACTGACTGCACAGACAGAGAAGTTGAACTGTGATTTGCTGTAGAAGCTTCACTGATCCTACATTAGATCTCGAGCTGCGATAGCCCAGGAGTTGTCCGCAACAGACACAAGAACGGTAAGCTTTTCTCCTCCATGTATAACAATCATTGGACGTGGACTGTCCCCAGGAAATAGATATAACCTTGCGCAAAAGAGCTTCCTAATTTAGCTAGGGGCATTTGCTGGAGAGGGACTCATTAATTTACTGTCAGCATTCCTATAGCAACTGGGGAAATGCATGCCTTGGTCTTAAAGGGAGAATCTGGGTTGCACACTTTTGAATCCACTATTCTTGTTTTCTGTTCTCAGGCAGATGGTTTTAATATTCATTAAGGTGAGAGAATTCAGGAGAAGGGATAGGTTAGAAATAAAGATGGGTTAATAAACAGACACCTTTGTTTTGAGGTATCTAAGGGACCTCAACCTAGAACTGATAATAACGCTGTTGAATATACAGGCCTTCAATTAGCAAAAAGATCTGAAATTATGGATTTAGGAAGTTTCAGTATGTAAGTGGTCACTGAAACCATGGTTATTGCTGAAATCATCGAGAATCAGAGCAGTGAATACAGAGACTTGAACAACATCATTAAATTAAGAGCATCAAACAGGATCTTTTAAGGAGATAGAAGTGATATGGCAAAATCTAACCCAAAAATAAATGAGAAAGAAGGCATGAATAATATTCTTCAGGGTTTTGAAGGGCACAAGTAGAATAAGAAGTCTACTTCTAATGGGTTCAGCTTGTGGATGACAATCAGTGACTTCTGTCATAGCAGGCTCAGTGGAGTGATGAGCAGTGAGGACTTCTAGGCAGAGGAGGTGAGTTATTTTTTCAGTAAGTTAAATTCCTCTAATTGTTAAGGGTAGGAAGAGAGTATTGTTTGGAGAACAAAAGAAGAGGCAAGTTTAATTAAGGACTACTTTCAAAGACAGAAGTTAGGTGTAAGAAACCAAGAATAACCAAGAGAGAGGACACAAGGATCCCAGACAACTGTATAGAGAGAGACAGAGATACAGACACACACATAGAGACAGAGAGAGACTCTCCGTCTCTCTCTGAGGGAGGGTGGAGAGAGGATTGTGTGAAGAAGGTGAGTTGACATTACCTAGGACCTTTTCATTTGAAGGATGGTGACAGTCTCCAAGGTGATCCTTCACAGAGGGGAAAAGCAGGTTAAATCCATGCCCACATTCTCCTCCCTCCCTTCTCTTGCTAGTGTTCTCCATTCAAAAGAAGTCAGAGGGCAAGGGATCTTTTTGATGACCTCCATACTGGCCGAAGAAGAAAAATGGGTGTGGGGTGGATCTAAAGGAACATAGATGGACCTCCGCTCTTTCCTCACTCACATGTAAAAAGAACTTTCTCCATTCAAGGAAAACTAATGGGATCAGTCAGCTCTCCAGATAAAAGGAATGAAGAATTTGATCTGTAAGACTACAAATATTTCCATGACAATGAAAAATTTAAACATATTTCAATTTATAATACTAGAAATGTTCAAGGAAGTGAACATTCTATCATACATACTAAAATATGCCATAAAAACTGCATATTATTAATAATGTGTAAACTATGATTATGATACTAGATTAAAGAAAAAAATGATGTCAGAGTTTTAAAAATCATCTTTTTTTGTTGTTTTTCTGAAGAAATGGAGAGCAGAGAAGCTTGGAGATCTACCAGGACTGAGTCTTTCACAGTCAACAAATAGCTCTTAAACTTGCAAAATATTTGGAGCATGTGTTTTTCTTTGCTGGTTAGTTTTCCCACACTACAGATTTTCTAGATTTTGCTAAGCTAATCCAAGTGCCTGGCTCCTTTCTCCCTCGGCATCCTGATGCATTTCCTCTGTGGATCAAATTCCCTGTCTAAATTAGTACACATTTTTCTTGAAGGAAAGATCAAGTAAAAAAGAATGAAAATGGGCCGGCATTTTTTAGCATCACTTAAGGCAAACAATTCTAGTATTATTCATTTCAGGTTGTTCCTTTAAAAAATCACAACAGAGCTGTACAAAAGAATTAATAAAATCACAGTTATTTATCTATTTTTTTGCATGGTAAGAACACAATGTAAGATCTGCCCTTTTATCAAACTTTTAAGTGTATGATACGGTATTGTTAACTAGAGGCACTATGCTGTTCAGGTCTCTAGGACTAATTCATCTTGAAATTTTGTACCTTCTGACTAAGTTACCTCCCCATATTCCCCTGCTCCCGGTCCCTGGCCACTACCATGCTAATCTCAGCAATAATAATAATAATAATAATAATAATAATAATAATAATAATAATAATAATAATAATAATAATAATAATAATGGCATTTGGAGGTGATGGATGTTTATGGCATGGTTGTAGTGATGGTTTCATGGCTGTATCCTCATCTCCAGACTGATCAAGTAATGTACAACTTTTTGTGTGTCAATTATACCCCAATAAAGTGTTTTTAAAAAACCACAGTTAGGACCTACTATATAAGCACAGAGAACTATATTCAATATCTTGCATAACCTATAATGGAAAAGAATCTGAAAACGTTCACATGCGCACACACACAAACACATTGCTGAATCAGTTCGCTGTACACGTTGTAAATCAACTCTACTTCAATAAAAAAATCACAGGTATGTTGACTTTGAGTTTTGAAATATTAATTAAATTTACTAATTTGCTGTTGCTTTTTTGATAATGAAGGTATTTGACTTAGAGTCATTTAGGAATAAAACTGAGAATACAGGAAGAAACAGGTAAATTCTTTCAAAGGAGTTTTATTGTCTTCCCTCTTCCAGCCTTTGTTTACCTAGAGAAGTAAACACAGATAGGAAAATCTAGGTTGTGTGGTGCAAGGAGAGGTGGGGTGGAAGTGCAAGATGTAATCCTGGGGAAGTCCATTGGGTCTTTATTGGCCCTCAGCTCAAATTATGGAAGAATAGAGCCCTTCATGAAGTACAGATAAGGACATGTGGATTCTGGACTGGAATCTGGACCACAGATTGATGAACAGAGGGCAGAAATGACCTTCCAGGGGCTTTAATTTTAAAGTGGCCAGTGCAGCTGCTTCATCTGGGGATGGCTCTCTTGAGGTTCTTAACTTGCTTTGGCCGGGGGCATGGTTGAGAAGTATAAAGGGATTTCTGTAAGCACTGACTTCTGTACTAACCTACATGTTTATCAGAATTTTCCCTGAAAAGTTTTAGCCATCAATGCATACTTGACCTTGCTTTAATGAGGTATCAATTTCAGAATATGTCTATACTTCCTGAGCTTCTTCACTCACACCCATGTATAGACTGAGTCAGCAGAGAATATTAGGCAACACTGTTACTAAACAGGTAAGATGACTTTGATTTGTTTTACTTCTATTCAATGATGTCAAAAAGAATTTGAGAATATATTTTGAGTGGTGGTGGATGGATTAGGAATAAATGTTCACCGTTGTCAAGTAAAGTGCAAACCCTTTCTCCGAAACGTCTCAGACCAATAACTATGTAATTGTAGCACACATCTAGATGAGAAGTTTACATTTGTAAGGGAATCACCAGTTTTACAGGGAACTTAAAAAATACCTCAAGTTTGTAATCCATTCAGTCAATTATTGTGCACAAACCATCTGCCAAGGGGGCTTGGGGTCTTGCTTATATAGAAGCAAATGAGTAAATTCCCTACCTTCATGGAACTTACCATTTACTGCTTAGTTATGTAACTGGTGGAAAAGCACACCCTTTCAGTTTCCCTCAGGAAACTTGTACCTCAAGGGTGCCCAATTCAATTGGCACATACACAGAAGATCAGTTCTCTGTTGCATGAACAATAGTGTAGAAGTGCCTCCTGTTGAAAAGTCTGCACTTGCTCCTAATGCGCATTGGATGTAGGAAAAGTTTTCTTTGTTGTTCTCACATCCCTCTTTGGAAGTCTCTTCCTTTGAATCTGGAAGCTACCCTGAACCACTATATTAATTTAAGTATCAACTGTAATTCCATAAAAAGCTTCAAGGACAGATCCTTCTGGAGCTATTACATTTTTAAAATAACTTTTCAAGACAAATTAACAACATTTTTAAAACCTTTCCAAATCACAAGAAATAAAGTTAGGGGATCTTTTGATGGGCAGTTTGTGGTTGGTATTTTTGGTTTAAGGACATGTCTTAATTAATTTATCATTAAATAGCTCCATATGTCTACCTTCTCACCACGTTCACTTTGTTTTAATGTTAAAGTCTATAACATCAAATTAATAAATGTTGTACCCATGGCATTTTTGAATGCCCTTAAAATGCCCTTGGCATTATTCAAAGACTGGTAGAAACTCCAGCCAGGTAACAAAAGTAAGCTAATGGCACTTCATTCTTGTTAACAATGAATACATTCTTAAAATAAGTATTTTGATTTTCGACACCCTAGTCCCATCAGCCCTTTCCTCCCTTCTCAAAATTTTCCTTAGAAACTTTGTTGAATATTACGATTTAGTAAAGACTTTGGGAAAAAACCTTCTAAGCAGGATGTCTCTGTGGCACTTCAAATCAAGAGTATTTATCAACAATACTTTCTATTTTTATAGATGTGAAATCATGTGAGCTTACAAGATAGAGTTGTCTATTTATTACAGTGAGGTTCTTCACGTTCTTCCATGACAAGAAGAGGCACAAGGCTAATCATTTATCTCTTCACTCTCTGTATTTACTTGGAGAACAGTAACTCTTCCAGCACTGACTAATGTATGTGTCAAAAATGATTTCTGTTAAATATTTAAATGTTATATACACAGAATCTTCCATTTTCAGAGCACTGGCAATCTATTAAAATAAAGACATATTGACATTTTTATAATGCAAAATCCCACTAATCCATATGAATTAAAACAAAAACCAGACTGAATTAAGACGTTTCAATTTCAGAAAATGTTTAAAGGAAGCCAGTCTCATTACTACCATGCACATATTCCTTATAGGAATACAGTTGTTACTGGTAAAAGACTTGAGGTTATATAAACTAATAAAGAAGAATGAGCTAGAGTTAGTATCTATCCAAAATATGAAAACAATTCAAGAAAAAATTCTAAAATAGGGTGTTGTTGGCATTTCAAATCCTGCTTTGAAATGTATGTTCTCTTACAGTCAAAAGCATGTTTAATCATAGATCTAGTAGCTTTAAGCCTGAACACATCCCATCCCAGAAAATCATGCATTGTAAAATGTGGAATCTTAAGATTTTTTGTAAGTAATAAATTTTCAAGTAGATGATATTTCAAAATGTTTATAACTATTGTTTGGGACTCTTAAAACTTCATACAAAAAACCCCTATTTTATTTATTTGCTTGAATTCCTTGAAGGCTTCACAAACTCAAATGTATCTGATATATGGCACTATGTTAGGTTAACACAGTCTTGAAGTTGCATTTATGCTCAATGTGAACTTGCACAGCTACTTATACATACTTCAATGTATAGGAGGAAAAAGACAGCACAAGCTTTAGATAAGTCTCTTGATAGGACTAGATTATACTGCTCCATTCCTATTGGATGTGAATTCTAGAAATTCCCTTGAATTAGCATATCTACAAATCCATGTTCCCCCAAATAAAATTCATGGCTCCCAACTCACTTTCCATCCAGAGTACTTGGCATTCCAATACTTTTTAAGGGTTGACTGCAATAATGGCCTCAATTTTTCATTCTCACTATATATTCATCCCCTTTGTCAGATTACTTTGCAGTTATTCCCACTAAAGGGTCAGAAAATATTTTTTCACCCTGTAATGCTGAGTTCAACCATGTGATTTGCTCTGTTCAATAGAGTCAGGCAGAAATGACAACAGGTCTGCTCTGAGCCCAGGACTCTAGAGAACTAGAGTGCTTCTCCTTGCTCTTCTGTGTCTCTGCCTTCACTTTTGGGACACATCTGGGCTAGTCTGCTTGGAGGATGAGAAGTGCCCCAGGCATGTCAGCTGGCCAGTCTGGATGAGTGGATCTGCCAGCTCATCTCCAGACATATAAGCAAGCCCAGCTCTTATACACCGAGCTGCTTAGAGATACCCAGCTGATTTCAGCCATTTGAACATTAAACACTTATAGTTAAATGCGACTGAGATTTTGTGTTTTGTTGTTTCACAGCAAAAATTAGCCAATACAACCAGAAAGGAAAACTCATCCCACTGGAAGGAGGAAAGTTTATGCAGTGGTTTTTCAAAACAGAGCCCTTCCACCTCCTATGTCAGAATCATTTTAGTGTGCTTGTTAGAATGTAGATCACATCTTAGACCCACTGAATCAGTCTCTTTGGGAAGAAATATCTGAAAATAGACGTATGACCCAATAGTGGTCATGTAACAAAAGGCATGATGTCTTCTTCCAACCATAGAGAGATTTACTGGCAAAAACACATAGGCAGATGAATTAAGCCCTGGTCTAAAATTTTCAGTTATCTAAGTTTCCTGATACCTTTATATTATAAGAAGGTTACATTATAAGAAAATTATTTTCAGCCTTTTTTTTCCTGCATAAAAAGGGTGTCATGAATCTTAACTTTTATAACCATACATACATATTACCTTAAAATAGACAGGTAAATTTACTTTATTTTTTTTTTCCTTTTGGGATTTATAAAAACTATTTGGATCACAGAGTTCAGAAATAGATCTTCAGGTGTATAGCAAAATCCAAATAACTAAACTATCGTTTTAAAAGTATATTTCTATCTCTTCGCTGTATCTTCTTTCTCTATGTGGTCTTTCATTTTTAGGTTCGTTATGTCCAAGCAATTTCGAAAACAGTCTCTAACATCTCTGGGCTTATACCCTACTTGTTTAGTAATCTCAGTAAATACATGGATCTTCTTTCCCTATTTCAGCAAAAGTTGTAGGGATAATGCTCATTATTCTAATTTAAATCAAATGCTCATTCCTTATACCTGATGACTAAAAGGACAGGGTAAACATTTTGGCCAGGCATGCATCACACCCCCACTCTTTGGAGAATGGAACTGATTGGGTCCCAACAAAACCATACAGATTAAAAGTGAGGTGGATGGGATTAACTAAAAGAAAATCAAGCTGTTACACCAGAAACTGAGGGTATGCATAATAGGTGATAAAAAACAATAGGTGTCAACCATAATTTAATGAATCTATTTTTCATAGTTTTCTAAATAAACTTTAAACTTTTATTAATTTTAAAAGCCTCATATGTGACTGCTTTGGGGGAGGAGACAAGGAAAACCACAAAAATATTATGGAGTTTAAGCCCTAGGTATACTTCCCACCAATATAAAATTTGATTTAGTTAAAAGCTGACGCAATGCTCCTATCCTCAAAGGATGCTTATCAAGCAGTTAGAGGACATTTTCTCCTAAGACGCTGAATGAAAATGATCAATTTGGAATATAAAAGTACCCTGATAAATGAATACTTTGAATTTGTAACATGGACATAAAATACAACAATTTATACCACCAAAATATCAATTTTAATGAAAATAATATAAGGATGTATTTAAGAATTAGACTTAAATTTGTTTCAGTGGTTACACATTCCAGATGTGCACATTTATTGCTTGCTTATTAATAAATACAGATTTGGAATTAACTGACAAATTCATTCTTTTCATTTCATTCTATATTTATGGCTATGTGTGCCAAACCTGCCTTCCTAGAATACTACGTAATTCTTTTATTCCACAAGGCAGTAACATCTACCAGATGGTACAAATACACATGCATACAGCCCAGATGTCAGATTTTTCAAAACTTCATTTTTAGTGAGTGGGGATGAGCACAAACATGCATTATTTAATGGTTAACATTCAACATTATTCAAATTCTAGGGGAAAAGTTGAGAATGTTCTGTACTGTTACACTTGCTGCCCATTTAAAAATCATAGACAAGGAGACAGGATAGAATACAGGTAAAATCTTTTTGCCTGAAATGTATTAAGGATAATTGTCAATCTTGAATTAAGAAACAAAAAGTCATCTGCAGAAGTACAACATTAAGATGACATTACTTAATGGAAACATATGTGGAAAGATTTGGGAGCCTCAATGTAAGACTTCATGGGATGCCACTTGAAAAAATAAAAGTGAGTGTGATGATGAGTAAAATAAACTCAGGAGATGACGGTCTTGTTCCAGTATACCCTAGCATGAAAATACATGGGGGAATTTTGTGAAGTTCTGGGCAATAAGCAGTACATGGAAAAATGACAAATAGGAATTCACCCAGAAAACAGCAGCTGTGTCATATGGAGAATGCCTATTGCAAATGGAAATATTTAAGTTGGAGCAAAGAAGACTTAGAAAAGAAAAAGTACTGTCACAAGCCTGCCATATGGAAGAATCTGTGAAAATAATGGAAGGCAAATTTCCCAATAACATAAACTGTAACATCTTAACATTAATGTTGATTCAAAATGGGACATTTCTTGGAGGTTTGTAAGTTTCCAGCTCTAGGGGTGTTCATGGAGGCCTAGAACTGTAAAGTCAGATAGCAGGTGTTCTACCAATATTTTTGGAACGAATAAGTGAAGATAGGGAAGATAATTTAGATTTATTAAATTTGTCTAGAAAGTAGTCACCTAATTTATTCAATAATCCTTTCCACTGCAAATACAATCTTCATTTTACTGATTAGACAACTGAAGCCCAGAGGCTAAATTAACAAAGAATTAACTCAGAATTCTGCGAAAGATCTTTCTGGCTGCAATCTGTGCATGCTCTGTCTAGAATTTTTTTAAAAAAGAATCAAGATTGTATAATCCATTGGTTGATATAGATAATATTGAAATGGAAGCTGTAAAATGCAGGTACATGAACATGCTACAAAATATTAGTTATGTGTGAATAGACAATCCTATCAATCAAGAAGCTTTTTTTCTGCTGAGAAGAGACAGAAAACAAAACAAGGTTATTTTACATACTGCTGGGCACTATAAAGAAAATGTAAATGCAGAGTGGTAAATGGAGGAGACTTTTAATTAAGGTGATCAGGTAAGACCTTCTTGAAGAGGTGAGATACATGAGACTTCAGTGATGAGAAGGAGTCAGTTGTGCAGACAACCATAGGGCAAGAGTTCCAGGCTGAAGGAACAGAATGCCATGAGGCAGGCAGGGGTTTGATGTTTTCAAAAACCTAAAAAAAATCTCCATTATAAACTTGGTGAATAACAGAGATAATTCATGAAATGATGTCAGCGAAAAGGTCAGACACTAGACAGACCTTTTGGTCTATACCAAGGTGCCTAGATACTATTCTGTGTCCAACAGAAAGCCTTATATGATGTGAGTCACGTGCTAAAAGCTGCTTATTATTAGCTGGGGATGATATTTTCCAGATTGACAAGGGTAGAAATAAAGAAATCATTAAGAAAAATATTTCAGAAGAATGAGAAAGCAATGAAGGCTAACAGTGGGCATGGAGATATATGGATAGCTTCCAGCTTATAAAATCAACTTTACTGAAGCATAAGTCGCATAAAATAAAATACATCCATTTGAAGTTTGCTGAGTTTTGACATGTGTATGTATTCTCTGATACACTTTTGAGGAAACACAATCAGGAAATAAGAAATCTCTTGGATGACAAACAACACAATTTTTGAAACAAAAATGAAGTCTTGGAAAATAAATTGAAGTTAAACTCCCAGAGTGTAGGACAAAGAGACTAGATATACTGAAAGAAAAGATAACATAAAGGATCACTGCCACCTTAGACTATTAAAATATTTTAAAAAGTAGAGAATAAAAGTAATATAAAATGATATTCCATACAGTTTCATGAGGGAAAATCCAGGTAACTTTGAAAACCCAGGCGGTATTAGTCTCATCAGCAACACTACTGATTCACTGACAATGCAACAGTGCCTTTAAAATTCTGAGGAGAAAATTACTTCCTGCCTAGAATTCTACACCCAGCAAAACTGCTAATCAAATGTGAGAGGAAAATAAAGTCATTCTCAGATACACACAATCTCAGAAAATCTATTTTATACATACCACTCCTTTGAAAGTATAGAGGATGATCTCTAGCAAAACATGGAGAAAAAGATAAGGGGTTCAGGAAATAATAAATTCAACCCAAAGGTAATAATAAAAGTACTTCTTAGATGGTCAGTTAAGTAGTAGGCCCAGAAAGCCAGAAAGAGATGAATTAACTGATTCATTTGGGACTCACTTCTCTGGGGAAAAAGAGTGGTCTAAAATATGACTGAAATTTTAGAAAAACTTGAGAATATTATTAAGGTAGGCAGAGATTTAAAATTTTTTTGTTGTTAAACTCCACTAATCAACCCATTTCAGAGATTAACTAGACACAACAGAATATAATAACTACCATCAACTCTGCTGATATTAAAGTTACATGCACAGTTGACATTATATGTGGAAGGAATAGGGGAGTGGAAGGAAAGGTACGAGTGAGAAGGTCCTTATTTCATAAAGGAAGGAGTAAAGTGGTACTATCATTAATAGATCAAGAATAAGTGGTTTAAATTCATTATTTAAAGTTGCAACAGTAACCAGGAAGCATCTGTAAGCAATGAAATCACTGTTGGGAGGAAAGAGCAGAAAAAATGTGGCTTAAGTGAGCTGAATTCTCCTCTCTCCCATCAGAAAGCCAATAAACAATGTTTATAGTCGATAAATAAAAAACATCAATATAAACACATGATTCAGAAATGACAGGATAACTACCAGAAGAATTGGAAGCAACAAATGATTTCTGACCCTGAAAGCAGAAACAGAAAAGTAGTGATTAGGAAGATAACTGTTGCTTTTAATCCTAAATTTTCCAGAAATATCTGAGTTTTTAAACCACATGTATGCTTCATGTATTTATTGGATGAATATTAAAAAAAAGATCTGTTATTGCTAGTTAGTAACAGAATTTCTGAAACATTAGATAATGTTTAAAACTTTTAATAGTTATGATATTGCTTTTCTTAATATATCTACCTAATGTGTCCAGCCAATAACTAGTTCTCAGTAATATTTAAAAATATGAATGTGGTAAAAAGTGTATCCAAATAGGTAAAAACAGTGCTATTACCCTTGATGAAAAAAAAAGCAATAGATTTAGAACTGATAAAAGAAAAACAGTGTGATAATTTTCTGGAGTACTCCTCAGTTGATAATTGTTTATCTTATTTGTATGCTCTTTCTCATTGCTAGGCAATTGAGATATTTGTACAATTACATCACAGCTTTTTATTATTATGTGCTGGAAACTTTGATAATAAAATGAGAACTCATCTTGCTCACTAAACTCAATTCAGAACAATTTTAGTAAAAAAAAAAAAAATTGGAAGAATTAAGGAAGCAATCAGCCAAGCAGTAATAAAAATCAGATGCACTATAAATTGCACAAGATCTGAATATAATCTGTTCTTTGTTAACATCAAATAATTATTCAGTAGCATGAGGTTTCAATTCAAGATATATTAAGGATACTCAATAGTTGTTAGTGATAAATCACATAGCAATATAAATTAAGTGTACTAATCAATTATGTTTGATGTGTTGCCATTTCTTGATGTCAGATTATCCATTAATCTCTGAGTGATTTTTAATTGAAATAACTTGTATATAAGTTAGAAGAGTATTATCTTTATTATTCAGGATCGTTTGTAGCAATATGTTCATATGGTTGGCAGTCTTTATATTCTAGAGCTCTAAGTTGCACAAATGGGATTGGCATGTTCTTATTTCTTGGCTAATAATAACTTTCATGGCACGTGACTGTGAAGGCATGAGCTTGAAAGCGATCCAGGAACTTTTACATCTCTGAGGGACCATGGAAAGGAACAAGCAGACTCTGACCAGAGATATTTACTTTTTAAAAAAAGTAGATTTGTATTAAATTTTTACTTTGATCCAATTTCTAGATATTTAAAACGTACCCCGGAATCAGTATGCTGTACTTTGAAATTGATTTTGGTTACTTTTCCTTGGCATAGGTGCTACAAAATCCTGACTTCTCAGGCTGGTTTCTTAGATTTTGATCTGTTTTCTTTCTCTGACTTGTCATACAATTTCCATTATTGATCTACACAATTATGCAAATCTTGAATGATTTTCTTCATGTCCAACTACAAAATGCATACCACCCAGTATTTACTCAAGGGCACTTTCTGATTAAGTTATTTTTAATATTATTGGCCCATGTTTATTGGCACCTTTATTTCATAGGAGACAAGTATATGACCCTCCATTTTGCAAATGTCACATTTCCATCTGGTGATGCTTGGGGCATGGGGAAAGGAATAGAGTACTCTAAGAAGTTGGCCTAGACCAACACTTATTAACTGCATTCTGTCTGTTTCAGTTAAGTTGTATCAAATTCCCAATTTTTGTGTGTTGGAAAAGCACAATTTGGAATATTGTCAATTAGAGCCAATTACACTGTGGAATATGTTGCCTTTCTCACATAGCTACATCCTAGTAACCTCCAAATCATAAGATATATAGAAGGAGAAAGCATATTGAGAATTGGAAAAAAAAGGAAGAGGAAGGGGAGACGAAAAGATACATATGAATGAAGATAATCTGCTTACATTATCAAATATGGTCCAAAGCAACCATCTGAGAGTTCATTTAGTTTCTGAAATCCTTAGAGAATATCCTTGGAAGTTAACCCTTTACTTGAACATTCACTTCACAAGACTTTTTTTCATGTAGGACATGCACGATTGTAACTTAGAACGTGTTGCAAGTATGTGGGTTAGTAAGAAGGTAACCCCAAAGCACTTGGACTTGGTTCTTAAAACATTTAGAACCTAGTCTTTAAAAGGGTAAATTTCTGCTCCTACGTGGCATCCTTTTGCAGGCACCCTCTGAGACAGGGTCTGGACTTCACCAGGTCTTGTAGGAGGATGTGCTCCCTGGCTTTGCCAAGGCCATGAGATTCTGCAGTCAGGTACCGTTCTGGGTGGAAACGAAGCTGGTCACTAACACCTGTAGACTTGTAACACTTTATGTACTTGGGAGGTCTTATAATGTCTTATTATGTTACTCTTGAAATTTCCTTTCCACTTGATAATTTATCCCAATTTTTGAAATTTCCTTGAATGAATTATTTTTTCAAGCCTTTTAGACATAGAAAATTCCATTGAAACTACCACAGTATTTCCATGCCACTGTTAAATTTTGGCAAAGATGGACTATAGAGTTACCCTTTCTACTAAGTAAAGGATTTGGATTTCATTTAGAACAGGTATGAGGTACAGGAGGCAATTATCATCTCAGTCAGTTAAAAAGGTATAACTAAAGATCTTATTTGAGCACAGGAAGACAGACTGCACTTCTCAGTTTAGCCAAATGATTGGACTTTATCAGGCAAACACGCAACTTCCAGTTGAAAGTGAGTGAAAAGGAACTCCAAATGAAAGTCAACCCATCTGTTCTTTAGTCTCCAAAACACCGTGTTATCTGCCACAATTTTTTAAATGCACTATTGGTCAGATTATTTTCAGCAGAGTAGAAAATGGGTTTCAACAGAGCAGTGGGACTTTCTTCAACCACAGCAGCTATTTTCCTTGTCTTTTAATTGTAAAAATTATCCATACCATAAAATCTTCAATTACTGATAATGCCAGAAATCTAACAAGGCTATTCCAATTTTGCCTATTTCTTTCTTATCTTTGGCAGGACCTTTTAGTGGGCACAGAAACATGTCTTCGTTATTTTTTAGCCTGATAAAACACAGGGATTTTGAAAAGGGAAATCAAGAAAAAAAAAGAGTGAAAGGTTTGCTGTTTCCAGCAAGGCAATCTTCCCGAAAGTAATTCCTTCTGGCTCCAAATCAAAGGGACTAGATAAGCAATTCCTCTCACTATCCTGGGAAAAGTGCAGAGCAGACCCATTTTGCGATCCACTCAGAAAGGACTGTGGGAATTATGAAATTTGAAATCCGGTCAAGGTGAGTCTGTGAAGGGTCATTCATTCATTCATTCATTCATGCAAACTTTAACTGGGACCCTACTATGTGGTGTACTTCATACTATGCCCTGAAACGGCACAGGTGAATAAAACACTGTTTTTGGCCGTGCAAAGTTCATAGTCATTTGGAAGATGCTGATGTGTGCAAACAGATGAGTAACAAAACAACATGGAGAGGGTGTAACAGAAGTATCAATAAATTTGGTGGGAGCAAGGGGAATAGATAACTCAGTTTGATTATGGAACTTGGGAAATTCAACAGAAAAGCTGTACCTGGCTCCTGAAGAATGAATGGAAATTGCAAAGTTACAGGTAAAATGACAGAGGAAGTTATTCAGGTAGATTAGTTCTTGGGTGGAAAATTGGCAGGACTCACACTGAAAATGAGAGAGACATAATATCAGCTACCGTTTAGCTTCTAAATACATCAGACACTATGGGTACATCTCTACATGCACTAACTCATTAATTTCACCACAGCTGTTTCAAGTTAGATATCATTATCCCTATTTTGCTAATAAGGAAACCAAACTCAGAAAGGTTAAGTAACTAGCTTAAAGTCAAAAAGAAGATTCAAACCCACATTTGTCTGGTGCTCTGTGACCACGTTGCTCATTCAGTACAGTTATGCAGTTTTTAGACTACCAGAAAACATAAAATCTGTCTTAGGTAGCCAATTTGAAACATAACCTTGAGAACGGACATACACCTTTTATTGAAAAGAACACATGCTCAGCGCTGGGTGAGTCCAAGAGTGGTCAATGACTCTGAGAATTCGTTGAAGTCATGGAAACCATCCACAGCCGGTCAATGTGGGCTCAGAGCAAGACTTCCATTTTGAACTTGCTGGTTAGATAGAATCTTTTTTTTTTTTTTTTCCATCCCAGTCTGCTAAAAGATAAGTTATATAGATAGAGGTTCTATACCTGGCACTTTAATTCGAAAGGGTTTGCTTGACAGGGCCTAAACAGAGCCTAGTAATGTCTCCAATTATAACTTTAATGAGACATTGCCATCTAGAGGTAATCTACAGGGGTGATCTGGCATTGCCATAGGAAGATCTAGACTCAGGGTAGATGTTTCAAAGTCAGATGTTAAAGTGAAAATATATACTCTAAGAACATTACTGTACTTTACGCCAGATAAACTGCCTGAAGATATTGCTATTAACTCTTTAAATTCATTATGAGCAAAAGGATTAAATATACTTAAAATATCCAACATTTATTAACTTGTTTTCTTTCTTTTTAAAAATCTTCATTCTCTGACTTGTGTTGTTTTCCCCTCAGATTAGTACTCCACATATTAGGACAACCAATTTTGCATTTGTTAGGCAAAGGCAAATATTTATAGACCATTTCTCAATTACCCTGTTACTGGCTGTGTTCCAAAATGTAAGTGGTTGTAGCAACATGCTTCTCTTTTGAAAGACAACTATTCTAAATGGGAGGTCACAGGTCAATTTATTTACCATATGACTGTGTTGAAATACTAAATATTACTAATGGGGAAAGGGGAATACAATCTTGAGGCATAGATGGTATAGTATAAGGGTGTGTAG